>NW_027361838.1:4787500-5440000 GCF_039654945.1 Dendrobates tinctorius | reverse complement strand
GCAGAGAGCGTGGACTTAAAGCTGGCAAGGGACTGCTTGTATGCGTTGAAGTGCTCAGTAGAATGGGTTCTCTTCCATCTCCGCTCAGCGGGCCTGGAAACCCGTCTCAGTTCTTTGGTCAGGCTGGTGAGCCAGGGCTTCCTGTTGATTGTTCGAGTTTTGCTCTGCGTGAGGGGGGCAGCCGAATCAAGCGTTGCTGTTATTGTGGTGTTATAAAAGGTGGCAGCAGCATCTGTGTCATGAAGGGAAGCTATGTCTGTAAGAGGGAGAAGGGATTCAGAGAGTGATTCTAAATTGAGGTGTTTGAGATTCCTGCGAGGGTGAGCGAGTTTATGGAGCGGGGGTTGCGCAGTAGGAGAGGAGAGGGAGGAGAATGTCAGTAGGTTGTGGTCAGATAGGGGGAGGGGTGAGTTATTGAGATTAGTGAGGGAACAGAGTCGGGTGAAGATAAGGTCCAGCGTGTGACCATCTTTGTGAGTGGCCGCAGAGGACCATTGAGTGAGGCCGAGGGAAGCCGTGAGTGATAGAAGTTTAGAGGCAGCCGGGGTGGAAGTGTCAATGGGGATGTTGAAGTCGCCCATGATGATGGTGAGGATGTCAGCAGAAAGGAAATGGAGTAGCCAGGTGGTGAAGTGGTCGAGAAAGGTGGAGATGGCTAGTTCTGGGGGGCGGTAGATGACAGCCAGTTGGAGGTTGGAGGGGGAATAGATGCGAACGGAGTGCACCTCGAATGAGGGAAGAGTAGCGGAGGGTGGCAAAGGAATTGGGATAAAGGAGCAGGTATCAGACAGGAGCAAGCCAACTCCTCCACCATGTTTGTTGCTGGGGCGAGGGGTGTGAGAGAGATGGAATCTGCCATAGGAAAGCGCAGCTGGAGAGGCTGTGTCAGAGGGAGTGAGCCAGGTTTCAGTGATGGCGAGGAAGGAGAGTTTGTTGGTGATAAAGAGGTCATGGATAAATGATAGCTTGTTGCAGACAGAGCGTGCGTTCCATAGGGCTCCAGGTAAGGGGGTTGAGGGAGTGGGGGCTGGATGAATGGGTATGAGGTTATCATGGTTGCGAAGACATGTAGAGGATCGTGGCAGGGTGGTAGAAGTGAGTGTAGGGAGGTGTTGAGGAGGGCCAGGATTTGGGGATACGTCACCAGCAATAAGGAGTAGTAGACAGAGCATTAGAAGGTGGGAGCAGGATAGGACATGATGTGGCCGTGTGGGTCTGGAGAAAAAGGATTGTATGTGGAGGAACAGTTGTGATGAAGAGGTGAGATGGCTGGGAAGGATGGAGGGGGAAATGACAAGTTCCTTACTGGGTAGAGGGATTGCAGGAGTTAGGGAGAAATAGAGTAGTATGGGGGTGATAGTAAAAAGAAGGCGAAACATTGTTGTGGTATTATAGTCCGTTACCTTACAGTCAATTCCAGTCCAATTCAAGTCTAATTCAAAGTACTTAGAAATTAGTACTTTGAAATTGGAGTAGACCCATGGTGGTGAATATATGTGCAGCTAAAGACAATCAGGTGTGAGTGAAAGTGGGGTGTGACTGCCCAGGCAGAGGTCATAAAAGGGGGAAGGGGTTATACAGACCACTTAGATGTGTGGCAAAGATAACAAGATGGAGTACAATTATGGATACAAGAAGATATATATATATATATATATGTATATATGGTAAGTAAAAGACTTCACCTTAGAGTATAGCATCAAGAACACAATCTGTCAAAGGACTCTGACCGCAGAGTTGGAGGAGGACTCGATGATGGATCTGAAGCATTCCCTGAAGTGCCTCCATGGTTCCGTCACAATCTCCTCCTGAAATTACCTAATTTCCGGTCAGCTTCTAGCACGTCACTTCCGGTGGAACGTCACGTGCGAATTTTAAAGTGCTCCTCAGGGCTCCACCGTGTACTCCTGTGTCCGCGGGAAACGTAAGCTCCCAGCCGGGGAAGTGAGGCAGACTCTCTCTCAAAATCGGGACTGTCTCACTGGGAGGTATGCTCCCCACCATACACCTTGTACACATATGGCTCCACACACCACATACACACACGGTTCCGCTTTTTATGCCTCATATACACATGGCTCCAATCTGTACACCTCACACACACATGGCTCCACTCCGTAAAACTTGTACACATGCGGCTCTGCTCCATACACCTTGTACACACGCAGTTCCACTCTGTACACCTCGCACACACGCGACTCTGCTCCGTACACCTCGTACACACACACAGCTCCGCTCCATACACATCTCTGATCCGTACACCTCATACACGTGCAGCTTTGCTCCGTACACCTCGTACACGTGCGGCTCTGCTCCTTACAATTCATACACGTGCGGCTCTGTTCTGTACACACACACAGCTCCGCTCAGTACACATCTCTGCTCCGTACACCTTGCAAACGTGCTGCTACACTCTGTACACCTCGCACACGTGCGGCTCTGCTCCATACACACACGGCTCCGCTCTGTACACCTCGTACACACGCGTGACTCCGCTCCGTACACCTCGTACACACGTGCGGCTCCGCTCCATACACCTCGTACACACACAGCTCAGCTCCGTACGTGTCGTAGAGTGCGGCTCCGCTCCATACACCTCACACACACACAGCTCCGCTCCGTGCACCTCGTACACACGTGGCTCTGCTCCGTACACCTCACACACACACAGCTCCACTCTGTACACCTCGCACACATGCGGCTCTGCTCCATACACACACAGCTCCGCTCCGTACACGTCATACACGCGCGGCTCCACTCCGTACACCTCGTACACACGCGCGGCTCTGTTCCATACACACATGGCTCAGCTCCGTGCACTTCGTACACGCGCGGCTCAGCTCCATACACCTCGTACACACACGGCTCAGCTCCGTACACCTCGTACACACACGGCTCCGCTCCATACACCTGACACACACACGGGTCTGCTCCGTACACCTTGTACCTACACGGCTCTGCTCCGTACACCTCGTACACACACACAGCTCTGATCCGTACACCTCGTACACACACACAGCTCTGCTACATCCACCCTGTAAACTCCCCTGACCCCACACATAAACTTACTTCCCCTCATCCAGCACGATGACAACCAGCACAGCAGAGTCCTGCATAAAACAAGGGCTAGGGCTGTGCACAGGACCTGTGATGAGGTCACAGGAGGGGAGGAGTCAGGGGTCACTTGATAAGGGGGCCCTGACTTCTTCCTTCCCTCCTGTGACTTCATCAATTACAACAAGCCTCTTGCACGACCGCAGCACCAGCGTGCAGAGGCTAAATTGTAGGTGCTGTGGGTAGAGAAGCGCATAATGCCGCCCCCTGCTGCCTGCCGCTTGAGCAGCTGGCTCAACTCAAATCATTATAGCTGCGCCCCTGCGTGCGGTGCTGGAGGGGCGCCCGCTCCCCTGGGGCCCCCGCCATCTCCTGCAGCGCTGCTCTCCTCTGCTCTCCTCCTTGCAGCACTCCACATGGCTTATTTGAATTGAATAATTAGCCATGTGCGGTGCAGGAGGCTGGAGGGGCCCCCTCTCCCCTGGGGCCCCTGTTCAATGCACGGGCGGTAGGTCCGCACCAGCATCATTACCAATGTATATTATGGATACTCAAAACCTTAAAACCTGTCCTATTTTTCCCAATATGTCACATTGCCTGTCATCCATATAATGACCTTATATTCCCTCGTCTAACTGAACAATTCTGAAAAGTGACAAACAACTTCCTGGGATACAACATTCCTCCACGTAAAAAGTAAACAGAGGTGTGTGTAAGTATTTGCATGGAGACATAAACTTTACATGTAGTTAGCTGAGACAATCACCTTTTTATAAGTTCAATATTTTTATCTACAGTGTATTACATGCAATATGGCAATAGAACACCTTTGCAATAACATAGATGGGTGATTTAAGGTGATGTTAATTATATGATCCAATAAGACAATTGCTCTATATAGCCACAAATGTTCTGCAAACAGTGCCCTCATAAAATAAGTTAATAAAGGCATAAAACAATACAGTAACAGTAGTTTCTGTAACGTGTGAGAAAATTAATTCATTTAGTTCCTCATTCAAATATTTGGTCCTTGATTCTATACTGTATATTTTCAGGCCTCATGCACACGGCCATGGTATGGCTTGGTTTTGTCATGATTAGGGATGAGCGGACCCGTGGACATTTGGGTTTGTCGTGTTCCACCGAACATAAGTCCAAAGTTCGGTTCGCAGAACTGTACCCGAACTTGAACCTGAACCCAAACCCCATAATAATCAGTGAGGACTCTCTCTCTCGAACCCTATAGTAATCAAAGGGGACACAAACTCTCTCATCTCCCCAGACTCCCGAACTGTAAAAACTGGACTGACATCCAGAAGAAGCCTGTGTTCAGGGTTCAGTACAGTACACTTGGGGTTTGCTCATCTCTAGCCATAATAGAGCAACCCTCAGTTCTGGTTCATATAAATCAGGGTTCCCCAACTCCAGTCCTCAAGGCCCACCAACAGATCATGTTTTCAGGATTTCATTAGAATTGGTCAGGTGATAAAGGAACAACCCTCTAAGGCTAAGTTCACATTAGCGTTCAGGGGCTTTGCTGAGGCCTGCGTACTTCCTCTGTTAAGTTCCGCCTACTTCCGCATACTTCTGCATACGTCCTGCGTATCTATCTTTAACGTTGGGTACGCAGGACATGCGGATGTATGCGGATGCGTTGTTTTGACGCGCCCGCCGACCACACAGGAACGCAACGATGCAATCGCATGCATTCGCATGTCCTGCGTACCCAATGTTAAAGATAGGTACGCAGGACACATGCAGAAGTATGCGGAAGTAGGCGGAGTTTAATGGAGGAAGTACGCAGCCCTCCGCAAAGCCCCCGAATGCTAATGTGAACCCGGCCTAAGACATCAATTCACATCAATGGGTTGCTAGTATATGTTGAGCTTCTGTGCTATGATAAAATAATAACAATTACTAATACATTAGACTATATTTGTATAATTACATATATATAATATATATATATGTATATACAGTGGGTACGGAAAGTATTCAGACCCCTTTAAATTTTTCACTTTTTGTTTCATTGCAGCCATTTGGTAAATTCAAAAAAGTTCATTTTTTTTCTCATTAATGCACACTCTGCACCCCATCTTGACTGAATAAAACAGAAATGTAGACATTTTTGCAAATTTATTAAAAAATAAAAAGTGAAATATCACATAGTCATACATATTCAGACCCTTTGCTCAGTATTGAGTAGAAGCACCCTTTTGATGTCCCTACTGTGAAACATGAAGGAGGCCAGGCCCGGATTGGCCACTTACCCAACCGGGCATTTTCCCACTGGGCCGCCATTTTCATGCCGTTATGGGCCGCTGGCTGGGCGCCCGCTCCTCTGGCCGCTTGCCAGATAATGCGGCGGCCTCCGGCCTCTTCTTTCCTGCCGCTGGCCCTTTATTTAAATTTGCTGGCAAGGCAGCAGGCAGTGGCACCCTAGGGGGATAAGAACGTGCTGCGCAGCGCGACGTGACGCTGCACGTCGTCGGACATTCTTTGAGGGCGGAGAGCCGGAAAGCGCATGCCTCTGCCCTCTGCTATGCTCTTCTTCCGTCACTGGCTGGCTGCCGGCGCCAGGCACAGTGACTGACTGGGCCTATCAACGGCGTCGCAGCGGCCGCGTTCACCGACTCTCCCAGGCCAGGAAGCAGGAATTTATCCAGCCTAAGTATCCAGGGACCAGAGGAGGCTGGGCAGTGGGAGCTGCTGTGCGCAACTCGACTCCTACCCCCGGGTGCCGGGCTCAGGGTAGGCTGAAGTTCATTGAAAGCGGTGTGGGCCTTGGCCGGGGGTGAGTTAAATGAGGCTGGGGGGGCGCACTGATGTGATGATGGATAATATATATATATACAGGGCAGGACTGGGGGGGCCGCCATCTGCCAGGGTGGATGTATATATAGGGACTGGTCACTGGGGGGCTGCCATCTGCCTGCACTGATGTGGATGTATATTACAGGGCAGGACTGGGGGGCCGCCATCTGCCTGCACTGATGTGGGTGTATATACAGGGAGTGGGGGGCCGCCATCTGCCTGTGCTGATGTGGATGTATATACAGGGACTGGGAGGCCGCCATCTGCCTGCGCTGATGTGGCTGTATATACAGGGCAGGACTGGGGGGCCGCCATCTGCCTGCACTGATATGGATGTATATACAGGGACTGGGGGCCGCCGTCTGCCTATGCTGATGTGGATGTATATTACAAGGCAGGAGTGGGGGGCCGCCATCTGCCTGCACTGATGTGGATGTATATACAGGGACTGGGGGGCCGCCGTCTGCCTGTGCTGATGTGGATGTATATTACAGGGCAGGACTGGGGGGGCCGCCATCTGCCTGCACTGATGTGGATGTATATACAGGGCAGGACTGGGGGGCCACCATCTGCCTGCGCTGATGTGGATGTATATACACGGCAGGACTGGGGGCTGCCATCTGCCTACGCTGATGTGGATGTATATACAGGGACTGGGGGACCGCCGTCTGCCTGCACTGATGTGGATGTATATTACAGGGCAGGACTGGGGGGCCGCCGTCTGCCTGCGCTGATGTGGATGTATATTACAGGGCAGGACTGGGGGGCCGCCATCTGCCTGCACTGATGTGGATGTATATTACAGGGCAGGACTGGGGGGCCGCCATCTGCCTGCGCTGATGTGGATGTATATACAGGGACTGGGGAGCCGCCATCTGCCTGCGATGATGTGGATGTATATACAGGGCAGGACGGGGGGGCGCCATCTGCCTGCGCTGATGTGGATGTATATACAGGGCAGGACTGGGGGGGCGCCAGTTGCCTGCGCTGATGTGGATGTATATACAGGGCAGGACTTCCTTTCTTTCTCTCTGTTCTTTCTTTCTCTGTTTTCTTTCTTTCCCCTCGTTCTTTCTATTCTTTCTCTCTTCTCTCTCTGTCTCTGTGTTCTTTCTTTATTTCTCTCTTTCTCTCTCTGTTCTATCTTTCCCCTCTTTCATTCTCTCTCTGTTCTTTCTTTCCCCTCTTTATTTCTCCCTCTCTGTTCTTTCTTTCCCCTCTTTCTTTTTTTTCTCTCTGTTCTTTTTTCTGTCCCCACTTTCTTCCTCTCTGTTCTTTCTTTCCCCTTTCTTTCTTTCTTTCTTTCTTTCTTTCTTTCTCTTTCTTTCTTTCTCTGTTGTTTCTTTCTTTCCCCTCTTTCTTTCTTTCTTTCTTTCTTTCTCTCTCTGTTCTTTCTTTCCCCTCTTTCTCTTTCTTTCTCTCTCTGTTCTTTCTTTCCCCTCTTTCCTTCTCTCTCTCTGTTCTTTCTTTCTTCCCCTCTTTCTTTTTTTCTCTCTCTCTGTTCCTTTTCTCTGTCACACAAAAGCAACATAAGCCAGCTCACCAGGTATCCACCGCAGACCTCAGAACTCCGTCTGGACTGACGTGAAACCAATTAGAGAAAGCAATTAGTTCCAGCTGCGTGTAAAATTCTTCTTTATTCCATCATTTAAAATATAACATCTTCATAATGTATGCCACAGCCACGGACACTCCTTTTCTCTGTCCCATCTTTCTTTCTCTCTCTCTTCTTTTTTCTGTCCCCCTTTCTTTCCCCTTTCTTTCTCTCTCTGTTGTTTGTGACGTTTTTAGGTAAAAAAGCTACGTCGGAGAGTGGACCCTCTGGATCGCGGGTCCGGAGCCCCCGGGCCGAGCACTCCAGGTGAAGACCGACCCCTATACAGGGATCGTTTGGGGCAGGACCACTGGAGACGGAAGCGCAACAGCCGGAACCAAGAGGGACGGCTCCACGGACAAAAAGGACTAGGGAGAAGGATGGCTTAGATACGGACCCAGGACTGACGGACAGAGGAATGTAACACAGGGCACGGCAGGGAGGCAGAGCACGGACAAGAGGAACTACAGAGGCATGTAACACAGGCAAGGCAGGGAGAGAGCATATACAAGAGGAACTACTGAGGCAAGGAACACTGGCAAGGCAGGGAGAGAGCATGGACAAGAGGAACTACTGAGGCAAGGAACACTGGGCATGGCAGGGAGGCAGTGAGACAGGGAGTGGACAATAGGAACTACAGAGGACTGTAACACTGGGCAAGGCAGGGAGGCAGAGAGACAGGGAGTGGACAATAGAAACTACAGAGGACTGTAGCAGCCAAAGGGTGCAGGAGACTACACGATCATCAGGCGTCCTCCTTACAGCGAGGACGCCTGAAGTATCCTAACACCCGGAAGTGCGTCCCCCTGTCCTGCCCCTCAGCGCCGCCCACCACTGGAGGGAGAGAGCGGGAGGGGGCGTGCGCGTGACAGGGAACGGGTGCCAGGAGCCGCTGTGAGGAGGATCGCAGGACGGGCGCGCGCCTGGACGGGGGCGCGCAGGTAAGAGGAAGCTGCGGCGTGCGCTGCTGCGCGAGGGACATTGGCGGGCATAGCCACAGTCACAGTCACAGTACCCCCCTCCTTACGTCCTCCCCTACTGAGATTGGCCAAGAACTTTTTCAGAATCCGGGGGGCATTGATATTCTCTCGAGGCTCCCAGGACCTTTCCTCGGGGCCAAAACCCTTCCAATCGATAAGAAAAAGGGTCTTTCCCTTGACTCTATTCATAGCTAAGATATCTTTGACCTCAAAGACGTTGTCGGAGGCAACTGGTGAAGGAGGGGCGATGGAAACCAGTTGGAACCGATTCAGGACTACGGGTTTCAAGAGCGAGACATGGAAAGCGTTGGGAACCCGGAGCGAAGCAGGCAACCTCAGATTATAAGCCACTTCATTAATGCGTCCGATCACTTCAAACGGTCCAATGTACCGAGGGCTCAACTTGTAAGAGGGAACTCTCAGACGGATATGTCAAGTTGAAAGCCAGACTTTGTCACCTGGATGGTACGGAGGCACGTCCTTTCGTCTTTTGTCCGCATGTTTCTTGATCCGGTTATTGGCACTCTTGAGCGCTTCCCTGGTCTCCCTCCAAATCTGCAAGAATTCCATTGCGAGTGAATCAGCTGCGGGCACTCCCGTAGGCGTGGAAAAGGGTTGCGGAATACCTGGATTTTGACCGGTTACCACAAAGAATGGTGACTTGGTGGTAGATTCGCTGGGATGGTTATTGTGCGAGAATTCAGCCCAAGGTAGGAGCGCGACCCAATTGTCCTGATGGGCGTTGGAGAAGTGACGTAAGAAGGTAGTTAACACCTGATTAATTCGCTCCACTTGCCCGTTGGTCTGAGGATGGTATGCAGAGGAGAAGTCGAGAGACGTACCCATAAGCCGGCAGAGAGCCCTCCAGAAGCGAGAGGTGAACTGGACCCCCCGATCCGACACAATCCGCTGAGGAAGACCATGTAGCCTGAAGATCTGGTGAATGAAGATCTCGGCCAACTTCGGGGCGGACGGCAGTCCCGGTAAGGGAACAAAGTGGGCCATCTTGGAAAAACGATCAGCTACGACTAAGATGGTGGTACATCCAGCTGAGCGGGGTAAATCGGTCACAAAATCCATAGCGATTTTCTGCCAGGGAGCCTCTGGAACTGGTAATGGGTGAAGAAGACCGGAGGGCAAAGCCCTAGCCACCTTGTTCTGGGCACAGGTTGTGCACGAAGCTACATAGTCCATCACATCCTGGCGAAGCGTGGGCCACCAGTAATACCGGGAAAGCAGCAAGAGAGTCTTCTTAGTCCCAATGTGTCCAGCAACTTTGGAGGAATGCCCCCAGCGTAGCACCTCTGAACGTCTGCCTTGAGGAACGAAAGTTTTACCAGGCGGAGGAGTGGAAAAATTCACAGGAGCCACGGTGATCATCTTATTAGGCTCGATAATATAGGATGGGTCTTCATCCCTCTCTGGTGACTGTAACGACCTGGAAAGGGCATCGGCCTTGATGTTCCTATTACCAGGTCGAAAGTGAAGTTGAAAGTCAAAGCGGGAGAAATACAGGGCCCACCTGGCTTGCCGGGCATTGAGTCTTTGGGCAGACTGCAAGCAAGCCAGATTCTTGTGGTCCGTAAGGATGGTGAAGGGATGTACAGCCCCCTCGAGTAAATATCGCCATTCAGCCAAGGCCATCTTAATGGCAAGTAATTCCCGGTCTCCAATGGAGTAGTTGCACTCCGCAGGCGAAAAGGTTTTAGAAAAGAAGCCGCAAGGGACCAGGCGCCCGGATGAAGCCTGCTGGGACAGGACCGCCCCCGCTCCAGTGGAGGAGGCGTCCACCTCTAAGACGAAGGGCCTGCTGGTCACTGGCCGATGCAAGATGGGTGCCGATGCAAAAGAACGTTTCAGAGCCAGGAAGGCGTTTTCAGCTTCGGGGGACCAGCTGTTGGGTTTCGTTCCCTTACGGGTCAAGGCCGTGATGGGTCTAGTAACCGTAAAAAAATGAGGCACGAATTGACGGTAATAGTTTGCGAACCCAAGGAACCGCTGGATGGCCTTTATCCCCACTGGACGGGGCCACTTGAGTACCGCACTGAGTTTTTCGGGATCCATCTTCAGACCGGAATCAGTGACGATATATCCCAAGAAGGGCAATGACGTCTGCTCAAAAAGGCATTTCTCAATCTTGGCATAGAGTCGATTCTCTCGAAGGCGATGCAAGACCAAGCGTACGCTCTTGCGATGGGAGGACAGATCGGGCGAGAAAACGAGAATGTCGTCTAAATACACCACCACACAGGAATAGAGCAGATCCCGGAACACCTCGTTGATAAATTCTTGAAACACAGCTGGTGCATTGCAAAGACCGAATGGCATGACTAAGTATTCATAATGCCCGTCACGGGTATTGAAGGCCGTTTTCCACTCATCCCCTGCGCGGATCCGGATCAAATTGTAAGCTCCCCGCAGATCTAAGTTCGTGAAGATCCGAGCTCCTCTCAGCCGGTCAAAGAGCTCAGGAATCAACGGAAGGGGATATCGGTTTTTAACGGTGATATTGTTTAGGCCCCGGTAATCTATACAAGGTCGCAGTGATCCATCCTTCTTCCGGACGAAGAAAAAACCCGCGCCCGCAGGAGAAGAGGACTTCCGGATGAACCCCTTGGTCAGGTTTTCCTGAATGTATTCCGTCATGGCAGAGGTCTCGGCTGGAGAAAGAGGGTACGTTCTTCCTCTTGGAGGGACAGCTCCGGGAATCAGGTCGATAGGGCAGTCATAGGACCGATGTGGAGGCAGGGAATCCGCTTCCTTCTTGTAGAAAACATCAGCGTAGGCGTGGTAAGGAACAGGAAGGCCCGGAAGATCGGTTGGCTTAGGCAAAGAATGGGGACGAACAAGGGTCCGCAAACAGCGTGCATGGCAGGCGTGCCCCCAGCGCAAGATCTCCCCGGAGCACCAGTCGACAACTGCCTCATGCCGCCTGAGCCAAGGTAACCCTAAGAGAATGGCGTGGGATAGTTGAGGCAGGACATAAAAGGCAATCTTCTCGGAGTGAAGTGCACCAATTTGTAGCTCAACTTCGGTGGTAACCGAGGTGATGAGTCCAGGCAGAGGTTTGCCATCGACGGAGGTGATAGCTCGTGGATTTCTTAAGACGACCACGGGAATCTGGAGTTTGTCCACCTCTTCCTGGCGGATGAAGTTGCCTGCTGTGCCCGAGTCCACATACGCCTCCACAGAGCCACGCCCCCGACCTGTAATAAGCAGAGCTGAAAGAGTAAGTGGAAGAGAGGGGGTCTCATCACCTAGGGGGCCCTCTCCTACCTGGCCTAGGCGGATGCGTTTCCCGGTCTCTCAGGACAAGTGCGTACGAAGTGATTGGCCCCTCCGCAATATAAACAGAGTCCATTAGTCATCCTCTCCTTGCGCCGTTGTTCGGACAGCTTGACGCGATCCACCTGCATAGGCTCAGGAGCGGAGTTACTAGAGGGAGCAACAGCGCGCGGAATGGGGGCTTGGTATAACCTAAAGGGCCTCCTCTCCCTGGCTGACTCTCTAGCGCGTTCCTGAAAACGCAGATCAATACGAGTAGCTAGAGAGATGAGATCATCCAGGGTGGTTGGGGAGTCACGCCCGGCCAACTCATCCTTGATCTTACTAGAAAGACCTCTCCAAAAGGCACCTATAAGGGCTTCATTATTCCACCCTAGCTCTGAGGACAGGGTCCGGAAACGGATGGCGTATTGCCCTACCGTCAGGGATCCCTGGCGAAGGTTAAAGAGGGCCTCCGTAGTGGAAGCAAGGCGCCCGGGTTCATCAAATACCTTGAGAAATGTCTCCAAAAAACTCTGGATACTGGTGACCACCGGGTCATCCCTCTCCCATAAGGGATTCACCCAAGCCAGCGCCTCTCCCTCAAGATGGGACACTATAAAGGCCACCTTAGCGCGGTCCGTGGGATATTGTTGGGGCAGGAGTTCAAAGTGCAAAGTGCAGTCTGCACTGGTTTAAAAATCCCCTACACAACTTCGGGTCCCCACTATACCTGGGCGGTTTTCCAAGGCGGGGAGGAGGAGCTGAGACAGCGTCCCGCGGTTGGGTAGAGACGGCCGCAGAGGACTGTAGAGCAAGCAGTCGATCATCCACGGACGCCATGTACCCCAGAATGTGAGATTGAGCGTCGCGCTGCTGCGCGAGCTCCTGCTGGAGACTGGCTAAGAGGGGGGCGTGCCCAGGGTCAGTGGTTTGCAGGGCGGAAAGCCGGGTGTCCATGGATTTCATGAAGGACATAATCCGGGTCTGATTTTCCCTTAAAAACAGCAGTTCCTTTTGAGTGGCAGCCACGGCACCGGCGGGGTCCATGGCCTGATGATACTGTGACGTTTTTAGGTAAAAAAGCTACGTCGGAGAGTGGACCCTCTGGATCGCGGGTCCGGAGCCCCCGGGCCGAGCACTCCAGGTGAAGACCGACCCCTATACAGGGATCGTTTGGGGCAGGACCACAGGGGACGGAAGCGCAACAGCCGGAACCAAGAGGGACGGCTCCACGGACAAAAAGGACTAGGGAGAAGGATGGCTTAGATACGGACCCAGGACTGACGGACAGAGGAATGTAACACAGGGCACGGCAGGGAGGCAGAGCAGGGACAAGAGGAACTACAGAGGCATGTAACACAGGCAAGGCAGGGAGAGAGCATGGACAAGAGGAACTACTGAGGCAAGGAACACTGGCAAGGCAGGGAGAGAGCATGGACAAGAGGAACTACTGAGGCAAGGAACACTGGGCACGGCAGGGAGGCAGTGAGACAGGGAGTGGACAATAGGAACTACAGAGGACTGTAACACTGGGCAAGGCAGGGAGGCAGAGAGACAGGGAGTGGACAATAGAAACTACAGAGGACTGTAGCGGCCAGAGGGTGCAGGAGACTACACGATCATCAGGCGTCCTCCTTACAGCGAGGACGCCTGAAGTATCCTAACACCCGGAAGTGCGTCCCCCTGTCCTGCCCCTCAGCGCCGCCCACCGCTGGAGGGAGAGAGCGGGAGGGGGCGTGCGCGTGACAGGGAGCGGGTGCCAGGAGCCGCTGTGAGGAGGATCGCAGGACGGGCGCGCGCCTGGACGGGGGCGCGCAGGTAAGAGGAAGCTGCGGCATGCGCTGCTGCACGAGGGACATCGGCGGGCATAGCCGCCGATGTCACATTGTTTCTTTCTTTCTTTCTTCTTTCTTTCTCTCTCTGTTCTTTCTTTCCCCTCTTTCTTTCTCTCTCTCTTCTTTCTTTCTTTCTCTCAGTTTTCTTTTTTCTCTCTCTCTGTTCTTTTTTTTGTTCCCTCTTTCTGTTTTCTTTCTTTCTTTCTCTGTGTTGTTTCTTTCTTTCCCCTCTTTCTTTCTTTCTTTCTTTCTTTGTCTCTCTGTTCTTTCTTTCCCCTCTTTCTTTCTCTCGCTCTCTCTCTGTTCTTTCTTTCTTTCCCCTCTTTCTTTTTTTCTCTCTCTCTGTTCCTTTTTCTGTCCCATCTTTCTTTCTCTCTCTCTCTGTTCTTTTTTCTGTCCCCTCTTTCTTTCTCTCTCTTTCTTTCTTCTTTCTTTCTTTCGCTCTCTGTTGTTTCTTTCTTTCTACTTTCTTTCTTCTTTCTTTCTCTCTCTGTTCTTTCTTTCCCCTCTTTCTTTCTTTCTCTGTTTTCTTTTTTCTCTCTGTTCTTTTTCTGTCCCCTCTTTCTTTCTCTCTGTTCTTTCTTTCTTTATTTCTCTCTCTGTTGCTTCTTTATTTCCCCTCTTTTTCTTTCTCTCTCTGTTCTTTCTTTCCCCTCTTTCTTTCTTTCTCTCTCTCTCTGTTCTTTCTTTCTTTCCCCTCTTTCTTTTTTTCTCTCTCTCTGTTCCTTTTTTCTTTCCCATCTTTCTTTCTCTCGCTATCTCTGTTCTTTTTTTCTGTCCACTCTTTCTTTCTCTCTCTGTTTCTTCTTTCTTTCTTTCTTCTTTCTTTCTTTCTTTCTTTCTCTCTCTGTTGTTTCTTTCTTTCTTCTTTCTTTCTCTCTCTGTTCTTTCTTTCCCCTCTTTCTTTCTTTCTTTCTTGCTTTCTCTCTCTGTTGTTTCTTTCTTTCTTCTCTCTCTCTGTTCTTTCTTTCTTTCTTTCCCCTCTTTCTTTTTTTCTCTCTCTCTTCCTTTTTTCTGTCCCATCTTTCTTTCTCTCTCTGTTTCTTTCTTCTTTCTTTCTTTCTTTCTTTCTCTCTCTGTTGTTTCTTTCTTCTTTCTTTCTCTCTCTGTTCTTTCTTTCCCCTCTTTCTTTCTTTCTTGCTTTCTTTCTTATGTTCTCTCTCTGTTGTTTCTTTCTTTCTTTCTCTCTCTTCTTTCTTTCTCTCTCTGTTTTCTTTTTTCTCTCTCTCTGTTCTTTCTTTTCCTCAGTACCAGTCAGTGTGCCCACAGTACCGGTAGAATAAGAGGGGTAGGAAACTAGGTGGCACTGGTCACATTGATCCTTTCAGACTTTTTACTGGTGTATAATGATATGCCCTGAGCACCCCCATAAAGTGGGCCAGCCCCAGACAACAGGGTACAAACAAATCACTATTACTATCAGTCCAAGTGGACAATTATATACGTAAAGTTAATGATGTCCCTGTGCCAAGCAGTGCGGAGGATCAGAATACACTGAGGAGACCAGAGCAGCGGGGTATGGTGAGAAGAATTATATGGGGCCCATTATGCTGTATGAAGTAATATATGGTGCCCATTATACTGTATGAAGTAATATATGGTGCCCATTATACTGTATGCAGTAATATATGGGGCACATAATACTGTATGGAGCATTATGTGGGGATAGGGGATGAATTTCTGTTTGTTGTGGTCTGACCGCTGGGACCGCCATGATCCTGGGAAACGTAGCTTTGAAGAGCACCATGTAAACAGAGCTGTGGTCAATCATACGCACTGTGGTGCCATTCACCTGTGGCTCTTCAAATAACTCCTTTAAGAGAGTGATGAGGGGACAACAAAGTATAGCAAAAATTCACTGATTGGGGCTGATGAGTGTTTGTGGGCTGGTGGGATTTGTGTGGCAGGACTGCTTTTTTGTCCCAGTCTGGCCCTGAATGAGGCTATGTTATGTTCTGGGCCTCCTTTGCTACATCTGGCACAGAGTGTCTAGCATCTGTGCAGGGTACAATGAAATCTCAAGACTATCAAGGGATTCAGAGAGAAATGTGCTGCCCAGTGTTAGAAATCTTGGCCTCAGTCGCAGGTCATGGGTCTTGCAACAGGATAATGACCCAAAACACACAGCTAAAAACACCCAAGAATGGCTAAGAGGAAAACATTGGACTATTCTGAAGTGGCCTTCTATAAGCCCTGACCTAAATCCTACTGAGCATCTTTGGAAAGAGCTGAAACATGCCGTCTAGAAAAGGCATCCTTCAAACACGAGACATCTGGAGCAGTTTGCTCTTGAGGAGTGGGACAAAATAATAGTCGAGAGGTGCCGAAGTCTCATTGACAGTTACAGGAATGGTTTGATTGCAGTGATTGCCTCAAAAGGTTGTGCAACAAAATATTAAGTTAAGCGTGCCATCATTTCTGTCCAGGCCTATTTAATGAGTTTTATTTTTTTTTAATTCTGTGGAAGCATGGTTGAAAAGCAATGTCTGACTTTCATTTGTTCATTTTCATAGATTTTTTTTATTTATTATTACTTTTGTCAGATTCAAGTTATTTCTGTCACCATTGTGGGTTTTTATGTCATTAAACAAGAGGTGCCAACAATTTTGACCACATGTGTAGATAGCTAGCTAGCTAGATAGATAGATAGATAGATAGATAGATAGATAGATAGATAGATGCACAGTTCTGTGCCAAATTTTTAGAGAGTTGTGGAAAGAATGCTGCAACATAACAATAAAAATAGAAGAGTTAATAGTTTATTTATATCAATTACCAAAATACAAAGTGAATGAACATAAGAGAAACCTTAATCAAATCAATATTTGGTGTAACTGCCCTTTGTCTTTGAGTTTTTGAAGGAACTGGCCAGGAAGGTTGTTCCAAACATCTTCGAGAACTAACCACAAATCCTTCTGTCTCTTCCTGTAATCTCAGATAGACTCAATGATTTTGAGATCAAGATTCTGTGGGGCCCATGTTATCACCTCCAGGACTCTGTTCTTCTTTTTGTTGACGATAACTCTTAATGATGTTGGATGTATGTTTGGGATCATTATTGTAATGCCGCACAAAAAATTTGAGACTAATCGGATGCCTCTCTGATGACAACAGCTAAGTTTCTCTGCAGATTAAATATCTAAGAGAATAATGTTCTAGTGCTGCAAAAAGAATATTGGTATGATCGGCAAGGCGCCATTGTGAATAAAGGTTGTAGTGGTGTAGAACACTTGTATTAGAGAAACAAAAATAAGAGGACAAAAAAAGAAGAGAGAGAGAAAAAAATATGGGGGATTAATATGAGGCAGAGAAGATGGACAGAGCCCTGCCAGTAAATTGTTGTATCTCTGAACAAGGGTCCAAAAGAAGGTGTCCGCATTAGAGATGAGTGACTTTGCCTTTTTTAGGGTCGAGTCGGGTTTCATGAAACCCGACTTTCTCAAAAGTCGAGTCAAGCGAAATCGGACGACTATCGTGAAAGTCGAAGGTACGACTGAAACACGAAACCCAATGCAAGTCAATGGGGAAGCAAAGTCAGCAGGGAGTGGAGGACAGTAAACACACCTACATGCCGGACCTCTTTTTTAAAGTGCGCAAAATCTCTCTCTCTCTCTCTCCCCGGACGCTGCTACTGTGGGCATCTCGTTGCCCACAGTGTACGTCCTTGCTCATTGGCTTAAAAAAAAAGTCACGTGCAAGCATTCTGTGAAATCCGACTTTGGCACTCGGGTCGCCGACCGCAAGGCCGACCTCACGCTATGGTCGGGTTTCGCTCGGCGAAACCCGACTTTGGCGAAAGGCGGCGACTTTTGAATCTAACCGACCTTTTTCGCTCAACTCTAGTCAGCATCTCTTAATACTTTACCATAAAGACAGGCAATAGAGATGGCCAACAGGCACCACTGACTTATAGCCAATTAATTAAATCTTGTACATAATAAGGGAGGATGATGATTTGTGAAGAGTTGATCATAATCACAAAACTCCATACAGTATTCAACAGCCTCTTCATTGTTCACCAGGCCCAAAGCTGTACATTTTTGAGTGATCACAGCTGGTATTGCAGTTTTGTGGCATTTAGTGGTTTGTGGTACTGTGAATATCTCTGGCTGGATGTATGTTGTTTCATGAAAATGTTCAGTAGCAGTCCAGATTATTTTATGGATGTGATGGTCTCATCTATTCTTCTGATTGTAATGGGATCCATCCGATTTTACTAAGGTGTCCCTCGCTTTGTCATGATCAGTGCTACATGCCAAACAATTTTTTATGCCAAATATGATGGTATCAGCAATGGAGTCTCTGATGGAAATGTGTACCCAAATGTGAACAGCACAAATATTTTGTTATTGATCTTTTTACATCCATCCTTATGCCTTTAAGGCTAGTTTCACACTAGCGTATGGCAGAGCTGCGGAGGGATGTGGATTTCCTCAGTGAAGCTCCGCCCACTGCCACGCCTCCTCCATTCAGCTCCGCCTTTGTCGACATGCGGCCTGCGTACCCTATCTTTAGCATTGGGTACGCAGGTCATGCCGATGTATGTGGATGCCTCCACATTCACTGTTTTGTCGGTGCGGCAACCGCAACCAAATCCAACATGTTGTGTTCGGCACAGGTTGCCGCACCATCAAAACGACGCACGCGGAGGCATCTGCATACATTGGCATGGCCTGCATACCCAATACTAAAGATAGGGTATGCATGTCGCATACATACGTAGGCGGAGCTGAACATAGGAGGGGTGTCAGTGGGCGGAGCTTCATGGACGAAGTCCGCATCCCTCCCGCAGCTTTGCCATACGCTAGTGTGAAACTAGCCTAACAAGGGGCCATTCTCTAGTTCATGGAGGAAAAACAGCTTTCACTATCATCATAGATGGGTATTCTTTACTTTAAAAAGCAGTGAGACTATAAAACCCTTTGTCTCACCGAGTTGTAATGGCTTATTCATTTAACAGGTTCAAGATAGTATATTATATTGCAAGTTATGGGTAATAAATATCTGAGGATCTTTTAAATGGGATGTTAATCTAATAATTTCTCCTGATTTGGAATTCTCTGTATTTGGCGTTGGAAAGAAATCCCACCCTATATATAAGAAAATTGACATTTGACATCTGCCTCGTAAGTAGTGTTGAGCGATACCGTTCGATACCCAAAAATATCGTATCGGATGGTATCGCCCGATACGAAAAAAATATCGGGTATCGCCGATTCCGATACCGGAAGTCCCATTCAAGTCAATGGGACTTCCGGTATCGGAATTTAAAAAAGCCCTTTATTTCCTTGTTGGCTAATTCTACGTAATTGAAAACAAATAATAATCATGTAGAATGTATTGTGGGAGGTGGAGGAGACATTAAAGGCATAGTGGTTTATTCAAATCACATGGCATAGCATTAATTCCAATTTTTTTTTTCAAGACGTTCGGAGTTAAAAAGATATTGACTATGTTAACTTTTTTATATTTTGTCAGATATGTATGTTTCACAACTTCCATGCTCTTCACCTTCTTTTGTACTTCTCCCACACTTTCTCCTTCATGATCCGCAGCAGTAGCATTTTTTTCATCAACTTTTTCTTCACCTTATTCATCTTCTTCACCTTCTTCCCATTAATTTTTTTTTCCATCCTTCATATTCTTCTTATTCAACTATTATTAATTTTCATATGCTATTTCTTCATCTTCTTCCTATTCTTCTTTTTCTTCATTTTCTTATGGTGACAGGCATTCCTGTAGTACTTATCTATAAAAGTTATAAGATTACACCTTACGTTCTGCCTGTCACAAAAGATTTACAACAGAATTTGTCCGCGTTCAGTTTGGCCTGCAGCAGCAGGCATTTTCCAGGGGCACCACGAGGAGGAACGGACTCACCCCCATTTACTGCTTAGTCTTCTTCTGCTTATAATTTTGATTTCTTCTATGCTGATTTTTAGTCTTATGCTTAATGTTCTTCTGCTTTCTGTTCTTCTGCTTTTGCTTCTTCTGCTTCTTGTTCTTCTGTCTTTTGTTCTGTATCTTGGTGGTTGTCTTCATGTTCTTTGTCCTCTTGGTCTTATTATTTAGGGTCATATTTCTGGTCTTCTTTGGTGTGGTCTTCAGGGTCGTCGTCATCAGGGTCGTCGTCATGGAGATCAATAAGGATTACCAAAGACAATTTCAAAAAGCTTGATCTTGGAAATGTAGCAGAAGGTACAAGAAGGCTGAGAAACTGGCGAGAACCAGCTGACAGTACTGGAACCCGTAGTGGCAGCAGAAGGAACAATAGCCAATGGCACTACTGAGGAACAGCTGACGGTGCTGGACCCCGGTTACTATGCAGGAGGTACCTGTGCTAGAAACCACTACCAAGGACCAGCTGACGGTGCTGGACCTCGGATACCAAGATGGAGGCACCTAGGCCAAAGGCTCTGGCGAGAACCAGCAGACAGTGCTGGAACCCGGATGGGTAGCAGAAGGTACAAGAGCCAATGGCACTTCCGAGGACCAACTGACGCTGATGGACCACGGTTACTAAGCAGAAGGTACCTGTGCTAAAAAGCACTACCAAGGACCAGCTGACGGTGCTGGACTTCGGATACCAAGATGGAGGCACCTAGGCCAAAGGCTCTGGCGAGAACCAGCTGACAGTGCTGCCACCCGGATGGGTAGCAGAAGGAACAAGAGCCAATGGCACTACCAAGGACCAACTGACGGTGCTGGACCACGGTTTCTAAGCAGAAGGTACCTGTGCTAAAAAGCACTACCAAGGACCAGCTGACGGTGCTGGACCCCGGATACCGAGATGGAGGCACCTAGACGAAAGGCTCTGGCGAGAACCAGCTGACAGTGCTGGCACCCGGATGGGTAGAAGGAACAAGAGCCAATGGCACTACCGAGGACCAACTGACGGTGTTGGACCACGGTTACTAAGCAGAAGGTACCTGTGCTAAAAAGCACTACCAAGGACCAGCTGACGGTGCTGGACCTCGGATACTGAGATGGAGGCACCTAGGCCAAAGGCTCTGGCGAGAACCAGCTGACAGTGCTGGAACCCGGGTGGGTAGCAGAAGGTACCCATCCAAAGCAAAGTAGCCAGGCCACAAGCCGGCCGCAGTTACCGAAACCCACAGTCCTACAGGGGGTCCATGTCCCATTGGCACTACGGATCCAGCCTTCAGTGCCAGTTCCCGCAGCCCACATAGGAGTCACCTAAACTGCAGGCACCCTAGAGTCTGCTAACCCGGCCACAAGACAACAGGACAACGGATTGGTGGCATAGTGACCTTGACACTACCCGGAAACAGCTGGCGTGCTGGTACCAGGCTGGGCAACAGGGAGTACCCGTGCCAAAGACACTGCCGAGAACCAGCTAACGGTGCTGGAACCCAGATGGGTAGCAAAAGCTACAAGAGCCAATGGCACTACCGAGGAACAGCTGACGTTGCTGGACCACGGTTACTAGGCAGGAGGTACCTGTGCTAGAAAGCACTACCAAGGACCAGCTGACGGTGCTGGTCCTTCGGATACCGAGATGGAGGCACCTAGGCCAAAGGCTCTGGCGAGAACCAGCTGACAGTGCTGGAACCCGGGTGGGTAGCAGAAGGTACCCATCCAAAGCAAAGTAGCCAGGCCGCAAGCTGTCCGCAGTTACCGAAACCCACAGTCCTACAGGGGGTCCATGTCCCATTGGCACTACGGATCCAGCCTTCAGTGCCAGTTCCCGCAGCCCACATAGGAGTCACCTAAACTGCAGGCACCCTAGAGTCGGCTAACCTGGCCGCAAGACGACAGGACAACGGATTGGTGGCATAGTGACCTTGACACTACCCGGAAACAGCTGACATGCTGGAACCAGGCTGGGCAACAGGGAGTACCCATGCCAAAGACACTGCCGAGCACCAACTGGCATTGTTGGAACCCAGGGACAATCATGGTGAAGGCCGGGGCCTACTTGGTGGTAGTTTTAGATTGTTTGTAGGCTACAACAGACTGTCAACGTGCTCCAATTAGGCATCTGTCTCCACTCTGTTTCCAGGATTTCACGTGACCACCAACACCGCCAGTTTATGCGTACAGTAGCCATCTGCCCAATCCACACGTGTTCCTGTGTTACTGGGGTTCTGTAATGTCAGCAGATCCCCTGATGTGTGTCTGCCACTGTCTCCTGCTCTGTCCACATTGGAGTGGGAAGGTGGACAGCGCAGGAGACAGTGCCGGACACACATTGGTGGATCTGCTCACGTAACAGAACACCAGGAACACAGGAACAAGTGTGGAATGCGCGGACAGCAACTGTGAGCAGGAATTGGCGGTGCTGGAGGTCAGGGGAAATACTAGAGACAGAGTGGAGACAGAGGCCAAATCAGAGAATGTTTAAATCTGAAGTAGTTACAATTTGGAGGCAGCAGCAGTTTGCCCTCCACACAGCTGGGGATCAGCTGACGTTACCGAACCCCACTTACACATGAACGAGTGTTTGTTTCTGTGTGGACAGCACTTCCGAGCAACAACTGACGATGTTGGAGCCCAGGGATAGTCATTTTGTAGGCTGAGGCCTACTTGGAGGCAGATAAGGTAAGACGTTGTTTGAATTTGGAGGCAGCAGGAGAGTTTGCCGTACACACAGCAGGGGATTAGCTGACGTTACCGAACCCCACTTACACATGAGCGAGTGTTTTGTCTGTGCGGACAGCACTTCTGAGCACCAACTGGCGGTGTCGGAGCCCAGGGAAAATCAGGTAGTAGGCCGAGGCCTACTTGGAGCCAGGTGTAAATCTGAGGTTGTTTGACTGTGGAGGGAGCAGGACACTTTGCCATACACACAGCAGGGGATCAGCTGACGTTACCAAACCCCACTTACACATGAGCGAGTGTTTTGTCTGTGCGGACAGCACTTCTGAGCACCAGCTGGCGTTGTTGGAACCCAGGGACAATCATGGTGAAGGCCGAGGCCTACTTGGTGGTAGTTTTAGATTGTTTGTAGGCTACAACAGACTGTCAACGTGCTCCAATTAGGTATCTGTCTCCACTCTGTTTCCAGGATTTCACGTGACCACCAACACCGCCAGTTTATGCGTACAGTAGCCGTCTACCCAATCCACACGTGTTCCTGTGTTACTGGGGTTCTGTAATGTCAGCAGATCCCCTGATGTGTGTCTGCCACTGTCTCCTGCTCTGTCCACATTCCCACCGCTTGCAGTGGGAAGGTGGACAGCGCAGGAGACAGTGCCGGACACACATTGGGGGATCTGCTCACGTAACAGAACACCAGGAACACAGGAACAAGTGTGGAATGCGCGGATAGGCAACTGTGAGCAGGAATTGGCGGTGCTGGAGGTCAGGGGAAATACTAGAGACAGAGTGGAGACAGAGGCCAAATCAGAGAATGTTTAAATCTGAAGTAGTTACAATTTGGAGGCAGCAGCACTTTGCCCTCCACACAGCAGGGGATCAGCTGACGTTACCGAACCCCACTTTCACATGAACGAGTGTTTTTTTCTGTGTGGACAGCACTTCCGAGCACCAACTGGCGTTGTTGGAGCCCAGGGACAATCATGGTGCAGGCCGAGGCCTACTAGGAGCCAGGTGTAAATCGGAGGTATTTTGACTTTGGAGGCAGCAGGAGAGTTTCCCGTACACACAGCAGGGGGATCAGCTGACGTTACTGAACCCCACTTACACATGAGCGAGTGTTTTGTCTGTGCGGACAGCACTTCTGAGCACCAACTGGTGGTGTCGGAGCCCAGGGAAAATCAGGTAGTAGGCCGAGGCCTACTTGGTGGCAGTTTTCGATTGTTTCTAGACTACTACTAACTGTCAACGTACTCCAATTAGGCCTCTGTCTTCACTCTGTTTCGAGTATTTCCTCTGGCTTCCAACCATGCCAGTTGCTGTTCTGAAATGCTGTCTGCACAACCCACACTTGTTCCTGTATTACTGGGGTTCTGAAACAGCAGCTTCTCCCTAGAGGTGAGTCAGGCAATGTCTCCTGCTCTGTCCACTTTTCCACTACAAGTAGTGGGAATGTAGACAAAGCAGGAGACATTGCCGGACTCACCTCTGGAGATGAGCAGATGTTACAGGACCCAGGTAACACAGGAACAGGTGTGGATTGTGCAGACGGCACTTGAGAGCAGAAACAGGCGGTGTTGTAGGCCGGAGGAAATACTCAAAACAGAGTGGAGACAGAGGGCAAATCAGAGAACATATTAAATCAGAGGTAGTCAGAAGTTGTAGGCAGCAGGAGAGTTTGCCGTACACACAGCAGGGGATCAGCTGACGTTACCGAACCCCACTTACACATGAGCGAGTGTTTTGTCTGTGCAGACAGCACTTCTGAGCACCAACTGGCGGTGTCGGAGCCCAGGGAAAATCAGGTAGTAGGCCGAGGCCTACTTGGAGCCAGGTGTAAATCTGAGGTTGTTTGACTGTGGAGGGAGCAGGACACTTTGCCATACACACAGCAGGGGATCAGCTGACGTTACCGAACCCCACTTACACATGAGCGAGTGTTTTGTCTGTGTGGACAGCACTTCTGAGCAACAACGGGCGTTGCTGTAGCCCAGGAAATAAAGTTCAGGTCATTGAAACATGAACACAACAGGAGACCTGGATCCTGTTGCCAGCCAATTATTTATTCTGGAAGAGGACTGGCAAATTCAGGTGAGATCCAGGCCTTGTTCATTTTCAGAAAAGTAAGCCGGTCAACATTATCGGCGGATAGTCGCGTGCGACGGTCTGTTACCACACCACCTGCAGCACTAAAGACACGTTCCGATAATACACTGGCAGCAGGGCAAGCCAGCACCTCCAATGCATACTGGCTAAGCTCTGGCCATGTATCCAGCTTAGAGACCCAATACTTGAACGGGGAAGAGCCGTCTGGGAGTACACTAACAGGGCAATACAAGTAGTCTGTCACCATCTGACGGAAACGTTGCCTCCTGCTGACTGGAGCCGTCTGTGATGGTGTAGCCGTTTGTGGCGGTCCCACAAAACTTTTCCACATTTGGGCCATACTGGCCTTGCCTTGTCCTGTGGCACTGCCTCTGCTACCTCTTTGTGCAGAGCTTCCTCCACTGCCTCTACCCACATGGCTGCTTTGAAAAGCACTACCAGCAACACTTGCGGGCGAAATGGAGAACATGATGGCCTGCACAAGTGTTTCTTGGTACTCCCGCATTTTTCACTCCCGGTTCAACTGTGGTATGAGGCTTTGTAAGTTGTCCCGGTAGCGAGGATCTAGGAGGGTGTACACCCAATAATCATTCGTGTGGAGAATGTTGGCGATGCGGCGGTCATTTAACAAGCACTGCAGCATGAAATCAACCATGTGCTGCAGACTGCCAACTGGACCAGAAACGCTGTCCCCAGCTTGAGGCAGCATCTCAGCCTGCTCAGCATCACCCCACCCTCACTGTACACACTGACTACTAGAGCCTTGTGTACTTCCCTCCTCTGGAGAGATGTGTTCCTCCTCCTCCATTGACTCCTTGTCATCCTCCTCACTAAGTGTCCCCTGCCTGGGCCTTTGTGTGGAGGCACGTTGTGCAGACTTGCCAGAAGCACATGGCATTTCTGACTCCTCATCCTCGACCTCTTCAAAAACCTCCTCACTTAGTGCTTGTAAGGTTTTTTGAAGCAGACAGATAAGGGGGACAGTCATGCTGACTAGTGCATCATCTGCACTGGCCATCCACGTGGAGTTATCGAAGGCACGCAAAACTTGGCAGGTGTCCCTCATAGTGGCCCACTCAGTGGTGGTGAAGTGTGTCCGGAGCACAGTGCGACTTGTTTGCGCCTGATGCAGCTGGTACTCCATTACTGCTGCCTGCTGCTCACACAACCGCTCCAACATATGTAACGTTGAATTCCACCTGGTGGGGAGGTCACATATGATGCAATGTTCTGGCAGGCGGAATCGGCGTTGCAGAGATGCAATGTGCGATCTTGCCATGCTGGAACGCCGCAAGTGAGCACACTCTAGGCGAACCTTGTGCAGCAGTGCATCAAGATCCGGATAGTCCCTCAGGAAGCTCTGCACGACCAAATTGAGCACGTGTGCCAGACATGGTATGTGTGTGAGGTTGCCTAGGCCCAGAGCTGCCACTAGATTTCGGCCATTGTCACTCACTACCAAACCTGGCTGGAGATTCGCTGGCACAAACCACACATCGCTCTCCTGCTTGATGGCATTTCAGAGCTCCTGTGCTGTGTGGCTCCGATTCCCCAAAGAAATTAATTTAAGGACGGCCTGTTGACGTTTGGCCACACCTGTGCTCATATCTGGCCTAACAGGCTCAGGCAGTGCTGATTCCGAGGAACTAGAGTAGGAGGAGGACTCAATATGTACAGACTGCAATCCTGCAATCCTTGGAGTTGGCAGAATACGTACAGAGCCACTCTCCAGATCTGTACCCGGCTCCACAACATTGACCCAATGGGCAGTGAGGGAAAGGTATCATCCCTGTCCATGGCTACTGGTCCACACATCGGTGGTCAGGTGGACCTTGCTACTGACGGCGTTTAGTAGCGCATTTTTAATTTTTACCTCCACATGCTTTTGCAGGGCAGGGACGGCTTGCCTGCTGAAATAAAAGTGGCTGGGCACATTGTATTGTGGAACTGCCAATGACATCAAGTTCCGGAAGGTGTCAGTCTCCACCAGCCTGAATGACAGCATCTCAAGGGCCAGTAGTTTGGCAATGCCGGCATTCAGAGCCAGTGCTCGGGGATGGTTTGCCGAGTATGGCCGCTTTTTCTCCCATGCCTGTGCTACCTATTGCTGGTGAGTGGCCTGGGAGTGTGCTGATGACTGAGAACGTGGTTCAGTGGGTGGAATTTCACTGGGTCTCTGGACAACAGTGGCAGTGGTTCTTCCATGGCGTTCCAGTGAGGAAGCCGAACCAGCTGTGTGTGAGCTGGAGGAAGAGGCCCCAACACGAGCTGAAGAAGTGGTAGGTGCTGCTGAAGGTTGGCCTACATCTTCAGTGTGTCTTTGTAACTCCACCTCGTGCTTGGTACGCACATGTTTCCACATATTTGTGGTATTGAGGTTGCTCACATTTTTCCCTCGTTTAACTTTCTGATGACACAGCTTGCATTTGACAAAGCAAATGTCATCTGCAACTGTGTCAAAAAAAGACCACGCACTGCAAGTCCTGGGAGCGCCCGTTTTCTGTTTTGGAAGAGGATTGCTCCTCACGGGTGCCAAAGTGGAGGCTACAGGCAACCAAGTTGCCCCCGCCCTCTCCCTCCTCTTTTGGCCGTTCGGGGAATCTCTTCCTCAGAGCTGCTCCCACCACCTTCCTGTGGCTGACGCCATGATGGGTCAAGGACCTCATCATCTCCACTCCCCTCTTCAAGCACCGGCTGGTCCTGGGTTGTCTCGCCAGCACCGTATGCACCAGAAATTGGCAACTGAGTCTCATCATCAGATGAGCACTGAGGTGTGCTGACAATAGGCACTGGCCCACCCGCCTCTTCAGATTCAGAGGGACAAAGCAGTTGCGCATCACTGCATACTCCCTCTTCTTCACGCTCTAGAATGTTGCTTGGCTGGCCACCTCTTTCCAAGCCAACAGATTCTGAGAGCAGAAGTAAAGATTGAGATGGCTCCTGTCCAGGGCTCTCAGACTGCCTGGGCAATTTGGCAGGTGGTGAAGAGACAGATGGTTGCTCTTCAGTGCTCTGGCCCTGGGAGGATGCGGAAGTCATTGAAGTGGATGCGTTAGCTGCCATCCATCCGACAACGGCTTCAATTTGTTCGTCACGCAGCAGTGGGGTACGGCGAGGTCCTACAAAGCTGCGCATGAAGGACTGTTGCCTGGTAAAAGTGGGGGATGCCGGGTCACTGGTGGCCGCTGCAGACACCAAATCCCCACGTCCTCTCCCTGCTGAATCCCCCCATCCTCTCCCTGCTGAAACTCCACGGCCACGACCACGTGCCTTACTCCCTGCCTTCTTCATCTTAGTAGACTGATAAAGATAGGCAGAAAAGTAAAAAAGGGGTGGCTTAGTGTTCTTATTCCTGAACACCTGGTAACCAGTATAAGAAACTCTAGTTTGGCTAAGAGTGTGTGTACTACACTTTAATATGATCTAATGTGGCCTACACAACTGTAAAGTGGAGTGTTTGGTGAACTTTATTTCCTTTTTTTTTTTTTTGGGGAAAAAGAAAAGGATGTGACCAAAGTTTGAAAGCTATAGTATCACAAACTTTTTGGAGCGATTACAATGCATGAAGCTAACCTACAATGCAATTGATGAGGCTCCAAAAAATAGGGTGATACTAGTCTGGCTGGCCCTGAAGGGCACAAGCCAGCAAGAAGGCTCCTCTATCTAATCCTATATAGTGTTTGCAACCAACCAATGACAATGGATGCGGATGGAAGCACACTAATATAGGAGCAAAAATCTGGCTAAATTTGCTGCAAAAAAGGACTATGTATGAGGCAGTGACGCACGCTGAGCGGACTACAACGAGCGGTGGCTGTAGAACACACTGCAACGTGAGCTGCACTCACACACAGAGAGACCTATCAGACAGCCAAAAACAGTGCAGAGAAATGGGCTATAGCACTGAAAGGCTGCTGAAAGGCTCCGCTGTCCACTCCTTTAGTGTTTGCAACCAACGTATATGGATACGTATGGAAGCACACTATACAGGAGAAAAAAAAAGCAGCAATAAAAGAAAAATGTGTATGAGGCAGAGACACACGCTGGGCGACCTACAAGCAGACATGCCTGCAGGACACACTACACAGCGTGAGTCTGCACTCACACAGCCCTTGCAGACAGCTATTAAAACAGCGCTGCTGGGCTACAAAAATGCTACAGTGGTGGATTATGTAGCCTGGGTAGAGCAATAGATATGTTTGATGATCACTATTTCTAACTGTCCCTCACAGTCTTCAACAGCAGCCTGTCCCTAACTGAATTCACAGCAGAGTGAACCCGAAATGGCGGCTGCTGCGGTTTTTATAGTGCATCATGACATCCTTTCAGCAGCCAATCACAGCCATGCCAGTAGTTAACATGCCTACATGCCTAACAGGATGTGCCCACACTTCTGAGGATCCCCATTGGCTGAATCAAATCGAGCGGGCTCCTAGCATTATGGGAACTTCCGATTCCGGTATTCGATATGAAAAAAGTATCGGAACTAAGTATCGGAATTCCGATTCAGCTAATATCGGCCGATACCCGATACTTGCGGTATCGGAATGCTCAACACTACTCGTAAGGTGTTTTTGCCTTTGTCTGACTGAATGTTGCAGGGTTATACATTGGATTTAATCAATCCGTGTCATTTTTCAACCTTAAAAACAAAGTAAGTTTGTGGATGTTTTCTGTCTTCAACACTAAGGGTTCAAGTCTTTGTACATAAACACACATGTCCTTTAACTCTAGGTCTCCAATCCCATGCATGTGTTAACTATTTTCACACAATACAGCATTGTTATATCCTCTACACAACTATCCTTAATTTACTGTTTTACATTCTAAGTTGTTAATAAGAGGAAATGGCCTACTTAAGTTCAGTCTGTTGTCACTAATGTGACCTGCTCCAGCATGATTCTACAATAATAATGAAACAAAGTGTGACAGATTTCTTGCAGTCCCACTGATAAATTTCCTGTCACAGGCTTTTTTTTACTTTGCCATAGACTAATAAAAACTTCCTTCTTACTGTGTGGTTGTCACTGGTTTTCTCCTCTAAAAGCAGAGCTTGTGTATTGGAAGATTAGGCCGTCCTTTCTAAGGAAAGCCAATTTTTTTTTTATATCAAATACATCAAAAGTAAAAGGTGGTGGCAAATGTTTAGATTTGTTAAGAACCTTCGCTTTGATCAGGGATTTTCTATTTTATTTAAGAGTTTGACAAATGTCCTCTGACTCAGTCTCAAACCTCTCGTGTCTGTCTGCAGAGTCCTTACACTGAGTGGAATCCATTTGATCATCCACTTGCCCTGATCTCTATGGAGTGCCTGCTTGGCTACTCGCAATACCATTGTACCTTTATGTTTCAGCTGGTATTTCAGCTGGAAATTTTTATGTATCTCAACAATACTACGTAGATGAATCCCAACCATTATAGTATGCCTAACCATACTTCTACCACTACATCAGAAATTTATTTTATTTAAAGGGGTATTTTGGTTGGAATAAATTATCACCTATCTTCAGATTTGGGCACCTATCCACCATTCTCCATCATAGGTCACTTTTATTCCTGTTAAAATGGATAGACAACACACATACTCGATTGGCACTCTATTCATTCTCTTTGGGATTGCCAGAGTGCTGTAGTTGGCTTTCTCAGGCAGTCCCATAGAAAATGAATGAAACAATCTTAGAGGTCCAGACATTATCATCATTTATCCTGCGCATAGGTGTAGTCTCTTCCAACCGGAATATCCCTTTAATTCTAATATCTGTAGAATAAGCAAGAGCGTTCCAACATTTTCAAAACTATATAATGTATTAGTTGATAAAATTCTTTGTTTTATGTGAGGAGATTCTCCTTTGCTGCCCAATCAATCAGATGTAATTTAAAAAACATTTTCCCTCTCTTAGCTTTAATATTTTACCTTCTACCCCTTTGTTGTCTTGGCTATTTGCATGTATAGTGTCTGAGAAAGAAAATATATGTATTCAAAGCTTAATACTTACTAAGCCAAGACAAGGAATCAAGGCACACAGCTTTCTGCTACTATTAGCTACTATAATAAGGTTTATATATTTGCATGCAGAAAAGTCTATTTAAATGGACACGACTGTAATAACTTGCACTCTTATTTATTAATTTTTTCCTTTGTTTTCTATGTTGCCAGACCATAAGAGGTAAATTATTTATCTTGTTAATTTAAATTCAACCTCTCTGTGTCTTTGCCTGAGCCAGATGCCAACTAGTGCTTTCAGATAAGGGAGGCATTCCAAATGAATACCAACCAGATGAGTTCACTATGTAGGAAGGTGGGGGAGTATTTCAAGGACAATGCTGAAATGGCCAATAACATAAACAAGTTCATAGTAATTTAGCACTTGTAGTAATCACCATCTGCAAAAGTTTTTTCCATAAACAGGCTTCATTGTGCAGACTTTTAAAGTATTAATTCACCATTGTGCCCATACATCTGTTTAGACCATTTCTAGACATAGAATTGCATGTACAGAATGTGCACATTGTATTACTCATAATATCACTACAACATACATAAGCAGCACAAGCCAAGCAGATACTGATAGAAGACTGTTGGAATATGTTTGGTGTAACAACTCCATTCCTGTCTGAGTGCTTAGTTGCTAGGTTTGTATGCTGTTTACAAAGTTAGAACAAAAAAAAACCAGAGGCTCACACAGGGATAGCATGTGACTGTAATTCCTCTGTCTGTATGAGAGAAGCAGCCTGCTGTAGATGCTGCATAGATAGAGACACACAAATGATTTATTCCTGATCTATTAAGCTTATCCTATATTATTCCTCTTTGTTCCTGAATAAAGAAGCTCTGTTGTCACATGCTTGGAGAGTATCCTGAATAATCTGCTGCCAAAAGGTTATGTGTCCAGAGTGACACAGAACCCCAGAGTAACACAGCAACAGAAGCACAGAACCACAGAGAAGATGTCCACTAGCAGCAATCCTGTCAAGTTCTCAGTGCCAAGCCTCACTAACCAGAACTACCAGTCTTGGAAATTCAAGGTGAAGATGCTGCTCATAAAAGAAGGTACGTGGAAATTTACTCAGGAACAAGTGCCTCATCCATTACCAGATGATTGGCTAGAGAAGGATCAGAAAGCACAAAGCACTATCTCCCTCAGTGTAGATAAAAATCAGATTGTGCATATATGCAAGTGTGCAACTGCAAAGGAGATGTGGGATGAGTTACAGAAAGTGCATGAAAGATCAAACCTCAGCAATAAGCTTTATCTCATGAGAAAGCTGTATCAGTCTAAGGGCCCCGTCACACATAGCGACTCACCAGCGATCCTGACAACGATATCAACATGTCAGGATCGCTGGTGAGTCGCTACATGATCGCTGGTGAGCTGTCAAACAGACAGCTTCACCAGCGATCAGCATAGCGATGCCGAGCGCGCGGCATCGCTGTGTACTTTAGCTACCAGCGCGCTGATGCAGGGAGCTGGTAACTAAGGTACACATCGGGTTTCTAAGGGGCGTGCATCACTTAGAAACCCGATGTGTACCTTGGTTACCAGCTCCCTGCATCAGCGAGCTGGTAACTAAGGTGCAAATGGGGTTTCTAGGCACAGCACGCCCCCTTAAAAACCCAATGTGTACCTTAGTTACCAGCTTCTGCTCGCTGGTCGCTGGCCTCCCGCCTGTCACGCGCAGCAATGCGTGCTGACCAGCGGGAGACCAGCAACCCCAAAAATGTCCAGGGCTTTCCATCAATGATCAGCGATAACGGCAGGGGGGCTGGTCGCTGATAGGTATCACACGCAGTGATCTTGCTGTGAGATCGCTGTTGCATCACAAAACTAGTAACTCAGCAGCGATCTCGCTAGCGAGATTGCTGTGTGTGACTGGGGCTTAAGCTAAGTGATGGACAGAATATGCAGGACTATACTGTATAAGAAACACCCTAGAGATTGTGGAGCGTCTCAGGTGTATTGGAGAAGAAATTAAAAATTTTCATGTTGCTGCACTTCTATTAAGTAGTCTTCCAGAGAGTTATGACACACTTGTGACTGTACTAGATGCACGGCCAGATAAAGAGTTGACACTAGAGTATGTTAAAGGCAAACTTGTGGATGAATTCAAGAGAAAAACGCAGCATGTAAGCAGCAGTAATGAATCCAGGGCAGAAACAGTATTAAAGACACAGGATTTCCCTAAATATAAGAGCAATCTAAGAGAAACTCGTGAATGTTTTATCTGTAAAAAAAAGCCTGGCCACCTTAAATCAGACTGCAGAATTTAGAAAGCAAGAGTGAGTCAGTTTAAAAAGCAGAACAGAAGGAAAAATACAAGTTGAACTTTATCAGCTAAAATGCAAAGAAAGAGTGTACAGTGCTAGACAAGATCTACATAAGAACTGTATCCATGTGTGGCACAGACATCTTGGGCACAGCGACCGAGAAGCAGTAAGGAAGCTAGCTCAACTTGCAAATGGTATTGAAATCAACCAGTGTAGTCAAATGATGAAGTGCACTAGCTGTCTTAACTTGCAAATGGTATTGAAATCAACTAGTGTAGAAAAATGATGAAGTGTACTAGCTGTCTTAAAGGGAAAATGTCCAGAAAATCCTTTCCTAAAATAAGCACCACTAGATCTGCAAAGCCACTGGATCTGATACATACAGATGTATGTGGTCCAATGAGTGTTCAAACTCCTAGCAAGAAGAGATATTTTCTCACATTTATTGATGACTACTCCAGATATACAGTCTCCTACCTGCTTCACAGTATGGATGAAGTTCCACAGAAATTTGAAGAATATCTTGCTGTAGTGTTCAACAAATTTGGAAGAATGCCAAAAGCCCTGCGTGCAGATAATGGAACCGAATATACAAGTGGTAAGGTGCAAACCATATTGAAAAAGGATGGAATTGTGTTCCAGACTACCTTTCTATACAACCCAGAACAAAATGGCATTGCAGAGAGAAAGAAGCATACTCTCTGTGAAAGTGGAAGAAGAATGTTGTTTGATGCAAATCTACCTACAACGTATTAGGGAGAAGCCATCATGACAGCTTGCTATCTTCAAAACAGAGTGCCAGGTAAAGCCCCAAATAAAACTCCATATGAGCTATGGAACTGCGAGAAGCCTAACATTATCACCTCAGGATATTTGGAAGCAAAATGTTTGTGCATGTTCCCAAAGAAAAAGGTTTCTAGTGGAAATCAAATGCAAAGCAAGGAGTCCTGGTGGACTATAACGAAACTCCAAAAGGGATACAGAATTGTGCACCAAGAGACCAACACAGTAACAATCAGCATTGATGTAGTGATTGTTGAAAACTCTGTATCACTCAAATTCCATGAAGTTACACCAGTGATTCAACCTAAGAAGCAAGAACAAGAATCTCAATCACCAAACCCAGATGCCGAAAAGCAAAACACTGAAGTGTTGATAAGTTCTGAAGCCACCAAGGAAGACACAGAAGAGCCAAGTCAACCTCCTGTCAGGAGATCAGAAAGGCTAAACAAATATTTCCCAGCTAGACACCTTTCTTATATGGACAGAACACTTTCTGAACCAGAGCCACAGTCATGGCAAGAGATGCAAAAACCGCCTGTTCACGAGAAGCAGAAGTGGATAAATGCCGCTAATGAGGAGATGGAGTTCCTTCACCAACTCCAGACATGGGAGCTTACTGAGCTACCACAAGGAAGAAGAGCTATTGGATGTAAGTGGCTCTTAAAAAACAAATATGACTCAGAAGGTAAACTGAGACATTTTGACATCAAAATAGCCTTCCTACATGGTGACATTGAAGAAGAGTTGTACATGAGCCAACCTGAGGGATATATTGAAAAGGGTGAAGAGCACCTTGTTTGTAAAATGCAAAAATCTCTCTATGGACTTAAGTAGTCATAAAAAGCTTGGAACTTGAAAATGAACAAAGTTTTGATGGATGAAGCATTTAAAAGATCTCAAGCTGACCCACGTTTCTATACGAAAAAAGTAGCAAAGGAGTGGATGTATGTTTTTCTATATGTAGACAATGTAATCATGTGTCATCAAGATGAAAAGAACATTGCTAGGTAAAATTCTCAACCAGCACTTGTTAAGTCCCCATCACACATAGCGATAGTCAAGTTTGTGACACAACAGCGATCTCACCAGCGAGATCGCTGTGTGTGACAGCGATCAGCGACCGGCCCCCCTGCCGTTATCACTGATCGCTCTGGGAAACCTCTGGACTTTTCTTTGGTCGCTGGTCTCCCGCTGGCCAGCACGCATTGCTGCGTGTGACAGGCGGGAGACCAGCGATCTGCTGGTAACTAACGTACACATCGGTTATCCAAGGGGCGGGCGTCCCTTAGATAGCCGATGTGTATGTTAGTTACCAGCGCGCTGATGCAGGGAGCTGGTAACTAACGTACACATCGGTTATCTAAGAGACGCACGTCCCTTGGATACCCGATGTGTACATTAGTTACCAGCTCCCTGCATCAGCGCGCTGGTAACTAAAGTACACAGCGACGCCGCGCGCTCGGCGCGCTGTGCTGATCGCTGGTGAAGCTGTCTGTTTGACAGCTCACCAGCGATCATGTAGCGATTCACCAGCGATCCTGACACGTTGATATCGCTGTCGGGATCGCTGGTGAGTCGCTATGTGTGATGGAGCCTTTACAGACAAACTGTGGGGGCGCGTCTGTACATAGCATAGCAACCACAACTCGTCCAGATATCACTGCCGCAGTTGGAATTCTCTGCCGACGTGTAAGCAAGCCACGCCAAAGAGACTGGAATGCAATTAAGAGAATTCTTCAATATCTTAAATAAACTCAAAGGCTAAATCTTAAGATATCTGCATCATGAGATCTCACTCTCAGAGATTATGTGGATGCAGATTGGGCTGGAGATTAAAGTGATCGGAAATCAACGTGGTTACTTGTTCAAGTTAGGAGAAAATTAAATTTCTTGGTCCAGTAGAAAACAAGTGTCAGTTGCATTATCTTCTGCAGAAGCAGAATATACTGTATGTCTGCTGCTTATGCAAGTCAAGAAGTAATTTGGATGAAACAACTTTTGGAAGATTTTGGCAAGCCATTAGCTCAACCAACAGTTATCTATGAGGACAGCCAAGGATGTACTAAACTTCCCAGCAGTGAGAAGGTTAGTGCAAGGACTAAGCACATTGATGTAAAACATCACCTCTTACGTGACTTAAGGTACTGTCACACTAAGGCTAATTTCACACTTGCTTTTTTTGCCAGCGCGTTTTTAGCGCAAAAAAACGCATAGAAAAAACGCATACAAATGCATACAAACGCTGCGTTTTTTTCAAGCATTTTTATGCGCATGCAGGAAAAAAAGCAGCGTTTTTGTGCGTTTGTATGCGTTTTTAGTGCGTTTTTACCGCGTTTGCGTTTTTTTCCAACATTAGGTGGCCCCTCACACTAACCCAAACCATGACTTTACTAACCCTAACCCTAACCCTGACCCTAACCCTAACCCTAACCCTGACCCTAACCCTAACCCTGACCCTAACCCTAACCCTAACCCTGACCCTAAACCTAACCCTAACCCTGACCCTAACCCTAAACCTAACCCTAACCCTGACCCTAACCCTGACCCTAACCCTAACCCTGACCCTAACCCTAACCCTAACCCTAACCATGACCCTAACCCTAACCCTGACCCTGACCCTAACCCTAACCCTAACCCTGACCCTAACCCTAACCCTAACCCTGACCCTAACCCTAACCCTAACCCTGACCCTAACCCTAACCCTGACCCTAACCCTAAACCCTAGCTAACCCTAACCCTAGCCCTAAACCCCCTTAACTAACCCTAACTCTAACCCAAACCCCTAAATTCCATTGTCCAACTAATGGTAAAAAAAAACGCATGCGCAAAAAAACGCATACATAAGCATGCCAATGCGCACATATGCGCACCCATAGACTTATAATGGGTGTCTTGCTGTAAAAAAAACGCATTGCGTGCGCATGCGTTTTTTTGAGGCAAGTCGGACGCTCAAAAAATGCAACAGGATGCATTTTGTGCGCCCGAGCGCATACCGCAAAAAAACGCATGCGCGGAAAAACGCATACAAACGCATGTGTATGCGCACATAAGCGCATCCCATGCAAAGTATAGGGAAAAAAATCGCATGCGTTTTTTAGCGCTAAAATCCCGCAAAAAAAAACGCAAGTGTGAAACCAGCCTTAGCGATGTACCAGCGATCCCGACCAGCGATATGATGCGGTCAGGATCGCTGGTACATCGCTAAGTGGTCGCTAGTGAGCTGCCACACAGGCAGATCTCACTAGCAACATCGCTGGGGATGGGGATCGCTACTTACCTGTCACACCAGGCGATCCTGCGTCCTCCCGCCCGCGTCCACGCGTCGCTCGTCCTCACAGCAGGAAGCGCCGCAGGAAGCTGACGACGAGAAACAGTCCTGAACGTTCTCGCGCGATCAGCGATAACCAGCGGGGGAGCCGGTCGGAGGTAAGTATCAGACACAGAGATATCGCTAGCAATATCGCTATAACGTCACTAGTTATAGCGATATTGCTAGCGATATCTTTTAGTGTGACATGCCCTTTAGTGGAACGTGGTGTACTCGAGTTTGTTTATTGCGAGTCTGACAAGATGATAGCCGATAGTATGACAAAGCCATTATCAAGAGCCAAGTTTGTGGACTTCAGAGCCACAATGGGACTAGCAGAATAAGTAGTTGTTGAGTGGGGGTATTGGAATATGTTTGGTGCAGCAACTCCATTCCTGTCTGAGTTTTTAGTTGCTAGATTTGTATGCTGTTTATAAAGTTAGAACAAAAAAAACTCCCAGAGGCTCACACAGGGATAGCATGTGACTGTATTTCCTGTGTCTCTGTATGAGAGAGACAGCCTGCTGAAGATGCAGCACAGATAGAGACACACAAATGATTTATTCCTGATCTATTAAGCTTATAATATATTTTCCTGTTTGTTCCTGAATAAAGAAGCTCTGCTATCACGCGCTTGGAGAATATCCTGAATAATCCGCTGCCAACAGGTTATGGACCCAGATTGACACAGAAACCCAGAGTAGCACAGCAACAGAAGCACAGAGCAACAGAGAATATGTCCAATAGCAGCAATCCTGTCAACTCCCAGAGGCTCACACAGGGAGAGGATGTGACAGTATTTCCTGTTTTTCCTGTGTCTCTGTATGAGATAAGCAGCCTGCTGTAGATGCTGCACAGATAGAGACACATAAATGATTTATTCCTGATCTATTAAGCTTGTCATATATTGTTCCTGATTGTTCCTGAATAAAGAAGCTCTGTTGTCACACACTTGGAGAGTATCCTTAATAATCCGCTGCCAACAAAGACAGCTACTGACACTTGTAGTTTGGCATGCACTCAGATCACCTTTGCAGTCAATAAAGGGGTAATTATTTATTATCATCTTATTTTTTTCTCTTTCTTGAAATCCTTTGTGATACTGTAGTTCGTTTTAAAGTAAAGATTAAAGTTGTTCGAAAGCCTACGTATTATGCTGATGCTAAGCATTATTATTGTAATTATTTGTATAATTTAAAGAGAGGTCATGTTAATACTCACGTGTTATAACGACTGCATGTGAGGCATGGGAACACGAATGCTGAGACCCCGCTGGAACGGCCCTGGCACAGAAGCTGAGTATAAGTGTTTTTATTTTCACTCACGATAGCAAACATTCTGATCGATAGAGGGTTGTCCTAGTAGTGCGCAACCTATTTAATATTTTTTACATGAAAGGTTCCCTTTAAATTCTTGGCAGCAGATTAGCTTCTCTATCCTTGAAGGTAACATTTCAAATAGAAGCTCATCGATGAGCCCAGAAGCCAAATCTGAAGTCTGTTGCTGTCTACTTCTCCAGATCTATCTATGTATCTATCTAATATGTATCTATTTCACATCTATCTATTAATTATCTATCTACAGTATCTATATCTATCTGTGCATCTAGCTTATATCTATCTATTATCTATCTATCTATCTATATCTATCTATGAATCTATTATCTTTCTCTCTCTCTATCTATCTATCTATCTCATATCTATCTTTATATCTTTCTATCTATCTATGTAACACATTGCAGAGTTCTCTAAACTTGGTATTGCATTATTATAGTGGCTGTCTTGTACTACATCATACTATTCCCACTGTATATGGTAATTACAAGGGCAAACAGCTGTTCTACCAGCAGTGTAATGGGTATTTTGGGGGTGTGGCAGTTTTATTTTGGCACTTTATTGATCTATGGAACTAAAGTATGTGTCTCTGTACCAATAACATCTATAAATTAGCAGGCATCATTAAATTACTTTGTAATTTTTATTTTAAACTCACCAATATTTTTTCATTACCCAATAACTATGCTGTTTAGTTCAGATCATGAATTTTGTAATATGGCCATAATTTGCTGAGATCTCATTGTGACTTTTCAGTAATTTCTGGTTTCCTATCTGGAAAGTGATCTCGGAACATCAACTGAATTATTGTATAAAGAAACCTGCTGCATCTTTTATGTTTGCTGTTTCATTGAAGTCACAGCAGATTTGCACCTGCCCATTTACGTCTTTTTGTTTGGTGCAGGTTTAGACAGCCATGCTACTAATCGGGCCAGTCACGTCTGCACACATGACTGGCTCCGCTCTCCACACAGCTCTGTGTGCTTGTCCACAAAAATAGTTTTTTTCCATTTCCCTTTGTAGAAAATCGCTCATGTGCACTTGCATGTAGGTTACAATTAGTCAGTGTGCTGCCCATGTCCTCTCAAATGCACAGATGGGCAGCACACTGGGCAAAAATGCGAGGTCTTAAAGTTTGTCTTTTGAAATTATTTACCTGTCATGTCAAAAACGCTATTATCCCAAAGATATGGGGTTAATCTGCAGCTAAAGCTATGAGATTGTGGCAATGAAAGCCAGGATACCGGGAGGAAATAACTTTATTCCTCCCAGCAGCCTCCAGCTTTCAGTCATAGAGGTGCGGCTGGCGTGTCTACAGTCACCAAGGGGCAGCTGTAATCTCCAGCACTGACTGACAGCTGACACAGCAGTGCATCAGTACAGAGCCGACTGTCTGTCAGTGACGGAGCATGGTTACAGCCACCGCTCACTATGTACTGAGTAGTGACTGAAGCCACAACAGCCACTCCTCCATGACTGAAAGCTGAAGGCTGTCCCTTTAGCTGGGCTTTCAGTGTGGCGGCTGCACAGCTTTAGAACTCTATTAACCTGGAAATCAACCCCAAATGTGCCAGTTAATAGCGTTTTTGACACGACAGGTTCCCTTTAACATGGAACTGATGTCACCAATATAAATATGTGAACAAGTGATAATAATTTAGCAAAGTCAATATTAAATAATAGCTGGGTACATGTAGCGTAATTAAGAATGGATTTTATTTTTCTGTGCACCAGAAGTCTAAGAACATAAATGAAAATTATTCCTTTATTAGATAACAATACGTTCAGCAGAAATTGCACTTTTGGTGGAAGGATCTATTTTAATGTGAAAAAAACTTGTCAATAAGATAAGCTTTAACCCTTAATGACATGTATTATCATCAGAGGCAGTAATTGACCATGCTTTCACCTAGCAGTCGCCTGACTTGTGTATAGAGCCGTTCACCACACTATGGCTACTGCGCACTAAAGGAAAACGAAAGGACATTAAAGCGACTACTATGAGTCATTCTAGTCGTTCTAGTATTTGGGTTCATGGAGCCAATGTAAGCAGAGATATGTGACAAATCACCTTATCCTAATGCCGCAATCTATTATTTTAATGAAGTAGATAAGAATGGTTCTGGCTGCTTCAGGAAATATCTATAAATCAGGAGGGGGTGGAAGGGCTCAGACATTTTTGGTAGATGTTTTTTCAGGTACTTCCTGAAGAAACTATTTTTTTACAGCACTGAAATCTGCATTTGTGAGTGGAACTTTCCCTGACATTACACTCCTAAACATTCCCACTCCCATAAACGTCAGTGCACAGGTCATCGGTAGTCTGAGCGTATGATCTATCACTCTGGCTGATCTGCTGTAGTAATGTATCAGTCTGTTGGAATGTCTGGGCTTGCTTTGTGTTCGGAGGGCTGTGTGTCAGCTCTTTTGTCACTTTGTCTTTGTAGTGCCCTAGTTACAAATGTTTACAATGCGGTAACTGAATGACTGAACAGGACACACAAATAACACTGCAGCGCACACACACACGTACACACACAATGCACCAATGAACACGATCACAGGCGTATTCTTATAAAGATACATTTGTGCAAACATATAGGGGACATCCCATAGCAAAGTTAGAGTCACTCCTCCCATCAAATGTTTTATTCTCTTAATATATTGCAGTCCTCAGATTATATAGCACCGTGAACTTACAATTCTTCTGTTTTCCATTAGGTCAATTACATCTCATGATTATGTAAACTGACTAGCTGAATCCTTCTAAGCTCTGTGTAGAAACAGGAGGTCAATTTTTCCTATAAGAGTCATACGTCGTGCAAAAATGCCTGTCAGGGGGAGGAAGGAGCAGTGGTGTCAGAAGGTGAAGAGGAGGATGTTATATGTAGGGACAAGATATTCCACTATCTACATAGAGCAAAGAGAAGAAATAGCTGGGTAGAAAGGCAAAATGAGCAATTGTAAGAACAGAGTGTTACATAATATGATGATTGCAATATATTAAGAGGATTAAAACTTTGATGGGAGGAGGAATGCTTGTTTAAAGTGTCCTTCCATTCCCTAAGGGTACCGTTACACCTAGCGATGCACCAGCGATCCCGACTAGTGATATGACGCGGTCAGGATCGCTGGTGCATCGCTAGGTGGTCACTAGTGAGCTGCCACACAGGCAGATCTCACCAGCGACGTAGCGGTGGTTGGGGATCGCTACTTACCTGTCAGATGCGGCGATCCCGGGTCCTCCCGCCCGGCTCCACGCGTCGCTCGTCGGCGCCACAGGAAGCCCAGCAGGAAGTGGCTGACGAGGAATGGTCCAGGAGCTTCTCGCGCGATCAGCGATAACCAGCAGGGGAGCCAGTCGGAGGTAAGTATCACATGCAGCGATATCGCTAGCAATATCGCTATAACGTCACAAAATCGGTGACTTTACAGCGATATTGCTAGCGATATCGCAGTGTGTAACGGGGGCTTTAAATCCACAAGAAGCTGCTCAACAAGCAAATATGCCCAAGCTATAAGCTATGGATCCAAAGGTACGTACTATCACCTTCTCTACATGGCAGGTATACCTATGTTTCATACATTTTACGCAGAGAGTAATATTTTTATCTATACAGATCTGTTTATAAAAACACACCATTTCAATGTTGAATATCACTTTTACTATGGGTAGCTTCACGCCACCATACAAAAAAATCGTTCATTGTCATCCAGAAAAGTGTGACAATTTTTTCTCACTTGTCATCCGTGTGCGGTCTGTGTGCTGCCCTTATGCAATCCATTTTTTTCACGACATAAGCTATTAATCATTTACATCTATAATTTCCTATGCTACAGAATTGCAATGCCACGTTCACACGTTCAGTATTCGGTCAGTATTTTACATCAGTATTTGTGAGTCAAAATCAGGAGTGGAACAATCAGAGGAAAAGTATAATAGAAACACATCACCACTTCTGCATTTCTCATCCACCCCTGGTTTTGGCTTACAAATACTGATGTAATATACTGACCAAATACTGAATGTATCAGAAAAATCAAGTGGTATACCGAAGCTTCGAATGGCATCTGAATTTTTGCTCACACCCATAGACTTGCAAAGGTGAGTCTGATCCAATTTTTGGAACAAACTAGTGCATGTTGTCATTCATTTTTTTCACATGCAGATTCAGCCATTGAAAAAAATCTCCACTGCCCCATTAAATAACATTGGTCCAAGTGCAATTCAATTTTTTGATGGATAGCACTTGGAAATACAGTTGTGTTCACAAGCTCTAAAGCTGCATTCATGCATCCGTGTGAAGTGTCGATTTGTTGTCTGAATATTCATCAGACCACACCCAGACCCATGGAGCATGTCCTATTCTGATCCTCAAAATTGGGACCGAAAAAAACAATTCTGGACTCTCACAAGGTTTTTTTTTCTGTCTATGGCATTTACTGTGCAAGTTAATTAATTTTATATTTTGATAGATTGAACTTTTATAGGCACAAAAATACCAAATATTATTTTTTAAAGGGCGTAAAGGTGATTTAAATTTGTATATTTTTTTCTAAATTTTTTGGATTTACTATATTTTTTAGTCCTATTAGGAGTCTTGAACCTGCGATTGTCTGATCATTTATACTATACACTGCAATACCACAGTTTTGTTTCTGAGCTTGACAGGAGGACCAAGGTGACGGCAACAAGGATGGTAACCTATCGGTGCCCTATGATCGTGTTGCCTATGGGAATCGATGATCGATCCTTGAGCAATGGCAACCACCTAATTTAATTGCCGCAAGCTCCAGCCACTGTTGTTAGAGACAGATGCTGATTATGACCCATATGTATGATTCAATGGCCTGTTTAGATATGCTATTGTCCAAACAGGGTACCTGCTTGCTCCTTTGGATGCCATGTATGCCTTATGTAGATGCCGTCATTCCCTGGGGCAGCGCATGTGCAGATCCATAGCATGGCTCTCGAATTGTTATCTGGATTTGACTGCGCAGGGGCCATTGTGGGAGGAACGGCCCCCGTCGAGTGCCCGGCCGGAACCATGGGAGTCGTCATCTAGGTTCAGGGGGAAACTGTCCCCGGGGGACAGGATTCAGGGATGGACCACTGTGACAGACAGATGGGCTGGGGGAGGGACCAATATAAAGAAGGCGGGGAATTCCCAGGGCGATGAGTCAGCAGACCGACACAGAGAGAGCAGGAGACAGTGGGAGCGGCTGCAAGGGAGAGCGACTCACCAGTGCCAGGGAGGACGCTCACCGAGGACTCCAGAAGGACGGTACCAAGGCGACTATCTGGGACTTGTTGCCTCACTCCAGCCCATGGCCAATGCGGCCCCAGTTCAACCCGCGGCCGCTGCCGCTTCCCCTCAGCCCCCGGCTGTGGCCTGCTCGTGGTCACCTGCTGTCCCACTCGAGCCCGCGGCCTGTTCCCCGCCGCCAGCAGCCACCCAGTTCTCACGAGTGGCCTCGGCAAGTACAGCATCGCCGGCGGCCATCACTGTCCCACTCCGATCTGCAGCAGAGGCCGGGCCGCCGCTGACCGCGGACCCCACGTCGCAGCCGTTAGCTGCGCAGGTGGCCTGCCCTTCGCCACCACACATCGCTGCCGCTTGCCCCAGGCCAGGGGCTGTGGCCCAACCGTCCAAGGACCCCGCCGGAGCCTGTGGGGCTCCAGTGTCATCAGCACGCCAGAGTGCGCGAAGACTTTGTCATCGTCTCAGCAACTGGGCCCAGCAACTACTACGCCGAAAGACCACTAACCCGAACGGCGAGGAATATCTGGATGGCTAAGTTGACTTTATAATTAAGGACCCGTAGTCGGCCTTACCGCGGCCCTATAGTGACCGGCTGTTGCCGGAAGTAGTCGTGTTCTACCGTTTTGTGTTTGCCTGTATAGAGCCCCTGCGAGGGCAACCCTTGTTACCCCTGTTTTTGGTGATCAGGCCGGGACTGAGGAAAGTTCCCTCTAGCCCTATAAACGTTAATACAGAAAGCACCTACTTGTCTCGCGACTCGTCACTGCATCCTGCGCACCTGCGAGTACCACACCATCATTCACTGGGGTGGCATATGTCCAGGTCCAATATCAAGCTCTAGAAATGTAATCAGAACTTGACTGCACATGTGACGCCATAAGGAATGACAGCGCTTACATGAGATCTCCGGCCGGGAAGCCAGCACCTTCCAGCCAGTAGTTTCTTAGCACCATAAGAAAACAAAAAGTCCCCGATAACCCCTTTAATCTGCATTACAGTGACTTATTACAGATTAGATCAGTTTTGAGTACTAAAACTGACTGACAGGTTCCATTTAAAAATATATACATATTGCTATATTATATTTTCCTTTAAATACTGTCAGCCGTTAACAATTTTAAAGCAAGGGATTTGTTTAAACAGTCGCTGAAGTACCATTAATATGTTGTAGATGTAATGGCATTACATATCAAAGGGCTGAGCAAATAACAGAACTGACTTTTGGCCTCTATTGCTCAGTCGTCATCTAATAGACATTTATGGCTGCAATTTTTAAAATTAATGGTAATCAAAGGTTCAATTAAATGCTAGATTGAAAGAAAGGCACACCAACTCACATATCTGACATATTCCTTGATCAATTGAAGTTCTATGCAATAAGCCATAGGATGTGCATGTGTCTGAGATTCGTGATGACTTATTCAAGAGATTGCAGCAGGGGTGTGGAAATTTTTTTCATGCAAAGTGCCATTTGCATATTTTTACCAATCTTTGGGGGCCGTACAAATTGTGTGCAATCTCCACCCACAAAGTACAGGGTGGGCCATTTATATGGATACACCTAAATAAAATGGGAGTGGTTGGTGACCTAGATCGGCATGTTGAATATGCAGAATGAACAAAACAAAATTTGGAACAGGACCCTCAGTTTACACAGAGCATTATGTTCAGTGATGAGGCAAACTTTTCTGGATGGGCCATTTATATGAATAAACCTAAATAAAATGGGAATGGTGACATTTTTCTTGCGTAGGGTGTCTTGCATTGAAATCTGCTGCAATGACCTGGGTACTGCGTTCACCAGACATCAACACATTTTTTATCCACTCCTCACGTGTTAACCTCTGCGACATGTCAATGGCTGTAGACAAAGAGAAAATTGTAAATAACTCATGAAAGAATAAAGATTCATTAAAACCAAGTACACCATTGTTTTTCTTGTGTTGGAATTCTCAATAAGTTTGATGTGTCACACGACCCTCTTCCCATTGAAAAAAATAAAGTTGGATCCAAAATGGCCGCCATGGTCACCACCCATCTTGAAAAGTTTTCCTCCTCCCATATACTAATGTGCCACAAACAGGAAGTTGATCTCACCAACCATTCCCATTTTATTTAGGTGTATCCATATACATGGCCCACCCTGTACATCCTGACGCTGGCACTGGTGTCAGCACGTAATCTTTCATTGCACATGCCTCAGTGTTCAGTTGTGAATATTGTGTGCGCGTGTTCACAAACCAAGGAGGAATTGAAAGGCCGGTGGCTGCCAAAACACATCTGCTGGCCCAAGCACTGTTTTCCCAGGAACCTGCCTGGGGGCCAGAGAAAATGTGTAAGGTTCCCCACCCCTGAATTACAGTATATTCTGCATATAGAGCTGCTGACCATATTATCTCTAATAATAACTTCAAATATGGTGAGTGAAACAAGTTCTGACTCTATTCCTTACATTAATTAAAGGGGTTGTCTATTTTAAAAATATATATTTTCCGTGGGGTTACAAACCTATAAAGTAACAAATGGAACTGTTGTTCAACCTCCTAGTATCCATCGCTGTCTCTGTGCTGCAGCTCCAATCTTTAAGACAAGCAACAAGAAAAAATTACCTCTGACTAAATTTGTCAGTGTTACCCACCTGTCCTGGCTTCAGCAGTGTACCCTGTTCCTTTCTCATATGGCTGTCTTCCTTTGCTCTGGTTTTAAATAACCCAGTGAACTCCTTTGATATCATCACCAAAGGCCTTTTAAGGCCAACTTAGACATGCAAGAGTGTTCTGTCAGCTTTGCATTCATTATCATGTGAATTTCTGGAATTTTGCCTTACCGTCGATTTCTATTAGATGGCAAATGATCGCTTCACTGAATTTCTTTTTGTTTATCATTTATCAGCGTTAAGTTTATGGTTCAGACCTGTGGTTAACCCACGGTCAGACACAGACAGTAGAGGGCCTATGTGCAAGAGCAATGAATAGGATCCTTGCAGTTCAATAGCTCATCATAATGCAAATTTCTACCTGCTTTGGAGATGAAAATGGGTCCTCTTACCTTTTGGGCCCCTCTGTGGCTGCACAGGTTGCACCAATGAAATGTCCACCCCTGGGTTAACCATCCGCCTGCTGTATCTCACCCTTGCCAATATTGCTGCTAAAGTTAGTTTGCAAGTTCATGACCACTGCCTGAGGTTAACCGTTCATTTGCTGATTGAATACTATTCTGCCTTTGACCATCAGTCTGCTGATAGCATAAAACTCTGCTACCGTATTAACCATGTGATTGTTGAAAATCCTGGACTGACTATACATCTACAGTTCCTATGTATATTTATACTCCTTGTTCTGTGTCTTTTGGTGGTCTTGCTACACTTGTCTGCCTGCCATCTTGCTTTCTTGTTCCTCACTGGTTTACATACCATCCTGTCTACTGTGCCATCGCTTTCGATATGTGTTTCTCCCTAACCTATGGCTTAGAGATTAGAGAATCCACCTCACAAGTCCATGATAGCCAGTACGTATGACTAGCCTGCTTCAAAATCCTATGCAAAATGTGAGAAGTTGAAAAACTTTAACACATAAGGTAACTTTAATTTCAATAATTAAAAAATAATTAAAAGATTGAAGCCACAGCTGTTTGTAAACTTCACAAGACAAAGATTTGTAATGCACTTAATGGATAAAAAGGGGGGAAGCAAGCGCTGCCTATGGTGAGAACGCAACACATAAAGTGCATATGCACATATTGATTTCTAACTGTACTTTAAAATGAGACATTTAGCACACAATTGATCAATTCTTTGAGCTACCCCACCACGTCAAGGCATACTCATATGGGGCAGTCCTACTCTACGTTTTATTCGCTGTGCAATTACGGCCTCCTAAATGTATTAAAAGCAAGACTGTATAAAATGCAAAAGTACCTGAAGCGTTTCTGAATCACTTCCATGATGCCAGAAGGGCAAGCGCAGGTAAAGGGCGACCATGTCCGGACATGGACATTTAACATCTGACCTCCACACTGCCAGAACAGCAACCATAGATGAAGGGTGAATCAGGACCAGACACAGGTGCAAAATCAAATAGAGCCTGGGGCAGGGTAGGGCTGCTGTATATGTGTACAGCAGCCTAGATCAATCACAATAAAGACAGAAAGAAAGGCGTGCATACCCCAGCGTGCACGGCAAAAAGTGGTGGTCAGCCACAAACCAATATCAAATAAAAAGGGGGGGAAGCCAGCACTGCCTTTGGTCAGAATGCAACACATAAAGTGCATATGCACATATTGATTTCTAACTGTACTTTAAAATGAGACATTTAGCAAACAATTGATCAATTCTTTCAGCCACCCCGCCAAGTCAATGCATTCTCATATGGGGCAGTCCTACTCTACGTTTTTTATATTCGCTGTGCCATTACTGCCTCCTAAATGTAGTAAAAGCAAGACCACATTAAATGCATGATGTACCTGAAGCGTTTCTGAATCACTCCCATGGCACCAGAAAGGGCGAGCACAGATAAAGGTTGACCAGGTCCGGAAATAGACATTTCAGGTCCAACCTCCACACTGCCAAACTAGCAACCACAGATGAAGGGTGAAACAGGCCCAGACACAGGTGCACAATCAAATAGAGCCTGGGGCAGGGAAGGGCTGCTGTATGTGTGTACAGCAGCCTAGATCAATCACAATGAAGACAGAAAGAATGGCGTGCATAACCCAGCGCACACGGCAAACTGTGGTGGTCAGCCACAAAAAATATCAGCTAAAAAAGGGAAAAAGCCAGTGCTGCCTATGGTCAGAATGCAATACATAAAGTGCATATGCACATATTAATTTCTAACTGTACTTCAAAAATGAGACATTTAGCAAACAATTGATCAATTTTTTGAGCCGCCATGCCTAGGCATTCTCATATGGGGCAGTCCTACTCTACTCTACATAACAATAGATTAATCATGCTTTTGCCTTGTCAATGGTGTATAGTAAATCTGTATCCAATTTAACCCATATATAGTATATTCACTTTTAGTTCAAACAGTGTAAGAAAAAGAAAAGAATACTGTCACCCATCTTAGATAAACATATGAGACGTCAGAGTTCCCCAATGATTCTTCTGTGGCTTCATTTGCTATCAGGGTATGTACAAAAATAACCTCTTATTATGCTCCATGCGATGTATCATGTCTTATTGTCTCACATAGCTCCCACCCTGACAAGCGCAGTCATTAGCTTAGCTTTAATGCAAATTGTCCCATATGTTCCTACATGCCACTCAACTGTTTCCGTGGTGACATCACGTCTATGCATTGGGTTGTATGTAGGGGCATTTAGTACAACTTGTTGTGAGGGATTGCCGTGCACTGCCCTTGTCAGAGCAGGGGCTATTGCGGACGGAGGGAATGATAGCTCACAATGGGCATAATTGGATATTTTTGTAGTCTTCCAATACCAAATGGAGCTACAGAAGAACCCCTGGGGAACTATCTTGTCACATATGTTTGGCTAAGAAGATAGGTAAGAAGAACGTTCTGATATACCGTTGACTTGGTGAAAGCTTTGTCACACTTTTGTTATATATTGTGATTGTAATTGAGACTTGGGTGAGGCTTGACTATGGTTACCATCCCCATTGTACAAAACCTCCTTTTGGAGAGCTACCCTTCAAATATTTAACATTGGTATCATTTTTATCTTAATATCTGTTATTTTCGGTGAGCTAAACTGCTCCCTGAGTGCTTTACAGATCTTCATCTTGTAGAGTTTACAAACCAATAGTTTTGGCTCATTGTTGAAGTAAAAGTTATGTTTTAAGGTTTTCTCAACTTTTCACATTTCGTTTTTGTTTATGGGCTGCAGCGTTGACATTGTGTCTATAGTACAAGTGACCATTGTAGCTACTGTAGACTGTACGAGCTTCTAAACTCAATCTTTGATCGCAGGGGTCACTGCAGCAAATCATTGGACTCAGCAGCCAATACATGAAACAGTTATTTGGCACCATAGTGCATGGTGCTGTCACCCATGGGTATCCTTATATTTCACTTTTATATAATGGAAGGCTGTTTATCCTTCCTTTTTTAAGAAAAAAATACTTTTTTTATTTTAGTTTCAAATTTAGGTTTAATGTTTTTTAAGAGAAGTGAACAAAATTACATTTCAGCTAAGAACTAGTGGAACTCTTTTTTAGGGCATCCGTCACAGGGGCATTCTATTCAGCTGTCTCTATAATCATTAAAGCATAAGGTTGTAAGAAAAGTCCTGGTCTGGTCACCTTATCTGAAGAGACAAATCCAACTCCAAAGGGTTACACTCACCTAGATGTTTGAGTTAAGAGGAGTGGAATGTTTGTACTGTTCCTCTGAAGATTTTTACTTCAAAGAGCAGGTCCAGGCGATTCTTCTGCTCAGTAGTCAATAGTTGTGTGGCTTGAGAACTCGGAAAAGGTTTAAATGAGGGAACCATCAAAAATGTCTGAAATACCTGACCTTTAAATCCTGTGGAGACACTGCTGTAATAGAGTACAATCAAGACAGCAACTTAGGTGGTCATAAATTCAAATAAATAAGTAAATCACAGCTAAATATTATTTATGGTGGCGAACTATGGGCATATTTCTTGCAGGCAAACACACAAAGATAATTCCAGCAACATGACAAATAATGATTCATACATTACCAGGAATGTTTAACAATTATCCACAGATGGTTCATCTAAATATATGTACTATTATATCATCATTACTAGAACTACTAATAATAATGTGATTAATTACAATTAATTCTTAACATTTAAAAAAAGTCTTAGATTTGACAGTCCACAGTGGTTGATACCTTTTAATGGCTAGCTGAAAAGATGCTAGCTTAGTAGTCTTGAAAGCTTGCAATTTGTCACCATCTTTTCAGTTAGCCATTAAAAGTTATCAACCACTGAGGACTCTCAAGCCCCCGTCACACTAAGCAACGCACCAGCGATCCCGACAACTATATGACCTGGTCAGGATCGCTGGTGTGTCGCTACATGATTGCTGGTGAGCTGTCAAACAGGCAGATCTCACCAGCGATCAGGACCAGCAACGACGTGGGTAACAAGCGTGCGTGTCGCTTAGTTACTCGCTGTGTACCCTGGATACCAGCTTGCTCGCGCTGGGAGCTGGTATCCAAGGTAAACAGCGGGTAACTAAGCGCATGCGGCTTAGTTACCCGCTGTTTACGTTGGATACCAGCTCCCAGCGTCTGCTTACAACGCTGGGAGCTTGCTGATCGATGGTCTCCCACTGCCACATGATGCGTGCTGGCCAGCGGGAGACCAACGATCAAAAAATGGCCCAGGACATTAGAGCACGATCAGCGATACCCGGCGGGGCCGCTGATAGGTGTCATACACAGTGAGATCGCTGGTGAGATCGCTGTTGCGTCACAAAACTTGTGACTCAGCAGCGATCTTGCTAGCGATCTCGCTTAGTGTGACGAGGGCTTCAGTTCTAAATATTTTTCTATCTACTGGATAACCCGGTACAAAGATCTAAATGTTTCCTGTAACATTTAAAAACTACCTTTCGCCAAACGTTACAAGTTGAACTGGACACAAGATGTAAAAGTTGCTGCAGAGTGGAGCAAAACTTTTTTTTTTACTTTTGCCTTTCCACTATAGAGATCTTAGAAAGCAAAGTGTTTGGAACCTGATGAGTTAACTTTTTTAAGTCTAAGTAGGTGCTATCAGTTAGATCAGAGCTGAGCTGCATCAGTACATCTCACACACTGAGAAACCTGTTCTAAGCTACAGTAGGGCAAGTTCCTCTTTCCTTTGTGTGTTGCTGCCTGCTTATGATTAATCAGCAGCATAGAGGGAAAAGAAGTGCACGCCCCCAATAAAAACTGTCTAGTAACACCCACTTGGTCTTAAAAAAGTTAACTCCTTAGGTGCCAAATAATTTGAGTGCTAATATCTCCACAACAGATAGAAATTAAAAAGAAAACAAAAACATCTTATTCTACTCTGCAGCTGGAGCACCCGCCAGGGCCGTGAGGTACTAAGTACCGGGCCACTTCTTAAAGGGGCAGTGTCACAGCGGCGGTGACCCTGTCCGTGGCCCTGGGCGTCCAATAAAAGGGGAAATTTACAAGGGAAAAATAAAGAGAGTTTGTAATAAGTGTTCGTGATGCCACCTGTGGTGTCTGATCAAAAGTGACCAGCACTGCAGGGCAGATCTGCTGGGACTGATGGTGATGCAGAAGAGTTGGTATAGCTCCCCACAGGCGGAGCTTTATCCCAGGGCAGATGAAAGATGTAGAAGGTGATGGTTATGTAGTATTTAGCAAGAAATGTAGCAGAGTTGGATAGGTGACGCAGGAATAATTAGAGGACACAACAGAGTGAAGTTTCCATTACCTTTTACTGAGCTTTGTAGGTGCAGTCCAGGGCTCAGGTTACAGATGGTTCTGGAGACGGTCAGCCTGAAAGCAATTTGGGAATCTCCTTATGCAGGTGGGTTGTGAGGCCTCCTCTCTAGCGCTATTCTCTGAGGTACTTGCTGCTGTGAACTCTATTCAAGTTCCTCTCTGTGTCTGCTACTTAGGTAGAACTCCACTCGCATGACAGGCAGCTGTAGCCTACTTCAGGGATCGCTCCTGTATGGCGTCTCCGGCTCACATGTGCTTCTATGTTGTCACGTCTCAGTTGGAGACAGGGAATCTGCGGCCTCCTGTCCTCTGGATTCTGCTGTGGGAACTTTAGCACCCACACAGCCTCGAACTCCAGGGTCCGGTCTCTGGCGCTCAAGCTTGGGGATGAGCTCTGCTATGCTCCTGTCCCCAGCTCCACTTCTCACGTCCTTTCTCTTCCCTGTTCAGGCATCAACTCCCTACCTCCCTCCTCCTGACCAGAGAGAGCAGCTGCCCTAAAGTCGAGTTTAGAGCTCCCTCTGCTGGCATGGAGCAGGAACTGTGTTCTATGCTGGAACTACCTGATAAAGAAATCCCTTCCTTGCTTCCAGGCATGACATCACTCCCCCTTGGAGGGAGGTAAGGCCACTGTGGCAACCGTACTCCTGAGATTCCACACAGCCATCATTACATCCTGTGTCCAATTCAACATGAAAAAAATTTGTGAAAGGTCCTCTTTAAGGTAGTTTATATTACAGTAAGTTAATGCTTAGGTAACAATGTAGGTATTTTGTCTTAACAGAATCTAAAAAATTAGGTTTAAAAGTGTTTTACAAAGACTAAAGGCCCCGTCACACTTAGCAATATCGCTAGCAATATCGCTATAACGTCACTGGTTTTTGTGACGTTATAGTGATATTGCTAGCGATATCGCTGTGTGGGATACTTACCTCCGACCGCTCCCCCGCTGGTTATCGCTGATCGCGCGAGAACGTCCTGGACCATTTCTCGTCGTCAGCTTCCTGCTGGGCTTCCTGTGGCACCGACGAGCGACGTGTGGACGCGGGCGGGAGGACATCAGGATCGCCTCGTCTTGACAGGTAAGTAGCGACCGCCGACCGCTGCTATGTCGCTGGTGAGATCTGCCTGTGTGGCAGCTCACTAGCGACCACTTAGCGATCCACCAGCTTTCCTGACCGCGTCATATCGCTGGTCGGGATCGCTGGTGCATCGCTATGTGTGACAGTACCTTAAGGGTTTGCCAACATGATATGATAACCAATCATTTAATTCCCTGTTTACACAGGCAGACCAAAGTAAATGATGTGCACTGAACGATCTGTAATAGATTGCTGAGGGTGGATAGGCTGCAATTTACACAGGACGATGCACTACCAAAAATTATCTTTTGTGCTGCACAAAAGATCATCTCACCCGGTGAACGAGCGCTTTGCTTGTTCATTTGGTGATCACCAGCCTATTTACACTGAAAAATAATCGTGAAAAAAGTATTTTTAAGATTGTTCCGTCACGAATGTCTTTCAGTGTAAATGTAGTTTACGAAAGAAAGGATGCTTACAGTACAGTTAGCTTTGCTTATAGATGAGATATATCAAATTTAACCTAAAGGACATGAATAACTTGGGCTGCTCAAGAAAAAGTAAATAAATAAATAAATAAAACATACTTTTTTTATTAAAACATAAATAGACTTGATTTATCAGATTTTTTGTAAATAAAAACAGCTAAGCAACAAAAGTAAAGAATATCCAAATTGAGAAAGCTGAAACCTACAAAAACCTATGATGAACATCTAAATGTAGCATATACATAAAAAACATAGTGGGGGCAATTTGATAAAGTGTGTTTGACAGAAAACTGGCATGAATCACTTTAAAAAGTCTCAACATTTTAAAGCAATGCAAAGTTATAAAAAATGTCCCTGCTTTTGTCATTTTCACACTAGTTGGAAGCAGCTGTGCCAAAAGGGGAAAAACTTGGGAGGAGCAGGGGCAGGAAATGGCATTGCTACACATGACTATCAAATTATTATTATTATAGCGCCATTTATTCCATGGCACTTTACAGTAATCATGAACAATACAAGTCACTAACTGGTACAGGAGGAGAGAGGACCCTTCCCATGAAGGCTCACAATCTACAAGGGATGGGTCAGTATACAATAGGTGAGGTCAGATCTGGTCGTGCAGCGGTTTGGTGGATAGGTGGTTACTGCAAGTTGTAGGCTTGTTGGAAGAGGTAGGTCTTCAGGTTCTTTTTGAAGGTTTCCACAGTAGGGGAAAGTCTGATATGTTGGGGTAGAGAGCTCTAGAGCAGAGGAGATGTACGGGAGAAATCTTGTATGCGATTATGGGAAGAGGAGATAAGAGGAAAGTAGAGAAGGAAATCTTATGAGAATCGGAGGTTGCATGCTGGTAGGTACCGATGAGGTCTCAGATGTATGGAGGAGACAGTTTGTGGATGGCTTTGTATGTCATGGTTAGGGTTGGAGTCTTTGGGTAATGGGGAGCCAGTGCAGGGGTTGACAGAGGGGGGAGGCTGGGAAATAACGGGGGGACAGGTGGATTAGATGGGCAGAAGAGTTTAGAATAGATTGGAGGGGTGCGGGAGTGTTACAGGAGAGGCCACAGAGCAGGAGGTTGCAGTAGTCAAGGCGGGAGATGATGAGGGCATGGACTAGGGTTTTTGCAGATTCTTGGTTGAGGAGTGTGCGGATCTGGGAAATATTTTTAAGTTGAATTCGGCAAGATATGTAGAGGGCTTGGATATGTGGTTTGAAGAAGAGATCTGTGTGAAGGATAACCCCGAGGCAGCAAGCTTGTGAAACTGGGGAGATTGAGCAGTCATTTACTTTTATGGATAGGTCCTTTGGGGGAGTCGAGTGAGATGGGGGAAAGATGATGAAGTCTGTTTTGTCCATATTAAGTTTTAGAAATCTAGCGGAGAAAAAGGATGAAATAGCAAATTAATGCAATGTGCCAGCATTATGTATGCCACTAATGTTACTCTAGTCTACGACTGCAGTAACTTGTCTAGCAAGGTGCATAATGGCGTGTGCCACTGAGAAGATGTGCCGAATTTCTTGCTGTAATTTTGATAAAATCACTGTTTTATCTGTTGCAGATCTAGCAGGTCATTGAAAGTTGAGCTCTGTATAACCTCACCCCCACCACTGATTGGCTGCTATCTGCCCATATACAGCGTACACAGCTGCTAATCAGTCATGTGGTGGACCTATACAGAGCTCATGAGTATAGAGGACTACCTGGAAGTAGTTTTACTAGTTCTCTAGTGGTAATCTACTGCTGATAAAACTGATTTTTACCAAAACTACACTAAGCAGCCCAGTAGGTGACACATGGCTGGAATCAGGGGCTCTGCCCCTATGTTATACTGCTCTCAGATTATCAAAAATGAAGAAATGGGCTGTCATGCCTGTTGACATAAGTGCAATGTGTAAATGAGCAAATACCTTGCACTTCGTAATTAAATACATAAATAAATAAACAGTAATAGTACATATAAATAACATAGGGCATTTAGTTGACTCTATTTTGATCAAAAAAGGTGTATAAGGTGTTTACAATCAGGATGGTCCCTAACTCTAGTATTTTACCTTGGTAAGTGTCAGTAGCCTCATCATAAACAGGGGAAGAGCAGGACTCAGACTTGACCATTTCACATCTGCTCATAGAAAACCAAATAGACCAGATGCACAGCTTAAGGTCTCTTTCACATGTCCTGATATTTCTGGTACTGGAAAAACTAATACCGGTGTAATCCACGTCCGTGTATTACATAGGTGTGGCATCCGTGTGCCGTCTGTGTGACACGTACCGGTGCCTGGGAAAAGCGGTACAGTTCGCGCTGTTCACAGGTGCCGAGTGCTGAAGACAGATCGGATCATTGTTTCCTGGTCTCCCTTAGATCAGTGCAACCAGGTGACAATGATGGGAGTTGTATTCAGCACCCGCTGTGTACATCGTGTGTAAAATCAATAATTTTTTAAAAAATGACTTGGGTTCGTGCGCAATTTTCGGAACCAGCAGAGGGACAGCCCATGGTTGGGGGCTGATGTTACTAATATTGAAAAGGGGACAATATCCCAAAAGGTTCGCAGGCAGCTGTGAGCTGATATTAATAGCCTGGGAAGAGGTCAGAAATATTGGCTCCCTTCCCAGTTTAACAACATTCGCCCTCAGCCGCACCAAAAATGGCGCAACTGGAGTGCCCCCACAGGGCCTTAGGTTACTCGGTACCGGGCTGGTCAGGTTCTTTAAAGGGCATGTGTCACGGTGGCAGTGACCCGGTCTGTGGCCCTGGGCATCCAGTAAAGATGGATGTTTAATGGGGAAAGATGATAGGAAAATGGTAGGGAAATGGGGAGTTTGTCGTGACGCCACCCATGGTATTCGTCAAGGGTAGCCAACGCTGCAATGCAGATCCTCTGGGATGGTGTTAGGGCAGCAGAGATGGTGAAGCTCTCCACGGGAAGAGCTGTGTTAAAGGGCAGGAGAGAAAGAGGTGGAGAGTAGCGCAGAGAGACAGCCAAGAAAGAAGAACATAAAGAGGAGTCCTGAAAAGGTGTAACCAATCTACCTGAGAGTTTGCTGGACCCCTCCCCTGGAGGACACAGTGCCAAGTGGGCTACCGTACGCAGGAATTGTGAGTAAAAACCCAGAAACTGCACCCAACTGTGTCCTTCATGTTATTAGCATCTCGCCTGCTTTACACCGCATTCACCATCACCGTCACCGTCTCAACTGCCCTGGACACAGCTCTTCCCATGGAGAGCTTCACCATCTCTGTTGCCCTAACACCATCCCAGAGGATCTGCATTGCAGCGTCGGCTACCCTTGCCGTGGTATTCGGCAATGATAGCAGACACTGCAATGCCGATCCTCTGGGATGGTGTTAGGGCAGCGGAGATGGTGAAGCTCTCCACGGGCATAGCTGTGTCCAGGGCAGTTGAGCCGGTGATGGTGATGGAGAATGCAGTGTAAAGCAGGCGAGATGCTAATAACACAAAGGACACAGTTGGGTGCAGTTTCTGGGTTTTTACTCACAATTCTTGTGCACATTATGACCTGCTTTTTTTTTTGCTATTTAAGCTCATTTTCTGGGCTCAGTATAGGTCCCTACTAGTGGACAATATAAAGGGAGTTTTTCTGGGCTATAACATATGTGCAATCTCCAAGGAGGGTTCCAATACCAACATTAATGCGTGCATTGCATAGTTAGTGATTCATTATATTGGATTTTTTCACTCTGTGTCTGTGACTTGTTAAAGTTTGAAACTTTCAGCCTTGTATACTGCATGTTCAACATTTATTATCTACTCACAGTGTCCCTCTGATTTGGAGCGAGCGTTTATTGTGGAGCAGCAAGGGCTTGACCTTATTATGGGTCCAGTTTCTATTATTTGCTTGTTTGCAATTTTAAATGTTTTTAAAGTGTTTTTTGCCTCTTTCACACCTCAGTTTTTTCGCGTCGGTCATAATCCGCCAATTTTTGAAAAAAAAAACGGATCCGCCAAAAAGGGGCGGATCCATTTTTTCCCCCATAGACTTACATTATTGGCGGATCATGACTGACGGTCATCCGTCACCCCCGTTTTTTGACCGATCCGCCAAAATTGTCCTGGCTCCAGGGCGGATGAGACGGACCCTGCAATGTTTTTTCTGCTTGACGGACCGCTATTTTCATGTGCACATGCCCGGAAGCTTTGCTCTGGCTCATTTTTAACCCAGTAATGCCATTCCAGGATCATAAAAAAATTCTCTCTCTCTCCCGGGCACGGGTTCCTTTAAAATTCAACCTTCGCCGGACCTGTCAAAACAACGGTCCGGTGCCACACGTTGCTGTCAATCTGCCGACTGATCCGTTTTCCGTCATTTTCGCGGATTACAACTGATCTGAAAAACGGACGTGTGAAAGAGGCCTAATAAAGTTCATATATTTTTTATGATATTACTGGGTGATCCCTTGTTTGTGCATGCTCTTTTCTCTATGGTGTTCACGATGACCCGCTTGGCACTGTGTCCTCCGGGGGAGGGGCATTATATTTGCCACCTGATTGGTCAATGTAAAGCAGAGGGAATGCTGTTTAGAAATGTGCCAATAAATGAATGGGAACACAGCTGCAGCCGTCCGCACCCTATATATACATGTCACAGAGGATCTGCATTGCAGCGTCGGCTATCATTGCCGAATACCACGGGTGGCGTCACGATTCCCCTTTCCCTTCCATTTTCCTATCATCCCTCCCCCCCAATAAACATCCATCTTTACTGGACACCCAGGGCCACGGACCAGGTCACTGCTACCGTGATACATCCCCTTAAAGAACCTGACTGGCCCGGTACTTAGTAACCTAAGGCCCTGCAGTGTGCTCCACAACCATAAGGTGTGTCAAATCAGGGGCTTAGCCTTGCTCTTCCCACTTGCCCTGGTGCGATGGCAAGTGGGGTAATATGGCTGGGGTTTATGTAATCTATTTTATGGCATCAAGCTCAGGGGTTAGTAATGGAGAGGTGTCTATTACGCCCCCCATTATTAACCCCGTAGTCATATTGTAATAAATACACAGCAAGAATAAAGTCCTTCAACTGAAAGAAAGCCTCCGGCTCCTTTATTTCAAATAAACACTCCCCACCCTCTTTTTACCATTTTTTATGTAAAAATAAAAATAATTTAAAAAAACATATTCCTCACCTGTCCGTCAATGATCCATTTGTCCCACAAAGAAGTCCAGCTCTGCTACATCTGGATTACATGCCTGAGCAGTGGCATAATATGACTGCTCAGCTATGAATCCAGGCACACTGAGCTGAGCTTGGGACGCAAGCGCATAGTGGTTACCGCCGCTCCCTGCCAGCTGTTCCCACGCGCAGTTCACTGTGAGAGAAATGATGAACTGGGGAAACCATCATGACGTCACCACTAGCACCGTGAGAAAATTCCTGTGTCATCAGTGTGCACGTGTGTGGGATGTTTTGAGGCCCATGCTGTTCATAAAAATCTTTCATTGTTATGCCCACGGACTCATGTTAATATCATGTGGATCAGATTATAGAATCATTCTTACATGGATGTTCAAAGTAAGATTCTCAGCTTCATCAGGCATAATAAATCTAATAATGTATGTAGTCTGTACTGTGAAAACTCGTGACAGATCCACTTTTAATAGATATGATAAAATGTTAAATCTGTGTTTGGAATCATGAACCAGTCTACAGCAAGAAATATAAAATAGTGAGAAACTCCTGAAAGGAGGTAAATGCATTTTGACATTACAGTATTTCAACATGTTCATTTTTGCAGAATATTATAATGTATTTAAAATAATTCTTCTTGCTTATGGTTCTTTATCTTATAATAAACTTGCAGCAAAACACATCCATTTTAGTAGTGTTTGCTGCATTGGAAAATAGACAAAACATGTTTTGATAATCGCTATCTGTATTTACTGAGCACTTTTCTAAACAACAGAGCGGGACTTTAAGAAAAGTTTTCAACCTAAAAGAATTCCAGGGTAATGTTTATATTCATGGATCAGTGTTATAAAATAACTGAGAAATGTTTCCATCAAGTCCTCCCCAAGGAACATGAAGTATTAGTTTTGGAACAAACTGTTTCATGGTGCTATCTATTAATTTGTCTACATGGATTGTCTGTCTGTCTTCTAATAATATTATGAAATAACATATATCTTTTGTTTTACAGCCCCAGTTATTCTTTCAAGACTCTTCTTAGGCTCGCCGTTATGTTTGTAATGAAACTTTATTTTCATAATTTGGTCATCTCTGGAACATTGGTAGTCAAATGTTTCAAACATTAAAATACAATTATTCTTTGCCTATTCTATGAATTTCTAATTTTTATTGTTTTTCTCACATTTCTACATACATAGTAATCAAACTTAGAGAGATTTTGTAATTAAGTTTTTTATTTTTTTTTTCAAACATGCAGTTTACAGGGAATCAGTCAGTAGGATCACCTATCCTACGCTGTCTATATGGACATGTACAGTAGGTGCAGAAAGTATTCAGACCCCTTTACATTTTTCACTCTTTGTTTCATTGCAGCCATTTGGTAAATTAAAAAAAGTTCATTTTTTTCTCATTAATGTACACTCTGCACCCCATCTTGACTGATAAAAAAGAAATGTAGAAATTTTTGCAAATTTATTAAAAAGGAAAACTGAAATATCACATGGTCATAAGTATTCAGACCCTTTGCTCAGTATTGAGTAGAAGCACCCTTTTGAGTTAGTACAGTCATGAGTCTTCTTGGGAATGATGCAACAAGTTTTTCACACCTGGATTCTGGGATCCTCTGCCATTCTTCCTTGCAGATCCTCTCCAGTTCCGTCAGGTTGGATGGTGAATGTTGGTGGACAGCCATTTTCAGATCTCTTCAGAGATGCTCAATTTAGTTTAGGTCAGGGCTCTGCCTGGGCCAGTCAAGAATGGTCACAGAGTTGTTCTGAAGCCATTCCTTTGTTATTTTAGCTGTGTGCTTAGGGTCATTGTCTTGTTGGAAGGTGAACCTTTCACCAAGTCTGAGGTCCAGAGCACTCTGAAAGAGGTTTTTTTATCCAGAATATCTCTGTACTTGGCCGCATTCATGTTTCCTTCATTTGCAACCAGTTGTCCTGTCCCTGCAGCTGAAAAACACCCCCATATCATGATGCTGCCACCACCATGTTTTACTGTTGGGATTGTATTGGGCAGGCGATGGTTTTATCCACACATACCGCTTAGAATTATCACCAAAAAGTTCTATCTTCATCTCATGACATCACAGAATCTTATTTCTCTAAGTCTGGGAATCCTTCATGTGTTTTTTAGCAAACTTTATGCAGGCTTTCATATGTCTTGCACTGAGGAGAGGCTTCTATTGGGCTACTCTGCCATTGGTGGAGGACTGCAGTGATAGTTGACTTTGTGGAACTTTCTCTCTTCTTCCTACTGCATCTGTAGGAGGATCACAAGGAAATGGACAGCATGTGACTTAAATATGAGTGTCTGAGCAAAGGGTCTGAATACTTATGACCATGTGATATTTCAGTTTTTATTTTTCAATAAATTAGCACAAATTTCTGCATTTCTGTGTTTTTCAGTCAAGATGGGATGCAGAGTGTACATTAATGAAAAAATAAACTAACTTTTTTGAATTTACCAAATAGCTGCAATGAAACAAACAATGAAAAATTTAAAGAGGTCTGAATACTTTCCGTACCCACTGTAGGTCATAGGAAGCTAAATAAAATGATACTCTGATATCTGCGATCTGATGACTTATTCCAGAGATATCCACGTTTTTCTTATGTGTAAATGAGCTTTTCAGAACTATGAACTGGACATGTAATGACATGTAATGGCCGCTCTCTGCTTTCCTGATGTCACTGCTGACCTGTGTGTGATTATACCCGACACATCTGTAGGTTCCTCACAGGTAGACAGGGCTGTAATATTGTTGCAATACAGCAAAGCTGTGAGAACTCCATCACACATGTTTGTTAGGGTGCTTTCACATTGTGTTCAGACACCCATTTACTGTCCCTGTCAGGGTGTGGGTCCAAACCCCCACAACCCCCATGAAACGGGAATGGAACGTATGCACCGACGGGGCCGTTGGCTATAATGATGAAATCAGATCAAACGTGTGCACTGTCGTGCATCATTTTCAGGAGCATATGCCTACTTGAGGCGGATGTTCAGACATACTAGACTGTTTCTGGGTGTCCGTCTCCAGTAGACATACACTTCCTAATATGATGCATGACAGAGCATGTATTCGCTCTACTAGCACCATAATAGTCCAAGGCCCCATTGGCGCATATGTCCAAATCCTGTTTCACAGGACCGTTCTGATGCAAGCTCCAATGGGACCATTGAACTGGTGCCTGAATGTAGTATGAAAGCACCCTAAGGCGACAAAGTTCAGTTCTACAGTTCTGTATTAGTTACATGTCTCACAGTGGTAAAATCTCCTTTTACTAAAAATAACCTCTGTATGCAGATGCTCATGCAGATTAGTGTCTTGCCCATAGAACTAAACCCTTTAACGACCGCCGATACGTCTTTTAACGGTGTCAGTTAAGGGGTCTTATTCCTCAGCGCCGCTTTTTAACAGCACTGAGAAATACAGTGCCTTGCGAAAGTATTCGGCCCCAGGAACTTTTCAACCTTTTCCCACATATCATGATTCAAACATAAAGATACCAAATGCAAATTTTTGGTGAAGAATCGACAACAAGTGGGACACAATTGTAAAGTTGAATGAAATTTATTGGTTATTTTAAATTTTGGTTGAAATTCAAAAACTGAAAAGTGGGGCGTGCAATATTATTCGGCCCCTTTATCTCAATACTTTGTTGTGCCACCTTTTGCTGAGATTACAGCTGCAAGTCGCTTCGGGTATGTCTATATCAGTTTTGTAGATCGAGACACTGAAATTCTTGCCCATTCCTCCTTGGCAAACAGCTCGAGCTCAGTGAGGTTTGATGGAGATCGTTTGTGAACAGCAGATTTCAGCTCTTTCCACAGATTCTCGATTGGATTCCGGTCTGGACTTTGACTTGGCTATTCTAACACCTGGATACATTTATTTGTGAACAATTCCATTGTAGATTTTGCTTTATGTTTGGGATCATTGTCTTGTTGGAAGACAAATCTCCGTCCCAGTCTCAGGTCTTTTGCAGACTCCAACAGGTTTTCTTCAAGAATGGTCCTGTATTTGGCTCCATCCTTCGTCCCATCAATTTTAACCAACTTCCCTGTCTCTGCTGAAGAAAAGCAGGCCCAAACCATGATGCTGCCACCACCCTGTTTGACAGTGGGGATGGTGTGTTCAGGGTGATGAACTGTGTTGCCTTTACGCCAAATATATCGTTTGGCATTGTTGTGAAAAAGTTTGATTTTGGCTTCATCTGACCAGACCACCTTCTTCCACATGTTTGGTGTGTCTCCCAGGTGGCTTGTTGCAAACTTTAAACAACACTTTTTATGGATATCTTTGAGAAATGGCTTTCGCTTTGCTACGCTTCCCTAAAGGCCAGCTTTGTGCAGTGTACGACTGATTATTGTCCTATGGACAGACTGTCCCACTTCAGCTGTAGATCTCTGCAGTTCATCAAGAGTGATCATGGGCCTCTTGGCTGCATCTCTTAACAGTCTTCTCCTTGTTTGAGATGAAAATTTAGAGGGATGGCCGGGTCTTGGTAGATTTGCAGCGGTATGATACTCCTTCCGTTTCAATATGATTGCTTGCACAGTGCTCCTTTGGATGTTTAAAGTTTTGGAAAATCATTTTGTATCCAAATCCGGCTTTAAACTTCTCCACAACAGTATCACGGACCTGCCTGTTGTGTTCCTTGGTCTTCATGATGCTCTCTATGCTTCAAACAGAACCCTGAGACTATCACAGAGCAGGTCCATTTATACGGAGACTTGATTACACACAGTTGGATTATATTTATCATCATTAGTCATTTGGGACAACATTGGATCATTCAGAGATCCACAATGAACTTCTGGAGTGAGTTTGCTGCACTGAAAGTAAAGGGGACGAATAATATTGCACGCCCCACTTTTCAGTTTCTGACTTTTCACAAAAATTTAACCCCTTAACCCCCAAGGGTGGTTTGCACGTTCATGACCGGGCCAATTTTTACAATTCTGACCACTGTCCCTTTATGAGGTAATAACTCTGGAACGCTTCCATGGATCTTGGTGATTCTGACAATGTTTTCTCATGACATATTGTACTTCATGATAGTGGTAAAATTTCATTCATATAACTTGCGTTTATTTGTGAAAAAAATGGAAATTTGGTGAAAATTTTGAAAATTTCGCAATTTTCCAACTTTGAATTTTTATGCCCTTAAATCACAGAGATACAGCACACAAAAAAACTTAATAAGTAACATTTCCCACATGTTTACTTTACATCAGCACAATTTTGGAACCAACATTTTTTTTTGTTAGGAAGTTATAAGGGTTAAAAGTTGACCAGCGATTTCTCATTTTTGCAACACCATTTTATTTTTACAGACCACATCACATTCGAAGCCACTTTGAGGGGTCTATATGATAGAAAATACCCAAAAGTGACACCATTCTAAAAACTGCACCCCTTAAGGTGCTCTTAACCATATTCAAGAAGTTTATTAACCCTTCAGGTGCTTCACAGGAATTTTTTGAATATTTAAAAAAAATGAACATTTAACTTTTTTTCACAAAAAAAATATTTCAGGTTCAATTTTTTTTATTTTACCAAGGGTAACAGGAGAAGTTGGACTGCAAAAGTTATTGTGCAGTTTGTCCTGAGTACGCTGATACCTGATATGTGGGGGGAACTACTGTTTCGGCGCATGGCAGAGCTCAGAAGGGAAGGAGCGCCGTTTGACTTTTTCAATGCAAAATTTGCAATAATTCAGATTGGACGCCATGTCACGTTTGGAGAGCCCCTGATGTACCTAAACAGTGGAAACTCCCCACAAGTGACCCCATTTTGGAAACTAGACCCCCCAAGGAACTTATCTAGATATGTGGTGAGAACTTTGAACCAACAAGCGGTTCACAGACGTTTATAACGTACAGCGGACCAATTTAAAAATTATATTTTTCCACAAAAATGATCTTTTCACCCCCAATTTTTATTTTCCCAAGGGTAACAGGACCCTAAAAGTTATTGTGCAATTTGTTCTGAGTACGCTGATACCCGATATGTGGGTGTAGATGACTATTTGGGCGCATGGCAGAGCTCAGAAGGGAAGCAGCGCCATTTGACTTTTTTGGCTGGAATTGAGATCGGACACCATGTCACGATTGCAAAACCCTGATGTACCAAAACAGTGGAAACCCCCCACAAATGACACCATTTTGGAAACTAGACCCCCCAAGGAACTTATCTAGATGTGTGGGGAGAACTTTGAACCCCCCAGGGCTTCACAGAAGTTTATAACGTACAGCCGTACAATTAAAAAATCATATTTTTTCCACAAAAATGATCTTTTTACCCTCAATTCTTATTTTTCCAAGGGTAACAGAACCCTAAAAGTTATTGTGCAATTTGTCCTGAGTACACTGATACCCCACATGTGGGGGTAAACCACTATTTGGGCGCATGGCAGAGCTCGGAAGGGAAGCAACGCTGTTGTGAGTTCATTTTCTGGTCTACCAGTTGTGAGTTCTCCTTCCAGGCTCCCTCTGGTGGTAGCAGGAGGTAGTGAGGCTGATTTAATCAGTAGAGATCTGCCACCTGATAATGAGGATGACGATTGGACCTCAGGAATCTCAGATTGGATTTAAGACAGCCGACGCCCTACTCTGGTGCTGGTGATTCCTTCTGCTTGTCAGCTCTGTTCCAGTCAGCTCAAGCTAAATTTTTCTGCTAATGTCCACACTTGATTTTGTTGTTCTATTCAGTTTTTTGTGTGGTCAGCCAGCCCCGGCTGGGGCTGTGCTGAATTTCCTCTCTTATTTATCTGTATTTGCCAATTTGCTTTTTGTCCCTTATTAGATTGGCCTCTTTTTGCTCTGTCTCAGAATATTTCAGAGTGCTGATATAGTGGGAGAAGTCTAGTGACTTCAGGGTTAATTTTGTTATCAGAAGTGTTGGACATTATTTTGTAGGGTTTTGGGCAGATTGCAGACAGTGTCTTTCCTTTCCTCTCCTTTCTAGTTAGTTGGGGCCCCATCATTTGCTCAGCCTATTTTCCTGCCTGTGTTTGTGTTTTCATCTTGTTTCACTGTAAATACATGTGTGGGGGCTGTCTATTCCTTTGGGGTCTGCTCTGGGGCAGTTAGTTTTCCCCTTTTCTTGCTTTAGGCTTATTTAGTCCTCCGGCCGTGATGAGGCGTCTAGGTTCATCGTAGGTACGCTCCACGGCTGCTGCTAGTTGTGTGGTTAGGACTAAGGATCTGCAATCTGCATAGTTACCAACCTCTCTGGTTTTTCTGGGCTTAGCTTGTTTAAGTTTTTTCTTCCTCGGTGACCCATTCATAGCACAGCGCCATTTGACGTTTTTGGCTGGAATTGAGATCGGACACCATGTCGCGTTTGGAAAGCCCCTGATATACCAAAACAGTGAAACCCCCCCACTAATTACACCATTTTGGAAACTAGACCCCCCAAGGAACTTATCTAGTTGTGTGGTGAGCACTGTGAACCCCCCAGTGCTTCACAGGAATTTATAACGCCCTGGTGTGAAAATAAAAAAATCGTATTTTTTCCACAAACATGATCATTTAGTCAACAATTTTTTTTATTTTCCCAAGGGTACCAGGAGAAAATGGACCCCAAAAGTTGTTGTCCAATTTGTCCTGAGTATGCTGATACCCCATATGTGGGAGAAAACTACTGTATGGGCACACGTCGGGGCTCGGAAGGGAAGTAGTGATGTTTTGGAATGCAGACTTTGATGGAATGGTCTGCGGGTGTCATGTTGCTTTTGGAGAGCCCCTGATCTACCTAAACAGTGGAAACCCCCACAAGTGGCCCCATTTTGGAAACTAGACCCCCTAAGGAACTTATCTAGATTTGTGGTGAGCACTTTGAACCCCTCAGTGCTTCACAGAAGTTTATGACTGGGCGTGAAAATAAAAAAATCGTATTTTTTCAACAAACACGATCATTTAGTCCCCCATTTTTTTATTTTCCCAAGGGTAACAGGAGAAATTGGACCCCAAAAGTTGTTTTGCAATTTGTCCTGAGTACGCTGATACCTCATATGTGGGCGAAAACTACTGTATGGGCACACGTCGGGGCTCGGAAGGGAAGTAGTGACGTTTTGGAATGCAGACTTTGATGGAGTGTTCTGCGTGTGTCATGTGTGTTTGGAGAGCCTCTGATGTACCTAAACTATTGAAACTCCCCACAAGTGACCCCATTTTGGAAACTAGACCCTTCACGGAACTTACCTAGATGTGTGGTGAGCACTTTGAACCCCCAAGTGCTTCACAGAAGTTTATAACGCCTGGGTGTGAAAATAAAAAAATATTTTTTTTCCACAAAAATGATATTTTTGCCCACAATTTTTTATTTTCCTAAGGGTAACAGGAGAAATTGGACCCCAAAAGTTGTTTTGCAATTTGTCGTGAGTACGCTGATACCCTATATGTTGGGGTAAAACACTGTTTGGGCGCATGGCAGAGCTTGGAAGGGAAGGAGCACCATTTGACTTTTTCAACGCATAATTGGCTGGAATTGAGATCAGACACCATGTTGCATTTGGAGAGCACCTGATGTGCCCAAACAGTGGAAACCCCTCAATTCTAACTCCAACCCTAACCCCAACACACCCCTAACCCTAATCTCAGCCCTAACCCTAGCCCTAACACTAACCCTAATGGGAAAATGGAAATAAATACATTTTTTTATTTTATCATTTTTCCCTAACTAAGGGGGTGATAACGGGGGGTTTGATTTACTATTTATGGCGGTTTTTATATTTGGCAGCTGTCACACGCTAAAAGACGCTTTTTATTGTAAAAATAGTTTTTGCATCACCACATATTGAGAGCTATAATTTTTCCATATTTTGACCCACTGAGTCATATGAGGTCTTATTTTTTTCTGGGACGAGTTGACGCTTTTATTGGTATCATGTTCATGCACGTGATATCTTTTGATCGCTTTTTATTCCGATTTTTGGGACGTAGAATGAACAAAAACCAGCGTTTCATGAATTTCTTTTGGGGGGTGCGTTTACACCATTCTGCGTGCAGTAAAATTGATAAAGCCCTTTTATTCTTCGGGTCAGTATGGTTACAGCGATACCTCATTTAGGTCTTTTTTTATGTTTTGGCGCTTTTATGCAATGAAAACAATTTTATATTAAAAAATAATTATTTTTGCATCGCTTTATTCTGCGAGCTATAACTTTTTTATTTTTTCACTGATGACACTGTATCGTGGCTGGTTTTTTGCGGGACAAGATGGTATTTTCAGCGGTACCATGCATATTTATATGCGTCTTTTTGATCACGCCTTATTGCACTTTTTGTTCGGCGGTATGATAATAAATCATTATTTTTTGCTTCGTTTTTTAATTTTATTTTTTAAGGGGTTCGCTAAAGGGGTTAACTAATGGGACAGTTTTATAGGACTGGTCATTACGGATGCGGTGATACCAAATATGTGCACTTTTATTGTTTTGTTTTTTTATTTCCAAAAAATGAATTTATTAGGGAATTTTTTTTTTTTAAATTTATTTAGCGATTTTTTAAAAAATTATTTTTACACTTTTTTTTTAACTTTATTACATTGTCCCAGGTGGGACATCACTGTCTTGTGACAGATCGCTGATCTGTCACATCACAGATCACTGTGACCGATCAGCGATCTGTCACAGGCATTGCACAAGGCTTCCTCCTTGCCTGCGCTTTGCAGGCATGAGGAAGCCAGCTCCCTGCAGGCCCCCGAAGGTCCCCGTCACCATCTTGGATTCGGGAACCTGCAGGGATGGAACCCCCCGCAGCAGCGCTGCACATTGGGCTGCTGTGGGGGGCTCAGGGAAGCACGGAGGGAGCCCCCTCCCTGCCGATGCTTCCCTTTAACCCCCGGTACACCGCGATCGTGTTTGATCGTGGTGTGCAAGGGGTTAACGTGTTGGGGGCCGTCCGTGACCGCCCCTGACACATTGTGCCGGGTGTCAGCTGTGATAATCAGCTGACACCCGGCCGCGATTAGCGGCGCTCACCACGTGGGCGCCGCTGATCGCTGTGACGTACTATCCCGTCCCTGGTAATTAAGTCCCAGAGCACATGGATGGGATAGTACGTCACATGACAGAAAGGGGTTAAAATAACCAATAAATTTCGTTCAACTTCACAATTGTGTTCCACTTGTTGTTGATTCTTCACCAAAAATTTACATTTGGTATCTTTATGTTTGAAGCATGATATGTGGGAAAAGGTTGAAAAGTTCCAGGGGGTCGAATATTTTCGCAAGGCACTGTAAGTGTATAGCGCACCCCAGCGTTGGAAAATCTCTGGGGTCTCAGCTACAGGGAGTAGCAGAGACCCCAGAGAACACAATTCGGGTTGGATTTTACTGTCCCCTGTCATTTGATCGCCGTTATTCACCGAATAACGGCGATCACAAAAAAGTCAGATTTTCAATTAATTTCTCTCTTCTCTGATATGACATAGCACATCAGACGAGAGAGAAATAGGGTCCCCCAGCCCACCACCCAGTACCTCCGCCTTCCCTGGATACTCCTGCTCTGTCCCCCAGCCATCCTCTTCATCTTCCTGGAAGAAAATGGTGGGTGCATGCGTAGTGCGTCCACCGAGATCTGCAAGCTGGTACTCAGCAACAATAGATTTTTCCTATTGGTTCATTTTGATCACTGTGATATACCCCATCACAGTGATCAACATAAAAAAATGGTAAATTAAACCCCTTTTGTCATCCCCCATAATAAAATTTTAAAAAATATATTTTTTTCCCATTCTTTGCAATTAGGGTTAAGGTTAGTTTTGGGGTTAGAGCTGTGGCTAGGTTTGTGTTAGGGTTGTGATAGGGTTAGGGTTGTGGTTAGGTTTGGGGAATTGTTGCGGTTAGGGTTATGGTTAGGGTTGTGTTTGGGGTTAGGGTTGTGTTGGGGTTGTGTAGGGTTTAGGGTTGTATTGGGCTTATGGTTGTGTTGTGGTTAGGTGATAGGGTTGGGGTTAGGGTTTTGTTAGTGTTGTGTTGGGGTTAGAATTATGGTTAAGGTTAAGGTTTGTGTTGGGGTTAGGGTTGTGGTTAGGGTTGTTTTGGGGTTAGGGTTGGGATTAGGGTTAGGGGTGTGTTGGGGTTAGGGTTGGGGGTTAGAGCTGTGTTAAGGTTGGAGTTAGAATTGGGGGTTCCACTGTTTGGGCACATGAGGGGGTCTCCAAATGTGACATGGTGCCCGCCATCAATTTCAGCCAATTTTGCATTCAAAAAGTCAAACAGTGCTCCCTCCCTTCTGAGCCTTGCCATGCATCAAAGCAGTAGGTTTTCCCCACATATTAGGTATTGGCATACTCAGGAGAAATTGCATAACAAATTTTGCCATCCACTTTCTTCTGATACCCTTGTGAAAATAAAAAAGTTTGGGTCTAAATTAAATTTTTGTGCAAAAAGTTAAATGTTAATTTTTTTCCTTCCACATTGCTTTTGGTTAATAAACTTCTTGAATGTGGTTTCGAGCACATTGAGGGGTGCAATTTTTAGAATGATGTCTCTTTTGGGTATTTTCTGTCATATTGACCTGTCAAAGTCACTTCAAATGTGAGGTGGTCACTAAAAAAACTGTTTTTTTTAAATTTTGTTGGAAAAATGAGAAATTGCTGGTCAACTTTTAATCGTTATAACGCCCTAACAAAAAAAATATGTTTCAAAAATTATACCATTGCAAAGTAGACATGTGGGAAATGTTATTTATGAACTATTTTGTGCGACATAGCTCTCTTATTTAATGGCATAAAAATTAAAAGTATGAAAATTTTAAAACTTTCTAAATTTTTGCCAAAGTTCCATTTTTTCATAAATAAACTCAAGTCTTATCAAAGAAATTTTACCACTAACATGAAGTACAGTATGTCACGAAAAAAAATTCTCACAATCAGTGGGATACATTGAAGCGTTCCAGAGCTATAACCTCATAAAGTGACAGTGGTCAGAATTGTAAAAATTGGCTTGGTCATTAAGGTCAAAATTGGCTTTGTCACTAAGGGGTTAAGAGCTCACTTACGTTTAAGAAAAATGTAGATATCTTTGGTAGAGTTGAGCGACTTTTGGATTTTTAGGGTCGCGTTTCGTTTCGTGAAACCCGACTTTTCCAAAAGTCGGGTCGAGCAAGATCGTCCGATTATAGGGAAAAGTCGGGGTCGTCCCGAAACACGAAACCCAATGTAAGTCAATGGGGAATAAAAGTCGGCAGTGAGAGGAGGACAGGAAACACACCTACAGTGCCCATTTGAATGCCAAAAGCATCAATTCTTCTTTCTTAAGCTTGTCAACCTTAATTAACTTCATAATACAAGTTACGCACTGAAAAATGGGGGTTATTTGGCTACAAACTGTGGGGGGGGAGGGCTGGCTCCAGGTTTTCATGTGCCCTGGGCGAAAGAGCGCCCCTTTAACACATACCACAACTCATCATGCTCCGATACGGCAGAGAAATAGCGGTATAGTACAATGAAAAATACCTCACTTTTTACATCTCATGACGAGGCCCATCTATTTCTCCATACAGAATCATTGGTCCCATATAATGTTTGAAACATTATATGATGAGCTCCACATAATGCTACAGTATATGTTGGTCCCCATGGATGAAGCTCCACTGTCTTATGGGCCCAAATAATGCTCCAAACATAATGGGCCCCATTTCTAATGCTCTAGTGTATAATGGGCCCTGTAAATGCTGCTCCAGTGTCTGATGTCCACCTTTGGAATGTTCCAGTGTATGGTGGGCCCCATCTATCATTCTCCAGAGTATAGTGCTCCCCAAAAATTGCTGTCCCAACATTGAAAACAATCAAATAAGTCTCCTCGCTAGGGAATCCCTGTACTTGTCTGGACAGGTGCTGTAGCTTGCTTAACAGCTCACCAGCCGTTCTCACGCCCAGTATGGATTACACGTGATTGCACAAAGGTGAGAAAGGGTACCGTATCCCCAGATAACATGTATGGATAGCGTACACATTCAAAATATATGTCTCAGGAGGCAGGCTCAGACGGTGTTAGGCCCAGTATGGATTGCACGTGATTGCACAAAGGTTAGAAAGGGTACCGTATCCCCGGATAACATGTATGGATAGCGTACACATTCAAAATATATGTCTATACAGCATGAGGCAGGCTCAGACGGTGTTAGGCCCAGTATGGATTGCACGTGATTGCACAAAGGTTAGAAAGGGTACCGTATCCCTGGATAACATGTATGGATAGCGTACACATTCAAAATATATGTCTATACAGCATGAGGCAGGCTCAGACGGTGTTAGGCCCAGTATGGATTGCACGTGATTGCACAAAGGTTAGAAAGGGTACCGTATCCCTGGATAACATGTATGGATAGCGTACACATTCAAAATATATGTCTATACAGCATGAGGCAAGCTCAGACGGTGTTAGGCCCAGTATGGATTGCACGTGATTGCACAAAGGTTAGAAAGGGTACCGTATCCCCGGATAACATGTATGGATAGCGTACACATTCAAAATATGTCTCAGGAGGCAGGCTCAGACGGTGTTAGGCCCAGTATGGATTGCACGTGATTGCACAAAGGTTAGAAAGGGTACCGTATCCCTGGATAACATGTATGGATAGCGTACACATTCAAAATATATGTCTCAGGAGGCAGGCTCAGACGGTGTTAGGCCCAGTATGGATTGCACGTGATTGCACAAAGGTTAGAAAGGGTACCGTATCCCCGGATAACATGTATGGATAGCGTACACATTCAAAATATATGTCTATACAGCATGAGGCAGGCTCAGACGGTGTTAGGCCCAGTATGGATTGCACGTGATTGCACAAAGGTTAGAAAGGGTACCGTATCCCTGGATAACATGTATGGATAGCGTACACATTCAAAATATATGTCTCAGGAGGCAGGCTCAGATGGTGTTAGGCCCAGTATGGATTGCACGTGATTGCACAAAGGTTAGAAAGGGTACCGTATCCCTGGATAACATGTATGGATAGCGTACACATTCAAAATATATGTCTATACAGCATGAGGCAGGCTCAGACGGTGTTAGGCCCAGTATGGATTGCACGTGATTGCACAAAGGTTAGAAAGGGTACCGTATCCCTGGATAACATGTATGGATAGCATACACATTCAAAATATGTCTCAGGAGGCAGGCTCAGATGGTGTTAGGCCCAGTATGGATTGCACGTGATTGCACAAAGGTTAGAAAGGGTACCATATCCCTGGATAACATGTATGGATAGCGTACACATTCAAAATATATGTCTCAGGAGGCAGGCTCAGACGGTGTTAGGCCCAGTATGGATTGCACGTGATTGCACAAAGGTTAGAAAGGGTACCGTATCCCTGGATAACATGTATGGATAGCGTACACATTCAAAATATATGTCTATGCAGCATGAGGCAGGCTCAGACGGTGTTAGGCCCAGTATGGATTGCACGTGATTGCACAAAGGTTAGAAAGGGTACCGTATCCCTGGATAACATGTATGGATAGCGTACACATTCAAAATATATGTCTATACAGCATGAGGCAGGCTCAGACGGTGTTAGGCCCAGTATGGATTGCACGTGATTGCACAAAGGTTAGAAAGGGTACCGTATCCCTGGATAACATGTATGGATAGCGTACACATTCAAAATATATGTCTATACAGCATGAGGCAGGCTCAGACGGTGTTAGGCCCAGTATGGATTGCACGTGATTGCACAAAGGTTAGAAAGGGTACCGTATCCCCAGATAACATGTATGGATAGCGTACACATTCAAAATATATGTCTCAGGAGGCAGGCTCAGACGGTGTCAGGCACAGTATGGATTTGACGGCCCAGATTACACAGCGGAGGAGCAGGGAGAGGTAAAGATTGCAAATGCTGGGGCCCTGCCCAAGCAAGGGGGGCCCACTCTTGGGCGTCGGTACTGGCACTGGACCCCTCATAGTACAGCGGTGTGTCTGACGGCGGGTGTGCACCACCACCGTCAGAGACACTTGATTGCACTATGAGGGACCCTGTGCCAGTGCCCGCACCCAAGAGTCGGCCTACCCACCTGTCCAGGGCAACGGCACTCGCACGGTGTCGTGCGCTAGGTGGTGACCCCGGCCATGGGGGGGGAGGCAGCACAGTTAGGGAGTTTTAGAAAGTGGCATATGTTGATGTTGGACATTCAACTGATGCAAAAGGCGAAATAGGTGAAGTACCAGGAAGAGGTGGACCAAAGCAAGCCATTTTTCTGTCACCCTATGTGTCATCAGGGGAAGGTGGGACAAAATCCTTGGAAACCCATGCGTGGTTCATTTTAATGAAGGTTAGATCATCCACATTTTGGGTTGACAGACGGGTCCTTTTTTCTGTCAGGATTGATCCAGCTGCACTGAAGACTCTTTCCGATAGCACACTTGCAGCTGGGCAAGCGAGCTCCTGTAAGGCATATTGGCCCAATTCAGGCCAGGTGTCCAGTTTAGCGGCCCAATAGTCAAAGGGGAATGACCTGTGTGGGAGAACATCGATATGGGAGGAAAAGTAGTTTGTAACCATAGTTGACAACTGCTGTCTCCTGTCACTTTCCATCGATGCAGTATTACCAGTTGTGTGAGCGGTATTTGAAAAATCAGTCCACAACATTGTCATGAAACCCCTGTCTCCAACGCCACTTCTGCTGTGTGCACCATGAACACCTCTGCCAAGCTGCCCCCGGCCCGTACGGCTCGTGTGAGAACCATCACCGCTGCTGTGTGCTGGGAATGCCTCAAGCAACCGATTTACCAGAGTTGCTTGTTTATTAGCCAATATTAGGTCAAGGTTCTCCTGTGGCATGATGTTTTGTAATTTGCCTTTATAGCGTGGATCCAGGATGCTGGCCAACCAGTAGTCGTCATCGTTCATCATTTTGGCAATGCGGGGGTCCCTTTTTAGGATCCGCAAGGCATAATCTGACATGTGGGCCAATGTTCCCGGTGTCAATGATGCACTGCGAGTGCTGGGTGGAGGAGCACTTTCTGGCAAATCCACATCCCTCCAGTCACGCACAAACCCTGTACCAGACCTTGCCACGCCAACATTATCACTTGCCCCACGAGATGCATCCTCCTCCCCTAAGTAATCATCCCCATCATCATCCTCCTCCTCCTCTTCTTCCTCCACCTCATCCAGGAGAGGTCCCTGAGCAGACAATGGCTGAATGTCAACAAGGATTCCCTCCTCCTCTTCCTCCTCATCAACATTGGCTGCAGACGCCTGCTCCTTAAGGTGCGTCAAAGTTTGCATGAGCAGACGCATAAGTGGGATGCTCATGCTTAGGATGGCGTCGTCTGCGCTTACCAGCAGTGTGCATTCCTCAAAACACTGAAGGACTTTACAAAGGTCTTTCAGCTTCGACCACTGCACACCTGTCAACTCCATGTCTGCTCTCAAAGTGCCTGGCCGTGTATCCTCCCACAAATGCATTATGGCCTGCCTCTGCTCGCACAGCCGCTCCACCATGTGCAGGTTGGAGTTCCACCTTGTTGCAATGTCGATAATGAGGCGGTGGTTGGGAAGGTGGAGCAATCGCTGCAGCTTCTGCATACGAACGGAGTGTACAGGCGGTCGGCGGATGTGCGCGCACAGTCTTCGCACCTTCTGGAGCAGGGCTTTTAACTCCGGATAATTTTTGAGGAAGCACTGCACCACCAGATTCAAGGTGTGAGCCAAGCAAGGTATGTGGCTGAGTTTTGAAAGGGCTATGGCTGCCACAAAATTACGGCCGTTATCACTAACTACCTTGCCTGCCTCAAGATGTACACTGCCCAGCCATGACTCAGTTTGTCGCTTCAAGTACTCGGCCAGCACCTCGGCAGTGTGTCTGTCGCCCAAACACATCATTTGCAACACAGCCTGCTGACGCTTTCCACTAGCTGCTCGATAGGGGGACACATCGTGTGCAACAGTGGCAGCTGCAGATGGAGTGCTCGTACGACTGCGCTCTGTGGACAAGCTTTCGCTTCTGGAGGAGGAGGAGGAGGGTCGAACGCCTACAGCCAACTGTTTCCTATACCGTGGGCTAGGCAGCACTGTCCCACCACCGCTGTCCCCTGTGGACCCTGCATCCACCACATTAACCCAGTGCGCAGTGATGGACACGTAACGGCCCTGGCCATGCCGACTGGATCATGCATCAGTTGTGAGGTGCACCTTTCCGCTCACTGACTGCTTGAGTGCATGGACAATGCGGTCTTTCACATGATGGTGGAGGGCTGGGATGGCTTTGCGAGAGAAGAAGTGGCGACTGGGTAGGTCATAGCGTGGTACTGCATAGGCCATGAGTTCGTGGAAAGCTGTGCTTTCCACCAACCGAAAGGGCATCATCTCAAACGAGATTAGTTTGGCAATGTGGGCGTTCAAACCCAGTGTACGCGGATGAGAGACTGAGTACTTTCTTGACCTACTCATAGTGTCTGGGAGGGTGAGCTGGACTTGAGAGCTGCATATGGTGGAAGTAGCGGTGGACAGGGCGGACTGAGAGAGGGTTGATGATGGTGATGGAGTTGGTGTTCTTTCTGATGGCCTAGAATCAGTCTTTCGTTGATATAACAGTGGGATTCCCTGACTGCTGTGGCCTTGCAACGACACCTCAACATTTGCTGCTGTGCTAACCGGTGGGCTTACAGTGGGGGAAACAATGTAGCGTTGCTGACTACCTTCGTTGTGATCAGTTGCACATGTGGCACTTGAGGTTTGGTGTTGTGTCCACGCTTGCAAGTGCATGCTGGTTAAATGTCTAAGCATGCAACTGGTATTCAAATTTTTCAGATTTTTCCCTCGGCTAAAGGTCTTTGCGCACTTCTTACAGATAACCTTGGCCTGATCATGAGGATTTTGTTCAAAAAAGTGCCACACTGCACTCTTCCTACTTTGGCAGACATTTTGCGGCCTAGCATGCTGTGATCTTTTGACCCTCTGGACAAGCTGTCCAGCAACTCTTTTGATGTTTGGAACCTGTCTTTGGAGTGCTCCGGGCCTGCCAGATAACAGCTGTTGCGATGTCGATGTCTGCTGTGGATGCTCCTCATCTGAGCTATTGGAAGCAGCACCCTCTTCCCCCAATGGATGCCAATCTGGGTCAACAACTGGGTCATCCATCACCTCCTCTTCTATGTCATGTGCACCTTCCTCTGTGTCACCGTGTATGGTGGTATAGTGTGCGGGAAGGGGCACCTGAGTCTCATCAGGGTCAGAATCTGGCTCTGTACTCTGCGAGGACAATGTAGTGCTGTGAGTGAATGTACCAGCAGAATCATCCATCAGCGGCTGTGCATCAGTGCACTCCATGTCAGATTCATCTTGGCCTGGGTAATTCACCATTTCACTTGATAATCCAGGCATGGTATGTGAAAACAGCTCCATGGAGTAATCAGTAGTATGGCCTGCGTCATCCTTCAATCTTGGTTGGGGTGAAGGACACAAGGAAAGGTGTGGTTCATGAACATGAGCCTCCAATGACGACTCAGTGCTTTTACTTTTTACAACTGAAGAAGAGGAGGCGATAGAGCTGGAGGCTGAGTCAACAATGTAAGACAAAACTTTTTCCTGATGCTCTGGCTTTAAAAGCGGTTTGCCAACTCCTAGAAAACTAAGCGTTCGAGGCCTTATGTAGCCAGACGATGACGCAGGGTCAGCACCTCCTGCATTCGGTCCTATTTTGCTCTTGCCACTACCATCAGATCCACCACCAACACCATCATTACCAGCTGCCAACCCCCGCCCAATTCCACGGCCTCTTCCACCAGCCTTCCTCATTTTTGGTAGAAATGTAGACAAAATCCAACAAACTATATAGTTATGTAAAACAAGGTACAAGGTGTCTATAGGACAGGGGAGATTTTGAATTTCTGCACACACTTTTGGACACTGGACACTTTTGGATTGTGTGAGGCCCAATGAATATCTGAGTGCTATGTAACAGGCTCGATGGCACAGCTGTGACAAAAGTGACTAGAGGATAAGGGAGATTTTGAATCCCTGCACACACTTTTGGACACTGGACACTTTTGGATTGTGTGAGGCCCACTGATATCTGAGCGCTATGTGACAGGCTCGATGGCACAGCTGTGACAAAAGTGACTAGAGGATAAGGGAGATTTTGAATCTCTGCACACACTTTTGGACACTGGACACTTTTGGATTGTGTGAGGCCCACTGATATCTGAGCGCTATGTGACAGGCTCGATGGCACAGCTGTGACAAAAGTGACTAGAGGATAAGGGAGATTTTGAATCTCTGCACACACTTTTGGACACTGGACACTTTTGGATTGTGTGAGACCCACTGATATCTGAGCGCTATGTGACAGGCTCGATGGCACAGCTGTGACAAAAGTGACTAGAGGAAAAGGGAGATTTTGAATTTCTGCACACACTTGTGGACAGTGGACACTTTTGGATTGTGTGAGGCCCACTGATATCTGAGCGCTATGTGACAGGCTCGATGGCACAGCTGTGACAAAAGTGACTAGAGGATAAGGGAGATTTTGAATCTCTGCACACACTTTTGGACACTGGACACTTTTGGATTGTGTGAGGCCCACTGATATCTGAGCGCTATGTGACAGGCTCGATGGCACAGCTGTGACAAAAGTGACTAGAGGATAAGGGAGATTTTGAATTTCTGCACACACTTGTGGACAGTGGACACTTTTGGATTGTGTGAGGCCCACTGATATCTGAGCGCTATGTGACAGGCTCAATGGCACTGCTGTGACAAAAGTGACTAGAGGATAAGGGAGATTTTGAATTTCTGCACACACTTGTGGACAGTGGACACTTTTGGGTTGTGTGAGGCCCACTGATATCTGAGCGCTATGTGACAGGCTCGATGGCACTGCTGTGACAAAAGTGACTAGAGGATAAGGGAGATTTTGAATTTCTGCACACACTTGTGGACAGTGGACACTTTTGGATTGTGTGAGGCCCACTGATATCTGAGCGCTATGTGACAGGCTCGATGGCACAGCTGTGACAAAAGTGACTAGAGGATAAGGGAGATTTTGAATCTCTGCACACACTTTTGGACACTGGACACTTTTGGATTGTGTGAGGCCCACTGATATCTGAGCGCTATGTGACAGGCTCGATGGCACAGCTGTGACAAAAGTGACTAGAGGATAAGGGAGATTTTGAATCTCTGCACACACTTGTGGACAGTGGACACTTTTGGATTGTGTGAGGCCCACTGATATCTGAGCGCTATGTGACAGGCTCGATTGCACAGCTGTGACAAAAGTGACTAGAGGATAAGGGGGATTTTGAATTTCTGCACACACTTGTGGACAGTGGACACTTTTGGATTGTGTGAGGCCCACTGATATCTGAGCGCTATGTGACAGGCTCGATGGCACAGCTGTGACAAAAGTGACTAGAGGATAAGGGAGATTTTGAATCTCTGCACACACTTTTGGACACTGGACACTTTTGGATTGTGTGAGGCCCACTGATATCTGAGCGCTATGTGACAGGCTCGATTGCACAGCTGTGACAAAAGTGACTAGAGGATAAGGGAGATTTTGAATTTCTGCACACACTTGTGGACAGTGGACACTTTTGGATTGTGTGAGGCCCACTGATATCTGAGCGCTATGTGACAGGCTCGATGGCACTGCTGGGACAAAAGTGACTAGCGGATAAGGGAGATTTTGAATTTCTGCACACACTTGTGGACAGTGGACACTTTTGGATTGTGTGAGGCCCACTGATATCTGAGCGCTATGTGACAGGCTCGATGGCACTGCTGTGACAAAAGTGACTAGAGGATAAGGGAGATTTTGAATTTCTGCACACACTTGTGGACAGTGGACACTTTTGGATTGTGTGAGGCCCACTGATATCTGAGCGCTATGTGACAGGCTCGATGGCACAGCTGTGACAAAAGTGACTAGAGGATAAGGGAGATTTTGAATCTCTGCACACACTTTTGGACACTGGACACTTTTGGATTGTGTGAGGCCCACTGATATCTGAGCGCTATGTGACAGGCTCGATGGCACTGCTGTGACAAAAGTGACTAGAGGATAAGGGAGATTTTGAATTTCTGCACACACTTGTGGACAGTGGACACTTTTGGATTGTGTGAGGCCCACTGATATCTGAGCGCTATGTGACAGGCTCGATGGCACAGCTGTGACAAAAGTGACTAGAGGATAAGGGAGATTTTGAATCTCTGCACACACTTTTGGACACTGGACACTTTTGGATTGTGTGAGGCCCAATGAATATCTGAGCGCTATGTGACAGGCTCGATGGCACAGCTGTGACAAAAGTGACTAGAGGATAAGGGAGATTGGATTGCTTTTAAAAAAGCAGTTTGCGGAGCAGTGGGTAAACAGCAATGCCAGCCTGTCAGGAAGCCTTAAAAGGCAGCCCAACAACCAACACCACTGATACACCACTATATAGCCTCCCCTTGCACTGCACACACAGTGACTGGTGTGTTGTGCAGGCCAAATTGCTAGCAGCAGAAGCAGTTTTTTTGTCTTCTTCCCTGCCTAACGCTCTCCCTACAGAATCAGCAGCAACCTCTCCCTATACTAAAATCGGCAGAAGTAAGATGGCGGTCGGCGTGCACGCCCTTTTATACCCCCTGTGACGCCCACCAAAGCAAGCCAATCACTTGCATGCCCTTCTGAAAGATGGTGGTGACCCGTGCCTATGTCATCACGTTGCCCACAGTGTCCGTGGATCCTGATTGGCTGAAAAAGAGCGCAAAACAAACTTTTGAAACGCGACTTTGGCGCGTAAGTCGCTGACCTCGTGGCCGACCTCATCCTAGGGTCGGGTTTAGTTTCATGAAACCAGACTTTGCCAAAAGTCGGCGACTTTTGAATTTTTTCAATCCGTTTCGCTCAACTCTAATCTTTGGAATAAGACATCAGATCACAGATATCAAGGTATCATTTTTTTCAGCTTCCTATGACCAACATCCCCACATAGACGGCTTAGGTGGGCTGATCCTACTGACAGATTCCCTTGAAAAAGCAGTAAAATGTTTTTCTTTTTCAGATATTCAAATCATTTTACATGTTATTTTCATGATGTATGGGGCCAATTTTTGTGTTATTTTTATGCTATCTTTTTTATACATATTTGCAGCTATAGGGCAATATCAGTTGGAAAGTAAAGGAAATACATATCTGTTTTTACCATTTTCTATATTTTTTATGACCACATAAGACCTCATTAAAATAAATATCAAAATATATTGCTTCCATTTTATTCAAATTGGATTTAGTGTGACATGCTCTTTTATCCTTTTGAAAAATACACTTAGACAACGAAATTCGATTTATCACTGATGAGTGATGTATTTTCTCCTCATAGTACAGGACTGTCCTGTGAAATTTCCTCCTATTTTACTTGCTGGTTTTATAATTTCATATTGCTTGGAGCAACATATTAATAAATATATGGTATATATTAGATGCTTTGAGATGCATAAGAGTTGCTCAATATTGAAGATGAATATTTTGATGATCTGGCTTTACTTCTTAAGCCCCCGTTACACACTGCGATATCGCTAGCAATATCGCTGTAAAGTCACCGATTTTGTGACGTAGCAGCGATATTGCTAGCGATATCGCTGCATGTGATACTTACCTCCGACCGGCTCCCCCGCTGGTTATCGCTGATCGCGCGAGAAGCTCCTGGATCATTCCTCGTCAGTCACTTCCTGCGACGCTTCCTGCTGTGACGATGAGCGACGCGTGGAGCCAGGCGGGAGGACGCAGGATCGCCGCGTCTGACAGGTAAGTAGCGATCACCGTCCCCAGCGATGTCGCTAGTGAGATCTGCCTGTGTGGCAGCTCACTAGTGACCACCTAGCGATGCACCAGCGATCCTGACCGCGTCATATCGTTGGTCGGGATCGCTGGTGAGTCGCTAGGTGTAACGGTACCCTTAAGGTGTCATTAGCACAAGAGCTCATCTGATCCCATTAAATACAGGGTTTCCTAGAGGCCTCCATGCTAGCGGCTTATCTTCAGGGAGTACAAAAGTTGATCAGAGACAACCTCTTTACAGGTTCCCTTTAGTACCACCCAATTCCTGAATGTATGAATTTTTAATCTAGAAAAACAACACATTGAAATATGGGTAAAATCTGAAAGAAAGAGGAGAACTATGAAGTAGTAAAAAACAAACAAAAGCCAGCTCACCAGGCATTCACCGCAGACCTCGGAACTCCGTCTGGACTGACGTGTATTTGTTCACAACTATATTGGATGTGAACAAGTTCATGCGTAACTTGACTGTTAAAAAACACTTTATGAACGATTTACAAACAACAATTAATGAAGAAGGAGAACGTGATGATATCACTCAGATAATGACCAACGAATTTCTGCACATGAACTTTCAGGAGCAGGTGTCTTTGGTAACTCTACAAGATTTGGATACAGAAAAAAACAGAGAAATAGAATATATAAATCAGTCATCAAATTTTTCCACAAAAAATCCTTATTTTTATCCGGTCCACGCGAGATCTGAGTGTATGGACCGATTCCAAGATATAGTGGAAAAGGAATTGCAAATTTTGTTTAATCAGAAAAATAGTAAAATAGGCAAATTTAAAAATCTATCTGAGAAGCAATTTGCAGCCTTAAGAGAATTAAAATCAATGACAGATGTAGTTATAAAAATGTCAGACAAAGGTGGGGTAGTTGTGGTTCTAGACTCCAAAGATTATTATGACAAAATGATTGAGTTATTGTCAGATAAATTAACATACAGGAAACTGGATCACAATCCTCTTGAGCAATTCAAGGATAAAACTAACCAAATTATAACAGAGGGTTTGGAATTGGGAGTTATCACCAAAAAACAAGCAGAATATCTGCAAGTGAAAAAACCGGTGCTCCCAATTATATATGGAGTACCCAAAATACACAAAGGCAGTGGCATTCCTCCCATGCGGCCGATCGTGTCAGGCATCGGCTCAGCACATGAGCATTTGTCACAATGGGTGGACACCTTGTTGCAACCCCTTGTACAAAGGATGCCTGGCTACATCAGAGATTCCAAACAGGTTTTACAGATTTTTTCCAATAAGATTTGGTTGCCCTCACATTCATGGCTTAGTTGTGATGTAGTATCACTATATACATGCATCCCCCATGTTCTAGCAATAAGAGCTCTGCAATTTCATTTAGAAAGGTTTAGTAATTATTCTATAGATTTAATCAATTATATTTTGCAGGTAGTAATATTTCTGATGTCACATAATTTTTTTTCCTTTAATCAGTGTTATTATTTACAGTTGAAGGGAGTAGCCATGGGAGCTAAATTTTCACCGTCTCTTGCAAATCTGGTCATGTCTTATTGGGAATATGAAATTATTTTTTCGGGTTCTAATCCTTTCTACAGTCAGGTGGCATGGTATGGCAGATATATCGATGATACCCTAATTATTTGGGATGGAGATGTATCTGCCATACCAGGCTTCATGCAATATCTAAATTCTAACCAATACAACATTAAATTTACGCATGAACATAATATGGAACATATATCTTTTCTGGATTTGGATTTATTTGGTGCTGAGGGGGAAAGAATCTCTACGAAAACACATCACAAACCCTATAGTGGGAATACCATCTTGCATGCGACTAGTAGCCACAATAAACATACCCTTAAAGCAATACCAGTGGGGGAACTCACAAGGGTTAAACGTAATTGTAGTGAAGAAAGCAATTTAGATAGTGAACTGGAACATGTAAAGAAAAAATTAAAAAATCGCATGTATCCAGATTGGTCCTTAAATCGAGCACAACGAATAGTAGAAAAGAAAAAAAGCAATGAAATGATTTTTGCCAGTGGCAATGTAAATGAGACAGCTATTGGTAAGAAACCATATATTTGTTTTCAGTTTAGTCGTCAATTTCCACAAATTAAGAGAATTATTAACAGATATTTGCCTATTTTATATGAAGATAGTAAATTAGCAGAAATATTAAAGCCAGGCATTAATATAGTGTCGAGAAGAGCTCCTACACTGGGAGATAAATTATCACCTAATTTATTTTCTCTTAATAGTAAAATAAATAAAACCTGGTTAACCTGTAATGGTTTCTTTAGATGTGGAGCTACAAAATGTAAAACGTGTAGATATGCAAATGTCACAAAAAATGTTTCTGATGCGGCAAATAAAGTGCAATACATTATAAAACAATATATTAATTGTAATTCAACTAATGTAATATATAAAATAAATTGTACCATTTGTAAATTATCATATATAGGGTGCACATCTAGAAAAATGAAGATGCGCATTAGGGAACATCTATATGACATTCAGAATACCAATAATATGAATCGAAATTTATCAGCTGTGTCTCAGCACTTCATTATGCATCATGCTCGAAATACCTCGAGCTTTCAAGTGCAAGGAATAGAACAGGTTAAAATTCCTTTCCACGGTGGAGACTCAAAGCGACGCCTGTTAACAAGAGAGGCTTTTTGGATTTATCACCCTAATGCCCGATCCCCGAATGGTCTGAACAAACTAAATGACCTAATGCTTCATTATTGTTGAAAAGATAAATATTTCTCTTTTGCAACATATGTTTTTATTTTATATATTGTTTTGTAATTTTAATGAGTTAAATTGTCACGTGACTGTATTTGTGCATGTCATTGGATCAAATGTAGTATATATGTAGTCGAGATCAGTGTATCTCTATGGCTCTGACAAAGATCATGCAGATCGAAACGCGTTGCCGTGTCCGTGTGTATGGCATATACTATGAAGATGACATATTTTAAATGTTGAAATAAAGAAGAAATTTTTACACGCAGCTGGGACTAATTGCTCTTTCAAACTATGAAGTAGTGTCAAGTTCATACAAGTTTAGTAGTAAAAAAAACTTTTTTATTAAAGGCTTAAAATACAACAGTAAGTGCCTCACTGTAAGAAACACAGTGTATACCTAGATTAAAATAGATGATCATCAAGACAAAACTGCATCGCATATGGCGTATAGGAAGGTAAAATCAATAATAAACCAAGTGCAAAAAAATAAATATAGAGTGTACTCCTCCTATGATAATACAGACTTGTCAGCCCTGATGATATCGTAGTACCCAGTGTGGTCATGATACAAATAAACAGTTACAAGTGCTTCTCACAAATTAGAATATTATCAAAAAGTTAATTTATTTCTGTTCTTCAATACAAAAAGTGAAACTCATATATTATATAGTCATTACAGAGTGATCTATTTCAAGTCTTTATTTCTGTTAATATTTATTTATTTTACTCATTTATATAGCAGCATTAATTCCACAGAGCATAATGTTGATGGTTATGGCTTACAGACAATGAAAACCCAAAAGTCTTTACCTCTGTAAATTAGAATATTTCATATCATCAGTTTGAAAAATAATTTTAAAATCCGAAATGTTGGCCTACTGAAATGTATGATCGGGGCTACTTTTGCATCAATTACTGAATCAATGTGGTGTGGCATGGAGGCAATCTGCCTGTGGCACTGCTGAGGTCTTATGGAAGCCCAGGTTGCTTTGATAGCAGCCTTCTGCTCATCTGCATTGGGGTAAAGTTCAGGTGAGTTTGCTGGCCAATCAAGCACAGTGATACTGTTGTTTTCAAACCAGGTATTGGTACTTTTGGCAGTGTGGACAGATGCCAAGTCCTGCTGGAGAATGAAATTTCCATCTCCAAAAAGCTCATCGGCAGAGGAAAGCATGAAGTGCTCTAAAATTTCCTGGTAGACGGCTGCGCTGACTTTGGTCTTGATAAAACACAGTGGACCTACACCAGCAGATGACATGGCTCCCGAAACCATCACTGATTGTAGAAACACACTAGACCTCAAGCAGCTTGGATTGTGTGCCTCTCCACTCTTCCTCCAGACTCTGGGACCTTGATTTCCAAATGAAATGCAAAATTTATTTTCATCTGAAAACAACACCTTAGACCAACGAGCAACAGTCAATTTCTTCTCTTCCTTGGCCCAGGTAAGATGCTTCTAGCATTGTCTATTGTTCATGAGTGGCTTGTAGTGTTGAGCATTCCGATACCGCAAGTATCGGGTATCGGCCGATATTAGCGGTATCGGAATTCCGATACTTAATTCCGATACTTTTGTCATATCGGATTCCGGAATCGGAATCGGAATAGGAAGTTCCCATCATGCTATGAGCCTGCTTGCTTTGATTAAGCCAATGGGAATCCTCCGAAGTGTGGGCACATCCTGTTAGGCATGTAGGCATGTTAACTATTGGCATGGCTGTGATTGGCTGCCGAAATGATGTCATGATGCACTATAAAAGCCACCGCAGCCGCCATTTCTGGTCACTCTGCTGTGAATTCAGTTAGGGACAGGCTGCTGTAGAAGACTGTGAGGGACAGTTAGAAATAGCGATTCCACCAAACATCTAGTGCTTTACCCAGGCTACATAAACCACCACTGTAGCCTTCTTTGCCCTAGCAGCAGTGTTCACAGCTGTCTGCAAGGGCTGTGTGAGTGCAGCTCACGCTGTGGAGTGGGTCCTGCAGCCACGTCAGGCTGTAGGCCACCCAGTGTGATCACTGCTGCCTCATACATCTTTTATTTTTTGAGCTGCATTTTTTACATAATTTCAATCTAGTGTGCTTCCATCCGTATCCATATACGTTGGTTGCAAACACTAGTAGTAGACAGCGGAGCCTTTCTGCAGCCTTTCAGTGCTAGTGTCCACTTTGCTGCACTGTTCACGGCTGTCTGAGAGGTCTCTGACTGTGTGTGAGTGCAGCTCACGCTGAGTAGTGTGTCCTGCAGCTACGTCTGGCTGTAGGACGCTCAGCGTGCGTCAGTGCCTCACACATATTTTTATTTGAGTGCAGCTCATTTTTTCTTCTATTAGTGTGCATCCATCCGTCTCCATCTACGGTGGTTGCAAACACTATAAAGGAGTACACAGCGGAGCCTTTCTGCAGCCTGTCAGTGCCAGTGCCCACTTAGCTGCACTGTTGACGGCTGTCTGAGAGGTCTCTGACTGTGTGTGAGTGCAGCTCACGCTGAGTAGAGTGTCCTGCAGCTACGTCTGGTTGTAGGACGCTCAACGTGCGTCACTGCCTCACACATATTTGTCTTTGAGTGCAGCTCATTTTTTCTTCTCCTATTAGTGTGCATCCATCCGTATCCATCAACATTGGTTGGTTGCAAACACTATATAGGAGTAGATAGAGGAGCCTTTTTTTCTGGCTTGTGCCCTGCCGGCGCAGCCAGATTAGTATTACCCAATTTTTTTGGAGCCTCATCTTTTGCATTGTAGGTTACCTGCCTGCATTGTAATAGCTCCAAAAAGTTGGTGATACTATCAGTTTCAATTCTTTGTTCACATACTTTGAGTTTGTTTCCAACAAAGAAACCACAAAAAAAGTTCACCAAACACTACATTTTGAACTTGTGTAGGCCACATCAGCTCCTATTAAAGTCTAGTCCACACACACACACACTTCATAAAATTAGTGTTTCTTGTACCTGTAACCAGCTGTTCAGGAATAAGCACACTAAGGCCCCCCTTTGTACTTTTTTGCCTATCTTAAGCAGTCTTGCAAGATGAAGAAGGCAGGGAGTAAGGCGCGTGGGCGTGGAGTTTCAGCAGGGAGAGGACGTGGGGATTCTGCAGGGAGAGGACGTGGGGATTCTACAGGTAGAGGACGTGGGGATTCTGGGCCTGCTGCGGGCACCAGTGGATCAGCATCCCCCAGTTTTAGCAGGCAACAGTCCTTTATGCGCAGCTTTGTAGGACCTCAACGTACCCCACTGCTGCGGGAGGAACAAATTGAAGCCGTTGTCGGATGGATGGCAGCTAACGCATCGACTTCAATTACTTCCGCATCCTCTCAGGGTCAGAGCACCGAAGAGCAACCATCTGTCTCTTCACCACCTGCCAAAGTGCCCAGGCAGTCAGAGAGACATGGACAGGAGCCATCACAGTCTCTACTTCTGTTCTCGGAATCTGTTGGCTTGGAAAGAGGGGGCCAGCCAAGCAGCATTCCTGAATGTGAAGAAGAGGGAGTATGCAGTGATGCGCAACTTCTTTGTCCCTCTGAATCTGAAGAGGCGAGTGGGCCAGTGCCTATGGTCAGCACACCTCAGTACGCATCAGATGATGACGAGACTCAGTTGCCACTTTCTGGTGCGTACGGTGCTGGCGAGACAACCCCGGAGAAGCAGCTGTTTGAAGAGGGGAGGGAAGATGATGAGGTCCTTGACCCATCATGGCGTGAGCAACAGGAAGGTGGTGGGAGCAGCTCGGAGGAAGAGATTCCCCTACCGGCCAAAACAGGAGGCAGAGGGAGGGGGAAGACTTGGTTGCCTGTACCCTCCACTTCGGCACCCGTTAGGAGCATTCCTCCTTCCAAAGGCAAACCGGGCGCTCACAAGAGTTGCAGTGCGTGGTCCTTTTTTGACACAGTTGCAGATGACATTTGCTTTGTCAAATGCAAGCTGTGTCATCAGAGAGTCAAAAGAGGGAGAAATGTCAGCAACCTCAATACCACAAATATGTGGAAACATGTGCGCACCAAGCACGAGTTGGAGTTGCAGAGACACCCTGAAGACGTAGGCCAACGTACAGCACCACCTACCACCTCTTCAGTTCGTGTTGGGCCCTCTTCCTCCAGCTCACACACTGCTGGTTCGGCTTCCTCACAGGATCGCCAAGGAAGAACCTCTGCCACTGTTGTCCGGAGACCCTGTCAGATTACACCCATAGCAGCACGTTCCCATCCATCACAGCCATCGGTAGCACAGGCATGGGATAAAAGGCGCCCTTACTCGGCAAACCATCCCCGAGCACAGTCTCTGAATGCTGGCATTGCCAAACTTCTGGCAGTTGAAATGCTGTCATTCAGGCTGGTGGACACTGACACCTTCCGGGACTTAATGGCATTGGCAGTCCCCCAATACAACGTGCCCAGCCGCTTTTATTTCAGCAGGCGAGCCGTCCCTGCCCTGCAGAAACATGTTGAGGGCAAAATAAAACATGCGCTACTAAACGCCATTAGTAGCAAGGTCCACCTGACCACCGATGCGTGGACCAGTAACCATGGACAGGGACGATACCTTTCCCTCACTGCCCACTGGGTCAATGTTGTGGAGCCGGGTACGGATCTGGAGAGTGGAGCTGTACGTGTTCTTCCAACGCCACGGATTGCAGGACTCCAGTCTGTACACATAGACTCCTCCTCCTACTCAAGTTCCTCAGAAACAGCAGAGCAGGAGCCTGTTACGACCGATATGAGCACAGCCGTGGCCAAACGTCAACAGGCTGTACTCAAATTAATTTCTTTGGGGAATCGAAGCCACACAGCGCAGGAGCTCTGGAATGCTATCAAGCTGGAGAGCGATGTGTGGTTTGGGCCAGCGAATCTCCAGCCGGGCTTGGTAGTGTGTGACAATGGCCGAAATCTGGTGGCAGCTCTTGGCCTAGGCAACCTCACACACATCCCATGTCTGGCACATGTTCTTAACTTGGTCGTGCAGAGCTTTCTGAGGGACTATCCGGATCTTGCTGCACTGTTGCACAAGGTCCGCATAGAGTGCGCTCACTTGCGACGTTCCAGCACGGCAAGATCGCGCCTCGCTGCTCTGCAGCGACGATTTGGCCTTCCGGAACATCGCATCATATGTGACCTACCCACCCGGTGGAATTCAACGTTACATATGTTGGAGCGGTTGTGTGAGCAGCAGGCAGCAGTCATGGAGTACCAGCTGCATCAGGCGCAAACAAGTCGCACTGTGCGCCGTTCACACTTCAGCACCATTGAGTGGGCCTCTATGAAGGACATCTGCCTCGTTTTGCGTGCCTTCGATGAATCCACGCGGATGGCGAGTGCAGATGATGCACTAGTCAGCATGACTGTCCCCCTTATCTGCCTGCTTCAACAAACACTGCAAGCACTAAGGGATGAGGTTTCAGAAGAGGTGGAGGATGAGGAGTCCCAAATGCCATCTGCTTCTGGACAGTCTGCGCTACGTGTTTCCTCACAAAGGCCTAGGCAGGGGACACTTTGTGAGGAGGATGAGGAGGAGTCGATGGAGGAGGAAGACATCTCTCCAGAGGAGGGAGGTACACAAACCTCTACTCAGTATGTACAGCGAGGGTGGGGTGATGCAGAGCAGGCCGAGGTCACGCCTCAAACAGGGGACAGCGGTTCTTTGGCAGTTGGGAGTCTGCAGCACATGGTTGATTTCATGCTGCAGTGCCTGAGAAACGACCGCCGCATCGCCCACATTCTCGTCTCGGCTGATTATTGGGTGTACACCCTCCTAGATCCTCGCTACCGGGACAGCGTACAAAGGCTCATACCAACGTTGAACCGGGAGCGTAAAATGCGGGAGTACGAAGAGTCACTGGTGCAGTCCATAATGTTTTCCATTCCACCCGACAGCATTGTTGCTAGTGCTTTACAAAGCAGCTCTGTGCGTCGAGGCAGTGGAGGAAACTCTGCACAAAGAGGGAGCAGAGGCAGCGCCGCAGCACAAGGCAAGACCACTATGGCCCAAATGTGGCAAAGTTTTGTGTGTCCACCACAATTGTCTACACCATCAGCGACGCCTCGAGTCAGCAGGAGGCAACGCTTCCGTCAGATGGTGTCAGACTACATGTCTTGCCCTGTCGCTGTACTCCCAGATGGCTCTTCCCCCTTCAAGTTTTGGGTCTCTAAGCTGGATACATGGCCAGAGCTTAGCCAGTATGCATTGGAGGTGCTGGCTTGCCCTGCTGCCAGTGTATTATCGGAACGTGTCTTTAGTGCCGCAGGTGGTGTACTAACAGACCGTCGCACGCGACTATCTTCCGATAATGTTGACCGGCTGACTTTTCTGAAAATGAACAAGGCCTGGATCTCCAAAGACTTTGCCATTCCTCTTACAGACTAAATTAGTGGTTGGCAACTGTATCCAGGTCTGCTGGTGTGTTCATTTTTCTACCACCTGAACTATAATCCCTTTGCTTCAACACAGCCAGTTGTCGCTCAGATGTGTCGTCTGCACAGAGAAACACACTAGCTCCTGTGTTAGTGGGGTTCAGTAATGCCAGCTGATCCCCTGCTGTGTGGACGGCAAAGTCACCAGCTCCATCAACATTCAAACCACTACTGATTTTTAACCGTGCCCAACTTAGGTCTCTGGCTCCACTGTCTCTACTATTTCCCCTGACCTCCAACCCCGCCATCTACATCTCTGAAGTGGCGTCAGCACAATCTACACTTGTTCCTGTGTTCCTGTGGCTCAGTCCCATCAGTTTATCCCCTGATGTGTGTCCGGCAAGGTCTCCTGCTCTGTCCACATTCCCATAACCAGTAGTGGGAATGAGGACAGAGCTGGCGAACTTGCCGGACAAACATCAGGGGATCAACTGACGGGACTGAGCACCAGTAACACAGGAACAAGTGTAGATTGTGCTGACGCCACTTCAGAGATGTAGCTGGCGGGGTTGGAGGCCAGGGTAAATAGTAGAGACAGTGGAGCCAGAGGCCTAAGTGGAGCATGGTTAGAATCAGTAGTAGTCCACAACCTCCATAAAAACCGCTGCCCATTGGCCTCTGCATGCGGCATGCGTAATCCTGGGCTCCAACAGCTTCAGTTGGTGTTCAGAAGTGTCGTCTCCACAGAGCCAAACACATTCGTTAGAGTGTTAGTGGGGTTCAGCACTGCCAGCTGTTCCCCTGCTGTGGAGATGGCAAGTCTCCTGCTGCCTTCACCTGCCAAAATCCAGTAGGCCCCAGCCTGCTCCTCGCCTAATCCTGGGCTCCAACAGCGTCAGTTGGTGTTCAGAAGTGTCGTCTCCACAGAGACAAACACCTTCGTTAGAGTGTTAGTGGGGTTCAGCACTGCCAGCTGTTCCCCTGCTGTGGAGATGGCAAGTCTCCTGCTGCCTTCACCTGCCAAAATCCTGTAGGCCCCAGCCTGCTCCTCGCCTAATCCTGGGCTCCAACAGCGTCAGTTGGTGTTCAGAAGTGTCGTCTCCACAGAGCCAAACACCTTCGTTAGAGTGTTAGTGGGGTTCAGCACTGCCAGCTGTTCCCCTGCAGTGGAGATGGCAAGTCTCCTGCTGCCTTCACCTGCCAAAATCCAGTAGGCCCCAGCCTGCTCCTCGCCTAATCCTGGGCTCCAACAGCGTCAGTTGGTGTTCAGAAGTGTCGTCTCCACAGAGACAAACACCTTCGTTAGAGTGTTAGTGGGGTTCAGCACTGCCAGCTGTTCCCCTGCTGTGGAGATGGCAAGTCTCCTGCTGCCTTCACCTGCCAAAATCCAGTAGGCCCCAGCCTGCTCCTCGCCTAATCCTGGGCTCCAACAGCGTCAGTTGGTGTTCAGAAGTGTCGTCTCCACAGAGCCAAACACCTTCGTTAGAGTGTTAGTGGGGTTCAGCACTGCCAGCTGTTCCCCTGCTGTGGAGATGGCAAGTCTCCTGCTGCCTTCACCTGCCAAAATCCAGTAGGCCCCAGCCTGCTCCTCGCCTAATCCTGGGCTCCAACAGCGTCAGTTGGTGTTCAGAAGTGTCGTCTCCACAGAGCCAAACACATTCGTTAGAGTGTTAGTGGGGTTCAGCACTGCCAGCTGTTCCCCTGCTGTGGAGATGGCAAGTCTCCTGCTGCCTTCACCTGCCAAAATCCAGTAGGCCCCAGCCTGCTCCTCGCCTAATCCTGGGCTCCAACAGCGTCAGTTGGTGTTCAGAAGTGTCGTCTCCACAGAGGCAAACACCTTCGTTAGAGTGTTAGTGGGGTTCAGCACTGCCAGCTGTTCCCCTGCTGTGGAGATGGCAAGTCTCCTGCTGCCTTCACGTGCCAAAATCCAGTAGGCCCCAGCCTGCTCCTCGCCTAATCCTGGGCTCCAACAGCGTCAGTTGGTGTTCAGAAGTGTCGTCTCCACAGAGCCAAACACATTCGTTCAAGTGTTAGTGGGGTTCATCATTACCAGCTGATCCCCTGCTGTGGAGATGGCAGTCTCTCCTGCTGTCTCCGCATTACAAAGACAGTAGGCCTCTGCCTACACCCTCCTATTTCCTGGGCTTCAACACAGCCAGTTGTAGTTCGGAAGTGCCGTCCACACGGAAAGAGATACTTGCTCCCGTGTCTCAGTGGGGTTCAGTAACGTCAGCTGATCCCCTGCTGTGTGGATGGCAGTCTCTCCTGCTGTCACCTCATTCAAAATACAGTAGGCCTCTGCCTACACCCTCCTATTTCCTGGGCTTCAACACAGCCAGTTGTAGTTCGGAAGTGCCGTCCACACAGAAAGAGATACTTGCTCCCGTGTCTCAGTGGGGTTCAGTAACGTCAGCTGATCCCCTGCTGTGTGGATGGCAGTCTCTCCTGCTGTCACCTCATTCAAAATACAGTAGGCCTCTGCCTACACCCTCCTATTTCCTGGGCTTCAACACGGCCAGTTGTAGTTCGGAAGTGCCGTCCACACGGAAAGAGATACTTGCTCCCGTGTCTCAGTGGGGTTCAGTAACGTCAGCTGATCCCCTGCTGTGTGGATGGCAGTCTCTCCTGCTGTAAACTCATTCAAAATACAGTAGGCCTCTGCCTACACCCTCCTATTTCCTGGGCTTCAACACAGCCAGTTGTAGTTCGGAAGTGCCGTCCACACGGAAAGAGATACTTGCTCCCGTGTCTCAGTGGGGTTCAGTAACGTCAGCTGATCCCCTGCTGTGTGGATGGCAGTCTCTCCTGCTGTCACCTCATTCAAAATACAGTAGGCCTCTGCCTACACCCTCCTATTTCCTGGGCTTCAACACAGCCAGTTGTAGTTCGGAAGTGCCGTCCACACGGAAAGAGACACTTGCTCCCGTGTCTCAGTGGGGTTCAGTAACGTCAGCTGATCCCCTGCTGTGTGGATGGCAGTCTCTCCTGCTGTAAACTCATTCAAAATACAGTAGGCCTCTGCCTACACCCTCCTATTTCCTGGGCTTCAACACAGCCAGTTGTAGTTCTGAAGTGCCGTCCACACGGAAAGAGATACTTGCTCCCGTGTCTCAGTGGGGTTCAGTAATGTCAGCTGATCCCCTGCTGTGTGGATGGCAGTCTCTCCTGCTGTCACCTCATTCAAAATACAGTAGGCCTCTGCCTACACCCTCCTATTTCCTGGGCTTCAACACAGCCAGTTGTAGTTCGGAAGTGCCGTCCACACGGAAAGAGATACTTGCTCCCGTGTCTCAGTGGGGTTCAGTAACGTCAGCTGATCCCCTGCTGTGTGGATGGCAGTCTCTCCTGCTGTCACCTCATTCAAAATACAGTAGGCCTCTGCCTACACCCTCCTATTTCCTGGGCTTCAACACAGCCAGTTGTAGTTCGGAAGTGCCGTCCACACGGAAAGAGATACTTGCTCCCGTGTCTCAGTGGGGTTCAGTAACGTCAGCTGATCCCCTGCTGTGTGGATGGCAGTCTCTCCTGCTGTAAACTCATTCAAAATACAGTAGGCCTCTGCCTACACCCTCCTATTTCCTGGGCTTCAACACAGCCAGTTGTAGTTCGGAAGTGCCGTCCACACGGAAAGAGATACTTGCTCCCGTGTCTCAGTGGGGTTCAGTAATGTCAGCTGATCCCCTGCTGTGTGGATGGCAGTCTCTCCTGCTGTCACCTCATTCAAAATACAGTAGGCCTCTGCCTACACCCTCCTATTTCCTGGGCTTCAACACAGCCAGTTGTAGTTCGGAAGTGCCGTCCACACGGAAAGAGATACTTGCTCCCGTGTCTCAGTGGGGTTCAGTAATGTCAGCTGATCCCCTGCTGTGTGGATGGCAGTCTCTCCTGCTGTCACCTCATTCAAAATACAGTAGGCCTCTGCCTACACCCTCCTATTTCCTGGGCTTCAACACAGCCAGTTGTAGTTCGGAAGTGCCGTCCACACGGAAAGAGATACTTGCTCCCGTGTCTCAGTGGGGTTCAGTAACGTCAGCTGATCCCCTGCTGTGTGGATGGCAGTCTCTCCTGCTGTCACCTCATTCAAAATACAGTAGGCCTCTGCCTACACCCTCCTATTTCCTGGGCTTCAACACAGCCAGTTGTAGTTCGGAAGTGCCGTCCACACGGAAAGAGATACTTGCTCCCGTGTCTCAGTGGGGTTCAGTAACGTCAGCTGATCCCCTGCTGTGTGGATGGCAGTCTCTCCTGCTGTAAACTCATTCAAAATACAGTAGGCCTCTGCCTACACCCTCCTATTTCCTGGGCTTCAACACAGCCAGTTGTAGTTCGGAAGTGCCGTCCACACGGAAAGAGATACTTGCTCCCGTGTCTCAGTGGGGTTCAGTAATGTCAGCTGATCCCCTGCTGTGTGGATGGCAGTCTCTCCTGCTGTCACCTCATTCAAAATACAGTAGGCCTCTGCCTACACCCTCCTATTTCCTGGGCTTCAACACAGCCAGTTGTAGTTCGGAAGTGCCGTCCACACGGAAAGAGATACTTGCTCCCGTGTCTCAGTGGGGTTCAGTAATGTCAGCTGATCCCCTGCTGTGTGGATGGCAGTCTCTCCTGCTGTCACCTCATTCAAAATACAGTAGGCCTCTGCCTACACCCTCCTATTTCCTGGGCTTCAACACAGCCAGTTGTAGTTCGGAAGTGCCGTCCACACGGAAAGAGATACTTGCTCCCGTGTCTCAGTGGGGTTCAGTAACGTCAGCTGATCCCCTGCTGTGTGGATGGCAGTCTCTCCTGCTGTCACCTCATTCAAAATACAGTAGGCCTCTGCCTACACCCTCCTATTTCCTGGGCTTCAACACAGCCAGTTGTAGTTCGGAAGTGCCGTCCACACGGAAAGAGATACTTGCTCCCGTGTCTCAGTGGGGTTCAGTAACGTCAGCTGATCCCCTGCTGTGTGGATGGCAGTCTCTCCTGCTGTCACCTCATTCAAAATACAGTAGGCCTCTGCCTACACCCTCCTATTTCCTGGGCTTCAACACAGCCAGTTGTAGTTCGGAAGTGCCGTCCACACGGAAAGAGATACTTGCTCCCGTGTCTCAGTGGGGTTCAGTAATGTCAGCTGATCCCCTGCTGTGTGGATGGCAGTCTCTCCTGCTGTCACCTCATTCAAAATACAGTAGGCCTCTGCCTACACCCTCCTATTTCCTGGGCTTCAACACAGCCAGTTGTAGTTCGGAAGTGCCGTCCACACGGAAAGAGATACTTGCTCCCGTGTTTCAGTGGGGTTCAGTAATGTCAGCTGATCCCCTGCTGTGTGGATGGCAGTCTCTCCTGCTGTCACCTCATTCAAAATACAGTAGGCCTCTGCCTACACCCTCCTATTTCCTGGGCTTCAACACAGCCAGTTGTAGTTCGGAAGTGCCGTCCACACGGAAAGAGATACTTGCTCCCGTGTCTCAGTGGGGTTCAGTAATGTCAGCTGATCCCCTGCTGTGTGGATGGCAGTCTCTCCTGCTGTCACCTCATTCAAAATACAGTAGGCCTCTGCCTACACCCTCCTATTTCCTGGGCTTCAACACAGCCAGTTGTAGTTCGGAAGTGCCGTCCACACGGAAAGAGATACTTGCTCCCGTGTCTCAGTGGGGTTCAGTAATGTCAGCTGATCCCCTGCTGTGTGGATGGCAGTCTCTCCTGCTGTCACCTCATTCAAAATACAGTAGGCCTCTGCCTACACCCTCCTATTTCCTGGGCTTCAACACAGCCAGTTGTAGTTCGGAAGTGCCGTCCACACGGAAAGAGATACTTGCTCCCGTGTCTCAGTGGGGTTCAGTTAAGTCAGCTGATCCCCTGCTGTGTGGATGGCAGTCTCTCCTGCTGTAAACTCATTCAAAATACAGTAGGCCTCTGCCTACACCCTCCTATTTCCTGGGCTTCAACACAGCCAGTTGTAGTTCGGAAGTGCCGTCCACACGGAAAGAGATACTTGCTCCCGTGTCTCAGTGGGGTTCAGTAACGTCAGCTGATCCCCTGCTGTGTGGATGGCAGTCTCTCCTGCTGTCACCTCATTCAAAATACAGTAGGCCTCTGCCTACACCCTCCTATTTCCTGGGCTTCAACACAGCCAGTTGTAGTTCGGAAGTGCCGTCCACACGGAAAGAGATACTTGCTCCCGTGTCTCAGTGGGGTTCAGTAATGTCAGCTGATCCCCTGCTGTGTGGATGGCAGTCTCTCCTGCTGTAAACTCATTCAAAATACAGTAGGCCTCTGCCTACACCCTCCTATTTCCTGGGCTTCAACACAGCCAGTTGTAGTTCGGAAGTGCCGTCCACACGGAAAGAGATACTTGCTCCCGTGTCTCAGTGGGGTTCAGTAATGTCAGCTGATCCCCTGCTGTGTGGATGGCAGTCTCTCCTGCTGTCACCTCATTCAAAATACAGTAGGCCTCTGCCTACACCCTCCTATTTCCTGGGCTTCAACACAGCCAGTTGTAGTTCGGAAGTGCCGTCCACACGGAAAGAGATACTTGCTCCCGTGTCTCAGTGGGGTTCAGTAACGTCAGCTGATCCCCTGCTGTGTGGATGGCAGTCTCTCCTGCTGTCACCTCATTCAAAATACAGTAGGCCTCTGCCTACACCCTCCTATTTCCTGGGCTTCAACACGGCCAGTTGTAGTTCGGAAGTGCCGTCCACACGGAAAGAGATACTTGCTCCCGTGTCTCAGTGGGGTTCAGTAACGTCAGCTGATCCCCTGCTGTGTGGATGGCAGTCTCTCCTGCTGTAAACTCATTCAAAATACAGTAGGCCTCTGCCTACACCCTCCTATTTCCTGGGCTTCAACACAGCCAGTTGTAGTTCGGAAGTGCCGTCCACACGGAAAGAGATACTTGCTCCCGTGTCTCAGTGGGGTTCAGTAACGTCAGCTGATCCCCTGCTGTGTGGATGGCAGTCTCTCCTGCTGTCACCTCATTCAAAATACAGTAGGCCTCTGCCTACACCCTCCTATTTCCTGGGCTTCAACACAGCCAGTTGTAGTTCGGAAGTGCCGTCCACACGGAAAGAGACACTTGCTCCCGTGTCTCAGTGGGGTTCAGTAACGTCAGCTGATCCCCTGCTGTGTGGATGGCAGTCTCTCCTGCTGTAAACTCATTCAAAATACAGTAGGCCTCTGCCTACACCCTCCTATTTCCTGGGCTTCAACACAGCCAGTTGTAGTTCTGAAGTGCCGTCCACACGGAAAGAGATACTTGCTCCCGTGTCTCAGTGGGGTTCAGTAATGTCAGCTGATCCCCTGCTGTGTGGATGGCAGTCTCTCCTGCTGTCACCTCATTCAAAATACAGTAGGCCTCTGCCTACACCCTCCTATTTCCTGGGCTTCAACACAGCCAGTTGTAGTTCGGAAGTGCCGTCCACACGGAAAGAGATACTTGCTCCCGTGTCTCAGTGGGGTTCAGTAATGTCAGCTGATCCCCTGCTGTGTGGATGGCAGTCTCTCCTGCTGTCACCTCATTCAAAATACAGTAGGCCTCTGCCTACACCCTCCTATTTCCTGGGCTTCAACACAGCCAGTTGTAGTTCGGAAGTGCCGTCCACACGGAAAGAGATACTTGCTCCCGTGTCTCAGTGGGGTTCAGTAACGTCAGCTGATCCCCTGCTGTGTGGATGGCAGTCTCTCCTGCTGTCACCTCATTCAAAATACAGTAGGCCTCTGCCTACACCCTCCTATTTCCTGGGCTTCAACACAGCCAGTTGTAGTTCGGAAGTGCCGTCCACACGGAAAGAGATACTTGCTCCCGTGTCTCAGTGGGGTTCAGTAACGTCAGCTGATCCCCTGCTGTGTGGATGGCAGTCTCTCCTGCTGTAAACTCATTCAAAATACAGTAGGCCTCTGCCTACACCCTCCTATTTCCTGGGCTTCAACACAGCCAGTTGTAGTTCGGAAGTGCCGTCCACACGGAAAGAGATACTTGCTCCCGTGTCTCAGTGGGGTTCAGTAATGTCAGCTGATCCCCTGCTGTGTGGATGGCAGTCTCTCCTGCTGTCACCTCATTCAAAATACAGTAGGCCTCTGCCTACACCCTCCTATTTCCTGGGCTTCAACACAGCCAGTTGTAGTTCGGAAGTGCCGTCCACACGGAAAGAGATACTTGCTCCCGTGTTTCAGTGGGGTTCAGTAATGTCAGCTGATCCCCTGCTGTGTGGATGGCAGTCTCTCCTGCTGTCACCTCATTCAAAATACAGTAGGCCTCTGCCTACACCCTCCTATTTCCTGGGCTTCAACACAGCCAGTTGTAGTTCGGAAGTGCCGTCCACACGGAAAGAGATACTTGCTCCCGTGTCTCAGTGGGGTTCAGTAATGTCAGCTGATCCCCTGCTGTGTGGATGGCAGTCTCTCCTGCTGTCACCTCATTCAAAATACAGTAGGCCTCTGCCTACACCCTCCTATTTCCTGGGCTTCAACACAGCCAGTTGTAGTTCGGAAGTGCCGTCCACACGGAAAGAGATACTTGCTCCCGTGTCTCAGTGGGGTTCAGTAATGTCAGCTGATCCCCTGCTGTGTGGATGGCAGTCTCTCCTGCTGTCACCTCATTCAAAATACAGTAGGCCTCTGCCTACACCCTCCTATTTCCTGGGCTTCAACACAGCCAGTTGTAGTTCGGAAGTGCCGTCCACACGGAAAGAGATACTTGCTCCCGTGTCTCAGTGGGGTTCAGTTAAGTCAGCTGATCCCCTGCTGTGTGGATGGCAGTCTCTCCTGCTGTAAACTCATTCAAAATACAGTAGGCCTCTGCCTACACCCTCCTATTTCCTGGGCTTCAACACAGCCAGTTGTAGTTCGGAAGTGCCGTCCACACGGAAAGAGATACTTGCTCCCGTGTCTCAGTGGGGTTCAGTAACGTCAGCTGATCCCCTGCTGTGTGGATGGCAGTCTCTCCTGCTGTCACCTCATTCAAAATACAGTAGGCCTCTGCCTACACCCTCCTATTTCCTGGGCTTCAACACAGCCAGTTGTAGTTCGGAAGTGCCGTCCACACGGAAAGAGATACTTGCTCCCGTGTCTCAGTGGGGTTCAGTAATGTCAGCTGATCCCCTGCTGTGTGGATGGCAGTCTCTCCTGCTGTAAACTCATTCAAAATACAGTAGGCCTCTGCCTACACCCTCCTATTTCCTGGGCTTCAACACAGCCAGTTGTAGTTCGGAAGTGCCGTCCACACGGAAAGAGATACTTGCTCCCGTGTCTCAGTGGGGTTCAGTAATGTCAGCTGATCCCCTGCTGTGTGGATGGCAGTCTCTCCTGCTGTCACCTCATTCAAAATACAGTAGGCCTCTGCCTACACCCTCCTATTTCCTGGGCTTCAACACAGCCAGTTGTAGTTCGGAAGTGCCGTCCACACGGAAAGAGATACTTGCTCCCGTGTCTCAGTGGGGTTCAGTAATGTCAGCTGATCCCCTGCTGTGTGGATGGCAGTCTCTCCTGCTGTCACCTCATTCAAAATACAGTAGGCCTCTGCCTACACCCTCCTATTTCCTGGGCTTCAACACAGCCAGTTGTAGTTCGGAAGTGCCGTCCACACGGAAAGAGATACTTGCTCCCGTGTCTCAGTGGGGTTCAGTAACGTCAGCTGATCCCCTGCTGTGTGGATGGCAGTCTCTCCTGCTGTCACCTCATTCAAAATACAGTAGGCCTCTGCCTACACCCTCCTATTTCCTGGGCTTCAACACAGCCAGTTGTAGTTCGGAAGTGCCGTCCACACGGAAAGAGATACTTGCTCCCGTGTCTCAGTGGGGTTCAGTAATGTCAGCTGATCCCCTGCTGTGTGGATGGCAGTCTCTCCTGCTGTAAACTCATTCAAAATACAGTAGGCCTCTGCCTACACCCTCCTATTTCCTGGGCTTCAACACAGCCAGTTGTAGTTCGGAAGTGCCGTCCACACGGAAAGAGATACTTGCTCCCGTGTCTCAGTGGGGTTCAGTAATGTCAGCTGATCCCCTGCTGTGTGGATGGCAGTCTCTCCTGCTGTCACCTCATTCAAAATACAGTAGGCCTCTGCCTACACCCTCCTATTTCCTGGGCTTCAACACAGCCAGTTGTAGTTCGGAAGTGCCGTCCACACGGAAAGAGATACTTGCTCCCGTGTCTCAGTGGGGTTCAGTAATGTCAGCTGATCCCCTGCTGTGTGGATGGCAGTCTCTCCTGCTGTCACCTCATTCAAAATACAGTAGGCCTCTGCCTACATCCTCCTATTTCCTGGGCTTCAACACAGCCAGTTGTAGTTCGGAAGTGCCGTCCACACGGAAAGAGATACTTGCTCCCGTGTCTCAGTGGGGTTCAGTAATGTCAGCTGATCCCCTGCTGTGTGGATGGCAGTCTCTCCTCCTGTCACCTCATTCAAAATACAGTAGGCCTCTGCCTACACCCTCCTATTTCCTGGGCTTCAACACAGCCAGTTGTAGTTCGGAAGTGCCGTCCACACGGAAAGAGATACTTGCTCCCGTGTCTCAGTGGGGTTCAGTTAAGTCAGCTGATCCCCTGCTGTGTGGATGGCAGTCTCTCCTGCTGTAAACTCATTCAAAATACAGTAGGCCTCTGCCTACACCCTCCTATTTCCTGGGCTTCAACACAGCCAGTTGTAGTTCGGAAGTGCCGTCCACACGGAAAGAGATACTTGCTCCCGTGTCTCAGTGGGGTTCAGTAACGTCAGCTGATCCCCTGCTGTGTGGATGGCAGTCTCTCCTGCTGTCACCTCATTCAAAATACAGTAGGCCTCTGCCTACACCCTCCTATTTCCTGGGCTTCAACACAGCCAGTTGTAGTTCGGAAGTGCCGTCCACACGGAAAGAGATACTTGCTCCCGTGTCTCAGTGGGGTTCAGTAACGTCAGCTGATCCCCTGCTGTGTGGATGGCAGTCTCTCCTGCTGTAAACTCATTCAAAATACAGTAGGCCTCTGCCTACACACTCCTATTTCCTGGGCTTCAACACAGCCAGTTGTAGTTCGGAAGTGCCGTCCACACGGAAAGAGATACTTGCTCCCGTGTCTCAGTGGGGTTCAGTAATGTCAGCTGATCCCCTGCTGTGTGGATGGCAGTCTCTCCTGCTGTCACCTCATTCAAAATACAGTAGGCCTCTGCCTACACCCTCCTATTTCCTGGGCTTCAACACAGCCAGTTGTAGTTCGGAAGTGCCGTCCACACGGAAAGAGATACTTGCTCCCTTGTCTCAGTGGGGTTCAGTAACGTCAGCTGATCCCCTGCTGTGTGGATGGCAGTCTCTCCTGCTGTCACCTCATTCAAAATACAGTAGGCCTCTGCCTACACCCTCCTATTTCCTGGGCTTCAACACAGCCAGTTGTAGTTCGGAAGTGCCGTCCACACGGAAAGAGATACTTGCTCCCGTGTCTCAGTGGGGTTCAGTAACGTCAGCTGATCCCCTGCTGTGTGGATGGCAGTCTCTCCTGCTGTAAACTCATTCAAAATACAGTAGGCCTCTGCCTACACCCTCCTATTTCCTGGGCTTCAACACAGCCAGTTGTAGTTCGGAAGTGCCGTCCACACGGAAAGAGATACTTGCTCCCGTGTCTCAGTGGGGTTCAGTAATGTCAGCTGATCCCCTGCTGTGTGGATGGCAGTCTCTCCTGCTGTCACCTCATTCAAAATACAGTAGGCCTCTGCCTACACCCTCCTATTTCCTGGGCTTCAACACAGCCAGTTGTAGTTCGGAAGTGCCGTCCACACGGAAAGAGATACTTGCTCCCGTGTCTCAGTGGGGTTCAGTAATGTCAGCTGATCCCCTGCTGTGTGGATGGCAGTCTCTCCTGCTGTCACCTCATTCAAAATACAGTAGGCCTCTGCCTACACCCTCCTATTTCCTGGGCTTCAACACAGCCAGTTGTAGTTCGGAAGTGCCGTCCACACGGAAAGAGATACTTGCTCCCGTGTCTCAGTGGGGTTCAGTAATGTCAGCTGATCCCCTGCTGTGTGGATGGCAGTCTCTCCTGCTGTAAACTCATTCAAAATACAGTAGGCCTCTGCCTACACCCTCCTATTTCCTGGGCTTCAACACAGCCAGTTGTAGTTCGGAAGTGCCGTCCACACGGAAAGAGATACTTGCTCCCGTGTCTCAGTGGGGTTCAGTAACGTCAGCTGATCCCCTGCTGTGTGGATGGCAGTCTCTCCTGCTGTCACCTCATTCAAAATACAGTAGGCCTCTGCCTACACCCTCCTATTTCCTGGGCTTCAACACAGCCAGTTGTAGTTCGGAAGTGCCGTCCACACGGAAAGAGATACTTGCTCCCGTGTCTCAGTGGGGTTCAGTAATGTCAGCTGATCCCCTGCTGTGTGGATGGCAGTCTCTCCTGCTGTAAACTCATTCAAAATACAGTAGGCCTCTGCCTACACCCTCCTATTTCCTGGGCTTCAACACAGCCAGTTGTAGTTCGGAAGTGCCGTCCACACGGAAAGAGATACTTGCTCCCGTGTCTCAGTGGGGTTCAGTAATGTCAGCTGATCCCCTGCTGTGTGGATGGCAGTCTCTCCTGCTGTCACCTCATTCAAAATACAGTAGGCCTCTGCCTACACCCTCCTATTTCCTGGGCTTCAACACAGCCAGTTGTAGTTCGGAAGTGCCGTCCACACGGAAAGAGATACTTGCTCCCGTGTCTCAGTGGGGTTCAGTAATGTCAGCTGATCCCCTGCTGTGTGGATGGCAGTCTCTCCTGCTGTCACCTCATTCAAAATACAGTAGGCCTCTGCCTACACCCTCCTATTTCCTGGGCTTCAACACAGCCAGTTGTAGTTCGGAAGTGCCGTCCACACGGAAAGAGATACTTGCTCCCGTGTCTCAGTGGGGTTCAGTAATGTCAGCTGATCCCCTGCTGTGTGGATGGCAGTCTCTCCTGCTGTCACCTCATTCAAAATACAGTAGGCCTCTGCCTACACCCTCCTATTTCCTGGGCTTCAACACAGCCAGTTGTAGTTCGGAAGTGCCGTCCACACGGAAAGAGATACTTGCTCCCGTGTCTCAGTGGGGTTCAGTTAAGTCAGCTGATCCCCTGCTGTGTGGATGGCAGTCTCTCCTGCTGTAAACTCATTCAAAATACAGTAGGCCTCTGCCTACACCCTCCTATTTCCTGGGCTTCAACACAGCCAGTTGTAGTTCGGAAGTGCCGTCCACACGGAAAGAGATACTTGCTCCCGTGTCTCAGTGGGGTTCAGTAACGTCAGCTGATCCCCTGCTGTGTGGATGGCAGTCTCTCCTGCTGTCACCTCATTCAAAATACAGTAGGCCTCTGCCTACACCCTCCTATTTCCTGGGCTTCAACACAGCCAGTTGTAGTTCGGAAGTGCCGTCCACACGGAAAGAGATACTTGCTCCCGTGTCTCAGTGGGGTTCAGTAATGTCAGCTGATCCCCTGCTGTGTGGATGGCAAAGTCTCCTGCTGCCTACACAGTCGTACCACTACTGATTTTTAACCGTGCTCCAATTACGCCTGTGGCTCCACTGTCTCTCGTATTTCCCCTGTCCTCCAACCCTGCCAGTTACAGCTACGAAGTGGCGTCTGCACAATCCACACTTGTTCCTGTGTTACAGGTGTTCAGTCCGGTCAGTTAATCCCCTGATGTGTGTCCGGCAATGTCGCCTGCTCTGTCCACATTCCCATTATGGGAATGTGGACAGAGCAGGCGACATTGCCGGACACACATCAGGGGATTAACTGACCGGACTGAACACCTGTAACACAGGAACAAGTGTGGATTGTGCAGACGCCACTTCGGAGCTGTAACTGGCGGGGTTGGAGGACAGGGGAAATACGGAAATCAGTGAAGCCACAGGCCTAAGTGGAGCTTGGTTCAAATTAGTAGTCTACAACCGATCTTAAAATTTCTTCAATGCAGCCTAAGCCTGCTCCGTGCTTGTCCCTGGGCTTCAACACAGCCAGTTGTTGCTCGGAAGTGCCGTCTTCACAGAGTAAAACACTAGCTCCTGTGTTTGTGGGGTTCAGTAACGTCAGCTGTTCCCCTGCTGTTTTGATGGCAATCTGTCCTGCTGCCTCCCAATTGACAGCACATCAGGCCTCAGCCTGCTAAGTGCTTGTCCTGGGCTCCAACATCGCCAGTTGCTGCTCATAACTGACTTTGGCACGGGTACTCCCTCCTCCCCAGCTTGGTTCCAGCCCTGCCTGCTGTTTCCGGGAAGTGTCAATGTCAGTTTGCCACCCCAAGTTGCCATGTCGTGTTGCGGTTGGGTTAGCCGAGGCTAGGGTGCCAGCAGTTTAGGTCCTTCCTATGCGGACTGCGGGTTCTGGTAAGAAAGGTTTGTTCCATAGTGCCAGTAGGACAAGCACCCCCTGTAGGACTGTGTGATTCGGTAACTGCGGCCAGCTTGCGGCATGCCAACTTTGCTTTTCAGGGGTAACTTCTGATACCCCTCCGGGTTCCAGCACCGTCAGCTGGTTCTCATCAGAGCCTTTGGCCTAGGTGCCTCCATCTCGGTATCCGAGTTCCGGCAACGTCTGCTGGTCCTTGGTAGTGCTTTGTAGCACAGGTACCTCCTGCTTAGTAACCGGGTTCCAGCACCGTCAGCTGGTCCTCGGTTGTGCCATTGGCTCTTATTCCTTCTGCTGCCCCTCCGGGTGCCAGCACTGTCAGCTGGTCCTCGCTATTTCCATTTGCTCTTGCAGCTTATGCTACCCCTCCGGGTTCCAGCACCGTCAGCTGGTTCTCGTCAGAGCCTTTGGCCTAGGTGCCTCCATCTCGGTATCCGAGTTCCGGCAACGTCTGCTGGTCCTTGGTAGTGCTTTGTAGCACAGGTACCTCCTGCTTAGTAACCGGGTTCCAGCACCGTCAGCTGGTCCTCGGTTGTGCCATTGGCTCTTATTCCTTCTGCTGCCCCTCCGGGTGCCAGCACTGTCAGCTGGTCCTCGCTATTTCCATTTGCTCTTGCAGCTTATGCTACCCCTCCGGGTTCCAGCACCGTCAGCTGGTTCTCGTCAGAGCCTTTGGCCTAGGTGCCTCCATCTCGGTATCCGAGTTCCGGCAACGTCTGCTGGTCCTTGGTAGTGCTTTGTAGCACAGGTACCTCCTGCTTAGTAACCGGGTTCCAGCACCGTCAGCTGGTCCTCGGTTGTGCCATTGGCTCTTATTCCTTCTGCTGCCCCTCCGGGTGCCAGCACTGTCAGCTGGTCCTCGCTATTTCCATTTGCTCTTGCAGCTTATGCTACCCCTCCGGGTTCCAGCACCGTCAGCTGGTTCTCGTCAGAGCCTTTGGCCTAGGTGCCTCCATCTCGGTATCCGAGTTCCGGCAACGTCTGCTGGTCCTTGGTAGTGCTTTGTAGCACAGGTACCTCCTGCTTAGTAACCGGGTTCCAGCACCGTCAGCTGGTCCTCGGTAGTGCCATTGGCTCTTGTTCCTTCTGCTGCCCCTCCGGGTGCCAGTACCGTCAGCTGGTTCAAGAGGACAAAGAACAGGAAGACAACCACCAAGATGCAGAACAACAAGAGAGAGAAGACAAAGAAGCATAAAAAAACAAAGCAGAAGAACATTAAGCATAAGACTAATACTCTGAGCAAATGATATTATCTTATTTATAAGCAGAAGAAGACTAAGCAGTGTATGGGGGTGAGTCCGTTCCTCCTCGTGGTGCCCCTGGAAAAGGCCTGCTGCTGCAGGCCAAACTGAACGCGGACAAATCCTGTTGTAAATCTTTTGTGACAGGCAGAACGGAAGGTGTAAACTTCTAACATTTCTAGATAACAACTACAGGAATGCCTGACACAAACAAGAATATGATGAAGAAGAATAGGAAGAAGATGAAGAAGCTGAATATGTAGAATAATAATTGTTGAATAAGAAGAATATGAAGAATGTAAGAAAAGGAAGAAGAAGAAGAAGAAGAAGAAGAAGAAGAAGAAGAAGAATGTAAAAAAAGGAAGTAGAAGAAGAAGAAGAAGAATGTAAAAAAAGGAATAAGAAGAAGAATGTAAAAAAAGGAAGTAGAAGAAGAAGAAGAAGAATGTAAAAAAAGGAAGTAGAAGAAGAAGAAGAAGAATGTAAAAAAAGGAAGTAGAAGAAGAAGAAGAATGTAAAAAAAGGAAGTAGAAGAAGAAGACATACATGTCTGGCAAAATATAAATGAGGCTAACATAGTCAATATCTTTGTAACTCCTAACATCTTTAAAAAAAAAGTTTAATTCCTGCTATTCCATTTGATTGGGCTAAACCTCTATGGCTTTAATGTCTCCTCCACCTCCCACAATACATTCTACATTATTCTTAGTTGTTTTTCTTCATGTAGAATTTACCTACAAGGAAAGAAAGGGTTTTTTTTAATTCCGATATTTTGGCCCCATTGACTTGCATTGGTTCCCGGTATCGGAATCGGCGATACCGATACTTTTTTTAAAGATCGGCCGATCCATTCCGATCCGATATTTTCAAGTATCGGCTGGTATCGCTCAACTCTAGTGGCTTGACACAAGGAATGCGACACTAGTAGCCCATGTCCTGGATACATCAGTGTGTGGTGGCTCTTGAAGCAATGACTCCAGCAGCAGTCCACTCCTTGTGAATCTCCCCCACATTTTTGAATGGCCTATTCTTAACAATCCTTTCAAGGCTGCAGTTATATCGGTTGCTTGTGCACCTTTTTCTACCACACTTTTTCCTCCCATTCAACTTTCCATTAATATGCTTGGATACAGCACTCTGTGAAAAGCCAGCTTCTTTAGCAATGACCTTTTGTGACTTACCCTCCTTGTGGAGTGTGTCAATGACTGCCTTCAGGACATCTGTCAAGTCAGCAGTCTTCCCCATGATTGTGGAACCTACTGAACCAGACTAAGGGACCTTTTTAATCGCTTAGGAAGCTTTTGCAGGTTTTGTTTGCTAATTATTCTAATTTACTGAGATAATGACTTTTGGGTTTTCATTGGCTGTAAGCAATAATCATCAAAATTAACAGAAATAAATACATGAAATAGATCACTCTTTGTGTAATGACTCTATAAAATATGAGTTTCACTTTTTGTATTTAAGAACTGAAGTAAATTAACTTTTTGGTGATATTCTAATTTTGTAAATGCACTTGTATATATAGTCCTGCTCATCGTTATTGGCACCCATGAAGTTTAAGTACATAATGCGTAATATCTCCTGAAAAAAATGAATCAAGTGAAACAGTTTTTTTTGTATAGAGCACAAGTGTTAAATACAAGAGAGCAAATGATAAACAATAATTTAAAACAAAAAATAATAAATAATAAATAAATAGAAAAACCTAAAGCTTGCTGCCGTGCACTGCTATGGACGCTCTTTACATTAAATTAGTATGGAAACACATTTTGATTCGCCTATAGTAAATCACATATGAGAATCACCAGTGATTAATTGTCGGTGCCCATGTGACATGAAGTAGCCAATGATGACTTCAGCATTTTAAATAATAGTCACATTGTAGGAAATGTTCCTTTGTCACAATGGTTAAGACAAAGAAGCTGTCTGATGACATCAGAACTGCTATTATTAGCAAACGCAAGACTTCCAAAGGGTATAAGGCCATCTCCAAAAGACTTTGGTATCCCAGTTTCAAGAGTGCGCAATGTTATTAAGAAGTTTGCCAAACATGGAACAGTGAAGAACATCCCTGGATAAGGGGAAAAGAGGAAAATTGACACGAGATGTCTTTGAAGGTTGGTGCGAATGGTGAAAACAACACAACGTCAAACATCCAAAGACCTGACGGCCAAGCTAGAACAGTCTGGGGTCATGGTTTCAACAAGTATCATACACCGCACACTAAACCAAGCAGAGCTTTAAGAGCGAAGCCAAAGGAAGAAACCATTTCTGAAGAAGAGACATAAAAAGGAATGACTGATCTTTGCCAAAGAGTACCTTGACAAACCATAATTCTTCTGGGAAAATGTTCTGTGGACAGATGAAACAAAAATAGAGCTTTTTGGCAATGCAAAGCAACAGTTTGCTTAAAGACAGCACAATGAAGCTTACAAGAAAACCCCTACAAACAGTTAAGAATGGTGGAGGATCCATAATGCTGTGGGTTGCTTTGCTGCGTCTCATACTGATGGCCTTGATCGTATCACAGAAATCATGAAATCAAAGAATTATCAAGAGATTTTAAAGCTAAATGTTCTACACAGTGTAAGAAAACTTGGTTTGAGACGAGGATCATGGGTCTTCCAGCCAGACAATGGTCCAAATCACACATCCAAAAGTACACAGGAATGGTTGAAAAAGAAGAAAAAAATGGACCGTTTTAAAATGGCCAGCAATGAGTTCTGACCTCAATTCCATTGAAAATCTTTGGGGTCAGCTGAAATCTGTCATTGGGAAAAAGAACCCTGCAAACATTCAAGAGTATGAACAAACTGCATAGGAAGAGCGGGAGAAAATACCATCTGAGAAGTGCAAGAAGCTTATAGGTGGTTAGAAGAAATGTTGGGAGGCTGTAATCAATGCCAAAGGGTGGGCAACCAAGTATTAATTAGAGGTGCCTTTATTGCTGCACATGATGTTTTTTCTGTTTCTCCTTTGTAAATTTAACATGTAAATTGAAAAGTAATTTTTTATTGTTGTATTACTTTGGAGCACTAATTAAAAATACTGAGGGTATAACTTTGGTACATTTCCATTTATTTCTGAAAATATTGTACAGTCTATGAAAAAAATGAAGGGGTGCCAATAACGATGAGCAGGACTGTAGGTATAAGTATCTCCAATAGTATAGTCACCACTGCTGGGAATATGCTAGGCACCGTATCCCTTCACAATGATGCACGTTTCGCCTTGCTTCTTCTGGGGACAATTTTTAATCCATTATTAGAATACAGTGCACCAGTTCAACATTATGAAGTATTTAAATTTAAATCTGTTTAGTAATGTTTCTGTGAAATGCAAAATAATCCTATAAAATGAAGAATGTCTGCAATGTTCCAGTATATTTTCCAATAGGGTCTATCAGTTTATGTCTTATTGACACAAGATTGCCACCACGACTTCCATCGCACTGTTAAGTCTGTCAGTAAACCAACACCTGGATATCTATAAAGTTCTTTATTAAAAATGTCTTTTGCATTTACGTTTCAGTGTCGTGTCACTTCCCTTTCTCTTTTGTGAGGTTGGCAGCCACTCTGCCTTCTATAGCAAAGTACACACATGCATAATTTCTTTATCTCTTATTATAAAGTAATGTGTTTGCCCATTTACTACAAGCTACAAGTGATTTCCTGAAGCTTATCTTCATATCTCACACCAGCATTGTTTAGCTATGAGGAATTCTCAGGACTCTTGGAAGGGTGTGAAGATAGGCAATGAACTATGATAGAGAGGAAACATTCACTTTCCAATGTAGAATAATTATCGCAGTCTTTCATGTGAAAAAGATAATTCTAAGCTCCATCATATCTTGTGTCAAATTTGCTTCCAAATATTTCAACTCTTTTTGAATATTTTTTATCAATCTATAATCTATATGCGCAAGACGTAAAGGCCTTTACTTGAACCTTAGAACAGTTGTTTGGTTTTACTCCACCAAATCTGTGCCGTTGACTATAGCATTATGCACATAAGTCGATGTTTTATATGGAAATATTATCTTTTGGGCTCCGTCACATGATCCCCATTTGTGGGTTGCCTATACTATTTAAATCAAAAGTAGTACTGCCCCGAGGAATTTTCATTGCATTATGTTAGGGAAGAACCCTACCATCCTGTATCCTTCACCTCCCTGAACAGGGTTAGGTAAAAAAAAAAAAGGTAGAGTTCCTGTCTGAAGTGTGCTTGTTATGCAAATTGTCTCTTCAGAGAGGAAGAGGACTAGAACTCTAGTGCCACCAATTGGAAGTAGCAATCCTAAAAGTCAATGTCGACCCTTTAACCAGCCTTGTTACATGACTTGGGATAAAAGCCAAGCCAGAATCTCAATTTGCAGACACTGTGTTTTGGGGTACTGCCCCTCGTCAGTGCAAAGTGTGAGATCTGGTTTGGCTGTAAGAGAGGTGTCTGACCAATATCCAAGAAGTATCATTTCTCCTTGCGGAGAATGACATGCTAAGCATGTTGAGATGAGGAGACTTAAAGCCACAATGCTCCTCTGGGAAATATGCTAATTATGCAAATTGTCTCTTCAGAGAGGAAGAGGACTAGAACTCTAGTGCCACCTATTGGAAGTAGCAATCATTTTTATCCTGTCATGTAACAAAGCTCGATAAAGGGTCAACATTGACTTTTAGGATTGCTGCTTCCAAAAGTTGGCACTAGAGTTCTAGTCCTCTTTCTCTCTGAAGAGACAATTTGCATAATTAGCATATTTCCCAGAGAAGCATTGTGGATTTAAGTCTCCTCATCTCGACATGCTTAGCATGTCATTCTCCGCAAGGAAAAATGATACTTCTTGGATATCTGTCTGAAGTGTGTAATGTCACCAAGACAGGCAAAGAAGTGATCGTCAGGTCTGCTGGAATTGAGGATAGATGCGCATTGTGTTCTGCCACTGTGAGAAAAACAGATGGTGCATGTAAGAGCAGAAGACAGATCAAAGAAGACAGTTTAAAGCCTAAATACCCAGTCTCACAGAGCGAGATCGCTAGCAAGATTGCTGAAGCGTCACCGATTTTGTGACGCAACAGCGACCTCGCCAGCGATCTCGCTACATGTGACCCGCAGCGGCGACCAGCCCCCCTGCTGGATATCGCTGATCGTGCTCGAATGTCCTGGACCATTTTTTCATCGCCTGTGCGCCGCTGGCCAGCACGCATCACTGTGTTTGACCCCGATGAGCGACCTCGTTGGCAACGCAGAACTCAGGGACGCAGGTGGGAGTTGTCAGAATAGCTGCTGTGTGACAAGGTACCAACGACCACCGAGGTCGTTATACGCATCGCCGGATCGTTGCTCCGTCGCTGAAGAGATCTGCCTGTTTGGCAGCTTACTAGCGACCATTTGATCCTTACCAGGTCGTATTGTTGTCGGGATCGCTGGTGCGTCGCTAAGTGAAACGGGACCCTAAGAGCAATGACATCAAATGTAACCATGGGAAAACAAAGAGGGACCTTATCTTCCCATTTAGCTAGGCATTAGTTGGTTGGTGAATATGTCTGTATCTAGGGCCAAACTCCTACTTCACCCCCTAAACCTTGTGTTTGAGTCATCAACTCTGAGAGTAGCATTCTTGTCGTTCCAGTTCAGTAAATGTGAGTTGTTTTATCACACCAAAGTTTTGAGTGGAATTTTACACACCCAACTAGACCTGTGAAATGAAGTAAAGAAAGACTGTGAATGGGCAAACTTAAAGGGCAAAGCTAGGATTTACATGTGCAGATTTCTACCCATAATAAGCACCGATCCACAATATAGGCACTTGTTGTACCGGCCAATCTAAACTTTTTGGTGACTGAATAATCATTTGGCCCCATACAGAATGAATCTTGTTGAAGGCAAATCCAATATTTAAAAGGTGAGATGCGCTGCTAGCAATGATAATTAAATAATTAAAAGCCCCAATCAATGACCCAATCAATTGGTGTGTGTGGAACAATTATATGTACCATTGCGCAGACGGATTTTTATCATTTAGGTTTCCCTACTGTCCTGTTGATTCTGTAGAAGAGTGTTGCAATGAGACTAGTTTTCTGCCAATCTTTAGTTACCTGATCTTACCTGTATGTTGTTGCTACCCAGTCACCTTTTTTTTCTGAAGGGCCAGCCCTTCTTACTACAAAAGTGTGGTCTCTACAAAGTCATGCGACATCTACAGCACCTACTCATTTCATTTAGTACATTATGATTCTCAAATAGCCATTTCAGGTAGCTAAAATGATGTGAGATGCTGATGTTTTACCTTCTTGGACATAAGAACATTTGATTATATTATAATAATTATAATATTTGGACTTTTTTTTTTCTGTAAGTAAAATACGCTTTTTGCAGATGAATAGATTTATTAAATTCACATGGCATGATCGTACTATGTGGCCATAAAACTGGGGTCAGTGATCTCAACGTCTCAGTGCCTGGAATAGACCATAGGCTCCTCCATTTACTGAAAAGACCACTGTGACATCGCATTAGATTATGATCACATTTGCATGGCCTGTCAAACAGAAATCATGAGCGGGCCAACAGGCAAACCTATAGTGAAAGACAAAGCCAAGCCCAAGCCCTTTGTTTAAAAAAAGGGACATTCTCTGTATCTACCTGGAAGAACAGTGAAATAATTTAAAGCAATTTAAGCATTATGATGGTTAATGCCATTTCTGTGTGCGGTTCCACTATTACTCCCCAGCAACAGGCCCGCTGTCTTGGGGTCCTACTTGATTCCGAGCTTTCCTTTGCCCCCCACATTCGATCACTGGCTCGCTCTTGTCATCTGCACCTCAAAAACATTGCTAGAATTCGACCTTTTCTTACTTTTGACTCTGCAAAAACTCTTACTGTTTCTCTTATTCATTCTCGTCTCGACTATTGTAACTCTCTTCTAATCGGTCTCCCTCTTACCAAACTCTCCCCTCTCCAATCTGTCTTGAATGCTGTAGCCAGGATCATATTCCTCACCAATCGTTACACCGATGCCTCTACCTTGCGCCAGTCATTACACTGGCTACCCATCCACTCCAGAATTCAGTATAAACTTATTACCCTCACCCACAAAGCCCTCCATGGCTCAGCGCCACCCTACATCTCCTCCCTTGTTTCAGTATACCACCCTACCCGCGCCCTCCGTTCTGCTGATGACCTGAGGTTAGCATCCTCAATAGTCAGAACCTCCCACTCCCGTCTCCAAGACTTTACACGTGCTGCGCCAATTCTTTGGAATGCACTTCCCAGGTCAATACGATTAGTCCCCAATCACCACAATTTTAACCGTGTCCTGAAAACACATTTATTCAGACTGGCCTATCGCCTCAACACATTAACTTAATCTATCCCTGTATGGCACAGCCAAAAGTTTTACCATAACCAGATTCCCCGCATCTTGTTCCCACATGCTTTATGCATCCATTAGCCCTCTGCGTCTGTACTGTTACACACTTAACATTATGGCTGGTCCATATAATCAGGGCAATTGTTACCACCCACCTTTCGTGTCTACCTCTTTCCTCATAGACTGTAAGCTTGCGAGCAGGGCCCACTTTCCTCTTGGTACTTGTTGTAATCTATGTGATTATTGTTATGTTGTAATGTCTATTGTCTGTACAAATCCCCTCTGAAATGTAAAGTGCTGCGGAATATGTCGGCGCTATAGAAATAAAATTTGTTATAATTATTATTATTAATGCAGTGAACAGGTTCAAGATAGACCTTGATTCCTTAATTGTAGGGATAACTCTCCCACAAAGATAGTTCTGCTTCGCGTTACTTGTCTTATCTATTGCATTTTTTTTTGTGCTGTGTTGTGCATAAATATGTGATTCTTCAGATTTTGTATTAAGGTACTGTCACACTTAGCGATGTACCAGCGATCCCGACCAGCGATATGACGTGGTCAGGATCGCTGGTACATCGCTAAGTGGTCGCTAGTGAGCTGCCACACAGGCAGATCTCACCAGCGACATCGCTGGGGACGGGGGTTGCTACTTACCTGTCACACCAGGCGATCCTGCGTCCTCCCGCCCGGCTCCACGCTCGTCGCTCGTCTCTCCACAGGAAGTGCCACAGGAAGCTGACGACGAGAAACAGTCCAGGACGTTCTCGCGCGATCAGCGATAACCAGCGGGGGAGCGGTCGGAGGTAAGTATCAGACATAGCGATATGGCTAGCAATATCGCTGCTACGTCACAAGTTATAGCGATATTGCTAGCGATATCGCTTAGTGTGACAGTACCTTTAGTCAATGCCTGATGAAGAGACCGGAGTAGTCTGGAAAGCTTGCAATGTGTTACCATCTTTTCAGTTAGCCATTAAAAGGTATCAACCACTGAGGACTCTCAATCCTGAATATTTTTCTAGTCAGGGATAAAAGATTTCTGAAAATGGTCCATATTTTCGATCTTTGAATTCCACCTCACTTCTTTCTCCATTCTCTTACCCCTTAATATAACAGGGTTTTCTATGGATCAACATGTTAGGCTTATAGCTTGGACATGATGGAGTTGTATTTTTTCAACTTTTTTATCTATGTAACTATACAAAGATCTCCTGTATCAACTGTTTATAGAGCTTTGTACTTTGGGCTATCAATTGTTATTTTCACTGCTTTCTGCTTAATGTAAAAAAAAAAGTTTTTAAATGTTTTGATAAGTAATAATTTTAAGCCCCTTCATCATTTTATCTGTACAGCTCGTTCTTGTAAGACCGATATGTCCTTCATTAACGCTAAGTAGGTTTAGTGTTTTATCATATGTTGTGGAAATCCAGTATTTACTTTATTGTTTCCTGACCTTCTGCTTTGGGTTATTTCTTTTTCATTTTTTACGCACACAAGTAGGTGACTTTTCCTTCCTTTAATAAGTGTCCTTTATGTGTAAATGGAACTGATAGATGGTTCATAAATGTGTCATTGGAATTTTGCTGAACTGTTCATGTACAGTACTAATGATTACCTATCATTAACGCCCAGCACATGCCATATGCCCAACCCCATTTATTTAGTGTTAGTGTCTAAAGTCTACAACCCTTTTCCTTGAAAACTGAAATAAATTATCAGTGTCACTTGCACAGTAAGCTTTGTCCTGCAGACAAAATGTAACAAGGTCATGGAAGCTGGACGCTTCCGTCTCTAATTAAATGCTTCCTGTAAGTCTTTGCTTCTTGTTGGGCTGGAATATGAACTGTAAGAAACCCTTTGCCTTAAAACCTGCTTCCTGTTTAACAAGATTTAACAAGTCCAACCAAATATATGCAACAACACAAAACCTTTCTAAAATACGTCTGTGCGACGCTCATTCTGTCCCTTGTCAGTCTGCTAACATCAGTGATTCAGTGTGGCAATCCTTTTAACACAGGCCAAGGTGCAAACATTCTTTGCTCAGACTGAGTCAGTAGAGAAACCAGTGAAAGGTTTATTTAAGTTGCAAACATTATAAAGTATTTATCAAGAGCAGGCGAATATGGACGTCTGGCAACCAACAAAGGAGTCATCGACCGAATCCTTAAGTGCGGGTTTCTGGTTTTATGTTAATAAACCTTATTTAGCATATAAATTAAAACTTACGCAGCTTTCTAATATACTTTGTGTTTCAATTCCAAACCTTTTCATGATTGTTGTGAGTGATTGAGATCATTCACAGGCTTTAGGGAAAGTGGAGCCAAATGCTCTTATACACCTAAAATAACAAACAGAACAGGTGCTCAACATCATCGGGTACAGCGCCACCTCCTTGACCCTGCTCGGGTCTCTGCATTCTGGCTGCTGCATTGACATTACATCATCAGCACTGCGGACAGTCTCTGCCTGTTCCGAGATAGATGGTCTTGAGTCTTGCATAGCCGCTGAGCTCATTGATTGGCCGCAGTGGTGATGTGCTCTGGCAACGTGAAGTTACTGCTGTAGCCAAAATACGGAGACCAAAGCAGCAGGGAGCTAGAGCCAGACCTGGGGAAGGTGAATATCTGTTCCCTTTGTTATTTTAAGTATATATAGTGCTGCTTGAAAGTTTGTGAACTCTTCAGAATAGTCCATATTTCTGGCTACATTTGACCGATATTCACATAATTCCTAAAAGTAAATAAAGAGAACTCAAACAAATGAGTCAAAAATATTAAATTTTGTCATTTTTTTATGGAGGAAAATGAAATATCACGTTTGTGTTTAGCAAGAGTTTGTGAGCCTTTGTTTTCAGATTCTGGTGTAACTCCGTTGTGCAGCAATAATTAAATTTTCCAAATAATTGACGATTAGTGTTACACATCAGTTTGGAATAATTTTAGCCCATTTCTCCCTACAAAAAAACTGTCAACTCAGTTATGTTGGTTTCTTTTCTTGTATAAACTGCTCGCTTCAGGTCCTTCCACAACATTTCTATAGGATTAAGGTCAGGACTTTGACTAGGCCATTGCAAAACTTTAATTTTATTCTACTCTATCCATTCTTTTGCAGAATTTGGGCTGTTGTCTTGCTGAATTACCCACTTTGTCTTGTCTTGTTCTGGCAAAAATGAAAGCTAATATGTTTAGGTGGGCTGCACTGTGGTAATTAATGAATTAATAGCCTTGAGATTCCAAAATGGTTTTTATTAATACCAACAGATTTCAGCCTTGGATCAGGGCCTTTCTCAAGGTATAAAAACTTTTTTGCCATTATACCTCAGGAAGAACTTTCTCTGGCAGCCACAAGGCAGCAGCAGCAGCTTTCCATGCCTTCATAGGTGTTGTGGCAGTACACAACACCTCTGGTGAGTGCTACCAATGATTATACCTATCCCTTACCAGACAATATTGTCCTATTTTGTGTGCACTTCTGTCCCTCTCCAGAGATTATCAATGTACATTATAATTCATTGTCCTCCTGATGAGACCTTTAGTTGCTTAGAGGTTACCTTAGGTTTCTTTGTCACCTCTTGGACTATTAGATAATTTGCTTTTGGAATGGTTATTGTTAGTTGATCAATTCTAGGAATGGTTATAATTGTCTTGGCTTTCCACCATTTGTACTCAGTCTTTCTGATTCTAATTTGGTGGTGTTCAAACTCTTTAGAGATGGTTGTGTAATGTTTTCCAGCCTGATAATCATCAACAATTCTTCTTCTGAGGTCCACAGAAATCTCCTTTGCTTGGGTCATGATACACTTCCACAAATGTGTTGTGAAGATCGGACATTGATAGATCCCTGTTATTTAAAAAAAATCAGGCTGCCTGCTCGCACATGGTTTTCAACACATTGATTGAAAATACTAGATTCTTGTTTTACCTTCAAATTACCTGCTAATGCCAAAAGTTCACTAATAAAATATTCATATCACATAATATATGACCAGGTTAAGAACGTAACAAAAGTAAAAGGTTCCCCCTATTTGTGAAGAGAAATAAAAAGCCACAAACCACCAAGGAAATATTAAAAGGATTTTTATTAGAACATATAAAGAATGTAACATTACATGTATAATATCATGGTCTAATTAGGAGGAAAACATATGAAAAAGGATTGTCAAACAACAGTTACACCCATAGGAGAAGCATATGCTGTCAAGGATGATTTCTTCGATACACATAACATTGTGGGTTAAAGTTAAATTAGTGCCAAAATGCACAATTGGTGGAGGAAGGTTGAACTTGATGGACCTAAGTCTTTTTTCAACCTACGTAACTATGTAACTTAATATTTCTTTTGGTGGTTTATGGCTACTCCAGCAGTGGTCTTTCAGTCAAATAATACTAAAGGTTCACAAACTTTTGCCACTCACAGATGTCATATTGGATCATTTTCCTCAATAAAAACGACAATCTAATATTTTTATAACACAACAGTAAGGGTTCTCCATAGCTTAACCAACCAATGACCCAGTGGTGTCAGCTATAGTGAACACCTGTATGGGGATGCAGGTATGGGGATCTCAGGTCAGTAAAAAGACGTATCAGTATTCGTCTTTTTACTGACCTGAGATCCCCATACCTGCATCCCCATACAGGTGTTCACTATAGCTGACACCTTGCTGTATCATCCACTATCAGTGTTTGCACCGTCCATATCTGCTTAACCCCTTAGATGCTGCTGTCAATAGTGACTACAGCATATAAATGGCTAATAGAGTGTGGGGGATTCCTCTTTATCCACATTAGCACCCTGAGATCATAATTGTGTGGTCCTGATGATTGTCATGGCAATTCACGAGCAAATAGCGGCCTTAAAGTCTGTCGGCTACAGCAGCCTGTTCAGAAGTTAGCAATATTTAGGTGCTAAAAATACACTTTTTCATTCCTGTCATGTCACTTTGAATTAATTCCTGAAAATCACCTGAAGGGTTAATAAACTACCTGACAGCAATTTTCAATTTGTTTGAGGGTGTTGTATCACTTTAGGAGGGTTTCTAATATATAGGTCCAACAAAGTAACTTCAAACCTGGATAGGTACCTAAAAAAAATAATTTTGTAAATTTCATTGAAAAAATGAAAAATTGCTGGTACATTTTTAAACCACCTAAAATACTAACAAAATAAAATAACATTTTAAAAATGTAGACATGAGGGAAATGTTATTTGTTTTTAATGTTATTTGTTATTAATGCGTGCTATTAATGTTTTTCTATGGTATGACTATCTGGATTAAAGGAATAATCATTCAAAGTTTGAAAAAATTTTTTCATTTTTGTCAAATTTCTGATATGTTTTGTGTTTATTTATAAAAAATATTGACCTAAATTTACCATTATCATAAATTATAATGCGCCATGAAAAAACAATCTCAAAATCACTGGGATTTATTGAAGTGTTCCAGAGTTATTACCATGTATAGAGACACTGGTCAGATTTTTTAAAAAATGGCCGGGTCACTAAGGGGTTAAAATACTTTGGTGCAGAAATAGGTATATATTGTGCTCATCTAAATGAGTTGTGCTAGGAACAGACACATCACTGTGAATGGTGTCTGTTGGATTAGTCAAAACTGCGGCACCACCCGCTCAGCCTAAAAAAGGCATCAGGACAATGAAGATAATTCGCCTTCTTAATCTAATATTTTTGAGTCATTTGTTTGATTTGAGTCACTATCTAATTTTGGGATGTAAAAATCTGATTTAGGTCAAATTTTATGCAGAAATATGAAAAATTTTGAAGGATCAACAAACTTTCAAGCACAACTGTAAGAGAGTTTGGGTTCCATTTTCCTTAAAGTGTAAAACTCCTTTAAGACTAAGTTCATGTTAATACAGTGCTCTCTTCATGAGCACTACGGCAGGGTTTCTATCAGAATCCACAAAAAATGTATTATGATGGAACCTCAAGTGAATGGCTCCATTGGACCTCTTTCGTGGTCTCCATTGGAATCCAGAAAAAAAGCTGTATTCCAACAGGAACCCCAGCTTTGTGTTCACAAAGTATTAATGTTAATCTAGCCTAAGGCCCCCGTCACACATAGCGATCTCGCTAGTTTTGTGACACAACAGCGATCTCACGAGCGGGATCGCTGTGTGTGACAGCAATTAGCGACCGGCCCCCCTGCTGGTATCGCTGATCGCTGCAAGAAACCTCTGGACATTTTTTTCGTTGCTGATCTCCCGCTGGCCAGCACGCATCGCTGCGTATGACAGGCGGGAGACCAGCGATCAGCTGGTAACTAACGTACACATTGGGTATCCAAGGGACGCGCGTCCCTTGGATACCCGATGTGTACGTTAGTTACCAGCGAGTTACAGGTGCCGCCGCCTCATGCTGGGGACCAGGAGCCCGCGGAGTGTGTACCTGTTGCCGCCGCACGCTGGGGACCAGGAGGCAGCAGGACACCAACAGGAGGGGCCAGGGATGCAGGCGCGCCCTCTGCTGGTGGAGGACTGGAACAGCAGGCACACTTGTCCGCTGCTCCTGGGCTAGCTCCTCACCTCGGCGTCGGCGTGCTGACCGCTGGTGAAGCTGTCTGTGTGACAGCTCACCAGCGATCACATAGCGACTTTCCAGCGATCCTAACACATTGATATCATTGTCGGGATCGCTGGTAAGTCGCTATATGTGACTCCAGCTTTAGTCTTATTCATAACTAGCCTTGCTCTTAGCAAAGAAGTGGATAGAAATCTATTTAATCTCAGCTATTCTCTGTAGGTACATCAGCGGCAACAATATGCACTGGCTGTTTACTACAATGCTTTTAGAGCATATTTCTCTTAGAAATATATCAATTAATTAACATGTAAGTGCAGTGGAGATTTTGCTGCAGATAAGCTGCAAATGCGCCACAAAAAAAGTATCACATTTAATACACAATGTGCATTTCATGACTCTATTGTTGGGTGTCCCAGGACCAGGGGCTCCTTCCCTGTCCCTAATGCTATGGGAGCACTAGCTCACCCTGCTCCCTGGATTACTTCTGATGGTGAAGATGTCGGGACCACATACCATGCCTTAGCTCCTGAATCCGCCCTCATTCTGCACCCTTCCACCACCCAGGGAACAGGGGAGTTTTAGTGTACAGTAATACACTAACTATACTAACAAGATAATGCAAACAGGGTTAATGAAAAATACCAAACATACAAATATACTCACACATACACTATGTTCCAAATTATTATGCAAATTGTTTTTAAGTGTCATAGCATTTTTTTTGTTTTTTTAATGAAACCCATTAATGGTATTGTGTCTCAGGGTTCTTTGGATCACTGAAATCAATCTCAGATACCTGTGATAATTAGTTTGCCATGTGAGGCCAATAAAAGGAAAACTGGATGTTCAACACTATTGAGCAGGCAACAGTTTTCAAGTAACATGGGAAAGAAAAAGGATCTCTCCGCTGCCGAAAAGCATCTAATAGTGCAATGCCTCGGTCAAGGGATGAAAACATTAGATATTTCCCAAAAACTTAAGCGTGATCACCGTACTGTTAAGAGATTTGTGGCTGATTCTGAGCACAGACGTCTTCGTGCTGATAAAGGCAGAATGAGGAAGGTTTCTGCCAGGCAAGTTCATTGGATTAAGAGAGCAGCTGCTAAAAAGCCATTACAAACCAGCAAACAGATATTTGAAGCTGCTGGTGCCTTTGGAGTCCCTCAAACCTCAAGGTGTAGGATCCTTCAAAGGCTTGCTGTGGTGCATTAACCTACTATTCGGCCACCCTTAAATAGTGTTCACAAGCAGAAACGGTTGCAGTGGGCCCAGACATACATGAAGACTAATTTTCAAACAGTCTTGTTTACTGATGAGGGTCGAGCAACCCTGGATGGAGTAGTGGATGGCTGGTGGATGGCCACCATGTCACAACAAGGCTGCGACGTTAGCAAGGAGGTGGAGGAGTCATGTTTTGGGCCAGAATCATGGGGAAACAGCTGGTAGGGCCCATTAAGGTTCCTGAAGGTGTGAAAATGACCTCTGCAAAGTATATAGAGTTTCTGACTGACAAATTTCTTCCATGGTATAAAAAGCAGAAACGTGCCTTCAGGAGCAAAATCATCTTCATGCATGACAATGCAGCATCTCATGCTGCAAAGAATACCTCTGAGTCATTGGCTGCTATGGGCATAAAAGGAGATAAACTCATGGTGTGGCCAGCATCTTCCCCTGACCTCAACCCTATAGAGAACCTTTGGAGTATCATCAAGCAAAAGATCTCTGAGGGTGGGAGGCGGTTCACATCAAAGCAGCAACTCTGGGAGGCTATTCTAACTTCATGCAAAGAAATCCAAGCAGTAACTCTCCAAAAACTCCCAAGTTCAATGGATGCAAGAATTGTGAAGGTGATATCAAAGAAGGGTTCCTATGATAGTATGTAACTTGGTCTGTTAGGATGTTTTGGAGTTAAATAGATTTTTTGTTCAGTGAATGTGACCTCCTAATGCTGCAAATTCCACAAACGAGCATTTTCAGTTCTTTAAAACATATCAAATGTTTAGAAATGCTACTGTGCCTAATAATTTGGAACAGTGCATTTTGAGTTTTTATTCATTTTGGAGATTATATGGTTATCATTGGGAGGTTTCTTCAATAAAATTCGATGTATACGCTAACGGGTGATGACTTTTATTAGACTGACTGTCATCTGCACCGGCTACTTAGGAAAATCAGAGAAAAATATAATTTCCATAATAATTTGGAACATAGTGTATAACAGAGGAATGCACTGGGCAGTGGAGGATGAGGTTAAACCAAAGTAGGAGAAGAAATGAAATGCTCAAAACCTAGCAACAGTCACAGATAAATCCACCAAACGCCTCCAACAACAAGCTCCAGCTATGCAGCATAAGCTGTCTCTGACAATGAGTGCTAGCCATGGCCCAGATTAGATAGAAGATGGGAGTGGCTAACAGTGCACAACAGAGAGCCTTAATGCTCCATGAGCTCTCAACAGAGCAGATTAACCCCTGCACTGCCAAAAGAAATGTACACTGTTTAATAAGAAGGTGAAGCGCTTCTAATCAGTGCAGGAACAGGAGAAATTAGATGCTGCGGTCTTCTGGCTCCTCTCTGTCGTGGTAAACCCATGACAGTGTGAACTTAGTCCAAGAACAAAATGTCAATTTATGTTTGTTTTATCTTTTATATCTCTTACAGTTTTTTGTTAAATCTTTTTTTGCCTTTTTCTTCTGGTCCTCTAGAAAAGTTTTAAATTGCAGTGCATTATTTCTGTCAGCCTATCACCTCTACCTGGTCTAAAAGGATGTCAACTCTGCAATCTGGCCATAAGTGGTCATGGGCAGACAGATGGAGACCCTCCCCTCTGACTAATCACTTAAATGTCACTGTCGCCATGTGCTGCTGCTGTCATACACATTGGAGACTCTAGTGCAATATTTCCCAAACTCCAGTCCTCACAGCCACCACAGTGTCATGTTTTCAGGTCTCTCACCTGTGCAATACTAAGGAAATCCTGAAAACATGATCTGTTGGGGGGGCCGTGAGGGCGGGGTTTGGGACACACTGATCTTATGTAATTAGGATTACTACTATGTACAGTACAGACCAAAAGTTTGAACACACCATCTCATTCAAAGAGTTTTCTTTATTTTCATGACCATGAAAATTGTAGATTCACTCTGAAGGCATCAAAACTATGAATTAACACATGTGGAATTATATAATTAGCAAAAAAGTGTGAAACAACTGAAAATACTGTATGTCTTATATTCTAGGTTCTTTAAAGTAGCCACCTTTTGCTTTGATTACTGCTTTGCACACTCTTGGCATTCTCTTGATGAGCTTCAAGAGGTAGTCACCGGAAATGGTTTTCACTTCACAGGTGTGCCCTGTCAGGTTTAATTAGTGGGATTTCTTGTCTTATAAATGGGGTTGGGACCATCCGTTGTGTTGTGCAGAAGTCTGGTGAATACACAGCTGATAGTCCTACTGAATAGACTGTTAGAATTTGTATTATGGCAAGAAAAAAGCAGCTAAGTAAAGAAAAACGAGTGGCCATCGTAACTTTAAGAAATGAAGGTCAGTCAGTCTGAAAAATTGGGAAAACTTTGAAAGTGTCCCCAAGTGCAGTGGCAAAAACATCAAGCGCTTCAAAGAAACTGGCTCACATGAGGGCCATCCCAGGAAAAGAAGACCAAGAGTCACCTCTGCTGCAGAGGATAAGTTCATCCGAGTCACCAGCCTCAGAAATTGCAGGTTAACAGCAGCTCAGATTAGAGACCAGGTCAATGCGACACAGACTTCTAGCAGCAGACACATCTCTACAACAACTGTTAAGAGGAGACATTGTGCAGCAGGCCTTCATGGTAAAATAGCTGCTAGGAAACCACTGCTAAGGACAGGCAACAAGCAGAAGAGACTTGTTTGGGCTAAAGAACACAAGGAATGACATTACACCAGTGGAAATCTGTGCTTTGGTCTGATGAGTCCAAATTTGAGATCTTTGGTTCCAACCACCGCGTCTTTGTGCGACGCAGAAAAGGTGAATGGATGGACTCTACATGCCTGGTTCCCACTGTGAAGCATGGAGGAGGAGGTGTGATGGTGTGGGGGTGCTTTTCTGGTGACACTGTTGGGGATTTATTCAAAATTGAAGGCATACTGAACCAGCATGGCTACCACAGCATCTTGCAGCGGCATGCTATTCTATCCGGTTTGCATTTAGTTGGACCATCATTTATTTTTCAACAGGACAATGACCTCAAACACACCTCCAGGCTGTGTAAGGGTTATTTGACAAAGAAGGATAGTGATGGGGTGCTTTGCCAGATGGCCTCCACAGTCACCAGACCTGAACCCAATCGAGATGGTTTGGGGTGAGCTGGACCGCAGAGTGAAGATAAAAGGGCCAACAAGTGCTAAGCATCTCTTGGAACTCCTTCAAGACTGTTGGAAGACCATTTCCAGTGACTACCTCTTGAAGCTCATTAAGAGAATGCCAAGAGTTTGCAAAGCAGTAATGAAAGAAAAAGGTGGCTACTTTGAAGAACCTAGAATATAAGACATATTTTCAGTTGTTTCACACTTTTTTGCTAATTATATAATTCCACATGTGTTAATTCATAGTTTTGATGCCTTCAGAGTGAATCTACAATTTTCATAGTCATGAAAATAAAGAAAACTCTTTGAATGAGAAGGTGTGTCCAAACTTTTGGTCTGTACTGTATGTCAGTCAGGCTCCTGCTGATGATCACGCAGGTGCACACTCAGTATGGCGTATAACTGTTATAGAACATTAATTTATCATTAGTCCTAGATGCAACAGTTAACCTTCTTTACACATACGTTATGAAAGATAAAGGGTTTTTAGAAACCAGATAAATTGATCAATTGACTTTTGTTAATCTGTGGTTAATCCACTGTTCTGTTGACTTTGATGTAAGAAATATGTAAAGATTTATGAAAGAAACTTTACTAAAAACTATTTCACATAATTTGTCCAATTTTCTGTCCATTCTTGTTTTTTGTAAGCAAAAAAGTAATGCAACCTCAAAATTACTATTGTGATCCTGAGCTCAGTCACATAAGATTATGTGAGTCCAGACAAAACCTATTGGTTTTGTGTACAAGAATCGCATGTACATAGCCAAGGTAAGCCTTACTAGCATTTCATTATAACAGTTTATATCTTATGACTTTGCATACAGAAAGTGCATGTCAATGATTGATAAACTTGAGAGTATTGCTCTCTCATACATAGCACAGCAAATATGTGCCAGTTCTGAACTTTCGTAACTGATGTCAACTGAGTAGTATGGGAGCCCCTGCAGTCAAGAACTTCTAGTCATAATAAACAGAAGGACATTGTCTATTGAGAAAACGATTGTATAGAGATATCAGACTGCATCATAGTCTAACCGTAATCAAGGTCAGAAATAACTACATTTCATATCAATTTGTTACAACAGGTTGTGAAATAGAAAAATATTATTTTTTGTCCTATAAAGTATTTGACCAGACTGAACAGAGTTATCACTTCATTGTAGATACCCCAAATTTACAAAATGTTCTAAAAATCTTTCGATCTTCAACTTTTTTTGAGGACGTAATTAGTTTTGGTACAATACCACACACCTCTCTGACCCCTCTATTCCTCATCAATTCCTGTCCAGTCCTTGTAAGCTGTAATATTTTCTTATCCCCATCACTCACGCTGAAGTCCACAGACCTCTCACACTGATCCTAAACTTTTGGCTTTGAAGAGGCCCAGGGCATTTCTGTACATGCATTCTCAAGGTCACAGCACGCGTCGTGACATCATAACATGCACTTGCACAGAACCCTCTCAGGCCTCATTAGAGTCGGAAGTCCTGACTTAGTGTGAGAGGCCTGGGAATTTTAGCATTAGCTGAGGGAATCAGAAGATTCGATGGTGAAGAGCTTTGGGGCTGGAGAAGTGAGTGGTGTGTGTAAGGATTTTTTTTACTTATTATTTTTTTTACATGTTACGTTTAACTTTATTATTATCGCAATTCAAATTTTTGCACAAACAGGCAAATTTTAATTTTTCCTGATCCAATATTCTCTTGTAATGACACACAGCAATGATCTACCCTACACAGTGCTTGGAGAGATCAGGAAGGAGAGCAGGGCTCTCTGTTATTACATGTCTCACAGAAAATTTTTTGATGTTTTTTTTTCCCCAGGGGAAGAAGTATAAACCCCCAGAGATGAAGCTCTGCAAATGCCTTTTGGGTTAGAATAATTAGAATCTAAACTTTTCCAAGTTAATACCACGGCTACGGAACTGATAAAATATAAAAAATATGTTTTACTCAACTCTACAACTACTATTCCATGATGTAGCCAGTTTACCTTGTTCAGACTGGTGAATGATCCCCTTTAAACAAATCTTTCTTAGTAAAAAGCCAAAGCTTCATTGTAGATTGCAGAGGAGAGAAATTTACACTACTGATGAATTTGCATATTATTGAAACCAACTTTCTGTTGTAATTGATAAAATATTTTCATACTGACAACAAGACGAGATACTGAAAAATTTGAGAATTTTAGCACAAAATGGCAGATCAAGATTGACATTGGGCACATCAGTCTTAATGAATGGGGTTTGTGTAGAAGCACCTAATTCAGTTCAATGGATTTTCCCTCTAAGAAAGTACATTTTAATGAATAAATATTAAAGTAAATAAGATCTACAATTGGATTTGTTAAAAAAATTGTTGATATAATTTTATAAATGTGCCCCTGCTGTGATACTGAGCATTAGAGGAAGCAAAATGGTATACAGTAAAGACAGGCCTGAACAGGAGTGCAAGCTGATTCTGCCTGTGTGGTAAAACATGTTTAAAGGGAATCTGTCAGCTGATACATGGTGCGCAAACCGTAGGCATGTATCAGTCACTGGCTGTGTGATCACAGCCATATATGTTTGTCTCTGAAAAGCTGCGGTGTTTCAGAGAAAAACATGCGTTTTTACAGCTGACAGTGATTGACAAGTCAGGGACAGAGCAAGGGATGTTATGTGTCTGGAAACATACTGAACCCGCAGGAGAGTGTTTTAATCACAGCCGTAGCTGTGGTTACAACATAAAATAAAAGTAACTGTGGACTGGGTCAAGTAATTTAACCAGTTCAGATTTAGGATAGTCTGATATGGGCTTCTATTTTTTAAAAGATCTGTAGGAAGGTAGTGGGATGGATCTTTCCCTCTAGTAAGGGCCTTGCAAGTGATCCATGGCCACGATTGACATTTAAACCTGCAGGTAAGTATTGGATGTGTCAGTGTTGTTTTACTGTGCAGTAGAGCTCACTGTGCGTGTGCCTGGCTGTGTGAGATTGAACATAGACCGGAGCTAGAGACTTGGGCAAAGCTATTGTCACACCCGAGGCATCAAACTGGATATAGATGTTCCGGCTGCAAACTGGATGATAAAGCTTTGAGTTTATATTGTAACTTGGCAAATTAAGCCCTTTATATTGAACTTAGTTGGGTCACTGCCTCATTATCATGCTGGTGTGAAAGCCAGTGCTTTACACCCTTTAATAAAGAAACCCCTTTGCATTTCATGATGTCAGCAATTGCACCACATGGAAGAGAAATGTCATAAGACCTGAGATAAAAAAAATAATTTCTTTGCACAAGAATGGTGAAGGCAACAAGAAGATCAGCAAAGATTTACTTATCAATTGGAACACTGTAGCAAAAGGGATATAAAAATGTAACAAAGATGGAACTGCAACCATATCACAGAGATGTCCAGGCCGACAAAGGAAATTTTAACATCTAACCAGAAGCATCTTCTGATGAGAAGGGTTAAAGAAAATTGACATGCTAATTTGCTGTAGTTAGCTAAAGAAGTAGGAAGCTGGGTGTTTCCCATGACACAGTACAGCGTATACTGCAGAGAATGGCATTCATGAGTGTCATTCATGTTTTTGGAACAGATTGTGGCAGTGTCTTTATGTGGGGCTGCATGAGAGCTGCTGGTGTCGAGGAGCTACATTTCATTGATGGAATCATAAATTCTCAGTTGTACTGTACTGCTCTATATTGAAAGAAAAGATGCTGCCACCTATCCATCCCCTTGGTAGATGTGCAACTTTTCCAATGTGACAATGATCCAAGACACACATCAAAGGAGACTGGAATTTCTGAAGAACAGGGTGAAAGTGATTCAGTTGCCAAGTACTGTATATCTCCTGATCTGAAACCAATCGAACACCTATGGGGAATTCAGAAGAGGCAAGTTGAACATCACTCTCCATCCAGCATCCAGCATCCAGCAGGGTTGGCAACTTTTTATTTTTTTCTAGACAGCTTATCACTAGTGTTGAGCGATACCGTCCGATACTTAAAAGTATTGTATCGGATGGTATTGGCCGATCTAAAAAAAATATCGGGTATCGCCGATTCCGATACCGGAAGTCCCATTTAAGTCTATGGGACTTCCGGTATCGGAATAAGAAAAACCCTATTTTTGCCTTGTACAGCCTCTCTGGGGTCTGTACGCGCCTTTCGGGGGGCTGTGCCGGCCTGCCGGGGGTCTTTGCAGGCTCCGGTGGTCTATGCAGGCCTGCCGGTGGTCTGTGCAGGCTCCGGTTGTCTGTGCAGGCCTGCCGGGGGGCTGTGCCGGCTTGCCGGTGGTCTGTGCAGGCTCCGGGGGTCTGTGCCGGCCTGCCGGGGGGGGCTGTGCCGGCCTGCCGGTGGTCTGTGCAGGCTCCGGGGGTCTGTGCCGGCCTGCCGGGGAGCTGTGCAGGCTCCGGTGGTCTGTGCCAGCCTGCCGGGGGGCTGTGCCGGCCTGCTGGTGGGCTGTGCAGGCTCCGGGGGTCTGTGCAGGCATCGTCCGATGGGACTACAAGTCCCATCGGGCGATGCCTGCTACCATGACAGTGATTGACACATTAGCCAATGATGGGACAGAAGTAGTCCCATCATCCGGCTAATGTGTTGAATGTAAAAAAAAAAAAAAAAAATTTACATGCTACATACATACAACATGCATACTACATATATACTACATGTAACATACATACTACATATATACTACATGCAACATGCATACTACATACATGCTACATACTACATGCATGCTACATACATGCTACATACTACATACATACTACATACATAATACATATATACTACATGCATGCAACATACATACAACATATATACTACATGCATGCAACATGCATACTACATATATACTATATATACTACATGTAACATACATACTACATATATACTACATGCTACATACATGCTACATACTACATACATGCTACATACTACATACATAATATATATACTACATGCATGCAACATACATACAACATATATACTACATGCATGCAAAATGCATACTACATATATACTACATGTAACATACTTACTACATATATACTACATGCTACATACATGCAACATGCATACTACATACATGCTACATACATACTACATACATAATACACCTATACGACATGCATGCAACATACATACAACATATATACTACATGCATGCAACATGCATACTACATATATACTATATATACTACATGTAACATACATACTACATATATACTACATGCTACATACATGCAACATACATACTACATACATGCTACATATATACTACATACATAATACATATATACTACATGCATGCAACATACATACAACATATATACTACATGCATGCAACATGCATACTACATATATACTATATATACTACATGTAACATACATACTACATATATACTACATGCTACATACATGCAACATACACACTACATGCTACATACATGCAACATACATACTACATACATGCTACATACATACACACTACATGCTACATGCATGCAACATACATACTACATACATGCTACATACTACATACATGCTACATACATACTACATATATACCACATGCATGCAACATGCATACTACATATATACTGCATATATACTACATGCATGCAACATACATATATACTACATACAATACATACATATAGACATACAGTACATATAACAGAGTACATACTCACCGTAACTTGTCACTTTGATCCCCGAAGCCATTGTCCCCTTGAGGAATAAATATCAAAATAAAAAAACACCAATATACTTACCCCGATCCGCAGAAGTCCACGAGGGTCCCACGTCCATCTTGCGTGGAGAACAGCAGCATCAGCTGATGCTACCGTTCTCTACCAGCAATGGCATAAAGTGAGACTAGGGACTTTTTTTTTTTTTAAAGTGGTGGAGGAATACAGTGCGGAAGGATACGTACCTTCCGTCATTGTATTCCTGGAGCTGGTAGAGAACGGTAGCATCAGCTGATGCTGCTGTTCTCCACGCAAGATGGACGTGGGACCCTCGTGGACTTCTGCGGATCGGGGTAAGTATATTGGTATTTTTTTATTTTGATATTTATTCCTCAAGGGGACAATGGCTTCGGGGATCAAAGTGACAAGTGACGGTGAGAATGTACTCTATGTTATATGTACTGTATGTCTATATGTATGTATTGTATGTAGTATATATGTATGTTGCATGCATGTAGTATATATGCAGTATATATGTAGTATGCATGTTGCATGCATGTGGTATATATGTAGTATGTATGTAGCATGTATGTAGTATGTAGCATGTATGTAGTATGTATGTTGCATGTATGTAGCATGTAGTGTGTATGTATGTAGCATGTATGTAGTATGTATGTTGCATGTATGTAGCATGTAGTGTGTATGTTGCATGTATGTAGCATGTAGTATATATGTAGTATGTATGTTACATGTAGTATATATAGTATATATGTAGTATGCATGTTGCATGCATGTAGTATATGTGTATTATGTATGTAGTATGTATGTAGCATGTATGTAGTATGTGTGTTGCATGTATGTAGCATGTAGTATATATGTAGTATGTATGTTACATATAGTATATATGTAGTATGCATGTAGTATATATGTTGTATGTATGTTGCATGCATGTAGTATATATGTATTATGTATGTAGTATGTAGCATATATGTAGTATGTAGCATGTATGTAGCATGTAGTATATATGTAGTATGTATGTTACATGTAGTATATATAGTATATATGTAGTATGCATGTTGCATGCATGTAGTATATATGTTGTATGTATGTTGCATGCATGTAGTATATATGTATTATGTATGTAGTATGTATGTAGCATGTATGTAGTATGTAGCATGTATGTAGTATGCATGTTGTATGTATGTAGCATGTATGTAGCATGTAAAAATTTTTTTTTTTTTTTTTTTTTTTTTACATTCAACACATTAGCCGGATGATGGGACTACTACTGTCCCATCATTGGCTAATGTGTTAATCACTGTCATGGTAGCAGGCATCGCCCGATGGGACTTGTAGTCCCATCGGACGATGCCTGCACAGACCCCCGGAGCCTGCACAGACCACCGGCAGGCCGGCACAGCCCCCTGGAGCCTGCACAGACCACCGGCAGGCCGGCACAGCCCCCCGGCAGGCCGGCACAGACCACCGGAGCCTGCACAGACCACCGGCAGGCCGGCACAGCCCCCCGGCAGGCCGGCACAGCCCCCCGGAGCCTGCACAGACCACCGGCAGGCCGGCACAGCCCCCCCGGCAGGCCGGCACAGACCCCCGGAGCCTGCACAGACCACCGGCAGGCCGGCACAGCCCCCTGGCAGGCCGGCACAGACCCCCGGAGCCTGCACAGACCACCGGCAGGCCGGCACAGACTCCCGGACAGTCGGCACAGCCCCCCCGAAGGCCCGAACTGACGGCGCATCATGATGCGCACAGACAGCGCATCATGATGACGTCATTTCGGCAGCCAATCAGAGCCACAAAAGTGGCTCATTGCATTTTGGACTTCCGATTCCGGTATCCGATACGAAAAAAGTATCGGTGCTCGGTATCGGAATTCCGATACGGCAAATATCGGCCGATACCCGATACTTGCGGTATCGGAAAGCTCAACACTACTTATCACAAAATCACAGACAGACAATATTTTTTACGGACACATTGAAAAGTCATAATAAATAGTTATGATTATACATAATACATATCTACAGCCCATGATTCTGATATGAAGACATCATCTGCATTTACTGTAAACTGTAAAATATGATGATAATTATAGTAAAAAAAAATCTGTATAAGTTTCTTCAACCTTCAAAAATCACGGATGTCTCAGTTTTTTTACGGACAGAGCAAAAAAATGCCCTATTTTTACGGAATGTCAACGAATTTCAGGACGGTTGGCTACACTGGCATTCAGTCTTCAAAAGAAGTAATTCTTGAAGAATGGAAAAATATAGATGCCGCAATACGTTGCCAACTTGTTCATCCCATGCCTAGAAGATTTGATGCTGTCCTTAAAAACCATGGAGGTCATACAAAATCCTAGATTCAGTTGTTTTTTTATGTGGGGTGTATTCATTTTTGCATCAATTAATTTAAGTAAATCTGAAAATTTTGCAATGATAGGAACATTATTGACCTTACTTTCATGTTATGGGTTAAAAACAATTTCTATTAAACTCTCAGAATTACAGAAATTGTTCCTTGCTCAGTGATATACTGAATAAAATCTTACGTTTCAAAGGGGATGTACTAATTTATGCTGTGAGCACTTTATATACTGTATATATATATATATATATATATATATATCTCCATAAATATATATGGATTACTTTATAAATAAATGCCTCTTATGATATCAAATCATGGTTTCTCGACTGTGACTGCTTAGAGGTATACATTAGTCTCTTTTATGTGAAAAGCTTTTATAAGGTTGATAAAAATAAAAATGAAATAATCGTAGAGGGAAGTGTAAATTAGTGAACAGCTTCATAATAAATACTTAATAGGTGTTACAGCTCCAGTAACAGGGCTGGCATTGTTAGTCTGCTTGTTAAACTCGCTGTTTACTGTGGAAAGAAAAGCTGTAGCCTCTGTCAGCAGAGCCAGGAATAATACTCCCAGAAACAACAGGTTTGTTGTCTTGAGTGAAACCTGCAGACCATATGATGTCACATAATGATATAATGTTCTTGGAAGAATAGCAAGCTTACGCCACACAGGACTGCTGACATTAAGAAGCCATGCTGTTCTGTGTTCTTCTCTTGTCACATAGAAATCCTAATTAAAAAAAACACTATAGAGCATCTAACATAAAAATGGGAAGGGGCCACTTGTTATAAATTTGCAAATTTATGGAAAGATATTTATTTTTCTCAGTTGAAAGGAAATGGACTGTAGAATGAGAAAGGGACTTGTGTATGCAGGGCTGGCCTTAAAGGGAATCTGTCACGCTTTTTTTGCCCTATTGGCTGCCGGCATAGACATCGGGGGCTTATCTACAGCATTCTGTAATGCTGTAGATAAGCCTCTGATGTAACCTGAAAGAGAAGAAAAACACGTTATATTATACTTACGGAGGTGGGCGGTCCGGTCCGATGGGTGTCGCCGTCCCATCCAGCGCCTCCCTTCTTCATGCGATGACATCCTCTTCTCCCATCCGGAGCAGAGTCCTGCAGTGCGCAGGCGTCGGGAGAGGTCTGGCGCCTGCGCACTGCAGAATTCTGCTCTGCCCTCAACAGGGCAGAGCAGTGCGCCTGCACAGGAGCCATTACAGGACGGGAGAAGAGGACTATATCGCATGATGGGAGGCGCTGCACGGGACGGCGACACCCACCGGACCGGACCGCCCACCTCCGTGAGTATAATATAACGTGTTTTTCTTCTCTTTCAGGTTACATCGGAGGCTTATCTACAGCATTACAGAATGCTGTAGATAAGCCCCCAATGTCTATGCCGGCAGCCAATAGGGCAAAAAAAAGCGTGACAGATTCCCTTTAAGGTACCGTTACACTACACGAGGCACCAGCGATCCCGACAACGATACGATCTGGTAAGGATCACTGGTATGTCGCTAAATGGTCGCTAGTGAGCTGTCTTACAGGAAGATCTACTCAATGACGCAGCAGCGATCCGGCGATCCATATAACGACCTCGGCGATCGTTGGGACCTTGTCACACAGCAGCTTTTCTGACGACTCCGGCCTGCGTCCATGAGTTCTGAGTCACCAACTAGGTCGCTCATCGGCGTCAAACACAAAAATGCATGCTGGCCAGCGGGACACCAGCGATCAAAAAATGGCCCAGGACATTCGAACACGATCAGCAAGATCACAGCGGGGGCCCGGTCGCCGCTGCGTGTCACACATAGCGAGATCGCTGGCAAGGTCGCTGTTGCATCACAAAATCTGTGACGTTTCAGCGCTCTTGCTAGCGATCTCGCTATGTGAAATGGGGCCTTTAGTGTAAGGTGATAGAAGGATTGCCCACATTTCTCCTTGAAGAACTTGTGTATTGTTGTGGAAGTATTTTGATGTGTAATGTGAACCTTGAAATGTGTTAATGGTGTGTGCTGTTTGACAGTAGGGAAGGTAAGAGTTAATGGCTGGGGCAGGCCCAAAGTGGAAGGCGCTAAGCTGAAGGGTCAGAGTTATTTTCCTGTCAGAATGTCAGAAAGGCCCAGTGTACATAGAAAAAAGGCCTAAGGTCTGATATGAGCAGTGACGCATGACGTGGGTGACCAAAACGAGAGGGGTAACAAGAGACAAAGGATAGCGATATCCTAGTGGAGGGCAAGAGGGAGAAGGGACATAAAGAGCAGAGTGATAAATCAGAGACAAGGAGACAGTTCATGAGTCAGGACACCTAGCAGTATGGCCCAGAGGATGTAACTCACAGAGCTATCGGGCCTGGAAGGGACAGAGTACGTAAAACGAAGAGAGTGACCTAGGCGAGAGTTCTAAGGCATCAGTGACAGAGAAGTTAAGTACTGGCCATACTAGCAATATATTTTCCAAGAGGGGAAATAAGACGTAGAACTGCAAGTTGAGTAAAGACTCTTGGTAACTGGACAGTAGAACTAAGCTGGGTTGTGGTGAAGAATAAGGGAACATTGAAGTATAGGACAAACGAGTAAAGAGGACGGAATTGAAACTTCGGGAAAATGCTGTGTAGAAACGTCCATCAAGTTGTGTCCTCTCTATTTACTGTGTATAATAACTTTGTGCATGTTTTGTAATATATGTAAAATATTGTTAATAAACTTCTATATAATTTTGAGACTCATTTTTTGTTATCCTCTAATCTTTAATCTGGAATTGTTTGAGCATTTGCTCATATGACTTATAATATTGTGATGACTTACTCGGGACTTTTGGGTACTGATCCCGTATAATTGATAATCATTTGGAGTAATCACTACATCTGACCTTTTCAATCTCTGATTCTTGTTTGTTTTTCGGTTTTCTTACTTGTGGTCTAGAGGTGTTTTCCACCTGACCATGTGGAATTATTTTTGGTTTAATAGGTGACTTTTCAGTGCCTGCTGAGAGCCGGCGCTGAGAAGCCCAATGCACTGCCTGTCAGATTGCTGATCTGACACAGTGCTGTGCAAAGTGTCAGATCAGCGATCTGACACCAGATAGTGATGTCCCCCCTGGGACAATGTAATAAAGTAAAAAAAAAAATAACATGTGTAAAAATAATTTTTTAAAAATTCCTAAATAAAGAAAAAAAATCCCTGATAAATTCTTTTTTTTGTAAATAAAAAAAAACAATAAAAGTACACATATTTAGTATCACCGCGTCCATAATGACCCGCCCTATAAAACTGTCCCACTAGTTAACCCCTTTAGTGAACCTCTTAAAAAAAAAACAAGGCAAAAAACAATGCTTTATCATCATACTGCCGAACAAAAAGTGCAATAACACGCAATCAAAAAAACGGGTATAAATAAACATGGTACTTCTGAAAACATCATCTTATCCCGCAAAAAACGAGCTGCCATACAGCCTCATCAGAGAAAAAATAAAAAAGTTATAGCTCGCAGAATAAAGCGATGCAAAAATAATTATTTTCTATATAAAATTGTTTTCATTGTATAAAAGCGCCAAAGCATAAAAAAGATATAAAGATATATGAGGTATCGCTGTCATCGTACTAACCTGAAGAATAAAACTGCTTTATCAATTTTACCACACTCGGAATGGTCTAAACGCCCCCCACCCCCAAAAAAAATAAATTCATGAATTGCTGGTTTTTCTTCATTCTGCGTCCCAAAAATAGGAATAAAAAGCGATCAAAAAATGTCATGTGCCTGAAAATGATACCAATAAAAGTGTCAACTCGTCCCGCAAAAAATAAGACCTCCCATGACCCTGTGGGTCTAAATATGGAAAAATTATAGCTCTCAAAATGTGGTAATGCAAAAACTATTTTTTTTGCAATAAAAAGCGTATTTTAGCATGTGACAGCTGCCAAACATAAAACCCCACTATAAATAGTAAATCAAACCCCCTTTATCACCCCCTTAGTTAGGGAAAAATAATAAAATAAAAAAATGTATTTATTTCCTTTTTTCCATTAGGGTTAGGGCTAGGGTTAGGCCTAGGGTTAGGGCTAGGATCAGGGTTAGGGCTAGGGTTAGGGTTGGGATAAGGGTTAGAGGTGTGTTGGGGTTAGGGTTGAAGTTAGAATTGGGGGGTTTCCACTGTTCAGGCACATCAGGGGCTCTCCAAATGCGACATGGCGTCTGATCTCAATCCAGCCAATTCTGCTATGAAAAAGTCAAACGGCGCTCATTCCCTTCCGAGCTCTGCCATGCAGCCAAACAGTGGTTTACTCCCACATATGGGGTATCAGCATACTCAGGACAAATTGCTCAACAACTTTTGGGGTCCAATTTCTCCTATTACCCTTGGGAAAATAAAAGTTGAGGGTGAAAAGATCATTTTTATGGAAAAAACAAATGTTTTTTTAGTTTTATGGCTTTACGTTATAAACTTCTGTGAAGCACTTGGGGGTTCAAAGTGCTCACCACACATCTAGATAAGTTCCTTGGGGGGGTCTAGTTTCCAAAATGGGGTCACTTGTGGGGGGTTTCCACTGTTTAGGCATATCAGGGGCTCTCCAAACGCATCGGTTCTCAGTTCCTGCCAATTTTGCGTTGAAAAAGTCAAACGGCGCTCCTTCCCTTCCGAGCTCTCCCATGCACCGAAACAGTGTTTCCCCCCACATTTCAGGTATCAGCGTATTGAGGACAAATTACACAATAACTTTTGCAGTCCAATTTCTCCTGTTACCCTTGGTAAAATAAAAAAAATTGGACCTGAAGTAATTGTTTTGTGAAAAAAAGTTAAATATTCATTTTTTTAAACATTCAAAAAATTTCTGTGAAGCACCTAAAGGGTTAATATACTTAATGAATGTGGTTTTGAGCACCTTGAGGGGTGCAGTTTTTAGAATGGTGTCACTTTTCGGTATTTTCTATCATATAGACCCTTCAAAGTGACTTCAAATGTGATGTGGTCCCAAAAAAAAATGGTGTTGTAAAAATGAGAAATCGCTGGCCAACTTTTAACCCTTATAACTTCCTAACAAAGAAAAAAATTTTGGTTCCAAAATTCTGCTGATGTAAAGTAAACATGTGGGAAATGTTACTTATTAAGTATTTTGTGTGCCGTATCTCTGTGATTTAAGGGCATGAAAATTCAAAGTTGGAAAATTGTGAAATTTTCAAAATTTTCTCCAAAGTTCCATTTTTTTCACAAATAAACGCAAGTCATATCAAATAAATTTTACCACTAACATGAAGTACAATATGTCACGAGAAAACAGAGTCAGAATCACCAGGATCCATGGAAGCGTTCCAGAGTTATTACCTCATAAAGGGACAGTGGTCAGAATTGTAAAAATTGGCCCGGTCATTAACATGCAAACCACCCTTGGGGGTAAAGAGGGTTAATGTATATAATCCCTTTCAAGTCATCTTTGAAAAAAAACTTTATTTTTGACTGGTGGTGTTTCTCATTGAACTGTCAAACATTTGGCCCTGGCAAACAAAAGCCATCGGTTATATGCAACCTGCAATGGTGTAACACACCCAAAGCACAAGTCCATACACCCAGCCAGGATCCCCACCCTCATGTAATGTGCCTGGGCAGAAGAGATGAGTACCACCCCACGGTTACCACCGTGCTATGTTACATAACTTTGCATGATTCTTTGTGCAGTGCTTTATTTAGCATTCTATTGTAGATACGATTTATGGCCAAATACAACTAATGATGACATCCACTGCTTAATTACAGGCATATCTCAGGATAGTTCCCAAAGAGCAGAACCATATGACAAACAACACTTCCATACAGGTGCTTAAACTGCAATGCTATTCAGTACCTTTTAACATAAACTACAGTATATTTTGGGGTTCATTTTAAACATGGGATCTTATAGGTGATGGATATCAGATATACAGCCGCCATAAGCATCGATTAAAAAAAATGTCATAAAGAGTTTCAATAACTTTTTATAATGCATCAATTAAATTGGTAGCATTATAGCCTATGAATGATGGACGCCTATGACTAAAAGTGGCTTTTCATTGCCTAGCAGTTCTGAGGTTACAGACAGCCATGGCGACCGGTAATGTGTCCTTATCAAAATACTGACATATGTATGGTGGGATTAGAAAAGATGGACTTAACATTACAGAACAGAAAGCAGCACTGCTGACCTCGGTGACTCTACAGTGATATGGACACGGCTAATTGGGGTGGTCTGACACACCTCAGACAGCAGTATAATAAATAACTCTGCAAGTCCTGCAGACTGTGTATTACAAGGAATTCATGGAGACAACCACAAGGGTGATGACATGGGAAATGGAGACTGGGATTACTCTCTTGCGGGACAATTCATCTTATGCACCCTGCAATATCATACTCATTTGACATCCTATGAGTGCCGCATATAATGTATATAGTGACAGACATTAAAGGAATTTCATCATCATCATCATCATTATCATCAACTTAAAAATTTTGATTTACATCCAACTCGATGCACTGATTGTTACCTTTCTGGTAACATTTGTACTGAAACACAAATAAGACTACCCTTTCTTACTTCATTTCAGTAAATGGTTTTAGAAATCCTGTTTCTCATTCTCTTTTATAATTTCCAAGCTAAAGAAAGAAGGACCAGCATATATTTGCAAATATGACCGTCTATTAGGGCCCACTTACATGAGCAGACCATGGTCGTTAAACAACTTGTTTGCAAGCCAATTTTCAGTCGCCTAATGGACCGTTTAGACAGGACAACCCAAATTCTATGTACGCAGAATAATTGTTGATACGAATATTCTGTGCTCATAGAATAGCTTCCTCATTGACGCCACAAGTCTTGTACTGCCGAGAGTAATGATCATTAATCACCGGCTAAAAAAAAAATCACACTAAACTAATAAGAATTTTGCTTGTTTGTCCTGTAATTGCCAATCGGTTTAGACGGGCCAATAGTCGGGAGTGAACACTTCTACAAATGCTTATTCATCAATTCATCACGTCAAAATGAGTCTTATCTCTGGAAGGCCAAAAACAATCCGATAATTTATTAGAGAATTGTGCAATGCTCTTTTTTTCCTGCTGCCAGAAATAGGAACTCTAGAGCACTTAAGGTACTGTCACACTAAGCGATATCGCTAGCAATATAACTTGTGACGTTATAGCGATTTTGCTAGCGATATCGCTGTGTGTGATACTTACCTCTGACCCGCTCCCCCGCTGCTTTTCGCTGATCGCGCGAGAACGTCCAGGACTGTTTCTCGTCGTCAGCTTCCTGCGGCGCTTCCTGCTGTGAGGACGAGCAATGCGTGGAGCCGGGCGGGAGGACGCAGGATCGCCTGGTGTGACAGGTAAGTAGCGACCCCCGTCCCCAGCGATGTCGCTGGTGAGATCTGCCTGTGTGGCAGCTCACTAGCGACCACTTAGCGATGTACCAGTGATCCTGACCTCGTCATATCGCTGGTCGGGATCGCTGGTACATCGCTAAGTGTGACAGTACCATTACTAATGAGTTCTACCACAGATCACAGTGCATTCCTGGGGGCTTCTGCTTCTTGGCATGATAGACAGATATTTGTTTTGATAAAATATGCAAACAGCTGTCTGATTTTTCTACATTTAATTACTTATCTATTTAACATAAATGGACAGAGTTCTAAACTAATGAGAAAAAGTAATACAGAAGTGAAAAGAAAAAAATTATATGGAAAGGTAGGAAATGCTACTTGGAGCCAAGGAAAAAGAATGTAAAGAATTATGCTTGTGTTCATTTAGGCTGGTTTCACACTTGAGTTTTTTTCCCTATACTTTAACATGGGTGCGCTTATGTGCGCATACACATGCGTTTGTACGCGTTTGTATGCGCATGCGTTTTTTTGTAGTGTGCGCTCGGGCGCACAAAATGCATCCTGTTGCATTTTTTGTGCGTCCGACTTGCCCCAAAAAAACGCATGCGCACGCAATGCATTTTTTTACAGCAAAAAACCCATTAATACGTGTGCATTGTAATGCGCACGTATGCGCAAAAAAACATGCGTTTTTTTAAAATGCGCCAAATCCCGCAAAAAACGCACACAAACGCATGATGCGTTTTTTTCATGCGTTTGTGTGCGCAAAAAACGTGCAGCAAAAAAACGCAAGTGTGAAAGTAGCCTTATTTATTTGTTCCACCTGAAGATAGAAGAGTGACACAAAAAACTCCAGAAAAGTGGTAACTGACAAGTCTGCTTTTTAATCATCCCCTAAAATTGTAATAGAAAAATACAGTGGGTAGGGAAAGTTTTCAGACCCCTTTAAATTTTTCACTCTTTGTTTCATTGCAGTCATTTGGTACATTCAAAACAGTTCATTTTTTTCTCATTAATGTACACTCTGCACCCCATCTTGACTGAAAAAAAACAGAATTGTAGAAATTTTTGCAATGTTATTAAAAATGAAAAACTGAAATATCACATGGTCATAAGTATTCAGACCCTTTGCTCAGACATTCATATTTAAGTCACATGCTGTCCATTTCCTTGTGATCCTCCTTGAGATGGTTCTACTCCTTCATTGGAGTCCTGCTACTTAATTAAACTGATAGGACTTGATTTGTAAAGGCACATGTGAGGGAGGGCCATGGCTGTAGTCATGGCCGAGGACACCGGGGCTTCTAGGCCCTGGCCTCCGATCACATGAAAATAATGTCCATTAGTTAGCAATGCATACCTGTGACTTCAGGTCCAGCATCATCAAGATCTCTTTTGCACCACTGAAGGCTGTCTGCAAATGAGTTCGCATGGATTGAGACACAGTCCATTTCAACTTGAAACTGAACAACTTTACTGTTTTCATTTCTCAGCACATCCAAGTATTTCACAGCATTATTCACATGTTCAACATTACACATTTCTTCCTCTTTCCCTGAACTTCTCTCACTGTCACACAGCACGTTCCCGGGTCGGACAGTACCATACGGCTCCTCAGCGTCCTCCCTGTTTGGCTCAGACATCAGATCATCTGTACCCGAAGTCAGTTGCCACATGGCGAGTGACCTGCCCTTCTGTACTGTCATAGCTTTTCCTGTGGTACTTCCTATGGCCTCCAGTACATTACGGGGACCTACCGCTTATAATGGTAATGCAGCATCCTCTATGCTTATACTCACTGCGGTTGGGGATTCCCTCAGCCGTTTCACCCCGGATCTGAGGGCATCAACCCATGCTATAAGTTGCCACATCATGGAGTCTCCTGCGTCCCTGTACTCTCCTGGCCTTTCCTTCTGCTTCTGCACCACACTGCTGTAGCCCACTGTAGTTCTGTCTTGCTGTTTCCTGGCCTGTTACTGCAGATGGCTGGACTCCTCACTTATCATAACATTGCATGGTCACTGCTACGATTCTGGACACTTAAGTCCATGCTATAATCCTGGGCACTTATGCCCATGCAGGCAGTTTGGGCACTGTGGCCCATCTGTCTCCTATGAAGAAGTTATCCCTCTCTTAGTTGCAGCTGACCCCTCTTACATTAACTATTTAATCTGTGAAACTCCTATGCTAATTTCCTACCATACTATGTACAGTGCTACACCTAAAACTACAATGTACCCCATCTTGTGGCTAAATTTGGGTATTGCACTTTTCCCTATGCCAATACTACAATATATAGCAGAACAAGTATAAGGAATCTTCACATAATATACATACAGCATCATATACATTTAAATATTAAAGGGGTGGAGCATCACAAGGTCCCGGTACACCCATTACACACACACCTGTGTATATAAGACCTCACAGTTCACAGTGTATGTCAGACCAAATGAGAATCATGAGGTCAAAGGAACTGGACAAGGAGTTCAGAGACAGAATTGTTGCAAGGCACAGATCTGGCCAAGGTTATAAAAGAATTTGTACGGTATTCAAGGTTCCTAAAAGCACAGTGGCCTCCATAATCCTTTAATGGAAGAAGTTTGGAAGCACCAAAAGTCTTCCTAGACCTGGCCGTCCAGCCAAATTGAGCAATCGTGGGAGAAGAGCTTTGGTGAGAGAGGTAATGAAGAACCCCAAGATCACTGTGGCTGAGCTCCACAGATGCAGTAGGGAGATGGGAGAAAGTTCCACAAAGTCAAATATCACTGCAGCCCTCCACCAGTCGGGCCTTTATGGCAGACTGGCCCAACGGAAGCCTCTCTTCTGTGCAAGACATATGAAAGCCCGCATAGAGTTTGTTAATAAACACATGAAGCACTCCCAGACTATGAGACATAAGATTCTCTGGTCTCATAAGAAGAACTTTTTGGTGATAATTCTAAGCGATATGTGTGGAGAAAACCAGGCACTGCTCATCACCTGCCCAATACAATCCCAACAGTGAAGCAGTGGTGGCAGCATCATGCTATGGGGGTGTTTTTCAGCTGAAGAGACAGGACAACTGGTTGCAATTGAAGGAAACATGAATGTGGCCAAGTGCAGAGATATCCTGGATGAAAACCTCTTCCTGAGTGCTCTGGACCTCAGAATTGGCCAAAGGTTCACCTTCCAACAAGACAATGACCCTAAGCACACAGCTAAAATAACAAAGGAGTGGCTTCAGAACAACTCTGTGACCATTCTTGACTGGCCCAGTGTTACACCGCTCCGCCATACTCACCCGGCCTCCGCTCCCACGCCGCAGTCAGCCTCCGCTCCCACGCTGCAGCTTCTCTCCACTCGAAGGCCGCGGCGGTCACCTGAGACGGGCTCGCGACCGATGCCTTCCCTGCATGCTATGCGCATGCCCTATAGGCCGCGGCCACGCCTCCTCCTGCTTCTTATGCTCCAGCTGTGGCCTGACCCGGAAGCACCTTTGGACCAATGGCTGACCAGACGGGGCCATATCAGGCCGCTTCCCCCTGAGGGAGGCGCCTGATCGTTGTGTTTCCTAACACTCTGGCCTCGCTTCATCGTGTGCACTCTGCTCCTGCAGCTCCAGTGTCGGCTACTCCTCGCAGCAGCTTCTCAGTCCTGCTACCCGTGTTCCTTGTTCCCTTCCGCAGTTCTGTCTCCAGTGTTCCTACCGTCCTACTCCAGTCCTGCCTTCAGTGTTCCTGCTGTCCTACTCCCGTCCAGCCTCCAGTGTTCCTGCCATCCTACTCCAGTCCTGCCTTCAGTGTTCCTGCTGTCCTACTGCAGTCCAGCCTCCAGTGTTCCTGCCATCCTACTCCAGTCCAGCCTCCAGTGTTCCTGCCATCCTACTCCAGTCCTGCCTTCAGTGTTCCTGCTGTCCTACTCCAGTCTCACCTTCAGTGTTCCTGCTGTCCTACTCCAGCCCTGCCTTCAGTGTTCCTGCCGTCCTACTCCAGTCTCAGTCTTACTCCGGTCCATCCTAAGCCGCCCCTCTCGGTACCGGCTACCGTGGTACTCGAACCCCTGGGCCTGCTCCTCACGGTCCCTGTATAGGGGTCGGTTCCACCTGGCAGCTCGCCCGGGGACCCTCGGTGCCACGGTCCAGAGGGTCCACTCCTGGAGGTTCCTGCTCCAGACCACCCACGCTAACACCCAGCCAGAACCCTAACCTATACCCAATTGAGCATCTCTGGAGAGACCTGAAAATGGCTGTCCACCAACGTTCACCATCCAACCTGACGGAACTGGAGAGGGTCTGCAAGGAAGAATGGCAGAGGATCCCCATATTCAGGTGTTAAAAACTTGTTGCATCATTCCCAAAAAGACTCCTGGTTGTACTAGCTCAAAAGGGTGCTTCTACTCAACACTGAGCAAAGGGTCTGAATACTTATGACCATGTGATATTTCAGTATTTCTTTTTTAATAAATTTGCAAAAATGTCTACATTTCTGCTTTTTTCATTCATGATGAGGTGCAGAGTGTACATTAATGAGAAAAAAATGAACTTTTTTTAATTTACCAAATGACTGCAATGAAACAAAGAGTGAAAAATTTAAAGCGGTCTATAATGATGGTGAAAAACATGCAATCAAAATCTGGCACTGCTTGAGACATTATGTTGGGACTTCTAATTTGCACAAAAGAGTATTTGTACAAAAAAGAGCATACACCAATAAGACACAAGAGGCCAGTTACAAAGACTAGTGTACTGGCTTAGCGATAAGCAGTATTGTGAGAGTTGCATGCCATAACTACATAGGCACATTAGAAAAACAGTCATTATTACTGAACTTGGTCACACCTGACATTGTTCACTTTCGCATTTCTAAGGGCCAATAGTACAATGGTTATGCGGTCTCCCAGCTGTGCCTCGACAGATGATGTTGGGGGACAGAAGTATATGGTATGTCCTTTTGCTCTCTAAGAGATGAGCTGCCACTATAGATGTCTGATAGCAGCTCTATAATTGAGAATGCAGTAGAACTTGACAGAGTGAGTCAGCTGAACAATCGTCATCTAATATATACTTACCGTGTACTGTCTTCACATGCTGTTCCATCCAGATGTATCCGGATCCCAGAATTCCAAGCGGGGAAGTTCACCGACCGCCATATTGGGATACCCAAGTGATGGATGTCTCAATATGGAAACTGCTGGTGGTACCAGCCTCTTGAGCGGTACCACCAATGGAACGCCGTCACACCACACACACACTGTATACGCCGTGTGCAGCCTCTTGCGTAGTATTACCAGCGGAACACTTTCGCAAACACGCCTCCGCCGGGATCAGCAGAATGATTCACTGACTGCCGCCATCTTTGTACAGGAGGAGCGCATGCGCCGTTTTAATGTGACCGCCGCTATCTGTCTGCACAAAGATGGAGGCGGTCTGATTTACTGCGCCTGCTCAAATTCCATGCAGGTGCAGTGAATCATTCGGCTGGTCCCGGCGGCAGATGGGCAACGTGTCTACAGGCAGAGGAAGCAGGTCACATTAAAGGGGTTTTCCAACAAACGAAAGTTCATTTTAAAAATTGTCTGTGTCTGACCGTGTATGGAGCATACCACATCTCCTGGGCAGGTGAGGAAGCAAAAGACAATACTGATATTACAGCAGGGGATCACAGAAGATTCATTTTGTGAGGTAAAATATTTCACTGACTATTTTTAAACAATATTTTACCTCACAAAATGTATCCTCTGCGATCTCCTGCTGTAATGTCAGTATTATGTTTTGCTTCCTCCCCTGCCCAGGAGCTGTGGTATGTTCTGTACACGGTCAGACACAGGAGAACACAGCACAGGAAGGAGAGAGACAGCAGACAAGGGGGTTAGCACATGGAGTAGACAGGTCAAAGAAGAGAGCACATATGGGAGAAGTCAGCACATGGGGAAAGAGAGAGTGGATAGGTGGGTGAGCACATGGGGGAGAGATTCTCAACGCTGCAAAGCCTGCCCCAATCATGACATTACTGCCCTCCCGATGCGATAGCATCGGGCCTCCATCTAGTTTAATTAATAATTATATATACTGTATACGGGGCAGGGTTAAGATGAAGACATTCAGTAAATCTATCAGCTAGATGGCTACTTCTCTATTTTCCCTAAAGCACATAAAAGTTGAGAGAATGTTTATACTTATAACATTCATACAAAATGCAATTTATAAGCCAGATAACGTAAATACTGAATCTTCAAAACACTGACTTAGGGCAGGGTCACACTTGCGAGAAACTCGCACGAGTCTCACATCTCAATACCCGGCACTGCCGCCGGCACTCGGGACCGGAGTGCTCAGCTGCATGTATTTCTATGCAGCTGAGAGCTCCGGTCCCAAGTGCAGGTGACAGTTCCAGGTATTGAGATGCGAGACTCGTGCGAGTTTCTCGCAAGTGTGACCCCGGCCTTAAACTGACAGTACTGCTGTCATAGAAAACATCATCCTGTTAGGAAAGAAGGATTATCAAAAAATATTCCAATGTCTCATGATCCCCCAGAGCACCATCAAATCCATTATCATCAAGTGGAAAGAACATGGTACCACAACAAACCAGCCAAGAGAGGACCGCCCACCAAAACTCTCAGCCCTGGCAAGGAGAGCATTAATATTTGTGACAGCATGGATTTCAAAGGTAGCCCTGAAGGAGCTGCAGAGTTTAATTAGCAGAAACTACTAGAGTATCTGTCCATACAACCACAATAAGTCATGCACTCCATAGAGGTGGCTTTTATGGAAGAGTGGCAGGAAAGAGCCTTTACTTAAACAAATGAGACCAAATTTGAACTTTTTGGCCACCAAGGTAAATGTTATGTCTGGCACCAAACCAACACAGCGCATCACTCCAAGAACACCATCCCCACAGTGAAACATGGTGGAGGCAGGATCATGCTGTGGGGTTGATTTTCAGCAGCATGGACTGGGAAAATGGTCCTAATCAAGGGACAGATGGATGGTGCAAAATGCATGGATATTCTTGAGCAAATCCTGTTTCACTTGGACATTGATTTGAGACTGGAATGGAGGTTAACCTAGCAACAAGACAATGACCCAAAGCACATTGCTAAAGTAACACTCAAATGGTTTAAGGGGAAACGTGAAAATGTTTGGAGTGGCCTAGTCAAAGCCAAGACCTTAATCCAATTGACAATCAATGGTCAGACTTGAAGATTGTTGTTCACCAGAGTAAACCATCTAACTTGAAGGAGCTGGAGCAGTTTTGCCTTGAGGAATGGGCAAAAATCCCAGTGGCAAGAAGTGGAAAGCTCATGCAGACTTATCCAAAGTGACTTGCAGCTGTAATTTCTGCAAAAAGAGGGTCTACAAATGATTGACTTTAGGTGGGCGAATAGTAATGCAGATGGAAGTTTTCAGTTATTTTGTCCTATTTGTTGTATTATTCACACAAAAAAAGAAAACCAAATGTTCATAGTTTTAGGCATGCCCTTTACATGAAGTGATACAAACACTCAAAAACAAAACAGGGAAATTTGAGTTTGTGAGATAGCAAACCACATGCTGAAATAACTGTGTGGCAAGCTTAGGAGCAGAGGGAAGACTGACTAGAAGAATGAAATGAAATATCTTGGAAAACCAAAATCCACTATGACCGAAGTGGTGTTGCAATCCACAGAGAGGTAGGTCCATGATGAAATTCATATTTATGTGTTGCCAGTGAGTGAAGTAATCGGCAGTGGCAGAAGGAGAACAGCAGCGTTGTCCCTGGAGGACTTGATTCTGTCACAATGTGGACATGCGGTTACAAAGTCCTGGGCATCCTTTACCAGTGAAAGTGACCAGAAGCGGTGAGCAATTAGCTCAGTGTACCTGCGTATGCCCATCTGGCCAGTCAACTTGGATTCATGACACCAAGACAGAATTCACCTCCTCTTAGCAGTAGGAAAAAAAAGTCTTGAGGAATGTCTCTTAAAAGGACTGGTGCTGCTTCAATAATCCTGGTCAGATCAATGATGTGCTGAGTCTCTTCTACAGAATCGGTCACATCAAAGGACCAGGACAGAGCATCTGCTTTAACATTCTTCTCTGCAAGATGGTAGAGTAATACACCGGTAAAACAAGTGAAAAAGAGTGCTCACCTGGCTTGACGAGAATTCAACCGCTGGGTGGACTATAGGAAGGTTAGATTTTTATGTTTTAGGTATATTAATACCAGAGAGTTGGCAACCTTCAGTACATGTCGCCACTCCTCAAGTGCCATCTCTATAGCCAAATGCTCATGATCCCCAATAGTATAATTTCACTCAGTCAGCGACAATAGTTTGTAGAAAAAAACAAAAGAGACAGACTTTCTCTAAGAAGTTCTTTGCAGGCGCAGTACCCAAGCAGCAATAGATCAGGCATCTACCTCCAAGAGAAACTGCTTGTTGGGATTGGGATGATGCAGCATCAGAGCACTTGCAAAGGCCTCTTTCAAATGCTGGAAGGCCGACACTGCCGACTCAGGCCAGTCTCTAGCATTGGCCCCCTTCTTGGTTAAGGCAAAGATAGGTGCAGGAAGGGATGAAAAGTGCAGGATGAATTACCTGTAGAAGTTGGCAAAACCCATGAAGTGCTGGATAGCACAAAGACTTTGAGTACGAGGCCAGGATAGAACTGCAGAAACATTCTCTGGATCCATTTCAGGACCTTGGTGGGAAACAATGTAGCCAAAGAAAAGGCAATGAGATTTTTTCAAAAACATATTTGGACAATTTGGCAAACAAATTGCAAATTGTTCTCTCGAAGATGCTGCAGGACTTGACAGACGTGTCTTCTGTGGGAAGGACGATCAGGGGAGAAAATCTGGATATTATCCAAATACACAAAAACCTAAACATAAAAGAGATCCTAGAAGATGTCATTAATGAACTCCTGAAACACGACGTGTGCATTACACAGGCCGAAGGTCATGATGCGATATTCGTATTGACCGTCACTGGTATTAAAGGCCATTGTCCATTTGTTAACCTTACGGATGCGAATCAAGTTGTTAGCCCCATGAAGAGCCAATTTAGATAAGATCTTAGCTTCATGTGTTCTGTCAAATAGTTCAGAAATCAAAGGGGATACTTATTTGTAATATTGATTTTATTAAGACCTCAATAGTCTATACAGGGGCACAATGAACAATCCTTACTTACAAACCTGGTACCAGCAGGAGAAGAGGACTTATGGATGAATCCCTTGGCTAAATTCTCTTGGATGTATGGCTCGAGTCTCAGATAGAGATAGGGGATACAACCACCCCTGGGGTGATGAAATGCCAGGAAGAAGATCGACGGAACAGTCATAAGATCTTTAGGGAGGCAGGAATTCAGCCTTCTTTACACAGAAGACATCTGCCAAGGCACAATAATGGATGGTCAGTGAAGCAAGGTTTGAAGGCACAGGGGGTAACGTCTTGTGAGTGACCTTGCCTAGGCAGTTGGAAGCACAGTGCGATCCAGTGCAGACAGATCCTGCAGCATGGTAGCCACCACATTGATGGCTTGCATCAGCTGGTTTGGATGCTCATGCTGAGAGCAGACCTCCTCTTGAGTACTTGTACACTTGACTTTTGAGTTGATTTTTCAGCATGGTTCATGGCCTGAATGTAGTGAAACGCTAGACCTCAAGCAGCTTCGATTGTGTGCCTCTCCACTCTTCCTCTAGACTCTGGGACCTTGATTTCCAAGGTCTAGTAAGAAGTATCCACAATCAATGATGGTTTTGAGAGTCATGTCATCTGCTGGTGTAGGTCCACTGTGTTTTACTGTATCAAGACCAAAGTCAGCACAGCCGTCTACCAGGAAATTTTAGAGCACTTCATGCTTCCCTCTGCTGACAAGCTTTTTGGAAATAGAAATTTCACTCTCCAGCAGGACTTGACACCTGTCCACATTGCCAAAAATACCATTTCCTAGTTTAAAAACAACAGAATCACTGTGCTTGATTGGCCAGCAAACTCGCCTGACCTTAACACCATTGAGAATCTATGTGGTATTGTCAAGAGGAAGATGGGAGACACCAGACCCAAGAATGCAGACGAGCTGAGGACTGCTATCAAAGCAACCTGGGCTTCCATAACACCTCAGCAGTGCCACAGATTGATCGCCTCCATGAAACGCCGCATTGATGCAGTAATTGATGCAAAAGAACCCCCTACCAAGTACTGAGTGCATTTACTGAACATATATTTCAGTAGGCCAACATTTTGGATTTTAAAATCATTTTTTCAAGTTGGTGTTATAAAGTATTCTAATTTACTGAGATAATGACTTGGGTTTTCATTGGCTCTAAGCCATAATCATAAACATTAACATAAATAAACATTTGGAAAAGATCTCTTTGTTTGTAATGACTCTATATAATATATGAGTTTCACTTTTTGTATTGAAGAACTGAAATAAATTACGGTAACTTTTTGATGATATTCTAATTTTCTGAGATGCACCCGTAAGGGTACGTGCACACGTAAGCGGTTTTTCGCGGTTTTTAAGCGTTTTTGCCAAAAAAGGCTTAAAAAACGCTTACAAGAAGCATCCCATTCATTTTAATGAATTCTGCACTTTTTGTGCATATTGATTTTCCGCAAAAAAAAAAAGCATTGCGGTAAAAAACACAGCATGCTCATTAATTTCGCAGAAAAATCTGCATTTCTAGCTATTTTCTATGAGACTGGGGACACTCCGGAAAAACCGCTTTCATCAAATAATGCTCCCTTTGCAGCAATTGCAGCATTGCAAACCTTTGGCATTCTAGCAGATAATTTGCTGAGGTAATCTGCCAAGTTGGTTTGGCTTGATTGGCACTTTTTGCGTACCATATGGTCAAGCTGCTCCCACAACAGCTCAATGGGGTTGAGATCTGGTGACTGCGCTGGCCACTCCACTACAGATAGAATACCAGCTGCCTGCTTCTTCCCAAAATAGTTCTTGCATAATTTGGAAGTGTGCTTTGGGACATTGTCCTGTTGTAGGATGAAATTGGCTCCAATCAAGCACTGTCCACAGGGTATGGCATGGCGTTGCAAAATGGAGCGATAGCCTTCCTTATTCAAAATCCCTTTTACCTTGTACAAATCTCCAACTTTACCAGCACCAAACCAACCCCAGACCATCACATTATCTCCACCATGCTTGACAGGCAGACTTGTCAGGCACTCTTCCAGTATCTTTTCAGTTTTTCAGTTTTTCTGCATCTCACAAATGTTCTTCTCTGTGATCCAAACACCTCAAACTTGGATTCATCTGTCCATAACACTTTTTTCCAATCTTCCTCTGTCCAATGTCTGTGTTATTTTGACCATATTAATCTTTTGTTATTATTAACCAGTCTCAGATATGGCTTTTTCTTTGCCACTCTGCCCTGAAGGCCAGCATCCCGGATTCGCCTCTTCACTGTAGATGTTGATACTGGCGTTTTGCGTGTACTATTTAATGAAGCTGCCAGTTGAGGACCTGTGAGGTGTTGATTTCTCAAACTACAGACTCTATTGTACTTGTCTTGTTTCTCAGTTGTGCAGCGTGACCTCCCACTTCTCTTTCTACTCTGGTTAGAGCATGTTTGTGCTCTCCTCTGAAGAGAGTAGTACACACCATTGTAGGAAATCTTCATCTTATTGGCAATTTCTCCCATGGAATATCCTTCATTTCTAAGAACAAGAATAGACTGTCGAATTTCACATGAAAGTTCTTTTTCTCTGGCCATTTTGAGAGTTTAATAGAACCAACAAATATAATGCTCCAGATTCTCAACTAGCTCAAAGGAAGGTCAGGTTTATAGATTCTCTAATCAGTCAAACTGTTTTCAGCTGTGCTAACATACTTGTATAAGGGTTTTCAAGGGTATTCTAACCATCCATTAGCCTTCTTACACAGTTAGCAAACACAAAGTACCATAAGTACCATTGGCCCCTATCTCCTCCCTCTCATGTCCTGATTCTGCACTGAAGCATTACAATGAAACACTTCAAACTGCCCTGGATGATTTTGCACCTCCTATACACAGAACAACACGACAAAGACAGCGACATCCCTGGCACACCCTGCAAACACGTTTCCTGCAGCGGTGCTCCAGGTGTGCTGAACGTCTATGGAGAAAATCCATTCTATACGAAGACTTCATCCATTATAAGTTCATGCTTAGAACATACAACACTGCCCTTCACCTCTCCAAACAAACCTATTTCAACACCCTCATCACCTCACCAATAACCCGAAACGTCTCTTTGACACTTTTCATTCCCTGCTCAACCCAAGAGTGCAGGCCCCAACCACAGAGCTTCGAGCTGACGATCTGGCCAATTACTTCAAAGAAAAAATTGATCATATCTGACAGGAAATTATCTCCCAATCATCTCATACCATGCACTGTCCTCCCTCCCCCACTGCATCTACCTCAATCTCTTAGTTTGAACCAGTCACAGAAGAAGAAGTAAGCAGGCTCCTTGCATCTTCTCCCCAACCACTTGCACCAGTGACCCATTTCCATCACATCTGCTCCAGTCCCTTTCCCCTGCTGTCACCCCTCACCTAACTAAAATATTTAACCTCTCTCTCTCTTCTGGTATCTTTCCCTCCTCACTTAGGCATGCCATCATACATCCACTACTTAAAAAACCATCCCTCGACCAAAACTGTGCTGCTAACTATAGACCTGACTCTAATCTTCCCTTCATCTCTAAACTCCTGGAACGCCTGGTCCACTCCCATCTGATCCGCTATCTCTCTGATAACTCTCTTCTCGACCCTCTCCAATCCGGTTTCCGCTCTCTACACGCTACTGAAACTGCCCTCACTAAAGTCTCTAATGATCTACTAACAGCTAAATCTAACGGTCACTACTCCATGCTAATTCTCTTGTATCTCTCTGCAGCATTCGACACAGTGGATCATCAGCTCCTCTTCACTACGCTCTGCTCTATCGGCATCAAGGACACCGTTCTCTCCTGGTTTTCCTCCTATCTCTCTGACCGCTCCTTTACTGTATCTTTTGCCGGCTCCTCCTCCTCTCATCTTCCCCTTACTGTTGGGGTTCCTCAAGGATTGGTTCTAGGCCTCCTCCTCTTCTCCTTGTACACTGCCCCTATTGGTAAAACAATCAGTAGATTTGGTTTCCAGTACCATCTCTATGCTGATGACACCCAATTATACGCTTCTTCTCCTGACATCTCGCCAGCCTTTCTAGAAAACACCGGCGATTGTCTAAACGCTGTGTCTAACATCATGTCCTCACTATATCTGAAACTGAACCTGTCAAAGACTGAACTCCTTGTGTTTCCTCCCTCTACTAATGCACCTATACCCGACACTGCCATTTCCGTGTGTGGTTCCACTATTACTCCCCAGCAACATGCCCGCTGTCTTGGGGTCATACTTGACTCCGAGCTTTCTTTCACCCCCCACATCCAATCACTGGCTCGCTCTTGTTATCTGCATCTCAAAAACATTTCTAGAATTCGACCTTTTCTTACCTTTGACTCTGCAAAAACTCTTACTGTTTCTCTTATTCATTCTCGTCTGGACCATTGTAACGCTCTTCTAATCGGTCTCCCTCTTACCAAACTTTCCGCCCTCCAATCTGTCTTGAATGCTGCAGCCAGGATCATATTCCTCGCCAATCGTTACACCGATGCCTCTACCTTGTGCCAGTCCTTACACTGGCTACCCATCCACTCCAGAATCCAGTACAAACTTATTACCCTCACCCACAAAGCCCTCCATGGCTCAGCACCACCCTACATCTCCTCCCTTGTTTCAGTCTACCACCCTAACCGTGCCCTCCGTTCTGATGACCTGAGGTTAGCATCCTCGATAATCAGAACCTCCCACTCCCGTCTCCAAGACTATACACGTGCTGCGCCAATTCTTTGGAATACACTTCCCAGGTCAATACAAGTAGTCACCAATCCCTACAATTTTAAGCGTGCCCTGAAAACTCATTTATTCAGACTGGCCTACCACCTCAACACATTAACGTAACTATCCCTGTGTGGCACAGCCAAAAGTTTTACCATAACCAGGTTCCCCGTATCATGTTCCCACATGCTTTATGCATCTATTAGCCCTCTGTGTCCCTACTGTTACACACTTAACATTATGGCTGTCCAAACAATCAGGGCAATTGTTACCACCCATCTTTCGTGTCTCCCCTTTTTCCCTCATAGATTGTAAGCTTGCGAGCAGGGCCCTCATTCCTCTTGGTATCTGTTATGATCTATGTGATTATTGATATGCTGTAATGTCTATTGTCTGTACAAGTCCCCGCTGAAATGTAAAGTGCTGCGGAATATGTCGGCTCTATAGAAATAAAATTGATTATTATAATTTATTATTATAAGAACACTGGAGTGATGGTTGTTGGAAATGGGCCTCTATACACCTATGAAGATATTTCATTACAAAACCAGACGTTTGCAGCTAGAATAGTCATTTACCACATTAAAGATGTATTGAGTATATTTCTGAATCATTTAATGTTAGCCTCATTGGAAAAAACTGTGCTTTTCTTTCAAAAATAAGAAAATTTCTAAGTGACCCTAAACTTTTGAACGGTAGTGTATATAAACCAAAAATGGTCTAAAGAGTTGTATACTTAACTTAATGGCATCTTCTTTCGACGCATCCCCCCCACTATTTTGGTCTTTCAGGAGTTCATCACGGAATTCCTTCAATCAGGACAAGAAAAAGAGACCATGAACAATGAGGATAACAACTCATAGGCCAAGTCAATATGCCACCATGTAGTCCCCTACATATAATATGAGCTGCCACACAACCCTCCTATATACAGCATCAGCCACTACATACAATATGAGTCCCCACACAGCCTTGTACATACGGTATGAATCCACACACAGCCCCTATATACAATGAGTCCACACAAAGGCCCTACATACAGTATGAGCCTCACATAGCTACCTATATATAGTATAAATCACACATAGCTCCCTATATACAGCATAAGCCCCCATACAGCAACCTACAGTATGAACACTCATATAACTCCCTATATACAGTATAAGCCCTACATAGCTCTCTCTATATATATATATATTGCTGGACAATGTGTTTTCTATAGCTCTCTATATAGTATGAGCCCCATATAGCTACCTAGATACAGTATGAGCACTCACATAACTCCCTATATACAGTATAAGCACCGCGTAGCTCCCTATATACAATATGAGCTCCCTTTTAGCAAGCGACAAACAGTATGAGCACTCACATAACTCCCTATATACACTATAAGCCCCACATAGCTCCCTATACACAATATGAGCCCCTATATAGCCTCCTATATACAGTATTAGCTTGCACATAACCTCCTGTAAGAGTATGAGCCCGCACATAGCTTCCTATGTAATGAATGGAAATGGAGGCACAGATGTTGCAGTGTACATTCGTTTATTGCAATTTTGTGGAACCACAGGACCACGGACCGGGGGCTCCGAAGGGGGCGCAACTATGCGAGCCCTAGAAACCCGTAGTAAGACCCCTTGAACATAATCAGATGGGAAGGCCGAGGGAAGCAGGTGCTACCTCCAGTTAGACCCCGAAAATGTGGAAGCTGACCCAGGGGAGCAGGCAGACGGACTGGTATTGTAGGTAGCGTTGAGCTCGGCAGATGGCAGGTGGCAGAAACCAGTAGCGAGCAGGAGCAGGTAGGAGCTGGTAATGGTAGCTCTGATATTGTCCCAGGTGATGTAGAGAGGCACGGCAGACACTCTGAGGAGACAAACAGGATTAACAAGGAGCTGGCGGGACACTGGTGGGATACTGGTGGAATGCTGACACTACAGCATGGGGAACCTGAGACAGCAACAGGAAACACTCATTGCTCAGGCACCTCCTCTAGGGCAAAAGTGCCAAAAAGAGTATCAGCACTCTGTCATTGGTTCTGGCCATATTTTGAAAAAGGTGCGCGGTCTCTTTAAGAGAGCGGGAGTGTGCGTGCGTTTTCAGAGCCATGCCCAGAGACCTGCCAAATGTGCACCAGGAAGCAGCAGCAGGAGAGGAGCCTGTGGACCCAGGAACGGAGGACAGGTAGTGGGGACTCTGGCGGGCAGGATCAGGCGCTGGTGCAACATACTATATACAGCATGAGCCCCCACATATTCTTCTATATACAGTATGAGCCCCCACATAGCTCCCTATATGCAGTATGAACCCCTATATAGCCTACTATACAGAGTATGAGCCTGCACATAGCTCCCTATATACAGTATGAGCCCCATTTGGCCTCCTATAACATTACAAGCCTGCACATAGCCTCCTACATACATTATTAGCCAGCAAATAGCCTTATATATACAGTATGAGCCCGCACATAACCTCCTGTATACAATGTGAGCCACAATATAGTCTCTTATATACAGTATGAGCCTCTATGTAGCCTCCTATATACAGTATCAGCCTGTAAATACAAGTATTTCTCACAAAATTAGAATATCATCAAAAAGTTAATTTATTTCAGTTCTTCAATACAAAAAGTGAATCCCATGTATTATATAGAGTCATTACATCTATTTCAACTGTTTATTTCTGTGTATGTTGATGACTATGGCTTACAGCCAATGAAAACCCAAAAGTCATTATCTCAGTAAATTAGAATACTTTATAACACCAGCATGAAAAATGATTTTAAAATCCAAAATATCGCTATAACTAGTGACGTTATAGCGATATTGCTAGCGATATCTCTGTGTCTGATACTTACCAGCGACCGGCTCCCCCGCTGGTTATCGCTGATCGCGCGAGAACGTTCAGGACTGTTTCTCGTCGTCAGCTTCCTGTGGCGCTTCCTGCTGTGAGGACGAGCGACGCGTGGAGCCGGGCGGGAGGACGCAGGATCGCCTGGTGTGACAGGTATGTAGCGACCCCCGTCCCCAGCGATGTCGCTAGTGAGATCTGCCTGTGTGGCAGCTCACTAGCGACCACTTAGCGATGTACCAGCGATCCTGACCGCGTCATATCGCTGGTCGGGATCGCTGGTACATCGCTAAGTGTGACAGTACCTTTACCCATAGAAGGACTATTATTATGATGGTTCAGCATCAGCACCAGTATCAACACTAGAGGACTCTATTTAGTTAAACTGTGCACACGCAGGCCTGAATAACTGCTCTCTCCCTCCAATCTCAACTGTCCCTGAGCTGTGCAATGGGAGCAGTGTGCCGAGTGGGGTGGCCCCTGTCATTTTATAACCTCTGATGAAGTAGTGCAGCCAGCCAATCACACTAATGCCACTACCAAGATGGGTATGGCATTACAGTGACTGACAGGCTATCACCGCATGCTTATTGGCTGTGTAACAGGCACCAAACATGAGGGGTGGGGATTCGAGCCTCAAATATAAGCACCAGCCAATGCTCGTCGAGTGCCGAGCACATCCAAGCACCTAGATACTCGAGTGATATCCGAGTATCACAGAACACATTCACTCATCCCTAATTGTGATTTTTATAGCATAATTATGAATATATCACGAGCACTACACACAAGGAATATGTACAGTACAAGGACACCTTCACAGTTTTCATTTTTCCTTTGTAACCACTCCATTTAAAGAAAAATGGTATGATGACTTTGACTGTAGTGGGTATCACTGTGTCAAGTTCTTCTCCATTGATGCAGTGCAAACCCCAGTGTGATCTGCCAGGTTGGGATTGCAGCCACATTGTTGAGAATCGGAATGGAGTGGTGCCAAAAAGCTGATCAGAAAGTATTTTAGCGCACTTACCCTACATTACATACACGTTTAGGGCTTATGCACAAAACCGTATTTTTGGTCCAAGTGCTATGCATGAAAAACGGATCTCACACAGGTCAATGTTATTCAATGGGGCAGTGCAGTGCAGATGAGCAATTTTTTTTCACCCACCGAATCAATGTGTGAAAAAAAATTGCAGCATGCACTAGTTTCTTCCGTAAATAGGGTGAGACTCACTTATTCACTTCTATGGGGGCGCATAATAAATCGGATGCCACAGTATTGTATCTGATTTTTACCGATACATTGCAATTCTGTAACATAGGAAACTGTAAATGGTCCTGTAAATGATTATTATCTGCTGCTGTAAAAAAAAAAAACGAACTGCGCACAGATGACAAGTGATAAAAAAAAATCGTCCCACTTTTCTGGATAAAACCCTGCATGATTTTGTATACGGTTGGGTTAACCTGCCCTTACATAGAATTAGGGAATAACATATTTCATGGGAGTGCTTCTCTGAACCGCCACACCAAAAACAGTGTTAGAAATTGTGGGACTGTGAGCTGAAATGTCAATTATCTGGGGCATATATGGCTTAAAATACTATTAAATATTACCATCATACACCACAGTACTGTCCTCTAATTCATTGCCATGGATTTCAATGTGTCACTTTTTGAACTCATTTTCTATGAATATGAAGCTGCTATATCTATGACTAGATCAACTTCTTAGGAGTAACTCCGCTTTAAAATTGTAATGGCTGCCAATATCAGAAGTATAAAATGTCACAAATATATAATTACCGTAAATATGAAATGTAAACTCTTCTTCATGATTGAATATAGCTCAAAAGTAGAGAAAAAATGGATGTTATTATAGTTTTCATTACGGTACACCCTCAAACAATGCACAAAGAAACAGCCAAATGCAGTGTTTTTTATTGCATTTTTTTTTCATAGCAAAAGAAAGGAAATGATCAAACAATGCAATGACAATAAGATCATTTCTAATGATGTAGGATAGATTATTCAGCTAATGAATCCAGTGCCTGCGAAGAAGCAAATCATATATATTTAGCGTATTATGGCATGATTTTCAAAATCATTGGGGCTGAAATCATGTTTATATTTTATTATTCTTATTCTTTTTGTATTCTTAAATTAGGAGCATGCAGAAATCATAATTATATCTACTAAGTGTGACAACATTATTATTATTTTTTTTTTATTAGTATTTTCTTTTTTCTAATATTATTACATTTAGCACATAAACTACATTAGTAGTAGCTATAGTAGTAGTGGTGTTTAAAAGTGCAGCTATCTTCTGCTGCCTGACAACCTTCTCCACTCACTCACTATATTAGATGTCATATCACATAGCACCATGCACTTATCAGTCAGTGACTGGAAATCATTTACTGTTGGGATGGTAACCCTGACTGTCATTGTCTTCCCGGATATCATTACCTACATCACAGAAAGGGTCTACATGATATGAACAACTGTAACATTTTCACAATTACTACTAAGTATTAAATATATCTGGCCAACAAATAGGGAATTCTGCATACAGCCCCAGGGAGAAATGATGATAATGAGAAGGAAAAGAAGAAAAATGAAATGTGTCTGTAGAATGTGTGGAGGAGGGGGAGACAAAGCTGGAGTCAGCTCTGATCAGCCTGGTGCAGGGTGTAAAGTAGGGGAGGTGTATACACACAGCATGGAAGAGAATGGGCTGCACCCCAGGCTCAGTGACAGGGAACCTCACCTCTAGCATCAGTGCTGCAACCTGCTGCTAGACATATACAGAGAAGATATATGTATATTATATACTGGAGAGAGAGAGATAAATAGATAGAGAGATAGATAGATAGATATAGAGAGAGATAGATAGATAGATAGATAGATAGATAGATAGATAGATATAGAGAGAGATAGATAGATAGATAGATAGATAGATAGATAGATAGATAGATAGATAGATAGATATAGATATAGATAGATAGATATAGAGAGAGATAGATAGATAGATAGATAGATAGATAGATAGATAGATAGATAGATAGATATTCGCACAGTGCAGACACATCCAGACCACATATGCTAATGATGTATGTGTATACTCTAATATCTCAGCGCCTCGGTGTGAATTGTGGAGTGAAATTTAGTGCATATTCAGTGCAATTAATATTTGTTTGTTTATTTCTGTAATTATAATTGTTGTAAAAATAATGTGTTCCACAAAACTAATGACTATATTTGTTATATATAAATATATATATGCTCAACCAGATATATAGATAGATAGGTCCTCTATCTATCTATCTATCCATCCCATATCTATCTATCTCTATCCCATAGCTATCTAATATCTATCTATCCATATACGCCTATGATTAGAGTGACAATGTGTACTTGTGCTGGAGTGTTTGGGGAGGTGTGTGCCATGAGGGGTAATGGAGGAGAGGTCCCCTTCTAGGTGGGTGGGGGTCAGGTCTGGGGTCTGTGATAACTCCAGCACCATCTGGCTCAGGCACAGGCTCCAGCGCCAGGGTGACAATCCCAATAGTGAGGGCTCCTGCTGAGCTCCAGGACATGGTGGCGTTTGTCTCTCTACATTGTGTATGGTAATTCCTGGTAAACAGACGCTAATCAGCCTTCCCTCGCCTCGTCTATGGGGGGAGTCTACAGATAACACGGCGGGTCACCCGGGGGCTTCTCACTGGGCTGCATGGACCCAGACACCCCGACGACTGAGCTCCGGCTCCCGCCTCTCCCCCACCACAACCATAATGGGGTCTAGGACAAGTTTCATTTCATATTCCATGGAGCTAATGAAACCCCAGAGATTCCAGGAAGGTCGCAGATCTCCTGTCCTCTCCGATCAATGGTTCCTGAGCAGTAATCTCCCCACTATCGGGCAGCAGATCCTAGAGCCAGGACACATAACCGAGAAGTCATCATATATATATATGTGTAAATGATACTTTGCCTACATCACAGTCACTTTAATCTTCAGAAGAAAATACAAATCTGCAGCCTTAGATTCCTACAATGTAACATCATGATCTATTATCCTGATTCATATGTTTCTATTTTTCAGTATTACATTTTTTTTACCCCTGGCTTGTTGGTGATCACTAAGTGCGTTCCTGATTTGTTCTACTGCTTACTCCTTCCTACAATCTGGAACCTTCTATAGACAGGACTTTCTTTCTCTAATGTGCACAGTTTCCATTGCATTTGTCTCGCTTAATTATGGATGGTGTATAATAGGATTTTGATTATAATTAATATAATTATCTATGTCTTTTCTGTAAAAGAGAAAGGAAGGAAGAAAAGAGGAAAGAAAAAAAAAGAAAGAGAAAGAAAGAAAGAAAGAAAGAAAGAAAGAAAGAAAGAAAGAAAGAAAGAAAGAAAGAGCCATTTTTTTCTGATATTATAATTATTACTTTTTCCCTGGACACCGCTTTTCGGATGCATCTCGCCCTATTTGTGGGACATTGTACAGTTGCACAGTAGATGCAGAACATTCTGCTATAATATTGATAATAAAAGAAGTTCATGTTTTGTGAGGATTGTCATTATTTCTTCTATAGAAGGGAATAGTGTTGCAAATATTCTTATTTCATGGTAACCGTGCCCTCCAGATACATGATCACAGAACAGACTTTTGTTTCTCCTTATCTTGCAGCAAACCACATAAATAAAGGTGAAATCTGCAGCCTGTGGTCTTGCATGTAGATCATAGTCTGCATGGAAAAACACACAGTCCAAAATGTGCCTGGAAACTAGGAGTTAAATTGCACAGGCTCTTCCTTATGCAAGAGACTGATCAAAGATTACAGGTAGTGTGTGCTCCAATATATACTTCCAAATCGGAGACTTTTAAGGCACTGATGTTATTATTATTATTATTATTATTATTATCATTATTGTTATTATTATTATTTTCCAAAATTATTACTATTTCAATGCAACCATATTAAACAAGCTGAAACATATCTTGACTGTGTAACTGTACAATGTTAGGGAATAATAATAATAATAATAATAATAATAATATTACATTTTTATTTAAATCGCACCAACATATTCGGCAAAGCAATTCGATTGTTTAGTAATCGGTGTCACATGCCATTTGTGTAACTTTCCTCAAATGAAGTGAATGACCTGCCTCTGCCAGACTGTATGTATAAGTTTTATCTGGAATATTTGGAAATAAACAATATTCAGCTATGTGCAATGAATTAAATAATGAAATGATACAAGGAATCTATATAGGACAGTAATTCAGTTATATTTCTATTGAGAATATTACTGTACAATGTAATCATAAAGAAAATGAATGTTCAGTAATCCACATTGACTCGATAAATGTTTACTCTTATCATGTCCCCAGAAAGTAAAGTATCAGTATTGTACTGAAAGATGATTTCCTATCTCCCTTTCTGCCTATTTACCAGAGGACATACATCCCAGCAGTAATGTAATAGTAAGAATAGTACAATATAATAATATTAATGCAGGCAGGTTTACAATAAATTGTTCTCTTCAATCCACCACAATGTCATCAATTAATTTATAAACATACAATTGGATTAATAGGAAATTACCTTCACAGTAATCAGATTCTACCAGGAATTAAATTAACTTTGCAATAACACAAGACATAGGAAGACTCGATAAATGAAGCATATCAAAAAAGTTTAAATTATATTTGTATCCATTGCAAAAGACTTAATGTCAGGCGTTTTGGCTGTGACAAACTACAAGTGCATATTCTTATGTGTGTAAGTCAGACATTAATGATGACATTTCTATTACATGTGATGTATCCTGTGTATACCTGCCTGTGATCTATTGCTCATTCTACTCACCCCCCACTTCTGTATCATGGCACTGTGAGCCTGTGATTTATGTAGGAGCCCATGTGCTACAGAGGGCTGCTCCTATATGGTCGGTGCTAGTGACAGATCTACTCCTGATAACCTCAGCTACTCTGTATGAAGCTGCTCCACCATATCACTATGTCCACACAGGAGATAACTAGTAGCTGCTCTACCAGGTGTCAGGAGACCAACAGTCTACATGGTGACTATCTATAATTTATGTGTCCACTGCAAGACATTGCACACAATCAGACATGTATATATATATATATATATATATATATATATATACAATCAGACATATATATATATATATATATATACATTTATGATTGTGTGCAATGTATTTTGTGGACACACATATATATATGTATATATATATGTAAATATATACATATATATATATATATATACAGAGCAGAGCCTCCATATATTCAAATTCAAAGAAGCTTTATTAGCAGGACTAAATACACATAGTTTTGCCAAAGCCAGTGTACAGAATGGAATGGGGATAGGGACTGTAGGGATGTTGGGTAGGGGCTGTAGGAAAGGTGGATGGGGGCAGATCCAGGATGGGGCTATAGAAGTCCATGGCATAGGGAAGGTGGATATATATATTACAATGAACATAACTAACACAGCCTACCTCTCTGGTGGTACCGACTAATGAAAACTCATGAATGCTAATGATGAATGTCTATTTTTGCCGATTTCTACACTCTTGTGCGCCATATGTGTTTGCTTATGTATATAAATGTTTCGGGCTGCAGTAAGTGGGCTGTAAAGCTATTATAATAGCTTTGATCAGTAGTCATTAATGTGTTTGAGCAGAGGCTGGTGTTTGTACAGCCCCTGGTTGGCTAATATACACACAGTGACCACCAGCCAGTCTGTATGTGGCATGTGAAGAGCTGGGGCTGGCACCCTGGGGAGAGCAGTGTGTGGACAGAGCGCAGGAGTCCAGTGCTGAGTGGCTGCAGTTTGCAGGCAGAGCTGTGAGAGGCGCCTCCTCCTCACACTGAGCACAGACACTTCTGCTCTGCCTCTGCACACTGGAGCACTGACCGCACTCGGGACACCCATGGACACAGCTCTGCATTATTAGGTTTGCACCCTTCCTTGCTTTGTACCTTTTTCAGACTGGATTAATGCACTGGGAGGCGTGTAAGGGATTCTGGTTTTGGATATGGATCTTTGGGATCTGGGTATTGGTTGGTGACTGCTCTGGGGATAAGGGGTTAAAGTGTAGTAATGAGATAAGGCTGCCTGTGATCTGCACACTCGCCGCTTCCTTCCTGCTTGTTCCTTATTCTCAGGTGAGACCTCGGTTCACACCACAGTCCAGACACGGGGCAGCGGTGATCTAAGAGAGCTGCACTCTCTCTGAGACTCATGATGTTGATAGTGGAGAGCTGCCATCCCTAAGGTGTGTTGGAACATGTAACCAAAATGTAAACCTTGGGAGGCCCTAAGTAAATGGTGCTGACTGGCACGGACCTACTCCTGAAGATTGGCTTCCCCAGGCTCTCCCCTCCCATAGGACTGAGTCAGAGAGTGTGGATGTGAGCTGAGCAGCAGCTTCTCACAAGGGGAGAAGAGCAGAGCCGCCGCAGAGCCTCCATATGGTACTGACGGTTACGGGGCGCACTTGGTGTGGTGCACCTCCCTGTGCTCACCACGCCATTGAGGACTTCTTGTGTTAATATAATCATTCTCCAGGGGGCTTGTTAATGAGTCTGATCCTATTTACTTCCCCTTTGCATTGCACCATCCGATTATGTTTCCTTTGTCTAGAAGCAGCTGATTAATTGAATTAAAAGGGATTTCATTGTCCAATTTTCTACTTTGTTTTCTAACCTTGTTCTTCTTTGTTTTCCTTCCACATATATCCACTTTATGGGCTGTGCTTTAAAGGACTCGAGGTTCCAAGTCCCCATTTCTTTCCAGCTCCCTACCTGGATGGACCTTCCTGAAGACGCCTGGTCCGATGTCAGGAGGCTCAATGTGGGGAGCTCTTTTTATCCAATCAAAGTAAAAGGAACTGACAGCTCCTCATCATCTCCATCCCCCAGCTCCCAAGGAGGAGAGCTGAGCTCCACCAAAGCCCACCACCACCAGCCTGACACGGACAGGAGCCATCCTGCACAGGAGGGCAGGTCGCCCACCGCTGCCGCCCACCACTTTGGTGTCACTCATCTCTCCAGCTTGCCCAATCCGGAAGATATTATACTTTTTAGGGATTTGGATCACATCAACAAGCTGATTCTGCCCAACAGAGACTCCAGGTTTAGCGCTTTGCCTGAACCACAAGGGGATATGTACCAAACTTTGGCCATCACTGCGGCTCAGGGGCCGGTCAGCTATGATGGATCTCCTGGAAGTTTTATGCACTCCGCTGCCAGTTCTCCAGTTTATGTGCCCACCACCAGAGTTGGACCCATGCTTACAAGCATCTCCTACCTGCAAGGGGCCGGACCCTCTCAAGCCTCCCACTCTGTGAACAGTCACTCGGTGTGGTCCCAACCAACCTCTGAGACCTCCTCATACAGCAGCAACAGTCCACACACGTCCAGCAGATACCACTACTCTCCCAGTCCTCCTATGGCCAATGGAAGCACCAGGGAAAGTGGCTACAACAATGCCACCATCAACGTGAATGGCAGAGATCAATATACACCTCTTGCTAGATCGCTCAATGGATCTTACCCTAATCCCTACACATCATACATGACACCACCTATGACTTCAGCCTGGCCCACTGGACCATTTGATAACTCCATGCTCCACAGTCTTCAAGGCAGACCGACACCAATCCCTATGAGAGGGCATCCTGGAGGTAAGGCCAATCCCTATGCTATAGCAGGTAGGCTAGAATGCTGTGCTCTGTATGTTCAGACCTTAACATTAAGCGACATATGGATGTAAAATGTTGCAATAGTCTCCTTGGAGAAAAAAATGGACTCTTTGTTTTATGTTAATGGTTAAACCTAGGCTAAATTGCATAATGGACACATAGCCTAGCTGGTTAGGCAAATTTTACTGCACAATGGTAAAAGGAAATTACCCTGTGTTGTAACTGATCACTGTGCAAAAGGAAGATGCAAAATGCTATACACGAGGAATTGTATGGATCGTAGATTCTATTTCATTTTAATCATGTCCTAAAGTGGATCAAACAATGACAGCACCTGCACAGGTGTATTACCAGCTGGAGCTACCCTTTCTCCATTATAAATGCCCCTGGTAAAATTGTATCAATCGGTGAACAGATCTGTGCACATGTGTTGTTGAACTGGGCCTTGAAAATGCCACATAATTAGGTTCTTTCCCCATACTGCCTAATGCTTAATTAAATAATAATCTCATTATAAGGTAGGTAGAAGCTGAATATTTTCCCCAAGGTTGTAAACTGGGACCAGAAGCAATGTAAACTTTCAGTGACAGAGCATTCTTCATCTCTTCTGTTATCATGTCAAGCTGTTATCAGATTGATTAGACCACTTTAGCAGAAGATCCTACGAAATAATAACAGAAGGGAAGAAGACTTCTCCAATGTGCCATGTGTCATATGGCTGAGTGCACTCATGGGTCCAGCTGTCAGTGCAACAAGCCATGCTATCAATGGAACATAGTAACTCTTAGTTATTAGCAAGAATATTAACGATAATATAGTACTGGATATGGAGAAAAATATTAATGATGAATAACGATCATAATATTTATTAGTAGTCCTCTTTTAGGCTCTTCCCCCCCCCCCCTCTGGTGTGCCAGTGAAACTACGGGCTCATTTACATTCATCCAGCCAATCAGTAGTTAAACCTTCAAGGAGTTGGATACAGAACACTGTATACACCTTGAGGATTTTTTTTTCAAACCGGTTCACCAATTTTTTTTTTAAATAAAAATTTTAGTAGTGAAATAACCCAATGACAACTGATGCTGTTTTGACATCAATTGATGTACAAAAATGATCCTGGTGGAACGGACATATGGAAACTGAGCCTAAGTATTACAATTATTATTATTATTACCGAAAGAACAGAGTCACATTGGATATAGCACATTGTGCTTTGCGATCTGAAGTCGATGCAATAAATTGGAACAACTAGCAAAGACGTTTCATCACCGATCTTACCCACTCACATGCCCAACCAAAGTGAACCACATCACTAGAGCATTAGTTCCGAGCAGATAAGCAGCTGCCAGGTACCAGGCACCGCTTATCTCCAGGAAGAGCAGGGAATTGGACAAATCTTGCTACCTTTTTCCCCTTCACAGCTGGCATCAGTTGTCCATCATCCAGGTCATTGATCTGCTGTGTGAATATGAAACCAATATTGAAATACTTAAAATAAAAAATAAGAATAGTGGAAATCCAAAGCAAAATGTCCTGTGTAATTGTAGGGAACATGCTGGAAAGAATGTACTGTAATCGCCTCTTTTATTGTCCGAGGGGTTATTGATGAGATGTACTTTTTTTTTTTTTACATAAACCACACACACATATATATATATATATATATATATATATATATATATATATATATATGTGTGTGTGTGTGTGGTTTATGTAAAAAAAAAAAAAAAGAAAGAAATCTATATATATATAAATATATAAAATAATAAATAAATAAAATAAATAAATAAAATAATAAAATTAAAATAAAATAAAATAATAAAATAAAATAATAAATATATAAAAGAAATCTATATATATATATATATATTCATGATTAATGGAGTGGCCGCTGAAGACACATAAAAACCAATGATCGGGCATGTTGGATTGCAGACATGTCTTGTTCTTCTTGCCCTATAAAATAAAGCCTCTGAGCCCTGTGTGTGTATTTAGGGGAAGGCTGATGGGGGCTGCTGTCTTTTGTACACGTCTATATGGTTCTGTATGGGTTTCAAGCAATTTGGTGATCATCCTTATTTTTTCAGGTCTGTCAATAGAATGATGCTGCTCCTTTATATTTAGGAATAAGCTAATGTACCAAGAGATAATGGATAGCCTCATTGGCAGGCGTTTTATGTACTTTTTTTCTGACGTTTTCTGCCATACCAGAGTATTCTGCGTTTTGTAAAAAAAATAAATAATAATAATACACAAACCATACAAACAAACCGCAAATACAACATGCGGTGTAAGGAGAAATCTGGGTGAAACCTTTGAAAATAATCATGAAAAGCCTAGAAAAACATTGCAACATGTGTTGTGTATATCCAGCCATACCTGCTCAGTGTTCACCTCTCAGGCTCTTATTTATTCTGCTGCTAGAACCTGAAAACCAATTTGCGGGTATGTTTGTTGCTTATGTGCCCAACAGCAAACAATCATTTTGTAAACATGCTTTTTATATATATTTTTTCTTAAAAACTCAACGAATTGTAGTTGGTTCTAGATTTACAACAGTTGTAATTTTTTTTTATAATATATATTATAATATATTTATAATACAGAAAAGGGACTTGTTTAAATGTAATAGCATTTTTGGAACACACTTGCAGATTCACAGTTTTTGCTGCATTTTTTCTTGTTTGTAAAAATGTTATGAACTTAATAATTCCGAAATATTACCGATTTTCTTTGTGAAAATTTTCTTTGTGATTTTCTTTGTGATTTGCATTATACATTCAAACTTTTCTACAAGAGCCTATTTTTCAAAAAAGTGAAGAAAATCAGCTTAACGAAAAAAATAAATAATTGTAGTGTAATTTATATTTAATTATTGGTCTAATGCAAACATGAGACCAGTGTAGTTGAAAAAAAAGGGGGAAAGAACAAGGAAACTTTTTTTCTTTTGTTGTTTTTCTAAAAATGATACTTGTGAATCTACCCCATGTGGGCTTCAAGACTTAAAGATAATCTCTTCACTGATTTAACCACTACTGTGCCACTGACTGGTAGTGAAAATGGCCAGTATTTAGAGCTTTCCCATACAGAGTACAAAAACATTTCGTGTAGCAGCAAGATCTGCAGTTTTGAAATTCTGTGGTTATTTTATTCATTTTTTTTTTGTTCAACAACCTAAAGATCTGTTTTTTATTCTGTTGCTTTTTTATACAGCTTATAAAAAAAACTTTTTTTACACCTGAAAAAATGGAACAATTCAAAAAGTGCCACATAAAGTAAATGTAAAACATATTCCAAAGAAAAAATGCAGTTTATAAAAATCTTTTCAGTTCACGATTGGACATTTAAGGGATCCATATATAAATATATTTATTTTTTTACTTTACATATATTTTATGACATTTGGGGCTCAGTTGACATCTATGAATGACATGTTTTTTAGCCATGTTTTTAATGTACCAAATACACACCCATTCTGGTTTATGTGGCTGTCTCCATGTTAGTGTTTGTGACAGTGGTACGCAAAAAAATAGAGATATGTCTGATTTTGATCCGTGTTGTGGCTCCGGTCACATTATCAGTATTTGGTCAGTATTTATAAGCCAAAACCAGGAGTGGGTGATTAATCCAGAAGTGGTGACGTGTTTCTATTCTACTTTTCCTCTGATTGCTCCATGTCTGATTTTAACTTACAAATATTGATATAAAATACTGACCAAACACTGACCATGTGACTGTAGCCATCCAAGTTTATGGGTCTGTGAAAAAAAACCCTGACAGCACAAGGGTGCAATCTGTATGCTGTCCGTCTTTAACACTGTAGTAGATGGGAAAAGATTTGTATTTTTAGGCTATGTTCACACTTTGCATTTTTGTCGCGTTTTTTTAACGCTAAGTTTAAGGCTATGTGCACACGTAGTTTTTTGGGTGTGCGGATTTTGTAGAGAAAACCGCAGGTAAATCAGCAGGACAAAAGTCCTGCGGTTTATCTGTGGTTTTGCCCTGCGGTTTTACACCTCATAATGGATGAGGTGTAAAACTACAGCGTTTCTGCACCAAACAATTGACATGCTGAGGTTTGTAAACCGCAGCAAAGCCGCGTAGAAAAATCCGCAGCATGTGAACAGCTTTTTTAAAAAAATTTCCATAGGAAATAAAGGTACTGTACAACGCAGTAGAATCCGCACTGTGTGCACATACCCTAAGATGCTTAAAAAAAGCAGCTTTTGCTTTTTTTTTTGGTCTTTTTTGCTGCGTTTTTATTGCTGTGTTTTTGTTTGTTTACATTTGTAAAGTTTAGTGCATAAAAAAAAAATCTGATCCAGCGTTGTCAGGTTTTGGCACCGAGAACGCAGTGAAACCGGATACCTGTGTTTTTGCATCATTTTTTGCAGCGTTTTTTTTTTTTTTTGCACTTCCCACCGTTTCCAATGGGTAAAAAATGCCGCAAAAAACGCTGGAAAAAAATGTTTACAGAGGGGACACGCTGAATTTTACAAAACACAGCTCTTTGACAAAAACGGCGGAAAAAAAACACAATTTCTGAAATCTCATGCGCTGTGCTGGTACTGTGAAGCTAAAATTTGCAGAAAAAAAACCGCATTAAAAAACGCTTCAAAGACGCAACTGGGAATATAATGTAATTTTTTTTTTCATGTGAGAAATTCACTAATCAAACACTTATGGCAAAAAAATGAAACACAGATGAAAATTGTACCGGTATTCAAGGACAAGAAAAATCACTGCTGTCTGAAAGAGGACTAAATTATCTGCTGATTACGAAGAAAAAGTCAAAGAAAGGAAAATTCACACAAAGTCAAATTGTTTCATTAGTTTCCACAAATTTAAATAAATGTAGTTTGTTTCTCCATCATGTATATGGATTCCTGTAAGTTTCATGCAAACATATGGGACAGCTGGAGACATTTGTGCTGTTCACCTGCCAGGTGTGAACTTACCCTTATATGTATGCATAGTGTATGTGCCTAACCATGGCGACCAGAAAAAATACATCAATTGCGCACCATGGTTGGTTATGTCTCAATGAGACATTATGTACAAGGGGGATGGAATTAATATTAAAGTTAAGACTTATTTTCTGCAGTTTTAAGTAAATTTTAAGACTTTTCTTTTTCAATTGAAAGGCTGTGTTTTGTTTTTCGGTGACATTATGATTGGTTCTCATGTGCCTCAAATGATTCCAGCTAATGAGAAAATATTTCTACTGCAAAACTGGTGATCTGCATCACAAATGAAACATGGAACAGTTTCTTGAAGAAGAATTGGGTACAATAGCTGATATACCAGATGAATGGGAACTAGCCCATAGAAACTGGGGATTTATGTTGCATGTTACAGGAAGAATTGCTGGAAAAGTGGAAACAAGGCCTAAAAAACTTTTTAGTATATAAAACCAAAAAAATTTACAAAAGAAAAGAAATCAAACTGAATTATCCACAAGTCCAAATAAGGAGATATGTATAAAATAAATAAAAATTATAAAAAAATATAAATATTATATATATATATATATATATATATATACTGCTCAAAGAAGTAAAGGGAACACAAACAGCCTGTTGCAAATGGAATAGTGTTCCCGTTATTTTTTTGAGCAGTATATATATATATATATATATATATATATATATATATATACACATATACGCACAAAAAGGAAAAATAAGCTTATATTATTATGCATACATATAATATAGTAGTATATAATAGTATAATATACATTTATTTTTCCTTCTTGTTTTTGGATTAGTAGTGTAACGTTAACATAGAATTATAAAAGGCACCAGATAATAACAGTTAATAAACATATCAGCAACTAGGAGGGTGATGGGGATATGGGATTTTAAGGAGTATATGAGGGATGTAAAGGTCAGAGAGCTCTGCTTCAGGTGTAGCAATATTTGCATATATAGGATGTATCTATATGGATTTATAGGCTCAAACATTATTTGTTATCTTCCTTGTTTATTGAGATTAAAGCAGTTAGGCTTCTTTTACACTTGCCGTGTTTTTGCGGGCCGTTTTTGCAGCCCTAATAGATTTCTATGGCCTGCAAAAATATATCGGAGCGCCGTGCGCTGTATGGCTCTGAGGGCTGTATAGACAGCCGTGAAAAAATATCAAGCTTGCTTGATATTTTTCACGGCTCACGTACAAGGCCTCCTTTTAAATCAATGGTACTGCAAAAACAATGGTAGCTTGTTTTTGCGGTACACCGTATTTGCGGATCAACTTTTTTTTCTGTCCAATTTGTTACAACAATGAAAAATGGCGATCCGAGAAAGTTTTTTGCGGCCCGTTTTTGCAGGAGACCGCAAAAATCATGACAGTACGGCCCGCAAAAACGGTCCGTGAAAACAAGCAAGCGTAAAAAAAAAAACCTTTAGAGAAATATATGTGTATATATAACTTAATTCTCTTTTTTATATAGCGCTAACATATTCCGCAGCGCTTTACAGTTTGCACACATTATCATCACTGTCCCCACTGGGGCTCACAATCTAAATTCCCTATCAGGTATGTCTTTGGAATGTGGGAGGAAATCAGAAAACCAAGAGGAAACCCACACAAACACAGGGAGAACATACAAACTCCTTGCAGATGGTGGAATTTGAACCCAGGACCCCACCGCTGAAAAGCTGCAGTGCTAACCACTGAGCCACCGTGCCGCCTGCATATGTATATTTGTCTCTTCAAATATAAGGGACATGTGCGTGTTTGTTAAGAGTTGACCTCCCTCTGACAAATAATCTGATTCTGATTTGGGCCATGGGCATATCCGTATAGAAGCTGTTACGTTATTTTGTTTTAATGCGGCATCTACAAAATGTAACAGGCTCCCAATATCTACTGTATATTTGATATTTCCCCCAATCTGCTAGGAAGGCCGGGTGCACAGTGACAGGACATAGATCAGGAATGATTCTTCCTCCCAGCCTCGCTGAGCAGGCCGCACACCATAGCGCCACTTCCAGAGATTTATTAATGTGCAGCTCCCTGACAGTCTGTTTATCATAAAATTCCTCAGAGATTCTTCTTACAGTCAGCCAGGATCAAGGGGGCAGACAATTTAAAACAAAATATTTTCCTTTAGTTATAGATAAGTGATTTAGATCACAGAAAATCATTTATTCTTTTCAGCTCAGATGATGGCATTTTAAATAATCCACTTATAGTTTACAAATATTGGTCAATTATCCTGTAGATCCACACTAAAGTCATTCATAACCGCAGTGCATTAGTACAAATTACTATAGGGTTGCATCTTTTTTTTTTCCTGATTTTTTTTATGGTTGTACAAAAATATTATCTATACAGTATATGATATTATGTATTTCTAAACATTGTGTATTTAGAGAGAAAAAATGACTAGTAAGAAAACATACAGACATAGGGACACTATGAAGATTTAACATTTATAGCATCGATAACATGCGGAAGAACACTTATACTGTGTGTGTGTACATATATATATATATATATATATATATATAGACTGCTCAAATAAATAAAGGGAACACTATTCCATTCGCAACAGGCGGTTTGTGTTCCCTTTATTTTTTTGAGCAGTATATATATATATATATATATATATATATATATTAGCTATAAGTATGTGTTTCAATTTAATTTTATTATATAATATAAAATACATGAAGTTTAAACAAAAACTGTGGAGAATTGAATGAAGTCATATTTCGAGTTAATGTTTCATTGAACAATGAATTTGTTACTGCTCGAAAGGTCAACTTCTTGTAGCTCCTGAGAGTTTAAACCTTGTATTCCAGGTTATTTGTCATTGCGCCTCATTGTGCAATGTAGCCAGGACTCATCCAGGTGGTAACAGATAACTCCCATTGTCCTTGAGAAGTCTCTGCAATGTTAGAAGTTGCAAAATCTTAAAGTAGAATTGCCTTGTACGGAAAATACACCAGTCTTTCCATTTTTTTTCAAAAAGTAATAAATGGCTAGATTCATACAAGTGAACACACAAGCATTGGATGTAATAGCCAGGCTCTGCTGATCTATATAGATAACTGGACAGCTGTGACACAGACATGATAAAAATTCCTCACTTTATCCTTTCACATGGCGAAAAACAAGAAGCCATGTAACCGTTCAATACATTGCGACATGCAGTGACTATAACAAATTGTATTATCTCTACAGTAACCGCCAAAATTGGATTTATCATCGATGTAAAGTCTGTTTTATACTGACACAAGTCAGCTGTTACATCAGGATGTCATATATTATAATAAAAAGATAAAAAGGAAGAGAAAAAAAACACATTAATTTAGTTAGATAATGTTTTTTTCCATAAGCAAAAATGTATCTATTTACAAGTAGTCATATAGATAGACAGTAGTTGTTTTCTTCTTGATGTTTCCTTCCATATAGCGGATGACTTTCTATGGATATTTCCATTCTCTTTATTGTGCAGATCTCGCCTAATATATTGTTGTATCACAATCCTATGAAGAATATCATCTCAATATTTGTGTTACTTAAATATTTTTGTCACATATGTAACCTAAAATATATTGTATAATTTATGACAATGGGTAAATTAAATAAGATTTTTCATTTTTATATATATATATATATATATATATATGTTCATTTATTTCTGATATATATACAATGAAAAAATAATATTGGTATATTAGCATTATATCAGAAATAGATATAAACATTTTTAATATAATAATGTATAACATAGATAAGTAGAATAAACATAAACTACAATTACATAGATGCCCAACACACATACATGTCTAAATAGGTATGCTATGAATTTATAAAATAGACAGCATTGTAATCAGATGGAATATGAATGTATCACAGAATAATGTATAATACCTTAAGAATTAGACAAATTTTAAATCTTTTCCGCCATGGCCAATTTTAATTTTTGCTCTTTCACCATAACTTTTCTATTTTATTTTTTTTTATTTTATAGCTTTTAAATTCCCAATTGGTTGGGGGACGAGTTGCAGTTGTAAATGACACCTTTTGCTTTACCATATAATTTAATGAAAAAGATTTCAGATGTGATGAATTTGAGAAAAAAAACCTGACATAATTCCAACATAGTTTTTCTTTATGGTGTTCGTGTTCAATAAAAATTACAAAATTGTCCAGGTCAGCGCCATTAGTGTGATACCTAACTTACATAGTTTTCTATTTTTTTTTGTTATTTAAGGTTGTGAAAAAGTTTAGGGACATCTGTAAAAACAAACAAACAAAAAACAACTGGTTTGTTTCACCAGTTTATGAGACCCATAATTTTTTTTATCTTTCCTGTATATAAAACTATGTGAAGGTTTATATATTTTTTTAAAGCTAACTTTTTTAGTAATCACTTTTGGGCACAATACAATGTTTTGATCACTTAATATTACATCTTTTTTATTCACATGCGGTGACTGAAAAGTCTCAATTCATTTTTTTCCTCTTTACAGCATTTACTGTGCAGGTTATCTAATATTATATAAACTGATAGATCAGCATTTTCAGTGATACGAAAAATGTTTTTTTATTTCTTAATTTTTAAACTGGATAAAGGGATGTGATTTGAATGTTGCTAGTTTTTATTTTTAATTTTATTTTTATTCCTTATTTTTTAGTCCCAGCAGTAGAGAAAAAGATTGTCTTCCTATGAAACCCAGCCACAGACATGCCAGGACAGCCTATCCTTACATTACCATTGTTTTGGCAGTTGATAAATGGTGAAAGCCCAGGTCAGCTTGGTGGCTCAGTGGTTAGCACTACAGGCTGGCAGTGCTGAGGTCCTGAGTTCAAATCCCACCAAGGACAACATCTGCAATGAGTTTTTATGTTCTGACCATGTTTGTGTGGGTTTCCTCCCGCATTCCAAAGACGTACTGATAGGGAATCTAGATTGTGAGCCCCAATGGGGACAGCGATGATAATGTCTGTAAAGGGCCCGTTACACTGATTTTGTGATGTAGCAGCGATATTGCTAGCGATATCGCTACATGTGACACTTACCGGCTCCCCCTGCACTGATCATGCGAGAATGGCCTGGGCCGCTTCCTGTGGCGCCGACGAGCGACGCGTGGATGCGGGCGGGAGGACGTCAGGATCGCCTCGTCTGACAGGTAAGTCCCGACCCCTGCTATGTCGCTGGTGAGATCTGCCTGTGTGGCAGCTCACTAGCGACCACTTAGCGATGCACCAGCGATCCATATCGTTGTCGGGATCGCTGGTGCATCGCTACGTGTAACGGTACCCTAAAGCGCTGTGGAGTATGATGGCACTATGTAAGTAAAGCAAAGTAAGTAAATGCTGTTACAGGCAGATACTGGATGTGTAACATAGCTGATGATTGTTAGGCGTGGAGCAGGCTCACTTCCCCAGCCTGCTATATAGGACACAGTCAAACAAACATAAACGAGAATTGAGTGAACCCATAATTTGAGTTAACGAGGCTTTTCACTACTTTTTCATTGATGACTTATTATTAGGGTAGGTCATCAATGTCTGGGGTCCGACGCCCAACACCCCCCCATCAGCTGTTATGATCTGAATAGGAGGCAGATGTGCAGTACCCTGTCTTGGCCACTAGCAGAAGATGACCAGCTCCACAAGTGAGTACTTCCGGCTGGCGGACAACTCCCGACACTGATAACAGCTGATTGGTGGGGGGATGCCGGGTGTTAGGCCGGAGTCACACTAGCGATTAAATCGGACGAATGCAATGCGATAAAAAATCTCATTGCAGTCTTCCCAATGTTATTCTATGGTGCTGCTCCCATCATCCGTTTTTTTTATCGGATCCGTTCCTCGACCGAGACCAATCGCAGCTTGCTGCGATTGTCACCGATTTTCTGATCGGATTCGCCAATGCAAGTCTATGGATGCGATTAAAAATCGCATTGAAAACGCACCACATGTGTGACTTGCGATTAAATCGCAAGACTTCTCCAGGTCAACAGGAAAGAGCATCAGGCATTGGCACTGGATGTCAATTTGATGCTTAGATGCGAATAAAATCGGTTCATCGCCGGAAAATGGGATGACAGACGGATCCCTGGACAAGAAATCTTTGTGCGATTTCGCACCGTTAAAATCGGACTGATTTTTTAATCGTTGTGTGTGACTCCAGCCTTAGACCCTGGCCGATCAGACATTGATGATCTATCGTAAGGATAAATCATCAATGAAAAAGTAGTGGACAACCTGTTTAATGTTTTAGATAGGTTAACAACATCAGATCCATCATGTTCTCAATGACTGGTTTAATAATATATTTATTATACTAATACACATACATCTTATAGTCTCATAGCTGCTGGACATCTGCAGATTTGGTCAAGGATTTTTTTAATCACCTTGGTCATGTGAGATTGGTCTTTATATTGATGGCTGCTCTTTATAGGCTGGTGCTCGGTGCCGTGTATAATAACGTCTGTTCTTCCTGCAGATGTGCTGGATGAGCTGCCGGAGAGCCGGGAATGTGTGAACTGTGGCTCTGTGCAAACCCCACTATGGAGAAGGGATGGTACTGGCCATTACCTGTGTAATGCCTGCGGCCTGTACAGCAAGATGAATGGCCTGAGCCGACCCCTCATCAAACCCCAGAAGAGAGTGGTGAGTGATCTTATATATTATTATAACCTGCATTATTATTATAAGTAGAGATGAGCGAACCTAAACTTTACAGTTCAGAATTCATACCGGACGGTACTGAACTCCGGACATGGACTTCTCCTGGAAGTCCGTTTTAGTGTTCGGAGTTCTGGTAGTTCAGCAGTATTATTAGTCAGATTGATGGGACATTTACGTAAATTGTGAATCATGTCATCCCCATACTCATGACCATTTTCTCTATTAATGAATTACTATCTAAATGAATTGTGTTTCAAAGGTTATCAATAAAAAAAAGTAAGCATTCTACTTTATGCTTGCATTCATTCATTTACAGTTTGGGGGGATTTTTCTGTGATATATTTATTCAATTGAGTTTACACACATTATATATATTTCTGAAAGAAATAATTATTATAATTGTGATGCACATCATTAGCCACAGTCTAGAAAAGGTTGTTTTAATCTGTCTTCGGTGTGCGCCGCACCGCTGCATCCTGGTTTCAGCGCCAGATTAAATATTGTAGAGGCCCCTAGGCAGTCAACATCTTGGGGCCCCTCCAGCAAATTATTTCCTAATGTTTTTTAAACTTGCTAAAAACAATTTTAATACACCAGTTACATTTTGTTAAAGAGAACAGAAATAAGTTAATAAAATTATATTAGAACCCAGAAAAGGTAATTACCGGAAGTTAGACTATGATTCTATGACCTCGGATGAATACTATATATATTAGAGCATTTTTCAATTTTAACATTTCAGAAATTGAGAGTTAATGTGTATTGTGATAGATCACTGTCCACTCTATTTGCCTCACTATATCAAGGACGTTGTGTCTGACTGTATGGACGGTTGCCTGGTGTTGGGTTTCCCGACTTGTCCCAGACCTGTCACTTTTGTGCAGGGTACACTTCTGTGTTGTTGAGGCTCCATCCTGTGCTGTGCCAGCAGTTGTGAATTACATGCTATGGAGTTTAAACTTGTAAACATATGGGATAATAATTAGTTTTGTTATACTGCAGCAACATTATTCTGCTTTTTACAATTTAGAAGATGCAGGTACAGCACAGACAAAATCAAACATTACAGGGAAATAAATTAATCAAGTATTCAAACTCTTTAAAGGGTTTGTCTCAGGCTCGGACCCAAGTCTGCAGTCATTTCATGTGACTGCAGACTTCTAAATTGTGACAGATTGTGGTGAGGCCGATCATGTGATTGAACCTGTATGTGATCTTCATTATTAGTTACTTTGACTGTAATGAAGCAGGATCTGCAGCAGTGTTGTACACTTTCTATTCACTTGTTCTGGCAATTGGTGAGTATTCAGTGACTAAGTTGAGGGCCATTAGAAATAGTCCCACCTAATGTATAATATGGCAAATGCAATTATATGCCAGTACTTCCATTAAAAATGACATCTCACAATATACTTTGTCATAGATACAAAAATCTGATTTCATGCACAATCACAGGGATCTTCCCTTTAAAATAGTTTTTATTTTTTTGCTCCATTCTGTCCCTAGTCCCCTACTATATATAATTCAGCTAGTATTACCTTATTTAGTTTTCCCTTTTTATCTATGAATTCATGGGGTACGGCTCCAGTTATGTCATGTGACCATATAGTGAACCCCTGGGAATTAATTGGGTCTGTGATCTCTTCACTGGGTCACCATTTCAGTTAGCAAATCTCCTTGAATGATGCAATTGCATGACATGCACCACACACTTTCTCCATGGGTAGGGGGAATTAAACACATATCACAGTTCTTGATGAAGATTACACAGCTAGGTTCACTCAGTTATAATGTAGAAGATCACAGTTTCGCCTTCTGACTATATATTGATAAGCGACTATTTCATTTAGGAAACCATAAATGAGAGGATGATCACTCTGTCATCCCTTCAGGCAGATATCATCATGTAATGCTAATCTGATGTATCATGGTGTTTATAGCAGAGCATTGAGGAAATCAGAATAAAAGCTCCAAATAAATTTACTGTCCAAATGGAAGATAATCGGAGACTAAACAACATATATATGACAATTACAAAGTGTGACCGACAAACGGGTGGAAGTACAAGTAGTGCCGTTAGAGAAGAAAAAAATCTTGGCTATGTTTTTTTATTTACTGGAATAGTTCTATTGAATGGTTTAGAAAAGTTACTTTCCTAGAAAGGATCTGGTATCAGGCAGGACAGTGGTTTTGGTTAGCCATAGCTGTATTCAGTCTATTTGATTCCACATTACTTTTTCAATTTATAAATACATTTTACAGGGTGTTTATCCAGTATAATAAAAACACTTGTACAAAGTGTTAAACATTTTGCCTGGTGGTGTGATCAGGCGCTACGGGCTGTGTTGTTTTACCATCTGCAGCCGGTAGTAGTAGCAGCATCCATTTTTATAGGCGATACGTGACAGAAATCTCAGATTTTGAAACCAAAGCTGACATGCTAAGACAGATGTTCATATTTGTATACAGAGAAACAACTAGAAATCCATAAAATATAATTTTGGTGGTTTAAATGGAACAGCACATGATGGAGGCTGCTATTTTGCAGGCTGCATGAATATCCAAAGCACTTGGATATTACCAATAGGTTCATAGCCTAGACCTCATGAGTCGGCTGGAAAAGACGGCTTATAGTAATTAGCATTAATAAAGCTTGTGGATAGAATTATAACATAAAATAATATCAAGTTTTTACATATGCTTCTTTAAAACATACACAGCACCTTTGCATAGGTTATCGATATGTGATCAGTAGACACTTCCCTTTCAGTAGAAAAAAAGCGTTCTGTCAGATTTATTGTGCTCATTGGGGCTCATTTGTTGTGCTGATCACTTGAGGTTTCTGAGGTTGAAACTCCTCTAGTCAAAAGTTGATGGCCTATCTTATGGATATGGGACGGATAAGCCATCTGCATGAAACCAGTAGCCCCATTTCTGATACTGTTTGGCCGTGCCTGTAGTTTGTTAAAAAAAACAACAATCCACAAGTTACTCATCTTCCCCAGGTCCATCGGTGAGTCTCCACTGCTGATCCTGATGTCTGGAAAATGTCACGTGAACAGTTCAGCAACCAATCCATGAGCTCGGAACTCTCCCTTCAGAACTGCTGAGCTCACTGATTGGCTACCGCGCTGGAGACAATGCCACACAATGTAAGCAGCAACGGAGATTACCATGGACTCGGTGAAGGAGAGTTCAGAGCGAATTGTTGTTTTTAATAAAATGCAGCCAAGGTCAAACATTATCTGAAGGAGGACAACCCCTTTAATGGCCCATTGATCCGTTAGTTGTATGCAAAATGTTTTGCAAAGCGACCCAGAATGTTTTGATCTCCATATTCTCTTGGCTGCCTTTTGCCCAAAATCTACAAATAAACAGTTGATGGCAAATTGATAACAGCATAGAAAAGCATACGAAAATATACACTGAAGAACTGTATGTTAATTGCCGTATTTACCCTGAAATTGTTTTAATATGCCCTTTGTAACTTTGCCATCACTATTGAACCCACTTACCTTTACATCTGTAAGGGACTCATTGTCCATTGTGCGCTCAGCCCTCATAAAGCTGTGTTAGTTTTGTTATATGACTGCTGTACCTTGGCTCCAAACGGCTGGATATAGAGTAATAAAGGGCTTATTTGTACCATGGACCTTGATGCCAAAAGTTCACTTGTAGTTTGAGAACAGATTAAGAAGAGATCACACATTGACCATATGGCATTTATTATTCTGCCCTTCAAAACAAGCTGCCTACTTTATGTCAAATACAACATAGTTATTAATGTGTAAAGCTCATCCTATAGTAATGTTATAGAAGCAAACAAGAAGTCTTCTGCTACTTACACTACTATTCCTTTATGACATTACTATGACGGGCCAAAAGCCACCACCTTGATAGAACTTACATTGGACATGGATTAGAAAAAAAAAAGTCTGAAACATAAACACGTTTGCATCGATTTTTACTGGTTTACGGTGTTGGAGTTGAGACTTCTTTATGCGTTTTGTATCAATATTTATCAGGAGACTCTAATGCTCTAATCCCAATTGTTTCTCTTCCCAAAATAAAGGGGCCTTAGAACAATACACTTTGGGGGTCTGTCTGTTGACAGATGTTTGTCATTACATGTAAAATTATGGTGGGGTACGTTGGTGCTGAGAGCACCATATTTTACCCGGACTCGTGGCTCAATGATTGCATAAGACGCTTTTACGTTACTGAATCCAGATCGATCCCTATCTCTTCTTTATTGCATTTATAAGGACCTTTATCTCTGGTGTTTGAAAACAACTATTAACTTTATAGATCGAGATAAGACATCTTTAATGTATTATTACACACAGGTGCATTGATCTTTTTTTTACTATGGTTCATTAGATTTACGAGAAATATGTAAGACCGTGGCAGCTAATAATAGTTCAACAATTACCTTATTAGGTAGTTGAAATTTATATCTTAGGTTTATTTTTATACACAGCCGTCTTCAAGGAGAATTGGACTGTCTTGTGCCAACTGTCACACCACAACTACAACACTATGGCGCAGGAATACGGAGGGCGAGCCTGTGTGTAATGCCTGTGGCTTGTACATGAAATTACATGGGGTACGTTCTACTTTTTTCTTACTATTTTCACTTTTACTATGGTTTCTAAATGGGTCAAAAGAGCATGTAGCATTTTGTAGCTGTTAACTCTTTAACACCAATGTAAAAAGAAGAGACTGGGCATCTAGGACCTCCCCTGCGGTTCCTAGAAGTGTGAGCTGCATCTATCAGACATTTTTGGCATCATTTTCAGTTGTAAATCTCTTGGACGGACATAAAGTGGGACATTCCCTCTTTTATGTATTTATAAAGAATAATTTTGCATTCCTGATATTTCAGGTTCCTCGACCGCTCGCCATGAAAAAAGAGGGAATTCAAACTAGAAAAAGAAAGCCAAAGAATCTAAACAAGTCAAAGTCCTCTAGTAATGGTAGGTCACACATCACATGCATAAAAGGATCTCTATAAGCAATTGCACCTAAAATTCTTCTACATTTGGAGCCTGTATTAATTTCAAGCATTTTTTTTATATAAATGTAAAAATCTCATGGATCTCCAAGGGACGTGTCTGCAGCCATAGCCCATAGATTACATTTCTCTTCTATTCTATTCGTGGGCGAATATTTCATTGGTGCAACCTGTTTGGCCATACAGGGGCCCAAGTGGTAAGGTGCCCATTTCTACCTCCAAATAAAGTGCATTATTTGCATTTTTAGGAGCTCTTGGGCTCCAAAGGTTCCTTGATATTGTTCTTGCAAAGGTGCTATTTTCTTTCTGTATCCGACAGTGATTCTATTACTATATTTTTATCACAATTTGAATTTCAGTGGTCATTTTACATCATCAAGGAGTGCACTGCGAATACACTGCCAATATTTAATTCTCTTTCAGATCCATTAAATCTATTTAGATCATATATTAAAACAACCTTAATAAAATAAGACAACTACAGTATTTAGTTTTATTTTGTTTAGCACTTTTAACATAGCACTTTTAACATCTAGATGTACATCTTTTACAATTTTTATCTTTACAATCAAAAAATTCTTTTAGTGTAAAACAACTCTATATTATATTGAGTAGCCCATAGCTAGAGTGGTAGAACCGCAATGTGAGCAAGTCACTATACAGTACAGCGTGCTTGATAATAATAGGTTAATATGATTTATCAGGAATGGCCATTCCATTCTTTAAAGCACCACTCCAGCAGTAAAATTAAAAAAATGCTTTTGACCTAAGATCCCTGTAAAATCCCTGACCATACTCTCATACTTAACTGACTCTGTCTTCCCCTTTTATCGCCGCCGCTCCCATCAGTCTTCGGCAATTTGAGACCTACTGGATTGCTCTAGTGTTTCATGGAGCAAGTCAGAGGTCACAACTCATTACAAGTCTATGAGAGCCTTGTTTTGGCTTTCATAGATTTACATTGAGAGCTTGTGACCTTTACTTTTGAGTTCCAGACAGTCAGAAGTTGCGGTCACAAGATGGCGGGCGGCGACGAAAAAGTGTAAAGATGCCAGAGGGTGAGTATAAAGCGCCACTCTAGTGCTGAAATAAAAACTGAAGTGGTGCTTTAAATGTATCACTATGATATATACATGATGCTGCCACGACAGAAAGTTGTCTGTCTACAACAGTGGTTCCCAAACTCCAGTCCTCGCGGACCCCAACAGGTCATTTTTTCAGGATTTCCATAGTGTTATTTATGTGAGAGAATTCCTGATGCCTCGATGATACTTCCATCACCTGTGAAATACTAAGGAAATCCTGAAAACATGACCTGTTGGGGTCCGCGAGGACTGGAGTTTGGGAAACACTGGTCTACACTCTCTATTGGCATAGTTTACAGCCAACTTCATAGCCTCCAATTCAATGGAAGGGGAAGAAGGTAAACTTCCCTTAGTGTGAAACCTTTTATGCTCTGTTCACAATGTGCACTGGAGGCTCCATTAGGAAGCTGCATCACAAATCCTGAAATTTGTAGCAGGAAATAATGCTTGACGAATACCATAGTTGAAGAATAATTTTATCATTATATATGAAGGGATTTTCCACTTTTAGAAAAGTGGATCTCTAACGTTACCTGTCATGTAAATTAACAAAAGAAAATTGTACTCACCCTCTCTGCTACTCCTCCAGTCTCTGTTTTGGCCGCAGTGGTGACTTTACGGTGACAACTCATATCACTGCTGCAGCTAATCACTGAGTTTGGAAGCTCAGCTGAGGTAAGCAGCACCAGTCGCTTAGTGCAGTCATTGTCTGCAGAGGTAACATTAGTTGTGACATCATCAATACCGCCAAGTGAAGAGTCAACGCTGGAGCCGAGGATGATGACTAATAACTGCTTTTGTTATTTAAATGACAATCAATGTTAGGGGTCCACATTTTTTCTGTATGTTGTGATGACAGGGCAGAGATTCTAATGTCCTGTAGCCTTTCTGATATTTATACATAATACTGATGTCCTATCTAAACCAAGTCCTGTTTGTTCATGTGATTTGCAGGTACCGGTAGCCACCAAATTCCTATGACTCCGACTTCCACAACGTCATCCACAAACTCTGATGACTGTGTAAAAAGCGGTTCTCCTAACAATCAGGGCACAGCTTCTGGGGTAAGTGTCATAATGATAACACAAGAATACAAGTGGTGTCTTATCTCTCTCGCTATCTTATCTTTGGGAAGTTATCTCCACAAACATTTAGCTTTCAATGCATGATAGCATGTACGTAAGAAAATCAGAAGCCATAACCAAGCCAATATAAAAAGAGGATTCCTTGTCAATTTCAGTACCTCACATCGAAGTCCATAGTTGCACATAATCGTACAAAAAAATGGAGTTTTTATTAATGCTGGATTTATTAAAAGCAATAGCTAACATTCTTGCTATACACATTGTGATCTTTGTGACAAACATTTATCAGACATTTCCACGGATTGTGATGTTGTCCACACGCTGGAACTCTGCTTTATATTTGTGATCAATATTAACCCTTTCTGTTAGGCCAGTTTCACACAACAGGTTTATATCTCACTAGATGGTGGCCCGATTCTAACGCATCGAGTATTCTTGAATATGTATGTAGTTTATTTATGAAGATTTAAGACAGAAGTTGTTCAGTAAAGATGAGTGAACTACGTCGCGCTGTGAGTGAGGGTTAAATTCTGCGTCAATATCGCTGATTGGTCGCCGGGTGCGACCAATCAGAAAAGCGTGTTTCAAATCCCGCGGCAATTCGCGGGCGGACTGCACCTGTTTCTGATTGGTTGCGGCCGGCCGGGCGTGACCAATGAGTGACACGAGATTTCCATTACAAACAGAAAGACAGACAGAATTAGACGATTATATAGTAGATACGTGAATAACAGTTTCTGGGTTTTTTTCAGTGTGTGGACCCATTTTTGGTCTGTGTCAGTTTTCACACTCATTGCTGTATCTATTTTTGTTGTATAAAGAAAAAAAACCTTAGAATTTTCTACCCTTTTAACAGTAAAATATAGATCTGTCTTTTCCCCACGGGCTCATTGATGTGTGAAGGGGCACAAGTGATCAATTTGCAAAAATATGGAATAGCACTTGTAGCATTAAAACGTATGTGTGAAAGCTCTCACATAGGGGATCATTATTTCTCCTAAAGGAGATCTTCATATAGGCAAGTGTTTCCTGAGATTACTGAAGAGGAATAGCAACACATCCTACATTTATAGTAGGGTTTGTAAGGGCTCCTGTATGCTAACGCCTTATCCCCTCAGCGATTTTCTATTTTTCTTCATCCCCTTCCTCCAAGAGCCAAAACTTTTTTATTTCTCCAGTCATATGAAGGCTTTTTTTTTTGCGAAACGAGTTGTACTATTGATTTACACCATTCATTCTGCCACATAGTGTACTGGAGACGGGAAAAAAATACCAAGTGCGGTGAAATTTTGGGCAAGATATGATGATTTGACCTCCTTTATTTGCAAATTATTGCGATGTTGTGGCGACCGAAAAATGTAATTCTCGCATTTTGATTTTTTCTCATTACGCTGTTATCCATCGGATTAATGTACTTTATATTTTGATAAAAACACAAAAATTGAGCTTGGTTTGAGTTGGTACACATGCAGCATATAAATGCATGTTCACATGGCCAAAAAGCATACAAAACCTACAAAAGACAAAATGAAAAAAAGCCTGCTATAATACAATACAATGCTATGTTTGATCAAATACAGTATTACTAAGAACTCTGTATGATTTAAATGCACTTTTGCTTTTTACTTATTTAATTATAGCAGGGTTTTTTCATTTTGTCTTTTGTAGGTTTTTTATATTTTAATAGACTGAACTGGGCAAAAGGGAGGTGATTTGAGCTTTGCGTTTTTTTTGTATTTTCTTTTTTATATTTTTTTTGTTACTTTTTTCTACTTTTTATTTTAATGTATTTAGTAGTCCCTCTAGGAGACTTGAAGCTGCGATCGTCTGATCGCTTGTACTATACATATCAGTGCTCCAACCCTGCTATGTTTAGCAAAAATCACAATCTCCTATGAACGCTGGCCCCGAATCTGCATTCAAAGGACTATCGTAATGACAGGCATGGTGGTCTTCAGTGGACCCCTGGCTGTCATGACAACTGCAATCATGTTGACGGGCATGCCGATGGGCTGGATTAATGACGCACTTCATGTATGCGCTTGTTAAATGCTGCTGTTAGCATTTAACTGGTTAACAGTCGAGGGTAGATCCGAGATCCAGAGGAAATTGATAGCTGATTAAAGTCATCAAGTGCAGGGAAAACCATCAAGTGTGGGGAAAGATGCGGGCTCAGCATCAAAGGCATGGACACAGTTGATGACGTAAATATAAGTCATTGGTCGTGAAAATAAACAGGGTAGTTCTGAGATAAACATTCTGAGAAATTTTTCCTGGAATCTCTGGCAACTAAAAATAAGCATTTTGCTGTAAGTTTAGGGATGTATACTCTTTCTATGTAGTGTGGCATGTCAAAGGGTTGTGTAGTCAATGGGAGATGTGTGTCCCATAAATGGCTTGTCTCCATAATGTAAGGCATGACAAATATTGCTGTATTATTATTGTTTTGAAGGACCTGTGGTGAGGTCACAGTCATGTGACCAGTCAGCTGCTGGGTTCGTGGGTGTGACTACACCCTTATAATGTGGCCTGCTCCTGAACCAGGGGGCTGTGTGTGAGGGGGGTATACACCTCCTGTGTGCGCTGAGGCTCGCGGACTGAGCCTGAACTAAAGGACATTCGATGTTACTTTGTCTCCTGAACTGAAAGCTGTTTATTTTGGTGACGTGCTGTTTGGTTTATGATGTAATAAACTGCATGAACTTTAAGGGGACCTGCCTCCTGACTGTCTCCCATCGCACCTAAGCGAGTAGAATCCCTACAATTGGTGGAGAATGCGGGCAGCGTTCCCAGCAGAGCCGTGAGACTGTTACTGCATGTCCTGGGTCAAGTTTGCAACAAGCCAGCAAGCATTGCCTGGGATAATTGAGGACCTGCTGAAACACCTGGTCCAGGTCCAGGCACAGCAACAGGAGACCAACAGGCTGTTATTACAGTAGATCCAACAGAGCCAGCAGGAGCAACGGCAGCAGTTCCAACAGAGCCAGCAGGAGTAGCGGCAGCAGTTCCAGCAGAGCCAGCAGGAGCAACGGCAGCAGATGTAGCTTCTGGCAACCGCTATCCCGGAGGGCAGGAAGAGCGCCCCAACTCCAGGTCTGGCTGATACCAACCCCGTCGAGAAGGCGGTAAGACGCGCATTACAAAAAATGACCCCTGAGGATGATGTTGAGGCCTTCCTGACGGTGTTTGAGAGGGTGGCTGAGAGGGAAAAACTTCAGCCAGAGCAGTGGGCAGGTGTACTAGCCCCATACCTGACAGGGGAGCCCCAGAAGGCGTACTATGACTTAACTGTACAAGACGCCAAGGAGTATCCCTGTCCCGCTTGCGCCTTGGCTGAATGGCGTGAGCCGGGGGGTGGTGGCCCCACTGTGCCACAAACCAGACTACCCTGGAAGGGGCGTAACTCCGACAGCTACCTCGGTCTTCACTGGAGCCTCTGATGGTGAGGTCAGGCTTGTGCGGCAGGTAGCTGTCGGGTGCCACTCCAGGGTGGTGTCTGGCTGTGGCTGCTGATCCCACTCGGGGACAAGTCACTTGGACAGGTGTGACTAACAGGCAGGCTGAGACACTGGGCAAGCAGGCACGGCTGAGACACAGGGCAAGCAGGCACGGCTTGGTACACTGGCAGGCAGGCACGGCTTGGAGACACAGGGCAAGCAGGCACGGCTTGGAGACACAGCACAGGCGGGCACGGCTCGGAAAGGAACAGGTAGGGGCCTGTTCACACAGCAGGGGCAGGTATAGGTTTAGGCAGGAAGAAGTGGAGTATGTTGGAACAGGTTAGGAACTGAGCCGCAGGAGTGCGGAGTAGGTGGAGCCGCAGGAGTGTGGAGTAGGCGGAGCCACAGGAGTGCGGAGTAGGCGGAGCAGCAGGAGTGCGGAGAAGGCAGAGCCGCAGGAGTGCGGAGTAGGCTGGGCTGCAAGGGAGCCAAGGCGGCTGGGCTGCAAGGGAGCCGGGCAGGCAGAGCGGCAAGGGAGCAGGGCAAGCAGAGCGGCTAGGGAGCCGAGCAGGCAGAGCAGCTAGGGAGCCGAGCAGGCAGTGCAGCTAGGGTGCCGAGCAGGCAGAGCAGCTAGGGAGCCGAGCAGGCAGAGCGGCTAGGGAGTCGAGCAGGCAGAGTGGCTAGGGAGCTGAGCAGGCAGAGCTGCAAGAGAGCAGAGCAGGCAGAGCTGCAAGGGAGCAGAGCAGGCAGAGCTGCAAGGATGCAGATGCACAGACAGAGCTGCAAGGGTGCAGATGCACAGAGTTGCAAGGGTGCAGATGCACAGACAGAGCTGCAAGGGTGCAGATGCACAGACGGAGCTGCAAGGGTGCAGATGCACAGACAGGGAGGACACAAGGAAAGACACAGCAGGGAAGGAAGCCACAGACAAGGAGAAAAGGAGACTAAGGTAGGACAGAGTACAGACAAGATACTGGGACCAAGACTCAAGGGCCAGGATATTCAGCCTCCTGGCAGGCAGGCAAGGTACAAAGCAAGACAAGAAGTATTCCTCCAGAGAAGGAGGAAATACACAGGACAGGGCCTGGCTTCCTCAGCAGCAAGATACTAACTGAGATTAGACATTGCACAGGCAATGTTTCACTGGGTGTGGCGGAACTAAATAGTCAAGGGCTCTAGGTGATTGGACAGGGACAGATTAGACAGGTGCACCCTGACTGCATAAGAACCAGAGAGTTCTGGCGCCACCCCCCTACACACACATAGCCAGGAAACATACAGGAGAGCAGAGGCACAGAGCACAGGACTGGCAACAGACAGAATTCACAGCATGGCTTGAAGCAGAAAGTAAGTTGGTGTGCAGGGGATGGGAGGCCATGCAGTGATGCCCGCAGGATTGTTACAGTACCCCCCCTTTACGGCCCCTCTTCCTCAAGCCTGCCAGAATGACCAGAAGAAGGAGTACGGGACCACACACAGTCCAGGCTGACAGGGCATCCTTCTGGTAAGATGAAGTAGGCGTGCCATCCAGAATCACTGAGTGCCAAGTCTCTTGGTGCCCAACAGCTTTCAACACAGAGGGTGCAATGACTTCTTCCTCCAGATTGGCAAAAAGCGGGGCCCTGGCAGCTTCAAACTTCGCTCCTACATCAGCCGGCCAGCTAGAAACTGAAGACACCTGCACAGAGTCAATTTTTAGCCCGTTATTCCAAGAAAATTGGACGTCCTCCTCCAGATGGGTAAAAAAACGGAGATACATAGGCCACTGTTCTCACCTCTTCATCCACCTGCCACATGGAAGTTGGAGGCATACATACGGGGAGCCACTTCCGCCTGTTACCCGGAAAAGACTGGGCCACTTCTTTCAAGTTGGCGAACGAGTACTGCTTAATCCTGGGACCTTCACCCACTGGCCATAGAGGAGCCGAGGGCATCCACTCAGGATCCATCTTCAGCCCACTATCCTGGGGAAGACAATCAAGCGACAGGGATGTTCCTGGGGACTGGTGACCGGAGGTGTGCGGAGATAACGCCACTGCTTTCTTTTCTTCAGTGACGTCAGCACAGCATGAATTAATAACCATCAGGTGGAGAAGGTGACGATACAGAAAACCGGCCTTTCAGTAGTGGAACTAGGAACCTCTGTTGGCTAGGCAGTTCCAAATGCAGCACCACGCTGGGTCTTTGGACCGGAAGGGGCAGTAGAGTGCCTGGCTCTGAATGACCGGTGGGCAAACTGGACAGCAGGTGGAAAACAAATGTCTTCGTGTATAACTCTCCGATTAGGAGTTGTAGTTGACCCCTCAGTACTGGACTGTTCACAAGTAGGGCTCGGCCATCACCAAACACCCTCAAAGGATTCTGGAACTGTGGAGCAGGAACCACGCACAGACTCCATCTGGCTTGCAGCTTACAGACATCTGCAGGGCCGAAACTCCCACAAGGCACCGGAACAGTCACAGACTTTAGTGGAGAGGAGGTACTCTCACCAAGGGCAGTCTGTTATGATGAGTCACCGAAGGAGGAAAAAACAAAATACTAGCTAAGTCCAGAAAAACCAGAGAGGTTGGCAGCTATCGGATTGCAGACCCCTGAACCTATCCACAACAACTAGCAGTAGCCGTGGGGGGTTCCTACGGTGCCCTAGACCCCTCGATCACAGCCAGAGAACTACATAGCCTAGACAGAAAGGGGAAAAACTAAACTGCCCCAGAGCAGACCCCAAAACAATAGGCAGCCCCCAACATATAATGACAGTGAAGCAAGATGAAAACACTAACACAGATAGAAAGATAGGTTGAGCAAATGATGGGGCCCAAGCTAACTAAAATAGGACAGGATAGGAAAGCTGCTGTCTGCCATCCGCAAAAACCCTATCCAAAATGGGCCAACCGACTGATAGGAAAAACAGGCCCTGAAGTCGCTAGGCTTCAAAAGACTAAATCAGCACTCAGGTATATTCTGAAGACAGAGCAAAAGATCAACAGATCAGAGACAAAAATGGAATTCAGCTCACCCCCGGCCGGGGATGGCAGAACTCCCAAAAAACAAGGCAAAGCAAAAACAAAACTGAAGTGTTCAAAGCAGAGCAGAAAAACTTAGCTTTGAGACGCAGGAATCAGACTGGTCTCCAAGAATCCAGCAGAATCACCAGCAAGGCAGCAGGGCGTCGGCTGCCTTATATCCAGTCCTCAATTCCAGCCACCCAGTCATCATCTAGCTGCCCAGGTGTTTGGTAATCAGCCTTACTACCTTCCTTCACCAGAGGAGGGAGTTCATCAGACCTCAACGGTGAAGGGAAAAATGAACTCACAACAGCAGTCTCTCCTACTGACCCAAGGTTCTGGAGCTTTGGCTTCACAGGGCAGAGACCTTCAGGTTGTTCCTTCTCAGGACTGGCCTCTGGCGACAACCTAGCCAGCCCCTTTTTTTAGACCTCTTGGATCTTGCATGGGGGGCTGCTCTGGCAGGTTGAGGAACAGATGGGTCATGGACGGTCACCGACGGAGAAGATGAATTGGCCCAAGGCTTCTTTTGTCCGGTCCGTTCCTGGAAGCTTAGGGGGGAAGACTCTTCAGGAGACACTGTACTTGGCTTGTCAAAGGCTTTGCAGAAGGCCACCAGGAAGGCCGGTACGCTCAAGGTGATGGGATCCCCCGCTTCCCAAAGGGAGTTAAGCCACTGCAATGCATCTCCTGTTAGGTAGGACATTAGTAATCCTACCTTTACCCGATCGCTGGCGAAGTAGGGAGCATGCCATTGAAAATAGCATAGGCACTGCTCCACAAAGGCACAAAACTGCTTAGGGTCCCCATCATATCTTGGCGGGTCCGAGGGAGGTTCAACTTTAGGTATGCCAGCCTCTAGTTGAGCAAACAGTCTATTGGAGACCACAATGGTGGGAGGAGCAGTGAAGGATTGGGCTTCAGACCGGGTAAATTTATTTGGTTGCCCATACTGGCAAAGAAGCTCATCTTGTTCCGAGAGCGAAAGGACATGGGACTCAGCGGGGACCATGGCCTGTGCAAACTGTCACGCTCGCTCCTTGGCTGAATGGCATGAGCTGGGGGGTTGTGGCCCCACTGTGCCACAAACCAGACTACCCTGAAAGGGGCGTGACTACGACAGCTACCTCGGTCTTCACTGGAGCCTCTGATGGTGAGGTCAGGCTTGTGCGGCAGGTAGCTGTCGGGTGCCACTCCAGGGTGGTGTCTGGCTTTGACTGCTGATCCCACTCGGGGACAAGTCACTTGGACAGGTGTGACTAACAGGCAGGCTGAGACACTGGGCAAGCAGGCATGGCTGAGACACAGGGCAAGCAGGCACGGCTTGGTACACTGGCAGGCAGGCACGGCTTGGAGACACAGGGCAAGCAGGCACGGCTTGGAAACACAGGGCAAGCAGGCATGGCTTGGAGACACAGGGCAAGCAGGTACGGCTTGGAGACACAGGGCAAGCAGGCACGGCTTGGAGAAACAGGGCAAGCAGGCACGGCTTGGAGACACAGGGCAAGCAGGTACGGATTGGAGACACAGGGCAAGCAGGCACGGCTTGGAGACACAGGACAGGCGGGCATGGCTCGGAAAGGAACAGGTAGGGGCCTGTTCACACAGCAGGGGCAGATATAGGTTTAGGCAGGAAGAAGTGGAGTATGTTGGAACAGGTTAGGACCTGAGCCACAGGAGTGCGGAGTAGGTGGAGCCGCAGGAGTGCGGAGTAGGCGGAGCCGCAGGAGTGCGGAGTAGGCGGAACCGCAGGAGTGCGGAGTAGGCTGGGCTGCAAGGGAGCAGAGTAGGCTGGGCTGCAAGGGAGCCGGGCAGGCAGAGCGGCAAGGGAGCCATGCAGGCAGAGCGGCAAGGGAGCCGTGCAGGCAGAGCGGCTAGGGAGCTGAGCAGGCAGAGCGGCTATGGAGCCGAGCAGGCAGAGCAGCAAGGCAGCCGAGCAGGCAGAGCGGCAAGGGTGCAGATGCACAGACAGAGCTGCAAGGGTGCAGATGCACAGACAGAGCTGCAAGGGTGCAGATGCACAGACAGAGCTGCAAGGGTGCAGATGTACAGACAGGGAGGACACAAGGAAAGACACAGCAGGGAAGGAAGCCACAGACAAGGAGAAAGGGAGACTAAGGTAGGACAGAGTACAGACAAGGTACTGGGACCAAGACTCAAGGGCCAGGATATTCAGCCTCCTGGCAGGCAGACAAGGTACAAAGCAAGACAAGAAGTATTCCTCCAGAGAAGGAGGAAATACACAGGAAAGGGCCTAGCTTCCTCAGCAGCAAGATACTAACTGAGATTAGACATTGCACAGGCAATGTTTCAGTGGGTGTGGCGGAACTAAATAGTCAAGGGCTCTAGGTGATTGGACAGGGACAGATTAGACAGATGCACCCTGACTGCATAAGAACCAGAGAGTTCTGGCGCCACCCCCCTACACACACATAGCCAGGAAACATACAGGAGAGCAGAGGCACAGAGCACAGGACTGGCAACAGACAGAATTCACAGCATGGCTTGAAGCAGAAAGTAAGTTGGTGTGCAGGGGATGGGAGGCCATGCAGTGATGCCAGCAGGGTTGTTACAGTCCCAAACTAAAAGCAGAAATTCTCGCACATTTGGGGGTGACAATGACTACCAGGGCACAGCGAGTTCATCGCTGGGCCTATCACCGGGATAAACCGCCGCCAAATGTTCGACCTGTTGCACCTGGTCCAGAAATGGCTGCAGCCAGAGTCGTCTTCCCCGGCACAGATGGTAGAGTGAGTGGCCATGGATCGGTTTGTGCATTCTCTGCCGAGACCCATACAGACTTGGGTTGCCCAATGCCGATGAACTGCTTGGGCTGGTCGAGAGATACCAGGGGATGGAAGGTTCCTTGGGGAAGCAGCCCATTCCGTATTGGGGGCCCCAGCAGGGGGCGAAGTCCCAAAAAGGGGTGGCGCGTTCAAGGTCAAAAGTGGTGAGGGAGGCGGTGCCCAAGGTCCCCACGGGTAATATTATTTGCTGGAAGTGCCACGGGCCAGGACATATAGCTGTCCGTTGATACCAGACCACCGAGCAGATGGACTTCAGCATGGGACGCCGTAGTTCATACTATGCATATCCAGCTTGCAGTGTGAACTCGCCACCTAACGAGGGGCCACATGCCTGTCCCGTAAAGGTGAACGGTCGAGCAGCAATGGCGCTTCTGGACTCTGGGAGCTTAGTGACCCTTGTAAGGGTCAGTTTTCCTTTCAACCTACTCCCGGGGAAAAGGGTTGGCGATCGTTGCATACATGGTGATGCAAAAGACTACCCTATGGCCAGGGTGAACATTGAAATGGCGCATGGTACCTAGTCAAATGAAGTTGGCGTCGTTCGGGACTTGTTGCATCCGATAATTATAGGCCGCGATTTCTGTCTGTTTTGGAATCTGTGGGGTAAGGGTTCTGAGATGGCTAACAAGAGCAGGGAACCCATGAACCCTAATAAGGGATCAACCCCAACAGAGGCAGATGGGTTTCCTTTATGTGTCCTTGTTGGGGATGAGGAGGAAGTGTCCCCTGTACCTGACATTCCGGAGTTAGGGGTGGCCGGTGAGAATTTTGGGACTGCCCAACAGAGGGACCCCACGCTGAGGGAGGCCTTCAACAATGTCACCGTCATTAATGGGGTTACACAAGAGCCGGGAGCAGACACAAGGTTTCTCTATTTCATGTTGAATGGGGAATTGTTATACCAGGTCACAAAAATAAGGGAGGAGCAGTTAATAGTACAAGGCCCCTATAAACGGAAAGTGTTGGACATGGCCCATGCACACATCTTGGGGGGACACCTGGGGGTGAGAAAAACGCAGGAACGGATTGTACAGAGATTCTATTGGCCTGGGTGTCACCAGGAAATAGCGAACTATTGCAGCTCCTGCCCGACAAGTCAGTTAACTGCCCTCACATCTCATTTTCGGAACCCCCTTGTGCTACTGCCCATTATTGAGGTGCCATTTGAGAGAATTGCCATGGACTTGGTCGGTCCCTTAGTTAAATCAGCTCGGGACCATCAGTATATATTAGTCATCCTGGACTATGCCACACGCTATTCTGAGGCAATTCCCCTGAGAAACTCCTCCGCGAAGAGTATAGCCCGCGAGCTGGTGCATGTGTTTTCCCGGACGGGTCTGCCAAAGGAGATCCTGACCGACCAGGGCCCACCTTTTATGAGCAAGGTGATGAGGGAATTGTGCAGAGTCCTGCAAATCACCCAGTTGTGGACTTCAGTGTACCATCTGCAGCCAGATGGCCTTGTTGAGAGGTTTAACAAGACACTGAAGAGCATGCTAAGAAAAGCCATAGAGAAAGACTGTAGAGACTTGTAGAGACTGGGATTGTCTCTTACCATATCTGCTGTTTTCTATCCGTGAAGCCCCTCAGGCTTCCACAGGGTTCTCGCCCTTCGAGCTTCTGTACGGCTGACATCCGCGAGGTCTCCTAGATATAGCCAAGGAAACCTGGGAAGCCGAAGTCACGCCCCACAGAAGCGTCATTGAGCATGTGGCACTGATGCAACAGCCGGTTGCGAAGGTGATGCCCATTGTTAAAGAAAATCTCCGCCAGGCACAAGAGGCTCAGGCCAGGGTCTACAACTGGTCAGCCAGAGTGAGGCAGTTCAATCCGGGAGACCGAGTTCTCGTGCTAATCCCGACGGTGGAGAGTAAGTTCTTGGCCAAGTGGCACGGGCCGTATGAGGTGGTGGAGAAGTTTGGAGACGTAAACTACAAGATCCACCAACCGGGAAGACGGAAGCCATATCAGGTTTACCATGTCAACCTCATCAAGCCGTGGCAAGATAGAGAGCCAGCGGTAACTCCGTGCCTGCTGGGCAACCTAGCAGGGGAGGTTGGAGCGGTTACTATAGCGGAGACACTATCGAAGACCAAAAACAGCAGTGCCGAGAGTTACGCCAGAAAAACAGGGACCTGTTTTCAGAGTTACCGGGGTGCACAAAGGTTGTGGAGCATGAAGTTCTGACCGAGCCATATGTGCGGGTGAACGTGAAGCCTTATCGAATCCCTGAGGCTCGTCGAGAGGTAATCTCCAAGGAAGTCCAGCATATGTTGAAGCTCAGGGTCATTGAGGAATCCAAGAGCGGCTGGTCGAGCCCGATTGTCCTGGTCCCGAAACCGGATGGTGAATGGAGGTTCTGCAACAATTACTGGAAGCTGAATGAGGTCTCCAAGTTCGACGCTTATCCCATGCCACGCGTTGATGAGCTCATCGAGAGACTTGGATCTGCCAGGTACATAACCACCTTGGATCTGACAAAGGGATATTGGCAGATCCCCATGGCACAGGAAGCCAAGGAGAAGACGGCATTTTCCACACCAGACGGGTGCTTCCAATATGTCCGGATGCCGTTTGGCCTGCAGGGAGCTCCGGCAACCTTCCAGAGGGCGATGGATAGAATCCTTTCGCCTCATAAGCTATACGCTGCGGCATACGTGGATGATAACGTCATCTTTACCCCGGACTGGGAGACTCACCTGGAAAAGATTCAAGCAGTGTTTGATGCGCTAAGAGAGAGACGGGGTTTACAATAAACCCGAAGAAGTGTGCCTTGGGTAGAGAAGAAGCCAAGTACCTCGGATACGTAGTAGGGCGTGGCAAGATCAAACCCTAAATCAATAAAGTGGAGGCAATTCAAACATGGCCGAGGCCTCTGTCAAAGAAGCAAGTTAAAGCCTTCCTGGGGATCATAGGATATTACAGGAGGTTCATCCCAAACTTCGTCACAATGGCTGCACCTCTAACTGACCTGCTTAAGGGGACAAAGTCAGTGATGGTCAGTTGGTCCGAAGAGGCGGAGTCAGCCTTCCAAGAAATGAAAGGAGCTTTATGTAAGCAACCCGTTTTGGTGGCTCCAGACTTTAAACGTGAATTTGTCCTCCAGACACATGCCTCAGATGTCGGGGTAGGAGCAGTCCTTTCCCAAGAGATACGTGGGGAGGAGCATCCTGTTCTCTACTTGAGTAGGAAGTTGTCTTCTTGTGAGAAAAATTAATCAGTTATAGAGAAGGAATGTTTGGCCATAAAATGGGCAGTGGATACATTATGATACTACCTGGTGGGACGGAAGTTCAGATTAATATCCGACCATGCCCCACTCAGATGGATGAGGGAAACAAAGGGTAAGAATGGTTCTTAGCCCTGCAAGATTTCGACTTCCATGTAGAGCATAGGGCCGGGAAACTACATGGTAATGCCGATGCCCTCTCAAGAATCCCTTGCCTGGTAGGTGAAAGTGCCAAGCCCCATGGCTTTAGGCAGAGGGGGGAGGTATGTGGCGTGGCTAAGGGTTGTGTAGTCGATGGGAGATATGTGTCTCATAAATGGCTTGTCTCCATAATGTAAGGCATGACAAATATTGCTGTATTATTATTGTTTTGAAGGACCTGTGGTGAGGTCACAGTCATGTGACCAGTCAGCTGCTGGGTTCGTGGGTGTGACTACACCCTTATAATGTGGCCTGCTCCTGAACCAGGGGGCTGTGTGTGAGGGGGGTATATACCTCCTGTGTGCGCTGAGGCTCGCGAACTGAGCCTGAAGGAAAGGACATTCGATGTTACTTTGTCTCCTGAACTGAAAGCTGTTTATTTTGGTGACGTGCTGTTTGGTTTATGACGTAATAAACCGCATGAACTTTAAGGGGACCTGCCTCCTGACTGTCTCCCGTCACACCTAAGCGAGTAGAATCCCTACAGTAGTCATCAACAATGTGGATCACACAGAAGGAGCCAAATATCTTTCGATGACCCCAACCCTTACAGTACTGGGAACCCTAGTCTTAGAAAATCCAAAAAGTTTGCCATTTTTTTCAGAATATAAGGAATCTTTTAAGTAGACAATTAGAGAAACAGATTTTTCATCATTAGATTTTTTAAAATCAATATATTAGCTAGTTATAATGTGGTTATAGGGTTTTACAGTTTTGTAAACTCTTTTCCCTCTGGCTGCATTTAAAAAAAGCCAAAACAAAACTGCTTCCCAAAGTCATTGCTCTGTCCTCGCCACTGTCTGTCATTGTCTACAACTCTGCAGCCAATTGCTTTGCACAGGGGCTTTGCCCTTTCAGAACTGCTGAGCTCAGTGACTTGGTGCAGCGCTGTATAACATCAGCGCTGCTGACAATAACAGAAACCGGGAATAGTGGTGGAGACGTAGGGTATGTGCACATGTTGCAGATTTGCTTTTGTAAAATTCTGCGTGGGTTCTGCCTCTCTTGGGATAAAACACAGTTGAAATCCCGAGCGGTTTTTATGCGTTTTTGATGCGGATTTGTATGCATTTTTGTAAGCAAAATAAAGATATAATATTTAACAAAAAAAGAATTGTGATGTAATTTCCTTGTCCAACCTCTTCTTTTTCATTCTCAATTGCAGACCATAATATCATTACATACCATGTTCAAATATAATGTTTACACACACAAAACAAACATAAGCGAATATATAGATGTGCCAGTTCTGGCACATAGCCTCACTCTTCCCACTTGCCCTGTAGCTGTGGCAAGTGGGGTAATATTTGTGGGGTTGATGTCACCTTTGTAATGTCCGGTGACCTCAAACCCATGGCTTAGTAATGGAGAAGCATCAATAAGACACCTGTCTCAAATAGTGGATGCCATGTCAGGACACAGACTCACTAAGCCTGTTACTCACTTCAACATTGAAGGCATTAAGACTGTTTATCTTATTGATGTGGATATATTTGTCTGTACTGCTATACACTTGTTCTGTAACTATTAGTATGTAACTGATGAAGGTCCTTGGGACTGAAACGTTTGTTTAGTACTACAAATAAAGCAACTATTCACCAGCATTAAGTTGAGTGCCAGGTTCTATTTATATGTATCCGGTGATACACTGACAGGAGCTAATCCTCCCGCAGTGTACCACTGAGAGTCTCCCGGAGTTCGTACTTTCACGGCACCACTGCATGAGAATTTTCTCACACAACAGTGCCACAAGTGACAGCACGAACTCCGATGAACTCTCACGGCGGCGCAGTGATACACTACAGGAGGATTACCTCCTGTCAGTGTATCACCAGAGGCCAGGTAGAGCAGTCACATCTCCTGATGTGATGGTTCTACACGTGAGATCGTCGTGGGACACTCATTATTAAATGGAATACAGCGTAAAGGTAAGTATATGTTGGTTTATTATTTTATTTTTGTTGCAGGAGAATGAGGGCGCGAGGATTAGGTGTTTGGTGAGTATGAATGTTTTTTTTTTGTTTTACAATTGAACACAGTCGCCGGATGATGGAACTACTGTCCCGTCATCTGCTCCTGCTGTCACTGTTATATGTGACAGCAGACATAGCCGGATGTGAGTAGTAGTCCCATCAGACGATGCCTGGCTAAACACACAAACGCCTGCTGACAGATACCCGCAGACAGACACAGACAGACATACACATATTCTCTGCTCGCACATATTCTCCGCCCACACACATTCTCTGCCTACACACTTCATCCTTCATTTCTGCAGCGTTTTTGGCTCTCAAATCTGCAGCAAATCCACAGACCTTTTTACACCTGCGGTTTGGCTGTGGATTTGACTGACTCAATGTAGGTCAATGGATGCAGAAACGCTGCAGATCCGCAAAAAGAATTGACATGCTGCGGAAAAGAAAATGCTGCGATTCAGTGCGGAATTTTCCGCAGCATGTGCACACCAATTCCCATTGACTAACATTGCTTGAGCACTCCTTTGCGGATTTGGAGCAATTCTGCGTGGAAAAAACTCTGCGGATCCGCAACAAATCCGCAACGTGTGCACATAGCCATAGAGGTATTCTCCGGAGGAAGAGTAAAGCTTGTTTTTTAACAAAATGCAGCATGAATACAGGTGTTTTCTGAAACCATAAAACCCCTTTAAGTATGATATTTTTTCTTATATTTTGTGAGTCTCATATTATATCAATTTAAATAAGAACTATTTGGATTATGGCCATATATATAAAAGAGCTCAGTAAAAGTAAAGGAATGCTGAAAGAATTCAGTGTTTAGGGCACTAAATGGATTTATTGCAAAACAGTTCCCAGCAATGAAATACTCTGGCTTAGATCTATTCACAAGAAAGTGGCATCAGCAACTTCATCTTCATACCATAGATATTTTATCTACACACCCAAACCCTGTACACAATGACGCTTCACCATCAAAGGCAAAAATATAGATTCTCCTGTTAGTCCATTTAGGCTTGAACAGCAGGAAACGATCGTTACAAGCATTAATGTCATCAATTAAAGGGAACCTGTCACCTGTTTTGGCTGATATAAGAGACGGCACCGCCTTTCAGGGCTTATCTACAGCATTCTAAAATGCTGTAGATAAGCCCCCGGTCCGACCTGCAAAATAAGAAAAATAAGTTTTATTATACTCCCCGGGGGGGGGCGGTAGTCCGATGTGGTTCGGTCCAATGGGTGTTGCAGGTCCGGGTCTGGCACCTCCCATCTTCTTGATTCATCGCTCCCCGGCATCACGCTCCTGCGTAGGCATACTTCTCTGCCCTGGTGAGGACAGAGCAAATTCCTGCAGAGCGGCAGGCACTGGGCCTCTGACCTTTCCCGGTGCCTGCGCACTGCAGTACTTTGTTCTGCCCTCAACAGGAGCGCGATGCCGGGGAGCCATGAAGCAAGCAGGAGGGTGGCCTCACAAGAAGAGGCTGTAGATAAGCCCTGAAAGGCAGTGGCCGCATCTTATAGCGGCCAAAACAGGTAACCAGTTTGCTTTAAGACTTTCACTTCTATTCTTATTTGATTACTGTATTTAGATCATTAAGAAGTGAAGATGTACCAGCTTTTCCGCTTCCGAAGGTGGAAAATAAAATGCTCCTCTCCCCTGAAGGTCATATTAACATTATAATTGAGCCAGGTTCATAGTAATGCCTATAGTTAAACCTGTCGGAGCCCCCCCTACACATTCTAATGCTTATTGTCGCACCATTGTAGTGAATGATGCATAATATATTCTTTGGCTCCATAACTCCATGCCTGCTTGATACCACTAATACTTTCTTTTGGTCATCTTTATTATCAGATAACCAGCACAGGAAAAGCAACAGTTTTTAAACTCTCTGGGACATACATAGAAATCATGGGCCCCCATATCGAGAGTCTATATTGGACCTCAAACCCCCCCAAAAAAAAAAAAAAAAATTGTCAGAGTAGGCGGCATCAGTATACATAACCATTGTCACAGTAAAGTATATATCCCAACTTTTAAACACAAGGAAGAGGATTATGCCCCCCACAGGGAGATAACCTTTTTCCACATGGTTTGATACCCCGCAGTGAATTTCCTCACACAATTTACTCCGCAATACCACTCTCATCCACAGTGTACCAACCTCATAATAAGCTCCAAAAGTATGCTGCCCCAATACTGACGTATTCCATTATAAAGTCTGTACAGTGATCCCCTCACAACATGAGGTATCCACAATTCCCCCATATATGATATAGTGTCCCCGCAGTACATCACCTGTACAGTATGTTGTCCCCTTACTGCCCTTACACAGTATAATGCCCCCTTCCTTTACACAGTATGATGGCCCCACAGCCACCATCACAGTAAGATGCACCCACCCTGACCCCCACAGAAGACTTTTCAGCAATCTCATTATCATTACAGACAGGATTACCATGAATAGTAACTCCTCTATACACAGTAGCTGACACAAGATCCACGTTTTCACAATAGGTGATGTCACAACTCCTCCTGCTTCCACTCCCTTCATAATGCCCTTTGCCCTTAGGGGATCAGTTACATACTCCTGTTTTATGTCTTGTGTGTCTTATCAGAATTCAGTGGGTATGGAAAGTATTCAGATCTCTTTAAATTTTTCACTCTTTGTTTCATTGCAGACATTTGGTAAATTCAAAAAAGGTCATTTTTTGTTTTCTTTCAGTCAAGATAGGGTGCAAATTTATTAAAAAAGAAAAACTGAAATATCACATGGTCATAAGTATTCAGACCCTTTGCTTAGTATTGAGTAGAAGCACCCTTTTGAGCTAGTACAGCCATGAGTCTTCTTGGGAATGATGCAACAAGTTTTTCACACCTGAATTTGGGGATCCTCTGCCATTCTTCCTTGCAGATCCGCTCCAGTTCCGTCAGGTTGGTTGGTGAACGTTGGTGGCAGGGGCATAACAACCACGGTCGCAGCAGTCACCACTGCGACCGGGCCTGGGGGGAGTCAGGGGCCCGGCTGGTCAGACCATATCTCCCGTCCAACCATCCCGATTCTCGCGGGACAGTGCCGTTTTTGAACCCCCCCTTCATCCCGCCCAGGAGTCTATTCTTCCTGCACTGCACTGAGCTGCCACGTCCCCCCCATGCATCCCATCCTCGCCCTCCTAGATAGACCCACCACAGCCCCCCACAGCCTGCAATGATGTCCTAGGCTGTTCTTTTCTGTGTGCACAGGACCTGTGATGAGGTCACAGGAGGGGAGGAGTCAGGGGTCACATGATCAGGAGCCTCGGTGTCTGCAGGACTCCGCTGTGCTGGTTGTCATGGTGCTGGACGAGGTAAAGTTTCTGTGTGGGGTCAGGAGGGGTTTACAGGGTGGATGTAGCAGAGCTGTGTGTGTACAATTTTAGACGGAGTGGAGCCGTGTGTACGAGGTGTATGGCCCAGAGCTGTGTGTGTACGAGGTGTACAGAGCTGAGCCGTGTGTGTACGAGGTGTACAGAGAGGAGCCACATGTGTACGAGGTGTGCGGAGCAAAGCCGTGCGTGTATGAGGTGTACGGAGCGGACCTGGATGTGTACAAGGTGTACGGAGCGGAGCCACGTGTGTACGAGGTGGATGGAGAGGAGCCGCGTGTGTACAATGTACAATGGGAGGAATAGGCCTAAGCAACAGCACATGTGAAAAAGACTTGGGTATACTAATAGATCACAGACTGAATATGAGTCAACAGTGTGATGCAGCAGCAAAAAAGGCAAATGCAATTCTAGGATGTATTAACAGAAGCATACAGTCTAGATCACGTGAAGTCATTATTTCCCTCTACTCCTCTTTGGTCAGACCTCATCTGGAATATTGTGTCCAGTTTTGGCACTACATTTTAAAAAAGACATCAACAAACTGGAGCAAGTTCAGTAAAGAGCAACCAGAATGGTGACCGGTCTGCAAACCCTGTCTTATGAGGAAAGGTTGCAGGATTTGGGATTGTTTAGTTTGCAAAAGAGAAGACTGAGAGGAGACTTAATAGCTGTCTACAAATATCTAAAGGGCTGTCACATTGTAGAAGGATCAACTTTATTCTCATTTGCCCAAGGAAAGACTAGAAGCAATGGGATGAAACTGAATGGGAGGAGACACAGATTAGATATTAGAAAAAACTTTTTGACAGAGTGATCAATGAGTGGAACAAGCTGCCACGAGAAGTGATGAGTTCTCCTTCAATGGAAGTCTTCAAACAGAGGCTGGACAGACATCTGACTGGGATGATTTAGCGAATCCTGCTTTGAGCAGGGGGTTGGACCAGATGGCCCAGGAGGTCCCTTCCAACTCTACGATTCTATGATTCTTAAGGTGTACGGAGTGGAGCCGCGCGTGTATGAGGTGTACGGAGCGGAGATGTGTGTGCATTTTGGCATGGGGGGCTCCATTTGAAAGTTCGCACCGGGGCCTATAACTTTATAGTTACGCCACTGGTTGGTGACAGCCATTTTCAGGTCTTTCCAGAGATGCTCAATTGGGTTTAAGTTAGGGCTCTGGTGGGCCAGTCAAGAATGGTCACAGAGTTGTTCTGAAGCCACTCCTTTGTTATTTTAGCTGCGTGCTTAGGGTCATTGTCTTGTTGGAAGGTGAACCTTCGGCCAAGTCTGAGGATCAGAGCACTCTGGAAGAGGTTTTCATCCAGGATCTCTCTGTACTTTGCCGCCTTCATGTTTCCTTCAATTGCAACTAGTCGTCCTGTCCCTGCAGCTGAAAAAACACCCCCATAGCATGATGCTGCCACCACCATGTTTCACTGTTGGGATTGTATTGGGCAGGGGATGAGCAGTGCCTGGTTTTGTCCACACATACCGCTTAGAATTATCACCAAAAAGGTCTATCTTCATCTCATCAGACCAGAGAATTTATTTCTCATAGTCTGGGAGTCCTTCATGTGTTTTTTTTTTAGCAAACTCTGTGTGGGCTTTCATATGTCTTGCACTGAGGAGAGGCTTCCGTCGGGTCACTCTGCCATAAAGGCCTGACTGGTGGAGGGCTGCAGTGATAGTTGACTTTGTGGAACTTTTTCCCATCTCCCTACTGCATCTCTGGAGCTCAGCCACAGTGATCTTGGGGTTCTTCTTTACCTTTCTCACCAAGGCTCTTCACCCACAATTGCTCAGTTTGGCTGGTCGGCCAGGACTAGGAAGACTTCTGGTGGTTCCAAACTTCTTCCATTTAAGGATTATGGAGGCCACTGTGCTCTTAGGAACCTCGAGTACTTTAGAAATTCTTTTGTAACCTTGGCCAGATCTGTGCCTTGCCACAATTCTGTCTCTGAGCTCCTTCTTAGTTCCTTTGACCTCATGATTCTCAGTTGGTCTGACATGTACTGTGAGATGTGTGATCTTATATAGACAGGTGTGTGCTTTTACAAATCAAGTCCTATCAGTTTAATTAAACACAGTTGAACTCCAGTGAAGGAGTAGAACCATCTCAAGGAGGATTACAAGGAAATGGACAGCATGTGACTTAAATATGAGTGTCTGAGCAATGGGTCTGAATACTTATGAGTTATGACCATGTGATATTTTAGTTTTTCTTTTTTAATAAATTTACAAAAATATCTACATTTTTGTTTTTTTCAGTCAAGATGGGGTGCAGAGTGTACATTAATGAGAAAAAAATGAACTTTTTTTGAATTTACCAAATGGCTGCAATGAAACAAAGAGTAAAAAGCTTAAAGGGGTCTGAATACTTTCTGCACCAACTGTAGGTAGAAAAATAGAGAAAAAGGAGTGAATGTCCAAAATGTATAGAAAAAATATTTGGATTTAGCAAACACTAGGCATGTGTACACATAAAAAAAGTTTAAGTGAATCAGTTGCAGAGTCTTTTAAAGAAAAGATCAGGTAGAAAGAAGCAGAATGTACATCACTGAATAGGGAAATATACAGTACTATTTTAGATCATGCATAGTGCTTATGTTAACTTTAGGGTCACATATCTCAAAGAATGTAGGGAGGGCAAGCTATTGCTACATTGTAAAAGCATGGTTAGCTAGCAAAAAGTGCTATGGACTAAATTAACAATGAAACCATCCCATCAAGCAGAGAGAGACTCTTTCCCATATGTATATTCAAATAAGTGGTAGTTCACAGCACCTCATTTATACAAAGGGTTAACTTTACCCATCCTGAAAGCGCACGTCATATCCAAGGAGTCCCTCTTGGCAAAAAAGTCCAAACGATGTAAAAAAGTGAGGACAGCGCTTCCCAGGTTGGTGAAATTCAATCACTTTATTCTGCCATCTGTTGTGACGTTTCGATCTACACAGATCTTTATCAAGCCTTGATAAAGATCTGTCTCTACTAAAATGCTGCCCACCTCTGACTTATCAAAACTTTCAAAAATTTTTTACTAAACTCTGTAGTTATATCTGTAATATTTAGTTTTCAAGTCACCAGATTTTACAAAGCAAACTTCATCAATTATCAAAATGATTTCGTAGCTCCGATGAGGCTCTTGTACTTCATGTCTGTATAATCTTAATATTAAAATAAGCATTATAGGAGTCGCATAAAATACTTATCACAATATCAGGTGTGAACACTTTTTAAAGGATTATACAGCTATTCTTACTTGGCTTTCAAAGAAAGTACACCATGCTCATCAGGTCTAGTAGATCTATATAATGTTGTATGCAGTTTGCAGTTTGAAATCTGTTTGACAGAACACAATCGATGACCTATAAATGGCGTTTTGACACTTCAACTTCATATTATTGGCCGATTACTGTAATTCCATAGTTATTAGATCCTTCTTGCAAATCTCGATGCCATAATTTACAATGGCAACTTAAGTATAGCTGCATGGAATTCCTACCAGAGAGCCTCTGATTTGTCTGGCTTTGTGAACTCCTTAGAGAAGAAAAACACATATCTATCTTGAAGTCTGAGTTTGGAATCTTTTACTTAAAGAAACCGTTTTTGTTAAGCAACATAGAAACCATATTTCTTCTAGAGCAAAAAATGTAGATTATAGGTCGCATTCTAAACCCCACGGATAAATACTGGCACATTAGGGCCAATTTATTATACTGATGGCCCATATAAAGAGTGTGGCTCCCTAAAGTGCTGCGTGCTTCAGATTCATAAACAGGATGTATAACTTATGGATGAATCTGCCATAGGCTAGAAAAAAACATTTGTTACTGTTTTCTACCTAAGTGGCATAAAAATATTGGTAAATCTGCACTAAAGTGTTTTTTAAAATGGTATATGTTTTATTACCATATTTTATGACACATTTACACCATTATATTACCTCTAGTGTCCTTATAATGCAAATGCCACCATGTACACTATTATTTTATTCTATTGTAGATTAAAGTCCACATTCTTCAATCCATACCATATATTGTATTGCTTTACATACCTTAAAATAAATGTAAAATGTATAAATATTTTATTACTATAAAATAGCTTTTGTTCTTTGTTATTATTATATATCAGATTCTCATAGAAACAGTATAAAGAAGGACAGCTTTTCTAATTACTAAGCAAGAGGCTTGCCAAAACAGATGTATAAAAATGACAGTTTGTAACCACTTTTTTCGAGAGATGATCCAATGTTTAGTTTATATATATACACACACACACACACACACACTATATCAAGCTCATGATATATGAACACAATCTGTTGATAGATGAGAATACTACCTATATCGCTTGATTGGGAGAGTGATTTTTATACTAGACAACCAAACACTGACATGTACATGTTTGTATTCAGTGTATCGTCTTTTATAGTTGCTAACAGTATTTTGAGTGTCTTAAGGTGGTTCAATTTTCCATTGTGAGAAGTAAGATATGGACGGGTAGGCCAAGGTCCCAGTGGATTTCACACTTTAGCGAAACATACAGTGACATGGGAAAGTGTTCACCCCTCTCCCCTTGATTCTTTACCTGTTACATTACAACCTGTGTTTAAATATTTTTGTAATCCAATTTGTGTGTGATGCATCAGCACCAAATAGTCTAAGTTGGTAAAATAAAGTAAAAAATATAGGCATAAATTAAATTGATGTTATCAAATAACTAGCAATTGTCATGTGCATATCTATTCACCCTTTTGCCATGGATCTCCTAAAAAAATTCTGGTTCAAGCAATTACCTTCATAAGTCACATGCTTAGTGAAAGGAAGTCCACCTATGAGCAATCCAAGTGTCACACGGTCTGTCAGTATATGCACACCTTTCCTGAAAGGCACAGAGGCTGCAACACCATTAAGCAAGAGGCACCACTAACCAAACACCACCATGAAGACCAAGGAGATCTCCAAAGGACAAAGTTGTTGAGAAGCATAAAGTTTATGAGGTCAGGTTTGGGTAAAAACAAACCACATTTCTGAAGATCCCCTGGAGCACATCAAATGCATGACCGCATATGGCGACTACAGTTTTTCCCTTTTTCCCCAATACCTACCAAGCTCCTAGTATCCCCCCACTCCTAAAATAACACACACTACAATTTTAAATTCTTTGGATAATTTTGGCCACAGCGGCCGATTTTATTAACGAACAATAACATTAACAATAAACATCAAAAATATTAATCATAATGCAAATAATATGAGGGGAGGGTTCTTGGAGCTAAAAGATCTGGCTATAAAACCTTTTTGGCCCAAAAACCAATGTAAAAACTCGACCACCATGTTACCCTCAGCCGTCCAGCCCAGCTCGAGGGCACCGTAACTCCCGTTCCGGGAGACTAACCACCAGAGCTCCCGAGGTAAAAACCCCGTCCAGAGCTCATAACCAAAAAGCCAGATCCCCCATACCATTTTAAAACTGTCGGGAATATTACTTCCAACTCCTTCCCCGACCAATCACCGCCAACTCCAAGAACCCCACCCCCCGCCAACCACGAACAGCCCTGACCACCTCAGGCTCGTGAGTGCCCCAAAACCACCAAGGCCCTCTCAATCCTATCCTGGATTGCCAATGCCCACAAATCAACACCAATAGAATTTAAATGAACCCCATCGTCCAGCCAAAAATTACCGACACCTGCCTAACGCTAATTCCCCCATTTCTAGACACAAACCCCGACACTGCCCGATTCAATTCTACCCTAGCCCGGTTAATCCCCTTTAAAGACCTCACTTGCCTCCACCTCTTCCTAGGTACCACGTCCGACCATACAGTCACCACGTTCGGGAAAGACGTCCACAATCTTAAAAAATCGGAACGTATGTCCCTAATTAGTTCCCTCACCGACCTGACCCTTAAATCGTTACCCCCGCGTGTATGACAATAACATCGGGGGTTCTGTCCAGGCGAGCGGACTTGGCTAATTCCGGTAGCACCCTGCTCCACACCATACCTCAGAAACCCAACCAATGGACCAGAACCTGCTCCCTCCTAAAGCCCAATTGCCTACCATCTGGCCTCGCGTCAGCCCGTAGCGCACCCCAATACACATACGCGTGTCCAAATATCCAGGCAAGAAAGGGGTCGCCACCTGAAAAAACATAACAGATTATGGAAAACACAGTCCTGGACATATAACCACCACAATTAACGTAGAACATAAAGTAAATAGCGATCCGACTGCCACCTCCCAATTCCTTTGATCGCCTCCGCCCCCAGGCCAAGACTGTCCGCTTCAGTTGCAGCCCCGATCCTAAAAGAATGGGACCCGTACCTGTCCAGGGGAAGGCCCAATTCTAACAATCCCTTCTTCAAGACCGCAATGAACTGGAAGCGAGACAAATAGGTGCCATCCGCATGGCACAAAAGAGGACCTGCCCTACCTGCCCACGCATCCCAATATGATTTCAAACAACTGCATGGGCACATTACTGCCCCTTCGACTCGGCCCAAAACTACTCGTCTGCCCTTACCCAATTGATCAGTTTTTGAACGCCGAATCCAAAAAACAATGCCCCCTGACCAAAATTCCGCGTCTTCTGCCAACACCCCACCGGCTGAAACCTTGCTGCCTGACACCACCTCACCAATGCGCATTGCTCCAAAAAAGGCCAAAGAAAAAGCCAACCTAAAAAGCGCCAATTCGAATCCAGAAGTACAAATACCCTCCAGGACTCTGTCTAAATTTACATACTAAACGAAATAGGCCTTCTCTTGTCACAAGCTTTTTTACCCCTGCGAAACCCCCTCAAAGCCTGTCTTATCAAAAAAGTTTTGGTCACATCCCTCATTCCCTGTAATTTAAAACCGAAAGCCAAACCCGCTACAAACTTGTTTACCTTAGCAGCGGACCAACCGCTGTCGGCCGCCCTCCCAATTAAAAACAATACCGCTAACATCCTATCCTCCTCGCTACTAACCCCGCCCCATTCCGCCATCCAACTCTGCCATACTCGCCACGAAGATTCGTAGGCTGACCATGTCTGATGCGATAACGATTCCTGAATCAGTCTTCCCGCTCTTCCATAATCACCTTCCACCGATGAGAAGGGCATTCCACGCCCGTGGCATCCGCTCCTGGTGCCAGCTCTCGAAAATGCCCCCACTGAAAACGAGACAAAGAGTCTGCTATTGAATTCGTAACACCGGGCACATGCACTGCGGAAATCCCTGCATTCAACTCCAAACAACGAAGCACCAAAACCCTAACCAACCTGATCACAGGGGGAGAAGAGGCAGTCAAACTGTTAATCACCGCCACTACACTTGCATTGTCGCAATAAAAACGCACTCTCCGATTCGCGAACATGGGACCCCACACCAAAACAGCTACCACAATAGGAAACTGTTCCAACAACGCCAAGTTTTTTGTAAGGCCCAACAACTTCCATGCCGGAGGCCACCGCCCCACGCTCCACTTTCCCTTGCAGTAGGCGCCGTAACCAAAGCCGCCCGCTGCATCCGTATAAATCTCAAAATCAAAATTGCTCAAAGTCTCCTCCTGCATCAATGACTGACCATTGTAATTCCGCAAAAAACGCTGCCAAACCATCAAATCCTCCCTATGCTCCTTAGTCAAACGAACATAATGGTGCGGAGCCTTCACTCCCGCTGTCGCACCAGCCAGGCAACGAGAAAAAATGCGACCCATAGGCATGATCCTACAGGCAAAGTTTAATCTCCCCAATAAAGATTGCAACTCCTTCAGGGTCACTTTCCGCAACTTCGCAATCCTATCAACCTCCTGTTTCAACAACGACAACTTGTCCTCTGGCAAACGACACTCCATCCTTTCCGAATCGACGATTATGCCCAAAAAACTTATAACGGTCTTAGGGTCTTTAGTCTTCTCTGATGCCAGCGGCACCCCAAAGTGCTCTGCCACCCAAACCATGGCTGCCAACGCGTTCCTACACAATGGTGAATCCGGGGGACCGATAAAAAGAAAATCATCCAGATAATGAATGATAGATTGTATGCCTGTAACATCTCTTACCACCCATTCCAAAAAAGTACTAAACATCTCAAACAATGAACACGAAATCGCGCAAACACCTATCGAGGTAGAAACTCCCGTTCCAAAAACAACCCAACAGCGGGATACTTTCTGCATGAACCGACAGTAACCGAAACGCGGACTCAATGTCCGTCTTTGCCAACAGAGCCCCTGAACCATACCGACGAACCCAAAGCACCGCCGTATCAAAGGAGGTATACTCCAGGGAACACAACTCTCTATCAATACCGTCATTAACTGACAAACCTTTTGGGTATGACAAATGCTGAATCAAACGAAACTTGTTTGGCTCCTTCTTCGGAACTACCCCCAAAGGGGAAACAACTACACCCGCTACCGGAGCCGTGGGGAGCGGACCAGCCATCCTACCCAATTCCACTTCTTTTTTTAACTTTGCATCCACCACCTCCGCATGCATCATTGCCGAATGCAAATTTTTGAACGAAACAGGAACCACGTGGCCGGGAGGTGGAATCTTGAAGCCCTCAACAAAACCGTTCCAAAGAACACTTGCCTCCGCCCGAGCTGGGTACCTATTTAGAAAGGGGGCCATCTCTTGAACTCTCACCGGACTCTCCCCCTTGACCGGCACCCATGTTCGGCTTACCTTTTCCTTTTTTAAAACATTTTGAAGCCCCGTGCGAGCTGCCATTGCAGTGTGAGCACACATGCTTGAACTTGCAGCTGTTCCCGTACTTACACTGCCCATCATTATATTGCCCGACTTTTCTCTTCCTCCCTGGGTTGCCTGACCACCGCTTCTGTGACCTGCTTGCTGACTGCCGCCGACCCCACTCCCGTGAAAGGACTGCCCATACCTCACCGGAGCCATCACCTTCAGCCACAGCCCGATATCCTTCTGATCCCACTTTATCTCTGGCCTTACCGCCTTCCTCTGTCTAAACTGCTCGTCATATCGCAGCCACGCCTGCCCCCATAAATACGATGCGCCTCCCCAATAGCATCTAAATAACAAAACAAACCAGAACAATTGTCCGGAGACTTTTCACCTATGACACTTGCCAAAATAGCGAATGCCTGCATCCAGTTCACAAAGGTCTGTGGAATCAGTCACCACCTCCTCTTTTCCCCCTCTTCCTTTTTACTATCATCCTTCTTCCCCTTATCCAGGTTAAATTTTTCCAACGGAAGAAGGGAAAATATCTCCACGTACTCATCCCGCCAGATCTTTTCTTTCACTTCTTTCTTTAAATGGGCACACAAAGGCCCCTCAAAACACACATAAACCTCCCCCTTAGCCCTATCGTCCAGTTTTATCTTATCACCCTTTTCTGTCTCCGTCTGCACCGAGACAGATACCCCCGCCGATGCCCCCGCGTCGCATTCGACCAAGCGTAGCGCCTCACCTACTGGCTGGTTGCCGGAACCGCGACCCACTAACCATGCCCCCGGCGGGGATGGAGCTGCTTCCCCAACTACCCCCCTCCAGTCTCCTCAATATTTGTGACATATTGTCCAAAATATCCCTCAGCCCGGGCACTTCAGCCCCGGTAGGCCCACTAAGCCCCCCCTGCTCCCTAGCATCTCCCATCCTACCCCCAACATCCTGCAATACAGCCCCTGCGGGCGACAGACAAGACATAGAGCCATACTCACATAGCTGCGCGGGTGCTGTGTCCCCGCCAGCTGGATATCCAGAATCCTGGCGTCCTCCGTGATCCCGATGCACGCTTCGCTGCTCAAGGCCCGCGCCCCTGGCCTCCTCGTCACCAGGGGGACCCAAGCTCGCGAATCCCGGTACTCTCTGGAACTCCCGCCTGAGCGGGACCTGCGACGGTCCCTGGACCCGGACCAGCCTGACCGGTCCGTAGCATCCTCCGGCCGACTGCCGGACATCAGCTCGTGACTGCCCGCCGCCCCCTCTGTTCTCCATGATGTGCTGGGACCAGGCAGGGCATCCTCACACTGACCCCTCCCACCTGCCGCTCTCTCTGCCCTCCGTGCTGTACTAGGGCCAGGCAGGGAGTCCTCACGCTGCTGTCTCCCGCCTGCCGTTCCCTCTGCCCTCCATGCTGCGTTGGGGCCAGGCAGGGTGTCTTCACACTGCCCCCTCCTGCCCATCGTGCCACTCCGTCTGGCACCCCGACTGGCAGGCACCCCGGAGCGATCCTTTTCACAGGTTGCACCCGCCGCATCACCCGCTACCGCCGTCCTTCCAGGTGCCGCCCGCTGCCGTCCTCGCCGCGGTGAAGGAGACCTGCCGTGGCCTGCTCCTTCTCCCAGGGGCCGTCTAGGCGCCGCCGTGCCCCACGATGCTTCGGCTCCCGCCCGCGACGTCACATCCGGTCTGGCCTGCTGGTCCTGTGCGGCTCCCGGTTTTCGGCTATAAGCGCTCACAGGCCGGCTGGGCGGATTCCTGCCGGGACGGGCGGCGAGAGGGAAAGCAGCCCCGGCGCTTGTGCTGCCCACAGGGTCCCTGGAGGGGCTCCGCAGCCGTTGCCTGCTGCGCGCTGTCACCTCCGGTGACAGCCTTTCAGGGGGCCGGGTCCTTCTTCCACGCCGGCTGGTTCCTGGTGGATCCGCCGCCCTGAGGAGGGAGGACAGCTGTGTTTGGAGCCAACCTCCCCTCCTGGAACGGGCCGCATCTTGGAGTCTGGAAAACAGCTGCTCCACGGTCTCCATCTTCCTGTGAGCGGACAGGTGGGTCTTCTCTCCTCTGCTACCGATGATGAAGTGTGGCTTTTCAAGCACTATTTCCCACTATCCAGGCTGCCCCCACCCCGAACTCCTCCCCTGGCCCATCCCAGCTAATCATTTCGAACCGGCCATAACAAATTTAAAACTTGCCCACCCATTGCAGTCATGGGGGGCTTCCTTTAGGCTGTGCCCTCCCCAGCCCCCTTCTTTATCATCTAAGGGAAAAAACATGGTACCACAACAAACCTGTTTCCAAGCAGTGATTGGAATATCTATCCATACAACCACAATGAGCCATACACTCCATATAGGTAGCCTTTATAGGAGAGTGGGCAGATTAAAGCCTTTACTTACACACAAAAGTTGTAAGGCTCATTTTGAGTTTGCCAAAAGACATGTAGGAGACTCCCCAAATGTATGGAGGAAGATGCTGTGGTCAGATGAGAACACAATTGGACTTTTTGGCCACCAAGGTACAGTAAATGCTATGTCTGGTGCCAAACAAAAAAGCTCATCACCCCAAGAACACCACTCCCACAGTGAAACATCGTAGTGGAAGTATTGTGGGGATATTTTTCGGCTGCAAATGCAGGGAAAATTGGCCGAGTTGAGGGTAAGAGGGATGGTGCGAAATAGAGGGATATTCTTGAACAAAACCTGTTTCAATCTGTCAGTAATTTGAGAATGGTACAGAGGTTCACCTTCCAACAAGACAATGACCCAAAGCATACTGCTAAAGCAACACTCAAGTGATTTAAGGGGAAACGTGTAAATATTTTGGAGTGGCTTAGTCAAAGCCCAGACCTTAATTCAATTGAGAATCAGTGGTCTGACTTGCTGTTCACCATAGGAAATCATCTTGTCATGATCCATTTTTGGATCTGTGTCAGAGTCTGGACTCTCTTACATAAACCTTTTTCTGGCCCTCATGGGTTAATATGTGTTTTTTCCCCCGGTGGCCGCTGGTGTTACTACAAGTTTAGTGAGTCTGCTGCTGGGTTTCCCCCCGGTGGCTGCTGGTGTTAGTACATGTTTAATCAGTCAGCAGGTGTGACCACTCCCTCCTTCCTATAAAGGGTCATTAGGTGCTGCACTCACTGTTGGTAATACTGATCATTTGCTAACCAACCTTTCTGAAGACTGGACCTAACTGGTGCAGAGGGGGTTCAGCATATCTGGAGCAGTGGTGTTGCTGCTGGATGCTGATCGGGTGCCTTACTCTGCTGCTTGGAGCATTGGTTTTTAGTTGCTTTAACCCCTTGGTGTCTTGTTTTATCTTTCCTTTGGTTTGCAGTGCAGTTCACTTTATTCCCTGTCTAACCTCCTGGGGAAGGGGTTGGGGGTTTAGCTCAGGGCTTAACAGGAGATAGGGACAGGTCGGGGACTTGGGCCTCACTACCATCAAGTGTACCCTCAAGTTAAGGAAAGTCAGGGCACCTCCTTAGCCTGAGGGGCAGTTCAGTGGCCCAGGTTCCTCGTCCTCTGTTTTCCCACTACTGCCCCTTGACACATTTAACTTGAAGGAGCTGGAGCAGTTTTGCCTTGAGGAATGGGTAAAAATCCCAGTGGCCAGATGTGGAAAACTCATAGAGACTTGGCCAAAAGTGACTTGCAGCTGCAGTCGCCATAAAAGGAGGCTACAAAGTACTGACGTTTGGTGGGTGAATACTTATGCATACTGAGGTTTTCAGTTACTTTGTCTGATTTGTTGGCTTCACAATAAAGAAAACCAAATGTTAAAAGTTGTAGGCATGTTCTGTATATAAACTGATGCAAAACCTCAAAGAAAATAGTGAAGTTCCAGGTTGTGAGGTAGCAAAACACGGAAAATGCCAAGGGAGATGAATACAGGGCTGCTTTAATTGTATAATCATTTTTTTTAACCATTTTCTCTTTGTAAATATTTTCTTTTATATTACTTTGCATGGTCTTTTTTATAGCACATAAATCGCTAAGCACTAAGTAGTAATACAGTGGGGAAAAAAAGTGTTTAGTCAGTCAGCAATAGTGCAAGTTCCACCACTTAAAAAGATGAGAGGCGTCTGTAATTTACATCATAGGTATACCTCAACTATGGGAGACAAACTGAGAAAAAAAAATCCAGAAAATCACATTGTCTGTTTTTTTTTCATTTTATTTGCATATTATGGTGGAAAATAAGTATTTGGTCAGAAACAAGCAATCAAGATTTCTGGCTCTCACAGACCTGTAACTTCTTCCTTAAGAGTCTCCTCTTTCCTCCACTCATTACCTGTAGTAATGGCACCAGTTTAAACTTGTTATCAGTATAAAAAGACACCTGTGCACACCCTCAAACAGTCTGACTCCAAACTCCACTATGGTGAAGACCAAAGAGCTGTCAAAGGACACCAGAAACAAAATTGTAGCCCTGCACCAGGCTGGGAAGACTGAATCTGCAATAGCCAACCAGCTTGGAGTGAAGAAATCAACTGTGGGAGCAATAATTAGAAAATGGAGGACATACAAGACCACTGATAATCTCCTTCGATCTGGTGCTCCACGCAAAATCCCACCCTGTGGGGTCAGAATGATCACAAGAACGGTGAGCAAAAATCCCAGAACCACGCGGGGGGACCTAGTGAATGAACTGCAGAGAGCTGGGACCAATGTAACAAGGCCTACCATAAGTAACACACTACGCCACCATGGACTCAGATCCTGCAGTGCCAGACGTGTCCCACTGCTTAAGCCTGTACATGTCCGGGCCCGTCTGAAGTTTGCTAGAGAGCATTTGGATGATCCAGAGGAGTTTTGGGAGAATGTCCTATGGTCTGATGAAACCAAACTGGAACTGTTTGGTAGAAACACAACTTGTCGTGTTTGGAGGAAAAAGAATACTGAGTTGCATCCATCAAACACCATACCTACTGTAAAGCATGGTGGTGGAAACATCATGCTTTGGGGCTGTTTCTCTGCAAAGGGGCCAGGACGACTGATCCGGGTACATGAAAGAATGAATGGGGCCATGTATCGTGAGATTTTGAGTGCAAACCTCCTTCCATCAGCAAGGGCATTGAAGATGAAACGTGGCTGGGTCTTTCAACATGACAATGATCCAAAGCACACCGCCAGGGCAACGAAGGAATGGCTTCGTAAGAAGCATTTCAAGGTCCTGGAGTGGCCTAGCCAGTCTCCAGATCTCAACCCTATAGAAAACCTTTGGAGGGAGTTGAAAGTCCGTGTTGCCAAGCGAAAAGCCAAAAACATCACTGCTCTAGAGGAGATCTGCATGGAGGAATGGGCCAACATACCAACAACAGTGTGTGGCAACCTTGTGAAGACTTACAGAAAACGTTTGACCTCTGTCATTGCCAACAAAGGATATATCACAAAGTATTGAGATGAAATTTTGTTTCTGACCAAATACTTATTTTCCACCATAATATGCAAATAAAATGAAAAAAAAACAGACAATGTGATTTTCTGGATTTTTTTTCTCAGTTTGTCTCCCATAGTTGAGGTCTACCTATGATGTAAATTACAGACGCCTCTCATCTTTTTAAGTGGTGGAACTTGCACTATTGCTGACTGACTAAATACTTTTTTTCCCCACTGTACATCCCCATTAGTGGCCTTTTACATTTTCCAGTTATCATTATTATTTGATTGTTTCTGAGCAATCATAGTGATAGTTAGTGTTAAGAGAGGGGAACATAAATGATAAAACTTTATTTTTGTTCATCAGTTGTGATTCCATAAAAATTATTATCAATGCTGCAATAGATAAATGTACAGTTGTGCTCAAAAGTTTACATACCCCATGAGAATATTTTTTTCGTGGCCTTTTTTCAGAGAATATGTATGATAAAACCAAAACTTTTTCTCCACTCATGGATAGTGGTTGCGTGAAGCTATTTATTGTCAAACTACTGTGTTTTCTCTTTTTGAATCATAATGACAACCCAAAACTTCCAAATGACCCTGGGCCAGGGCTAAGATGTAAATTTGAGGTAAAAGCCTAGAGTTGCTTGGTCGTCTGATTTCAGTTACACACGTGCTGTAGGTAATATTGTTCTAGGCTGAAGTTAGTGACAGCTGACTGGTCAGAAGGAGTAGAAAATTGTCCATACTAGAGGGGGACTAGTGATGGAGGAGCCTAGCAATGGAGGGGTTTTGTATAGGCAACAAGTCTCACTGTATGCTAAAGTTGCATCCTACCACTGTGAGATGTGAACAGTTTTATCTACATCGCGTTCTAGCATACTGTGTGGAATAATGCGACATACATTGAAATAAATTTGCATAGTAAGACACGCATACATACCACACACGCACATACTGTCTCTAGCTGGTGTATTGTTCCAGTCTTCAGCAGTTTCTAGCTGTTCCATCTTCTAATAAAATGGTCTAAAACTTATAGAATTGCTCTTTCTAAGGGCTTGTGTGCATGAGCAATTTTCTCATACGAGTGCTATCAGTGATTTCCAGAGATGACACTGTCATCAATGATATACTCTCTGGATTTTGATCTGAGTGTCGGATCAAAATCTTCAATGCAAATGTATGTGTCTGTGAAAAAAAATGCACTTGGATGATATCGGTTTTGCGAACCTACCCTATTAGTGTTGATCTGAGGAGCCCCAGTCAGTCAAAAATACTTACAGGATACTCCTCCTGCAATCATCTCTCATAATCTGAAGAATCACTGATGCCATTATCTGTTTGGAGCAGTGCAGCCCTCGATCAGCTGTCAAGTGTGCAGCCCTAAGCACTGGACCTAGAGTACCAAGTGGCAAATTCCTTATTACCCCGTGTATCCTACTTGACTGTTTAGATGAAAATCAGACACATACGAGGGGCGCCTGAAAACTTCGAGGCCCATCCATGAAATCTTTTTTGCATGGTCTTGTTTTGCAATGCAATATGTTATTTAGTTAGTTGAATGGTCTCACGAGCAATCTGGATTTATTTTGATTTTTTTTGCTTCCGTTCAACATTTTAAAGTTGGGTCGCAAGGCTGAAATATGGAAATGGAGAAGTTGGCAAATTTCACACATCAGCTGCTGCAATTCACTCCTGTGGTTACCAACTGCTTCAGCACCCACCCTATTCCCCTGATTTGGCTCCATCAGACTATCAGCTATTCCCACAGATGAAAAAGCACCTTGGTGGAAGGTGGAATTGCAGCCATTTCAACAGCCGATGTGTGAACTTTGCCAATTTCTCCTTTTCCATATTTCAGCCTTGCGACCCAACGTTAAAATGCTGTAACGGAAAAAAAAAATCAAAATGAATCCAGATTGCTCATGAGACCATTCAACTAACTAAATAACATATTGCATTGCAAAACAAGACCATGCAAAAAAGATTTCATGGGTGGGCCTTGAAATTTTCAGACGCCCCTCGTATCACAGCTTTTGAATGTAATTAGCAATGTTTTACCGGTAATGTTCCTACGATTCACTTATATTTAGCTTTTAATATTTTTCATTTTCTTTTCAAGGTTGGGTCATTGTTGATGTCTTCTCAGCAAAGTGGGAGCACCAGCCCCGGTAACAATGCACTAAAATACACAGGGCAGGATGGGCTGTACTCAGCTGTCAGTTTAGGATCCTCATCTGAAGTTGGCGGTTCTGTCAGGCAAGATTCTTGGTGTGCTTTGGCTTTGGCTTGATAACTGTTGGAATGGTTTGAGTATCAGTATGCCTCCTCCTGATACTTGTTGAAGTATGTTTGCGGACTTCTGATCCTCATACATCCATGAAGAACACTTTATAATCCTTAGTGCCTTGGTTCATGTAGAGAATTGTGAACATTGTCGATCATCTATGCAAGAGGAATGATACCAAAAGATACATGTCATACTTGTTCAAAGAAACCACTGTTGAATGAACTTCCTAACCTGGATGGATGCAAATACTTTTCTTCAGAAGAAGGCCTTTATACTCAATCACACATCGAGAAATGCTGCCTTGTGAAAAGACACTTGACCCAATTTTATTTTTCAGGCTTCCAGGTGGTGAATTTCACCATAAATGGCTCTTCTATGGTAACTGGCTCAATCACTATTTCTTTTGTCATCTCAAGAAGTTCTGCTGTCACTCCTATTGGTCCTCCATTCAGAAGATGGCATGCCATCCTGTACAATGCTAATCCATATTATGGTGAAAAAAAATCCCATTATAGCATTATTGCCAAATGGTCTTGTGAATGAACAGCTGCAGATCTTCCTGGATGTCAGGTTGCCTATTGCAAACCCACAAATACAACTGAATCACAATCACGAATTAAATAAATTGAACCTGTTAAGTTGATTTTTGTTATTCTACATAACACCATCGTGAAGCAGAGCTAATAAATTCCTTTTTAGCGGTCTAAAGTTGGCCATACATATCACCAATCTCTCCTGACTCCCTCATACACATGAACGATCAGCTCATCCAAGCATACATGAGGGCTTTATTTGGAGAGGAGAGTAAGGGTACCGTTACACATAACGATGTCCCAGCGATCCCACCAACGATCCGACGTGGATGGGATCGCTGGACATTGTTAGCTGATCGCTGGTGAGCTGTAACATAGACAGCCCCTCCAGCGATCAGGACCAGCGAGCACGCTGGTTACCAACATAAACATCAGGTTTCTAAGGGCCGTGGGGCCCTTAGAAACCTGATGTTTACCCTAGATACCAGCATGCAGTGCAGACAGGGCGGGAGGTGGAGGCATAGTGGCGCAGACAGACCGGCGTAGCTCTGCTATCTGCTACTCTGGTCTGACAGACTGGAGAAGCAGATAGCAGAGCTACTCCGGTCTGTGCGCCACTCTGCCTCCACCTCCCGCCCTGCCTGCAGCCCCGCGGCCCTTAGAAACCCGATGTTTACGTCGGTAACTAGCGTGCAGCGTCGCTCATCGCTGGCTCCCGTTGCCACATTGCAGCGATGCGCGCTGGCCAGTGGGTGACCAGTGATGAAAAAATGGGCCAGGACGATCCAGCACGATCAGCAATACCCCGCAGGGGGGGGGGAGGGGCGATCGCTGCTGGATGTCACACACAGCGATCTCGCTGGAGAGATCGCTGATGTGTCACAAAATCAGCGATCTCGCCAGCGAGATCGCTGTGTGTAACGGGCCCTTAAGATGCTGCCAAGCCAAAAAAGCATTAGCTTATCTACAGGGAGAACAAAAGAATGGGAGTTGAAATCAGAAGTGCCCAATCCTTCTCCCCCTCCAATTCGCCCTGCTCCCATGATCTGTCAGAGTGGAGCTTGAAGCTTGAACCCATACACATTAGTTGATTTTCCGAACCTGCAGAGATCGGTTAGTTTGGCTGACTTGTCTAGCAGGGCCTTTACAAGGAAGGAGAAAGTGAACACATAGCGTGGGATGTCAATCAAAGTAAAGTGAACATCATTACAGTAGGACTTTTATTAGGCAACTTTCACACTAGCGTTTCCTGGAGCTGCGGAGGGATGCGCACTGCCGCCGTGAAGCTCCGCCCACGGCCACACCCCCTCCAGTCAGCTCCGCCTATCTATAGCATTGGGTACACAGGCAGTGCACAGGTATGTGTTTGCCAGCGCATGCATCCTTTTGACGGTGCACCATCCTGCGCCAAACACACCGTGTTGCATTTTGGTGCGCACGGTGCACTGTCAAAAGGATGCATGCGCCGCACTGTCAAAAGGATGCATGCGCCGGTAAACACATAGCTGCGCATGGCCTGCGTACCCAATGCTAAAGATAGGGTATGCAGGTCGCATACAGCGTCATGCGCCCATAGGCGGAGTTGACCGGAGGAGGTGCTGCCGTGGGCGGAGCTTCATGGTGGCCGTGCACATCCCTCCACAGCTCCAGGAAACACTAGTATGAAAGTAGCCTTACAAGCATGACTGCTGCAGCACGGCCCAGATGACTATTGAGATCCGTAGCAATGTTGAAAATCACTGCCATAGGGACAACTTTGAAAAGAGATTTACAGGCATTGGTGGTACTTGCTTAGTACCAAAAATCAAGCTTACAATTTCCTTTAAATAGAACATTTCATCAATTTTAGCATGTTAAATTGGCCAAATCATGGAATAATAACCAAATAAAATGTTTTGATTTTTGAATTTTTCATCTCTTACAAGTATATTATTTTGTAAAGCTTAGGTTATAATTTCTGATAAATCCAAGTTTGTGTTGGCAGAGATTTTTCTTTGCGGGGCATTTACTTCTTCTCCCCATGACACTTACCAGTCATAAGCAGGGGGGAAACAAAAGACGCCCCCCAGAATGTCAGAAAAACATATTTTCTCCTGTGATAAGTAATGACAGAGTCCTGCTCTCAACACTTATCTCTGCACCTACTGTATAGAGCAGATCTGAGTGTGATTACACTAGGCATTAAACACCTTTTTCATCTCACATCAGTCAGTGTGGGGGGAGGGGAATAGTGCAGATCTATATGAATACGAACAACTCTGCAGCTCTCCTCTCACAGTGCTGGCAGCTCTTATAATCCCCCCCTCTCCCACACTGATGACCTTGAGATGAAATCTGTATGAGTGCTGTCACATTCCGTTTTGTCATAAATCTCTTGGTCCCATCGGGGCTTACATCCAAACTGCTCAACAAAATGGGATTGGGACGTATGTGCTGACAGAGTCATAGACTATAATGGTGCCGACAGAGTGAATGTTCACTCTGTTGTGCATCATTTTCGGGCATATATGCCTACTGGAGGCAGACAATCAGACATACAGTAGTTCTGCGCCTGGGTGTGTGTCTCCAGTAAGTGTATATGCCTGAAAATTATGCACTACATGGCGCACGTTCACTCGGTACCACTAGTCTATGGCCACGAATCGGGGTGTCTGGACGTAAGTCCCAACGGGGCCTCCGAGCATGTGTCAAAATGCAATGTGAAAGCACCCTTAGCGTTTCTAATCATAGTTGGCTATGCTATATACTACACAGTAGCTACATAGATCAGTCATTACATGTCTCGCAGGAGAAAGCTTGTTCAAGCTTCTTTAGCGGTGTTTTCTTTTTCAGAATGTTTTTGATTGGACAACTTCATGCAAGGGAAAAAGCACATGTTCCCAGAGACAAATCCCAGAGACAAGCCCTCCCCCCAGAATTATAATATTTTATAACAAGCTAATATCTGCAACAAAGAAGACCATACGAAAAACTAAATTTTATTAATCTCTACAGCCACTATTCCATGATGTGGCCACCTTAACAAGCTCAAACTTCTGAAAGGTCCTCTTTCTTGTTGTGTGGGCAGGAATGGTGGTTTAAAAATAAAGATTATTATTATTATAAATAAAGATTATTATTGTTTAATCGGTTTTATATTTTAGAAGATGGTGGGTATGGAAAGTAGTCAGACCCCTTTACATTTTTCACTCTTTGTTTCATTGCAGCCATTTGGTAAATTCAAAAAAGTTCATCGTTTCCTCATTAATGTACTCTCTGCACCACATCTTGACTGAAAAAAAACAGAAATGTAGAAAATTATGCAAATTTATTAAAAAGAAAAACTGAAATATCACATGGTCATAAGTATTCAGACCCTTTGCTCAGACACTCATATTTAAGTCACATGCTGTCCATTTTCTTGTGATCCTCCTTGAGATGGTTCTACTCCTTCATTGGAGCCCAGCTGTGTTTAATTATACTGCTAGGACTTGATTTGTAAAGGCGCACACCTGTCTATATAAGATCTCACAGCTCACAGTGCATGTCAGACCAAAAAAGACATACCCACTGTGTGTCTACAGCCAAATATAGATTGGGAAAATACCAAACATTAACACAATTGGTCGAGTACTTTTGGAGTACAGGTGTCGCTTATTATATGACCTAAAAAGCTCAACACTTGCCATCCATTCTTCCTTTCTTCTTTTAATGTAGACTGCACCATTCACCGCAATTTCATCATTTTGCTTTATTTTATCTTGAAGAAAAGCAAATGTCACTTAGGTTCAGTTGTCACCAAAAATTTGGAGACCAGGTCTCTGTTTACTGTCACCCCAGATAAGAATGGCTTCTACGACAGTGGAAGATAAGGTTTTGGGAGATATTTTTCCTTGTTCCTTCTTTTTAGATCCTGTTTCCATTTATGAAAAGCAAAAATTAGAACAAATTTCCCTAACCTGAGTGAGAACCAAACCTAAGTGATATCAAGCATCCAGATCTAGGTTTCTAAAGTGTTCCAATTACCGTAGCCAACATTCTGGTGGAGGGTTTATCGTTATTTGAGGTTTATGTATGTGACTGGATTGCTCAGTCTCTAAGTGCATACAGGGTAGCAAATGATACGTTTTCTTCCAGAGTACAATTTTTTTTGTATAGAGAAAAGTGCAATTGTCATTGCAGCAATCAGTGTTGAATCATTTACATAAGATTTAACAACTTTTTGTATGGAATGTATACATTTTAACTTAATGGTACTTTAATAATTTAATAATAATGTTAAGCTGGCATTTTTATAACTTTCCCATGTCTTGACAGGCGCCCCCATCCCCCTACCCCCTCCCTCAACAAGATTTTAAATGAACTTTTTGTATTTTTTTTTTCTAATTGTAATTTTCTTTCAAGAACAAATATTCTCAGGAAAAATGGTCTTTATTATTGAACTTTATAAAAAGAATGCTAATAACCCCACTACCTATTTGCTGTTGAATGTGTGCAAAGAGCAACACATGTTAAATTTTAAAAAATGTTTATGTGTTAAATATGTACATAAGGTAAAGAACCACACTTGTGTGACTGGCACATTGCTAAGTTAGTTTTATGTTATTTTTTTTTTGTCTTTTTTTTTATGGGATGTTGTTTGAAACGTTACCATAATAGAGCTTTAAAAATAATAAAAAAGCCTATTGTTTTTATCATTGCTTGTGCTTTACTTGAATCCTTGAACTGTGGTACCGTGATGCAATGAGTGCTTGCATAGCTGGAGAAAAAATCCTCTCTCATACCTACATTTTACGTCAATTGGTTTGTTGCATAAATGAGGGCATTTTTTTCATGTTTGTGTTGCTGCAATGTTTGTAGCTGGTCAAAAAAAGACGAGATTAGCCCTTTGGTCAACTTTGAAGCTAAAATACAGTATGGATTTGCAATAAATTAGAAAAGGGAATAATTTTATCAAATGTGGCCAAATATAAAACAAACCACTGGAATTTCGAAAACGTGATAATAACGTTGTTTTATAGGCTGTAGTAGTCAAATGTAGAAAGCATGCGATAAAGCCTTGACATTTTATTGAATATATTCAATCTTGCGCTACGTTCCCATGATGAGTTTTTTGTGAGTTTTTGATGTTGCATATTTTCTGCACCTATTAAATAAATAAGGTTACTTGCGTTTTTTAGGTTTTTTTTTTTTACAACACATTTATCACATTTTTTATTGCGTTTTTGATGCATTTCTGCAGTGGAAATGCACTAAAGATGCATATGTGTTTTTCACCTGTGGATTTTCCACTCCTAATGCAAGTCTATGGGGAAAATCTGCGCACTTGCAAGACAAGCTGACAAGTTGTGGACTTGAAACTCGCACCACAGATCAATTTTGTCTCGTGCTTGTCACTACCCCCTGCGTTGATACCATCTGCAGTGGTGATGCTAACTTCCTTGCTGGCCTGTGCACTAGCCAGGGTATAGTGAGGTGACAGCTAGGGACAAGGCACGTGAAGGCGGTGAGGGGAAGGACCCACATAGGGCATTAGGGGAGCTTAGGGATAGACACAGGTCGTTGTTTAAGAGGTGCCCCATCCATCATTCCCTATTGTTAGGGCCTTCCTCTCCCTTTTTCCATACCTTTGTTTGTGTGTGTTGCTTCATCCACCAGAATGTCGCATGCTAAACGTGACAAATCCTCTAGTTAAACAATATTCATGCTATTCAATGTCACACCATTCTTTATCACGGACTGATCTGGCAATTGGAACAGAATCTTTGTTAATCCATGAAGTGGAATATCTACCAAGTGGGATCTCACACCATTTTCTGATTCATGGGCACTTGAGAACAAGGGAAACAGAGGAGACAATGAGATCTCTGTGGAGATTGTATCCATACTGGCTCATGTTGGTAGGTAATTCTATAAAGGAGGTACTGAAATAATTTTTTTTAAATAAATGAGGGAGCAACATCAAAAATAATATTGAGGGATACCATGAAGGCATATGTTAGAAGAGTATTTATAAGAAAATAGCTGCAGAGCCCGGCGTTGCCTGGGCATAGTAACCAACTGTGGTTAGTTATAACAAATTATAATGATTATATTGCACATAAAAACCGTGCATCTAATCCTATCTTGTGTGATACTGACTGCTGAGCCGTGTATCTAATACTATCCTGTGTGATACTGTCTGCTGAGCCGTGTATCTAATCCTCTCCTGTGTGATACTGACTGCTGAGCTGAGCTGCGTATCTAATCCTTTCCTGTGTGATACTGTCTGCTGAGCCGTGTATCTAATCCTCTCCTGTGTGATACTGACTGCTGAGCTGTGTATCTAATCCTCTCCTGTGTGATACTGACTGCTGAGCTGTGTATGTAATCCTATAATGTGTGATACAGTCTGCTTAGCTGTGTATCTATTCCTATCCTGTGTTATACTGACTGCTGAGCTGTGTGTCTAATCCTCTCCTGTGTGATACTGTCTGCTAAGCTATGTGTCATGGTTAGGACATGGTTAATGTCCTGTTCTCACAGGGTTAACGTTTGCCAGCCTCTCTTTGGATCTGGGAGGGGTATTTATACTCACTCCAAACTAGCATTCTCTGTCAGTTATACTGCTGTTCTGGTGTGTATGACCCCTGGTGTGCGTGTACTCTGCGTTGTTTGTTTGCTTCCCGTGTATGACCCGGCTTGTTCCTTCACTCTGTACTCCGTCTCTCGTTTTGGTACCATTGTCTTTTCTGGTTCTGACCTCCTGGCTTGGCTATCGTTACTCCGTTACAGTTTACCCCTATTGTACCGTCTAATGCCCGTTCTGGTTTTCTGATCTATTGCTACGTCCTGACTATCCATTCTGTCTAATCCTTTGATATTGTATTGCTATCTTGTGCTTTGACCTCGGCTTGATCTGGTTTCTGTCTCTGTCTATGCCCCTTGGTAACATTGTCCTATAGTTATCTTTCTAGGAGTTTCCCTGCAGCTCCTAGCTCCGTGGAGCTTAGGCCACGCCCCCAGCAGTCACGTGCTTCAGGTCCTGGAGCATGCATTGTCACCACTGCTGCCCGCTCTGCAGGTATCTTTGTGCACTGTCTTTGTACTCAGGACAGGTGCTCTGGCTCAGTGAGCAAGTGCAGTGCGGTGTTCCTGACATTATAACTGACCATTTCAGTTTTTTTTTTCCTCTGAAGAGAAAAAAAAAAGTGTGTTATCCTCATGGATCCCATACAAGCCTTGGCTGATCAGGTCAAGCACCAGACCTAAATGTTCCATAAGCTCAATGTGGAACAGTGCACGATGGCCCATACCCAGCAACAGTTGGTGGTTACTGTGCAGGGGGCTGTCGATGCAGGGGCTTCTAGTTCTGGGGGTAGGGATGTGTCATTAGCGTCCGCCGAATCTCCGGTCAAATTGCCCGACCCTTTCTCAGGGGATAAAAAGGAGTTCAGGTCTTTCAGAGAAGGATGCAAGCTTTTTTTTTTCTCTAAGGGCCCGCTTCTCCGGGGATGAGTTCCAGAGGGTGGGGATCAGTATTTCCCTACTTCGGGGGGCTCCGCAAGCATGGGCTTTCTCTCTGTCTTCCTCTGCTCCTGAACGTATGTCAGTGAACTTGTAGTTTGAGGCTCTGGGGCACATCTATGACGTGCCTGATAGAGTGCATCTGGCTGAGGATATGGTGATGAGTGTGACACAGGGGAGGCACTCTGCTGAATGGTTCTGCTCAGAGTTTAGACGTTGGACCACCGAAGTATCCTGGAACGACGCCGCCCTGAGGGGGTTGTTTTGCAGGGGCCTTTCTGACCGTCTGTAGGACGCTCTGGCATTACATCCGCCTCCTGATACCCTGGAGGATGCCATGATGCAGGCGGTCCGTATGGACCGGAGAATCCATGCTAGAGGAATGATGCAACAAGAGTCTCCCTTGTACCCCAAATTGTGTGACACTGCACCTGTATCTGAGCCCATGAAGGTTGGGTCAGTCTCGTTAAGGAGAAAGAGAGAAGGCACAGTAGAGGCAACCTACTATGCTTTTACTGTGGAGCCTCTGGACATTGGAAAAGGAATTGCCCCTCCTGCCCTTCTTCAGAGAAACCATGAGAGAAATGACTGAGTCTGGGCAACAATCGAGGAGGTTGTCAAGACTCCCAGGTACATTTTTTCTCATGTACAAAAATGGTGCTCCAGTTTGAATTGGAAATTGCTGGCGGTCCTGTTATGACCACCGCCTTTGTTGACTGTGGTTCTTCCATTAATCTGATTGATGCCCAAGTTGTGACTCTTAATAAGATAGGGACAGTCAGGTTAAAAAGACTCTGTTAAAATTGTGGCTGTGGATTCATCCCCTCTTACCCGGGATGGAATTTGTTTTATGTCTGAAGTTTTTTCTATGAAAGTGGGTTCCACTCATGTGGAAAATTTAAGCTGTTTCATTATGAATAATCTGCCTGCAGGACTGGTATTGGGAATGCCTTGGTTGCAACGCCATAATCCTCTTATTGATTGGGTGAAGGGGGAGATCACCCGATGGGGATGTAATGATAATGGTCTGTGTTGTAACCCGGTTCCTTTTGTCAATCCGATCAAATCCGTATCTGTGTCATCTGTCGGTCTGGAGGGTATTCCGGAGTACCTGAGAGACTTTAAAGATGTGTTTTCTGAAAGCGAGGCTGAGGCGCTCCCACCACATAGACCATATGATTGTGCTATCGATTTAGTACCTGGAGCCAAATTACCCAAGGCTCGTTTGTTTAACCCCTTCGCACCCGAGCCTGTTTTTGCCTTCGTGACCGGGCCAATTTTTTCAATTCTGACCAGTGTCACTTTATGAGGTCATAACTCTAGAAAGCTTCAACGGATCCTACTGATTCTGACATTGTTTTCTCATGACATATTGTACTTCATGATGGTGGCAAAATTTCTTAGATATGATCTGCGCTTATTTGTTAAAAAAATCAAAATTTGGCGAAAATTTAGAACATTTTGCAATTTTCAAACTTTTTTTATGCCCTTAAATCAGAGAGTGATATCGCACAAAAAAGTTAATAAATAACATTTCCCACATGTCTACTTTACATCTGCACAATTTTGGAAACATAATTTGTTTTTTTTAGGAAGTTATAAGGGTTAAAAGTTGACCAGCGATTTCTCATTTTTACAACAAAATTTGCATCACCATTTTTTTTAGGGACCACCTCACATTTGAAGTGAGTTTGGGGGGTCAATACGACAGAAAATACCCAAAAGTGACAGCATTCTAAAAAGTGCACCTCTCAATGTACTCAAAACCACATTCAAGAAGTTTATTAACCCTTCAGGTGCTTCACATGAATGAATGGAATATGGAAGGAAAAAATAAACATTTAACTTTTTTTCACAAACATTTTACTTCAGAACCATTTTTTTTATTTTCACAAGTGTAAAAAGAGAAAGTCAACCACAAAATTTTTTGTGCAATTTCTCCCGAATACGCTAATACCCCGTATGTGGGGCTAAACCACTGTTTGAGCACATGGCAGAGCTCAGAACGGAAGGACTGCCGTTTGACTTTTTCAATGCAGAATTGGCTGGAATTGAGATCGGATGCCATGTCGCATTTGGAGAGCCCTTGATGTACCTAAACAGTGGAAACCCCCCACAAGTGACCCCATTTTGGAAACTAGACCCCTTAAAGAACTTATCTAGATGTGTCGTGAACACTTTGAACCCCCAAGTGCTTCACAGAAGTTTATAACGTAGAGCCATGAAAATAAAAAATCATTTTTTTTCCATAAAATGATCTTTTCGCCCCTAATTTCTTATTTTCACAAGGGTAACAGGAGAAATTGGACCCTAAAAGTTGTTGTCCAATTTGTCCTGAGTACGTTGGTACCCTATATGTGGGAGAAAACTACTGTTTGGGCACACGGTGGGGCTCGGAAGGGAAGTAGTGACGTTCTGAAATGCAGACTTTGATGGAATGGTCTGTGGGTGTCATGTCGCGTTTGCAGAGCCCCTGATGTACCTAAACAGTGGAAACCCCCCACATGTGACCTCATTTTGGAAACTAGACCCCCAAGGAACTTATCTAGATGTGTGGTGAGCACTTTGAACCCCCAAGTGTTTCACTAAAGTTTATAATGTAGAGGCGTGAAAATAAAAAAATCATTTTTTTTCCACAAAAATGATCTTTTAGCCCACAATTTTTATTTTCACAAGGGTAACAGGAGAAATTGGACCCTAAGAGTTGTTGTCCAATTTGTCCTGAGTACGCTGGTACCCCATATGTGGGAGAAAACTGCTGTTTGGGCACACGGTGGGGCTCGGAAGGGAAGTAGTGATGTTCTGAAATGCAGACTTTGATGGAATGGTCTGCGGGTGTCATATTGCATTTACAGAGCCCCTGATGTACCTAAACAGTGGAAACCCCCAATTCTAATTCCAACCCTAACCCCAACACACCCCTAACCCTAATCTCAGCCCTAACCATAACCCTAACCACAAACCTAACACCAACACACCCATAACCTTAATCCCAGCCCTAGCCCTAACCCTAACCCTAGCCCTAACCCTAACCCTAGCCCTAGCCGTAACCTGTGTACCTGCTTTTTTTTCTTTACTTTTTTCTTTTTGTGACAAGATAGCTGCCCTGCGATCTGACTCATAGTAACGCCACTTCTCCTCTGATCTCACACTGACAGATGATCAGAGGTGAAGCAGCGTTACTATGTGTCAAGAACGCTGCCTGGCACATAATAACGCGACTTCTCCTCTGATCTCACAATGACAGATGATCAGAGGAGAAGCAGCGTTACTGTGTGACAAGATCGCTGCCTGGCACAGCTGTGCCAGGCAGCGATCAGCTGTGCCAGGCAGCGATCTAGTCACACAGTAACGCTGCTTCACCTCTGATCATCTGTCAGTGTGAGATCAGAGGAGAAGTCACGTTACAATGAGTGAGATCGCCGGGAAACAAGCAGCTTTCCCAGCGAGCGCTCTCATTGGCTGCTGTGACGCTGACGTCATCAGGATCTGAACCAATCAGGTCTCGATGACGTCGGGGGTCCCAGCATGCATTGTGCACCGGGATCCCCGCGTTATAAGGTATGTGGGGGTCCCGGGGGGCACAAAACCGCCGACAGTAGATAAACGTCGGTGCTGCACAAAGCCCAGCAAGCGCCAACGTTTATCTACTGTGGGCGGTCGGGAAGCGGTTAATTTGTCCGGGCCTGAGCGCCAAGCTATGAAAGAGTACATTAAAGAAAGCCTTCACAAGGGGCATATTCGGCCCTCGGTCTCACCCGTGGCAGCAGGGTTTTTCTTTGTAAAGAAAAAAGATGGTGGGTTGCGACCGTGCCTCGACTTTCGAGAACTGAACAAAATTACTGTTAAGAACACGTACCCTCTCCCGTTGATTCCTGATCTATGCAATCAACTCATGGGGGCCAAATGGTTTTCTAAGCTCGATCTACGAGGGGCTTATAACCTTATAAGGATCCGGGAGGGGGACGAATGGAAAACAGCGTTCCTGACAACTGAGGGGCTGTTTGAAAACCTGGTTATGCCCTTTGGCCTCACTAACGCTCCTGCGGTTTTTCAGAACTTTATTAATGTTGTTTTTTCTGACTTGTTTGGACGTTACGTAGTCATTTACCTGGATGACATCTTGATTTACTCTGAGGACAGTCAGTCACACTTGCATCACCTGCGTACGGTGCTTATGAGACTCCGGGAGAACCATTTGTATGCTAAGCTGGAGAAGTGCTCATTTTTATGCAAGAATTGTCTTTTCTGGGTGTAATTGTATCCGGGGAGAGATTCCGCATGGATCCAGGGAAGGTTCAGGCCATTACAGGTTGGGTGCAGCCTCATGACCTGAAGGGGTTGCAGCGATTTCTGGGCTTCGCTAATTATTATAGGAAGTTCATTAAAGGGTTCTCGCAGGTGGTAAAACCCTTGACGGACCTCACTCTTAAAGGGGTAGATGTAAAAAATTGGTCCATGGCCGCAAAAAAAATCCTTCCTGGCATTAAAGAAGTGTTTTACTACATCCCCTGTGTTGGTACAACCCGATTCGTCAAGACCTTTTATCGTCGAGGTCGACGCTTCGGAGGTGGGGGTGGGGGCAGTATTGTCACAGGGCCCCTCTACCCTGACTAACCTCAAACCCTGTGCCTTTTTCTCTAAGAAGTTCTCTTCGGCCGAGAGAAACTATGATGTCGGTAACAGGGAATTGTTAGCAGTTAAATTGGCCTTTGAAGAATGGAGGCATTTTTTGGAGGGGGCCGCTCATCCCATTACGGTCATCACTGATCATAAAAACCTGGCCTATATCAAGTCTGCTAAGAGATTGACCCTCAGACAGGCTCGGTGGGCATTTTTTTTTCTCAATTTCATTTTACCATCACGTTCCGACCAGGGTCTAAAAATGTAAAGGCAGATGCCTTATCCCGAAGTTTTGATTCTGTGTCCCCTCCAGAAACTCCTTCCTCCATTCTTCAACTGGGAGTGGTTGCAGCTGAAATCTCCTCTGAGTTACAGAGAGAGATTCTGGAAGCACAAGCTCAATCTCCCAGGAATAAACCCCCAGGTAAATTGTTTGTACCCGAACAATTCCGTCCCACACTCCTTCAAGAATTTCATGACTCTGTGTTAAGTGCACACCCTGGTATTGCAGCTACCCGGGGGCAGTAGCTAGGGTTTTTGGTGGCCCTCTATGGGTACTGATATAAAAAGGTTTGTGAATACTTGTGGGGTGTGCGCACGCTCTAAAAGCTCTCAGGTCCGGCCGGCCGGGGAATTGGTGCCTTTACCAATTCCGGATAAACCATGGACACACCTGTCCATGGACTTTATCACTAACCTTCCACCTTCCAAGGGCAACTCAGTGGTATGGGTAGTGGTTGATAGATTTTCTAAGCAAGCCCACTTTGTGCCATTACCTGCCTTACCATCCGCTGAAACCTTGGCCCGCTTGTTTATACAGCACATTGTTCGACTGCATGAGGTGCCTGTGAACGTGGTGTTGGACAGGGGTGTGCAATTTGTGGCCACGTTTTGGAGAGCGTTTTGTATGAAGTTGGGGGTCACGTTGTCATTCTCCTCTGCCTATCACCCGGAATCCAACGGACTAACGGAACGCACCAACCAGTCATTGGAGCAGATTCTGAGATGCCTGGCCTCCTCCAGACAGGAAGACTGGTGTGAGGTATTACCCATGGCAGAATTTGCATTCAACTGTCAGATTAATCAGTCTACCGGAAAGTCTTCCTTTCTGGTCAATTATGGATTTGTTCCGCAGTTTGGTGAATTTTCCCGTATGGATTCGGATTGCCCTGGTGCCGAGGGGATGGTACACCAATTAAAAATCCTCTGGAAGTAGGTACAGGGGAACATCTCCAAAGCCCAGAAGAAGTTCAAACATTTTGCAGACAGGAGGAGGGGGTGGTTCCTGCGTTGACAGTGGGGGAAAAAGTCTGGTTGTCCACCCGTAACATCAAACTTAAAATACCCTCTATGAAGTTGGGCCCCAAATTTATTGGCCCATACAAGATTGTAGAGGTGATCAATCCGGTGGCATACAGATTACAGTTGCCCACCTCCTTCAAAATCTCTAACGTCTTCCACAGGTCCCTATTAAAACCTGTGGGGACAGTTAGAGAAGATCCCTCATCTGCGGCTCCACCAGTGTTGGTAGAGGGTCAACTGGAGTACGAGGTAGGGCGCATCGTTGATTCGCGGTGGGTGCGCCGGAGACTTCAGTACCTTATCCATTGGAAGGGATATTCCGTTGATCGGTTGTGGGTTCCGGCCAGTTCGGTGCACGCTGATCGACTGGTGCGGGCTTTTCATGCCAGGTACCCTGAAAAACCTGGGGGTCCAGTGGCCCCCCATTAAGAGGGGGGGTACTGTCATGGTTAGGACATGGTTAATGTCCTGTTCTCACAGGATTAACTTTTGCCGGCCTCTCTTTGGATCTGGGAGGGGTATTTATACTCACTCCAAACTAGCATTCTCTGTCAGTTATACTGCTGTTCTGGTGTGTATGACCCCTGGTGTGCGTGTACTCTGCGTTGTTTGTTTGTCTCCCGTGTATGACCCGTCTTGTTCCTTCACTCTGTACTCCATCTCTCATTTTGGTACCATTGTCTTTTCTGGTTCTGACCTCCTGGCTTGGCTATCGTTACTCCGTTACAGTTTACCCCTATTGTACGTCTAATGCCCGTTCTGGTTTTCTGATCTATTGCTACGTCCTGACTATCCATTCTGTCTAATCTGTTGTGAGTTCATTTTCCCCTTCACCATTGAGGTCTGATGAACTCCCTCTTCTGGTGAAGGAAGGTAGTGAGGCTGATTACCAGGCACCTGGGTATGATGATGATGATTGGGTGACGGGAATTGTTGACTGGATATAAGGCAGCCGATGCCCTTCTGCCTTGCTGGTGATCTCTCTGAGGGATTCTAGGAGACCAGTCTGATTCCTGCTCCTCAAAAGCTAAGTTTTCTGCACTGCTTTTTGCATTTGTGTTTTGTTTTGTTTTGCCTTGTTTTTCTGAATTTCTGCCATTCCCTTCTGGGGTGAGTTGAATTCCTTTTTGCTCTGTCTTCAGAAAATACCTGAGTGCTGATATAGTCTTTTTGAAGCCTAGCGTCTTCAGGGCCTTTTTCCCTAACAGCCTGTTGGCCCTTGTTTTGATAGGGTTTTTGGCGGATTGCAGACAGCAGCTTTCCTATCCTGTCCTATTTAGTTAGCTTGGGCCCCATCATTTGCTCAGCCTATCTTTCTATCTGTGTGAGTGTTTTTTCTTCTTGCTTCACCGCCATTGGGGGCTGCCTATTGCTTTGGGGTCTGCTCTGGGGCAGTTTAGATTTCCCTTTCTGTCTTTAGGCTATGTAGTTCTCCGGCTGTGATCGAGGGGTCTAGAGCACCGTAGGAACCCCCCACGGCTACTGCTAGTTGTTGTTGATAGGTTCAGGGGTCTGCAATCCGATAGCTGCCAACTTCTCTGGTTTTCTGGACTTAGCTAGTATTTCTGTTTTTGTCTCCTACGGTGACTCATTCATAACACTTATCCTTTGATACTGTATTGCTATCTTGTGCTTTGACCTCGGCTTGATCTGGTTTCTGTCTCTGTCTATGCCCCTTGGTAACATTGTCCTATAGTTACCTTTCTAGGAGTTTCCCTGCAGCTCCTAGCTCCATGGAGCTTAGGCCACGCCCCCAGCAGTCACGTGCTTCAGGTCCTGGAGCATGCATTGTCACCACTGCTGCCCGCTCCGCAGGTATCTTTGTGCACTGTCTTTGTACTCAGGCCACACGCTCTGGCTCAGTGAGCAAGTGCAGTGCGGTGTTCCTGACACTATGTATCTAATCCTATCCTGTGTGATAGTGACTGATGAGCTGTGTATCTAATCCTATCCTGTGTGATACTGCCTGCTGAGCCATGTATCTATTCCTATCCTGTGTGAAACTGACTTCTGAGCTGTGTATCTAATCCTATCCTGTGTGATACTGACTGCTAAGCCGTGTATCTAATCCTATCCTGTGTGATACAATCTGCTGAACCGTGTATCTGTTAGGCATCAGATTCCTGCAGCTACACAACAGGAATCCAGAGCCTCACATGCTGCTCTGCAAGAAGTCATTCCTGAGGCTAAGTTCCTCTGCCACTCCACTGAGCATGCTCACAAGACGATCTCCCATTGGAGGTCGGGAGTCACATGCTCAGGTCCTTCTCTATATCTGATTGGTCTATCTCAGAGATCTGGAAGGTTCCGGCAGCGCACGGCTATAAAAGGCCCGCATGGCCGCTCGGCCATGCGCTAGTATAGACTCTTCTTGCTAGATGTGTGAATGGTGATGCATGTATGATTCTGGTGACTGACTTATTAAGATTCCCTTCCCTCTGATATTACGCATGTGGATAGGGAACTATAGAAAGAGTCAGCGCCAGTCAGTGGCAAGCCATAGGCCACTGTGCACACCGCACCTCTACACTAGCGTCCGGTGGTGTCACGTCTCTCACGGCACTATCGCATAGCGGCTGTGTGTGCCGCCTCGCTGCCTTCAGCAGCACTTACCGGCATCCGCAGTTGCGATGCCGCACGCACGGTAGGTCTAGATGGACAACGGCCCCTGTCTTGGACCCTTGTCCTGTGACCAGATACCGTGCGTGCAATTTCGCAGAGTCCTGTGAGTCTAACAGGCTCGGTGTTTATGTTTATGTTACAGCGCCTCTGTGAGTTAACAGAGTCCGCTCTGTGCACATCGGGTGACGTTGAACCTGTGCGCATTATACCGCCATATAGTGCGTCTGCCATTAATTAGCAGCAGTGTTAACACCTTCTGCACGGTGGACCCCGAGTGGAGAACACACTTTATTATTTATTTATTTGGTGCGTTCCGCCATTCCTAACAGTATCTAATCCCATCCTGTGTGATACTGTCTACTGAGCTATGTATCTAATCCTATCCTGTGTGATACTGACTGCTGAGCCATGTATCTAATCCTCTCCTGTGTGATACTGACTGCTGAGCCGTGTATCTAATCCTATTCTGTGTGATACTGGGCTCCCCCTGCAGTCTGTGTCAGAGGGTGGTCTGTGTTGGCACGGTAATGAATTATGTTATTTCCAGCTTTACAGAAGGATAATAACACCATAGAAATGATAAGAATAATAGGCCTCAGTTACCACAACTGTCTACAAAGAAAACTGTTGCTGATAGCAACCAATCACAGCTCATTTTTCATCTTTTAAACAGCTCTGGGACAGTGTGGCGCGTTTTGAGTGGCGACTTTTGTGTTTAGACTTTTATGTGGCGAGGTTGGTGTATGTGTGGTGAAATATGTGCTGAGGGTGGTATATGTGTTGAAGCACGTGGTAGTCTGTGGCACATTTTGTGTGTGTGTTCATATCCCCGTGTGGTGAGTATCCCATGTGAGGGTCCCACCTTAGCAACTGTACGGTATATACTCTTTGGCGCCATTGCTCTCATTCTTTAAGTCCCCCTTGCTCACATCTGGCAGCTGTCAATTTGCCTCCAACACTTTTCCTTTCACTTTTTCCCCATTATGTAGATGGGGGCAAAATTGTTTGGTGAATTGGAACATGAGGGGTTAAAATTTCACCTCACAACATAGCCTATGACGCTCTTGGGGTCCAGACGTTTGACTGTGCCAAATTTTGTGGCTGTAGCTGCGACGGTGCGGATGCCAATCCCGGACATACATACATACATACACACACACATTGAGCTTTATATATTAGATATTTTTATTTACAAAGCTAAAAATAAGGAATTCACGCAAACTCCAGAATGATGTACAACAAACTGAAGGTCAATATGTTTTAAATTAATCAGTTTGTACTGATTTGACTTTAATCCTAAGTCATATTGCAAGACTCATTAAAGGGTCGATTGTAACGTGTAGGATTACTAAGTCCAGCAGGTGGCGTTATAGAGTTCAAGTCCTCTTTCTCTCTAAAGAGGCAATTTGCATATCAGTTGGTACTGGACAGGAATTAGAAGCATCCCAGAAATTATTTAATGATCATCTTATTTCTAAGGTGGAAAACAAACATTTTTTTTATAAAGCAGAAATTTTTGAACAGGGAGAATGTGCGGTGCATATTCTGTCTGCCATAGTTAAATCACAAGAGAGGCCCATCTTATATCAATCAATTGACTACGGAAAATGGGGACATAATAATGGGAACTAGAGTTGAGCGACTTTTGGTTTTTTAGGGTCGCGTTTCGTTTCGTGAAACCCGACTTTTCCAAAAGTCGGGTAGAGCAAGATCGTCCGATTATAGGGAAAAGTCGGGGTCGTCCCGAAACACGAAACCCAATGTAAGTCAATGGGGAATAAAAGTCGGCAGTGAGAGGAGGACAGGAAACACACCTACAGTGCCCATTTGAATGCCAAAAGCATCAATTCTTCTTACTTAAGCTTGTCAACCTTAATTAACTTCATAATACAAGTTACGCACTGAAAAATGGGGGTTATTTGGCTAAAGTTGTGGGGGGGGAGGGCTGACTGCAGGTTTTCATGTGCCCTGGGCGAAAGAGCGCCCCTTTAACACATACCACAACTCATCATGCTCCGATACGGCAGAGAAATAGTGGTATAGTACAATGAAAAATACCTCACTTTTTACATCTCATGACGAGGCCCATCTATTTCTCCATACAGAATCATTGGTCCCATATAATGTTTGAAACAGTATATGATGAGCTCCACATAATGCTACAGTATATGTTGGTCCCCATGGATGAAGCTCCACTGTCTTATGGGCCCAAATAATGCTCCAAACATAATGGGCCCCATTTCTAATGCTCTAGTGTATAATGGGCCCTGTAAATGCTGCTCCAGTGTCTGATGTCCACCTTTGGAATGTTCCAGTGTATGGTGGGCCCCATCTATCATTCTCCAGAGTATAGTGCTCCCCAAAAATTGCTGTCCCAACATTGAAAACAATCAAATAAGTCTCCTCGCTAGGGAATCCCTGTACTTGTCTGGACAGGTGCTGTAGCTTGCTTAACAGCTCGCCAGCCGTTCTCACGCCCAGTATGGATTGCACGTGATTGCACAAAGGTTAGAAAGGGTACCGTATCCCTGGATAACATGTATGGATAGCGTACACATTCAAAATATATGTCTCAGGAGGCAGGCTCAGACGGTGTCAGGCCCAGTATGGATTGCACGTGATTGCACAAAGGTTAGAAAGGGTACCGTATCCCTGGATAACATGTATGGATAGCGTACACATTCAAAATATATGTCTATACAGCATGAGGCAGGCTCAGTCGGTGTTAGGCCCAGTATGGATTGCACGTGATTGCACAAAGGTTAGAAAGGGTACCGTATCCCTGGATAACATGTATGGATAGCGTACACATTCAAAATATATGTCTATACAGCATGAGGCAGGCTCAGACGGTGTTAGGCCCAGTATGGATTGCACGTGATTGCACAAAGGTTAGAAAGGGTACCGTATCCCTGGATAACATGTATGGATAGCGTACACATTCAAAATATATGTCTATACAGCATGAGGCAGGCTCAGACGGTGTTAGGCCCAGTATGGATTGCACGTGATTGCACAAAGGTTAGAAAGGGTACCGTATCCCTGGATAACATGTATGGATAGCGTACACATTCAAAATATATGTCTATACAGCATGAGGCAGGCTCAGACGGTGTTAGGCCCAGTATGGATTGCACGTGATTGCACAAAGGTTAGAAAGGGTACCGTATCCCCGGATAACATGTATGGATAGCGTACACATTCAAAATATATGTCTATACAGCATGAGGCAGGCTCAGACGGTGTTAGGCCCAGTATGGATTGCACGTGATTGCACAAAGGTTAGAAAGGGTACCGTATCCCTGGATAACATGTATGGATAGCGTACACATTCAAAATATATGTCTATACAGCATGAGGCAGGCTCAGACGGTGTTAGGCCCAGTATGGATTGCACGTGATTGCACAAAGGTTAGAAAGGGTACCGTATCCCCGGATAACATGTATGGATAGCGTACACATTCAAAATATGTCTATACAGCATGAGGCAGGCTCAGACGGTGTTAGGCCCAGTATGGATTGCACGTGATTGCACAAAGGTTAGAAAGGGTACCGTATCCCTGGATAACATGTATGGATAGCGTACACATTCAAAATATATGTCTATACAGCATGAGGCAGGCTCAGACGGTGTTAGGCCCAGTATGGATTGCACGTGATTGCACAAAGGTTAGAAAGGGTACCGTATCCCTGGATAACATGTATGGATAGCGTACACATTCAAAATATATGTCTATACAGCATGAGGCAGGCTCAGACGGTGTTAGGCCCAGTATGGATTGCACGTGATTGCACAAAGGTTAGAAAGGGTACCGTATCCCCGGATAACATGTATGGATAGCGTACACATTCAAAATATATGTCTCAGGAGGCAGGCTCAGACGGTGTCAGGCACAGTATGGATTTGACGGCCCAGATTACACAGCGGAGGAGCAGGGAGAGGTAAAGATTGCAAATGCTGGGGCCCTGCCCAAGCAAAGGGGGCCCACTCATGGGCGTCGGTACTGGCACTGGGCCCCTCATAGTACAGCGGTGTGTCTGACGGCGGGTGTGCACCACCACCGTCAGAGACACTTGATTGCACTATGAGGGACCCTGTGCCAGTGCCCGCGCCCAAGAGTCGGCCTACCCACCTGTCCAGGGCAACGGCACTCGCACGGTGTCGTGCGGTAGGTGGTGACCCCGGCCATGGGGGGGAGGCAGCACAGTTAGGGAGTTTTAGAAAGTGGCATATGTTGATGTTGGACATTCAGCTGATGCAAAAGGCGAAATAGGTGAAGTACCAGGAAGAGGTGGACCAAAGCAAGCCATTTTTCTGTCACCCTATGTGTCATCAGGGGAAGGTGGGACAAAATCCTTGGAAACCCATGCGTGGTTCATTTTAATGAAGGTTAGATCATCCACATTTTGGGTTGACAGACGGGTCCTTTTTTCTGTCAGGATTGATCCAGCTGCACTGAAGACTCTTTCCGATAGCACACTTGCAGCTGGGCAAGCGAGCTCCTGTAAGGCATATTGGGCCAATTCAGGCCAGGTGTCCAGTTTAGCGGCCCAATAGTCAAAGGGGAATGACCTGTGTGGGAGAACATCGATATGGGAGGAAAAGTAGTTTGTAACCATAGTTGACAACTGCTGTCTCCTGTCACTTTCCATCGATGCAGTATTACCAGTTGTGTGAGCGGTATTTGAAAAATCAGTCCACAACATTGTCATGAAACCCCTGTCTCCAACGCCACTTCTGCTGTGTGCACCACGAACACCTCTGCCAAGCTGCCCCCGGCCCGTACGGCTCGTGTGAGAACCATCACCGCTGCTGTGTGCTGGGAATGCCTCAAGCAACCGATTTACCAGAGTTGCTTGTTTATTAGCCAATATTAGGTCAAGGTTCTCCTGTGGCATGATGTTTTGTAATTTGCCTTTATAGCGTGGATCCAGGATGCTGGCCAACCAGTAGTCGTCATCGTTCATCATTTTGGCAATGCGGGGGTCCCTTTTTAGGATCCGCAAGGCATAATCTGACATGTGGGCCAATGTTCCCGGTGTCAATGATGCACTGCGAGTGCTGGGTGGAGGAGCACTTTCTGGCAAATCCACATCCCTCCAGTCACGCATAAACCCTGTACCAGACCTTGCCACGCCAACATTTTCACTTGCCCCACGAGATGCATCCTCCTCCCCTAAGTAATCATCCCCATCATCCTCCTCCTCCTCTTCTTCCTCCACCTCGTCCAGGAGAGGTCCCTGAGCAGACAATGGCTGAATGTCATCAAGGATTCCCTCCTCCTCTTCCTCCTCATCAACATTGGCTGCAGACGCCTGCTCCTTAAGGTGCGTCAAAGTTTGCATGAGCAGACGCATAAGTGGGATGCTCATGCTTAGGATGGCGTCGTCTGCGCTTACCAGCCGTGTGCATTCCTCAAAACACTGAAGGACTTTACAAAGGTCTTTCAGCTTCGACCACTGCACGCCTGTCAACTCCATGTCTGCTCTCAAAGTGCCTGGCCGTGTATCCTCCCACAAATGCATTATGGCCTGCCTCTGCTCGCACAGCCGCTCCACCATGTGCAGGGTGGAGTTCCACCTTGTTGCAATGTCGATAATGAGGCGGTGGTTGGGAAGGTGGAGCAATCGCTGCAGCTTCTGCATACGAACGGAGTGTACAGGCGACCGGCGGATGTGCGCGCACAGTCTTCGCACCTTCTGGAGCAGGGCTGTTAACTCCGGATAATTTTTGAGGAAGCACTGCACCACCAGGTTCAAGGTGTGAGCCAAGCAAGGTATGTGGCTGAGTTTTGAAAGGGCTATGGCTGCCACAAAATTACGGCCGTTATCACTAACTACCTTGCCTGCCTCAAGATGTACACTGCCCAGCCATGACTCAGTTTGTCGCTTCAAGTACTCGGCCAGCACCTCGGCGGTGTGTCTGTCGCCCAAACACATCATCTGCAACACAGCCTGCTGACGCTTTCCACTAGCTGCTCGATAGGGGGACACATCGTGTGCAACAGTGGCAGCTGCAGATGGAGTGCTCGTACGACTGCGCTCTGTGGACGAGCTTTCGCTTCTGGAGGAGGAGGAGGGTCGAACGCCTACAGCCAACTGTTTCCTATACCGTGGGCTAGGCAGCACTGTCCCACCACCGCTGTCCCCTGTGGACCCTGCATCCACCACATTAACCCAGTGCGCAGTGATGGACACGTAACGGCCCTGGCCATGCCGACTGGACCATGCATCAGTTGTGAGGTGCACCTTTCCGCTCACTGACTGCTTGAGTGCATGGACAATGTGGTCTTTCACATGATGGTGGAGGGCTGGGATGGCTTTGCGAGAGAAGAAGTGGCGACTGGGTAGGTCATAGCGTGGTACTGCATAGGCCATGAGTTCGCGGAAAGCTGTGCTTTCCACCAACCGAAAGGGCATCATCTCAAACGAGATTAGTTTGGCAATGTGGGCGTTCAAACCCAGTGTACGCGGATGAGAGACTGAGTACTTTCTTGACCTACTCATAGTGTCTGGGAGGGTGAGCTGGACTTGAGAGCTGCATATGGTGGAAGTAGCGGTGGACAGGGCGGACTGAGAGAGGGTTGATGATGGTGATGGAGTTGGTGTTCTTTCTGATGGCCTAGAATCAGTCTTTAGTTGATATAACAGTGGGATTCCCTGACTGCTGTGGTCTTGCAACGACACCTCAACATTTGCTGCTGTGCTAACCGGTGGGCTTACAGTGGGGGAAACAATGTAGCGTTGCTGACTACCTTCGTTGTGATCAGTTGCACATGTGGCACTTGAGGTTTGGTGTTGTGTCCACGCTTGCAAGTGCATGCTGGTTAAATGTCTAAGCATGCAACTGGTATTCAAATTTTTCAGATTTTTCCCTCGGCTAAAGGTCTTTGCACACTTCTTACAGATAACCTTGGCCTGATCATGAGGATTTTGTTCAAAAAAGTGCCACACTGCACTCTTCCTACTTTGGCAGACATTTTGCGGCCTAGCACGCTGTGATCTTTTGACCCTCTGGACAAGCTGTCCAGCAACTCTTTTGATGTTTGGAACCTGTCTTTGGAGTGCTCCGGGCCTGCCAGATAACAGCTGTTGCGATGTCGATGTCTGCTGTGGATGCTCCTCATCTGAGCTATTGGAAGCAGCACCCTCTTCCCCCAATGGATGCCAATCTGGGTCAACAACTGGGTCATCCATCACTTCCTCTTCTATGTCATGTGCACCTTTCTCTGTGTCACCGTGTATGGTGGTATAGTGTGCGGGAAGGGGCACCTGAGTCTCATCAGGGTCAAAATCTGGCTCTGTACACTGCGAGGACAATGTAGTGCTCTGAGTGAATGTACCAGCAGAATCATCCATCAGCGGCTGTGCATCAGTGCACTCCATGTCAGATTCATCTTGGCCTGGGTAATTAACCATTTCACTTGATAATCCAGGCATGGTATGTGAAAACAGCTCCATGGAGTAATCAGTAGTATGGCCTGCGTCATCCTTCAATCTTGGTTGGGGTGAAGGACACAAGGAAAGGTGTGGTTCATGAACATGAACCTCCAATGACGACTCAGTGCTTTTACTTTTTACAACTGAAGAAGAGGAGGCGATAGAGCTGGAGGCTGAGTCAGCAATGTAAGACAAAACTTTTTCCTGATGCTCTGCCTTTAAAAGCGGTTTGCCAACTCCTAGAAAACTAAGCGTTCGAGGCCTTATGTAGCCAGACGATGACGCAGGGTCAGCACCTCCTGCATTCGGTCCTATTTTGCTCTTGCCACTACCATCAGATCCACCACCAACACCATCATTACCAGCTGCCAACCCCCGCCCAATTCCACGGCCTCTTCCACCAGCCTTCCTCATTTTTGATAGAAATGTAGACAAAATCCAACAAACTATATAGTAATGTAAAACAAGGTACAAGGTGTCTATAGGACAGGGGAGATTTAGAATTTCTGCACACACTTGTGGACAGTGGACACTTTTGGATTGTGTGAGGCCCACTGATATCTGAGCGCTATGTGACACGCTCGATGGCACAGCTGCCTGTGACCAAAGTGACGAGAGGATAATGGAGATTTTGAATCTCTGCGCACACTTTTGGACACTGGACACTTGTGGATTGTGTGAGGCCCACTGATATCTGAGCGCTATGTGACAGGCTCGATGGCACAGCTGCCTGTGACAAAAGTGACGAGAGGATAATGGAGATTTTGAATCTCTGCGCACACTTTTGGACACTGGACACTTGTGGATTGTGTGAGGCCCACTGATATCTGAGCGCTATGTGACAGGCTCGATGGCACAGCTGCCTGTGACAAAAGTGACGAGAGGATAATGGAGATTTTGAATCTCTGCGCACACTTTTGGACACTGGACACTTGTGGATTGTGTGAGGCCCACTGATATCTGAGCGCTATGTGACAGGCTCGATGGCACAGCTGCCTGTGACAAAAGTGACGAGAGGATAATGGAGATTTTGAATCTCTGCGCACACTTTTGGACACTGGACACTTGTGGATTGTGTGAGGCCCACTGATATCTGAGCGCTATGTGACACGCTCGATGGCACAGCTGCCTGTGACCAAAGTGACGAGAGGATAATGGAGATTTTGAATCTCTGCGCACACTTTTGGACACTGGACACTTGTGGATTGTGTGAGGCCCACTGATATCTGAGCGCTATGTGACACGCTCGATGGCACAGCTGCCTGTGACCAAAGTGACGAGAGGATAATGGAGATTTTGAATCTTTGCGCACACTTTTGGACACTGGACACTTGTGGATTGTGTGAGGCCCACTGATATCTGAGCGCTATGTGACACGCTCGATGGCACAGCTGCCTGTGACCAAAGTGACGAGAGGATAATGGAGATTTTGAATCTCTGCGCACACTTTTGGACACTGGACACTTGTGGATTGTGTGAGGCCCACTGATATCTGAGCGCTATGTGACACGCTCGATGGCACAGCTGCCTGTGACCAAAGTGACGAGAGGATAATGGAGATTTTGAATCTCTGCGCACACTTTTGGACACTGGACACTTGTGGATTGTGTGAGGCCCACTGATATCTGAGCGCTATGTGACACGCTCGATGGCACAGCTGCCTGTGACCAAAGTGACGAGAGGATAATGGAGATTTTGAATCTCTGCGCACACTTTTGGACACTGGACACTTGTGGATTGTGTGAGGCCCACTGATATCTGAGCGCTATGTGACACGCTCGATGGCACAGCTGCCTGTGACCAAAGTGACGAGAGGATAATGGAGATTTTGAATCTCTGCGCACACTTTTGGACACTGGACACTTGTGGATTGTGTGAGGCCCACTGATATCTGAGCGCTATGTGACACGCTCGATGGCACAGCTGCCTGTGACCAAAGTGACGAGAGGATAATGGAGATTTTGAATCTCTGCGCACACTTTTGGACACTGCACACTTGTGGATTGTGTGAGGCCCACTGATATCTGAGCGCTATGTGACACGCTCGATGGCACAGCTGTGACAAAAGTGACTAGAGGATAAGGGAGATTGGATTGCTTTTAAAAAAGCAGTTTGCGGAGCAGTGGGCAAACAGCAATGCCAGCGTGTCAGGAAGCCTTAAAAGGCAGCCCAACAACCAACACCACTGATACACCACAATATAGCCTCCCCTTGCACTGCACACACAGTGACTTGTGTGTTGTGCAGGCCAAATCGCTAGCAGCAGAAGCAGTTTTTTTGTCTTCTTCCCTGCCTAACGCTCTCCCTACAGAATCAGCAGCAACCTCTCCCTATACTAAGATCGGCAGAAGTAAGATGGCGGTCGGCGTGCACGCCCTTTTATACCCCCTGTGACGCCCACCAAAGCAAGCCAATCACTTGCATGCCCTTCTGAAAGATGGTGGTGACCCGTGCCTAGGTCATCACGTTGCCCACAGTGTCCGTGGATCCTGATTGGCTGAAAAAGAGCGCAAAACAAACTTTTGAAACGCGACTTTGGCGAGTAAGTCGCCGACCTCGTGGCCGACCTCATCCTAGGGTCGGGTTTCGTTTCATGAAACCCGACTTTGCCAAAAGTCGGCGACTTTTGAATTTTTTCGACCCGTTTCGCTCAACTCTAATGGGAACTGATAATATACTAAAGACCTTTGATTCTTACCATACCAACATATGAATCCAGTCTTAATAGCAATGGGGAAGAGCTTAGGTCATTTATAGATGGAATAAAATTAACTAAATTTAAAAAAGAAAGTAGCTCATGCTTACAAAACCCATTAGCAATAGCTGAACTAGAGAAGCCCTACAATCCCTGGCGAATGAAAAGGTGCCCAGATCTGATGGACTGCCAAGTGAATTTTATTAAAAAAAATATAAGGAACTTGATTCTTTGATTCCCAAACTACTGGAAACTTTTAATGAGACCAGAAAAGTTAGACAAATGCCAAAATTCTGAGTGAGGCAATTGTTTTGGTCCTTTTGAAATGGGAAAGACACACTGTGCCCTGAGTTATATCGTCTCGTCTTTTTTTTATCAGTTGACATCAAAATTATTGCAAAGGCCCTTAGCAAACAGATAATTTCACATCATTACGGAGGTTATCCATCAGGATCAGTAAGGCTTTATGCCAAACCGATCCACAGCAAAAAATTGCAAAAAATCAAATGTAATAATGGATCTTAACTATCCTATCTCTTGATTCTGCCAAAGCGTTCCATAGTGTTGAATGGAAATATTTGTGGAAGGTTCTTAAACTGTTTGGGCTGGCTCCTAGATTTCTATCATATAAACAACTATTATACTCTGGACCTCAAACTAAAATAAGGACTAATCGTCTTTCATATAATTCAATTGCGTTGAGGAGGGGCAAGCATGTCCTTTGTCTCCCCTCCTTTTCACAATAACTTATCAAACCTTTGGCCAGTATGTTAGACTCTCGCAAAGGATTTGACTATGGCAATCTGGATGAAAGGGTTTCCTTATATGCAGATGATATGTTGATATATATTGGTGATTTCCAGAAGTCTATTAATCCTGTTATAAATATTATTGAAGAGTTTGGTTCATGGTTAGGTCTCTCCATTAATTGGGATAAATCTGTTCTTTTACATATTGATAATCTCACTAACATGGCTATATTAGAACATACAGTACCAAAATACAAATGGTTGAGAAATTGAAATACCTTGGTATAATTATCACGAAAAGAGGTCAAGACTAGACATCTCTGAATATATGTCCTCTTCTGGAAAGGTTTAAAATGAAAATAGAAGCGTGGTGTAGGCAACTACTATCAGTTGTGGGTATAGAGAACTCTTTAAAGATGATCTTGATGCACCAACTTCTATATATTTTGCATAATGCCCTTGTATGGATCCATAACTCTTAACTTTCAGAAAATTTAGAGTATGTTTCATTCTCTCATATGTAAAAAAAAAATCTGCAAGAATAAAATTTGAGCATATACAAAAGGGACAAGGAATCAGGTGGATTAGCGATCCATAATGCACTAATATACTATGTAAAAAAAACCAAAGCAAAGGTATGAACTTGGAAATAAACTGGTGTGCATGCAGCGGGTTAGCGTATGTTCACGCTGGCCACTGAACAGAAAAAAACAAAACAGGAACATAATGATTAAATACCCTGCAATAAATAAATAAATAGCATAGTGAATGAAAACAATATATGGTATTTAGTAAACATGTTTTTTGATCAAAAAAATTCAAAAGCCATCCCACCGCTCCACAGTGATCGTAATTGGGACAGAACTAACTCTAATATTAAAAACCTTTGTCAAGTGACATGCATGTGGATAAGGGCTGAGAAGGAATGCGCCCAACTAGTGGACACCCAGCCATGCAAGACCACATCAATATAATGCCCAGCTCAAGGAAAGGCAGACCACACCTCCAAGCTTTTCGGAGATGGAAATTTCATTCTCCAGCAGGACTTGGCACCTGTCCACACTGCCAAAAGTACCAATACCTGGTTTAAAAACAACAGTATCACTGTGCTTGATTGGCCAGCAAACTTGCCTGACCTTAACCCCATAGAGAATCTATGGGGTATTGTAAAGAGGAAGATGAGAAACACCAGACCTAACAATGCAGATGAGCTGAAGACTGCTATCAAAGCAACCTGGGTTTCCATAACACCTCAGCAGTGCCACAGGCTGATCGCCAGACTGATGCAAAAGGAGCTCCGACCAAGTATTGAGTGCATTTACTGGACATACATTTCAGTAGGCCAACATTTTGGATTTTAAAATAATTTTTTCAAGCTGTTGTTATAAAGTATTCTAATTTACTGAGGGAATGACTTTTGGGTTTTCATTGGCTGTAAGCCATAACCATCAACATTAACAGAAATAAATGCGTGAAATGGATCACTCTGTTTGTAATGACTCTATATAATACATAAGTTTTACTTTTTATATTGAAGAACGGAAATAAATTAACTTTTTGATGATATTCTATTTTTGTTGAAAGCACCTGTAAATGCATAAATGGCATAGTGCATGAAAATAATATAAGGTACTTAGTTTACATGTTTTTTTATTAAAAAAAATGCAAAAACTATCCCACCACTTCACGGTGACTGTAATTGGGATAGTCCTAACTCGAATATTAAAAACCTTACCGTTTGTCAAGTGACATGCATGTGAATAAGGGCTGAGATGGACTGAGCTCAACTAGTGGACACACCGCCAAGGGAGACCACATCAATATAATGCCCAGCTCAAAGAAAAGGCAGGCCACACCTTTATATGCACATGGTGCAAAGAGACTGAAAAAATACAAAATGTATGAACTGGGATATAAACTGATGTGCATGCAGCATGTAAGCGCACGTTCACACTGGCCACTGAACAGAAAAAAACAAAGATAGAAACATAACGATTTAATAACCTGCAGTAAATAAGTAAATAGCATAGTGCATGAAAATAATATAAGGTACACAGCGCTTGCATGCTGCATGCACACCATGCCAACAGAGCCACAGCATCCATTTTTTGCGGATACCGTATTTTGCGGTTTATAAGACGCACTGGATTATAAGACACTCCAAATTTTGAGGAGAAAAATAGGAAAAAAAACTGTTTTTAATAAAATGGTGGTGCTTCTTACAATCCATGCATCTTATTGATTACCGGGGGGTGGTAACAATTTTGGGGGAAAACTGCGTCTTATAATCTGAAAAATACAGTATATTCTATAACATAGAAAACTGTAAATGGTCTTAAATAACAAATAATTAATACAGTATACATATGTATACATACAGTATATATATGTATATATATGTATATATAGATGGAGGCCCGGTGCTATCGTATCAGGAGGGCGGTAATGTCACGATGGGGGCAGGCTTTGCAGTGTTTAGAATCTCTCCCCATGTACTCACCCACCTATCCACTCTCTCTTTCCCCATGTGGTGACGTCTCCCATCTGTGCTCTCTTCTTTGACCTGTCTACCCCATGTGCTATTCCCCTTGTCTGTTGTCTCTCTCCTTCCTGTGCTTTGTTCTCCCCTCATGTGCTGTCCTGTTTGAGCTGTCCCCCCGTGCTCTGTCTCTTTCACCCCTGTGTCTGACTGTGTAAAGAACATACCACAGCTCCTGGGCAGGGGAGGAAGCAAAAGACAATACTGACATTACAGCAGGAGATTGCAGAGGATACATTTTGTGAGGTAAAATATTGTTTAAAAACAGTCAGTGAAATATTTTACCTCACAAAATGAATCCTCTGTGATCCCCTGCTGTAATGTCAGTATTGTCTTTTGCTTCCTCCCCTGCCCAGGAGATGTGGTATGCTCCGTACACGGTCAGACACAGACAATTTTTAAAATGAACTTTCGTTCGTGGGAAAACCCCTTTAATGTGACCGGCTTCCTCTGCCTGTATGCACGTCGTGTATCTGCCGCCGGGATCTGCCGAATGATTCATGCAGGCGCAGTGCGACGGTGTTCCACTGGTGGTACTGCGCAAGAGGCTGCGTGAGAATGTGAGTGTATGAGTGTGTGTGTGTGAGTGTGAGTTTGTGAGAGTGTGTGTGTATGAGTGTGTGTGGTGTGTACGGCGCATAGAGTGTGTGTGTGTGTGTGTGTGGTGCGACGGTGTTCCGCGGGTGGTACAGTGCAATAGGTTGGTACCAGCAGCAGTTTCCATATTGAGACACCCATCACTTGGGAGTCCCAATATGGAGGTCGGTGAACTTCCTCTGCTTGGAATCCTGGGATATGGTGACATCTGGATAGAAGAGGAAATGAAAACATTTCAAGGCAGTTATATAAACATATAAAGTATGATTCATCAGCACTAGCGGTGATAGAGCCTCAGACGCTGCAGCCTGCGTCCAAGGCTCCGTCAGTGTTTGACGGCACATCGCGGATGCGTACCGCTTTACGGCATACGTCGTGATGCGTCACATAATGGGGGTCTATGGCAGCATTAACGGACTGCCTCAACGCAGTGTGACTCCAGCCTTAATCCCATAAAATAAAACCTAAAAAAAAGTGTGCGTGCAAAGCTCACTATGACATATTCATTTTCTGGTGTATCACGGATGAAAAATTCCAATACAAATCTATGGGTTTGTGAAAAACACGTACAGCACATGAATGGCATCAGCGTGCCATCTGGGTGCTGTCCGTGTGTAACATAACAAAGGATAGGAGAAGTTTTGCAATTTATTTATTGATCCATCCATCAAAAACACTAATGACATTGATGGTAAAAAAAGATGTGCGGATTTGACTATAAAAATGGACACTTAGATGGTAAAAACGGACACAAGGACCATACACTGACGACACACTGATCCAAAACACTGGTGACACCAGTAGTATTTTTCATTTATGTGTTTTAAACACAGATGTGTGAATGAGGCCTAAAGTTGTTTTTCAATTAGTACTTGATCCTAGCTTCCCTTTAAATTCTAAGTATTTAGCCCTAGAAGGTTAAGGTCCAGTCAAAAAAAGGTCACTATGTCAGGGTTGGTGGGCTGATGAATTAACCAATTTGTCCGCTAAGTACCTTAATTTTATAATTACCGTTTATTGTATATGGCAGTAATGCAGTTTAAATGTCATGTATTCAATATTTGAACACATCTTGGTGCACACAGTGTAGAACGTATGCCAGAAAAAATATCAAAGCATACACTAGTTTCTCAGGTAAATCAGATGAGTCTTGTTCATTCAGGGCCTGTAGCGTAGCTATCAGGGGGGCAGAGGGCGCGGTCGCCCTGGACCCCTTGCTCTGAGGGGGTCCACCAAGAGCTACTGCCACTGGGTTCACCACCTGAGTTATAATCAGGGCTACTGGTTAGGGTCCCACTTAGATTTTTTGCCCCCCCGAGCTGAACCCCTAGCTACGCCTCTGTTCAGGTCTATTGGTGCCCCCCCAAAATACAGAGCCACAGTATAGCATGTGATTTTTACGTATATATTGCAATTCTAGAACACAGGAAATGGTAAATGATCTTGTAAATGATTAATAGCTACTGAGGAGAAAAAACAATTCAGATAAGCAAAACATTATTAAATTTCATCAAGGACAGGTGTCACCAGTTTGTAACTCCATGTTTATTCTTTCTGCCTACCAGTATATCTGAAATATTACTACAGTCATGGAGAACAAAACACACTTTGGCAGCATTTTTTGCCTCTAAATAAAGTCATCTCCAGATAAATATTCTTTTGCCAAGTGGTGAGAGAGGTGGTTGTTGTGTACACACGGCTACCTTTGTACCAGGTTTGAAGCACATGAAAGCAAACACTTTCCTTATCCCAGTGGTTGGAAGCACTTTGTTTAGTGTGATATGATCAATGAGTGCTGAAGCCTCCTTAACCACATTCTTCATAGTTCCTGCAGAAGTGACCCAGAGTTCACGTGGCGGGAACACTTCTGAGTACTTGTAGGGAGAACATCACCCACAGTTAACTGTACACCGTCTTTGAAATTAGAATTAAAAACCCTCTTGAGATTAGAAAGGAAATATTTTACATTTGAATAAATAGTAATATCTATTAACGGTGCCTTGAAAAAGTATTCATACCCCGTGAACTTTCATATTTTTTCACGCTACATTCACAAACTTAAATTTATTTTATTGGGATTTTATGTGATATATCAACACAAAGTAGCAAGAATTTATCAGAGTCATTCGGCGCTCCTTCTCTTCCAAACCCTGCCAAGTGCCTAAACAGTAGTTTGCCAATACATATGGGGTATCAGGTGAAATTATACAACAAATTTTATGGTCAATTTTCTCCTGTTACCCTTAAGAAAATGAATAATTAGGGGCTGGAGCAACATTTTTGAAGGAGAAATATATTTTTTCATTTTCACGGCACAACGTTATAAAATTCAAAAATTATGTGAAACAACAGTGAGTTCAAGGTGCTCCCCATACCTCTAGATAAGTTCTTTGAAGGGTGTAGTTTCCAAAATGGGGTCAATTATGGGGGGTTTCCACTGTTTAGGCACATCAGGGGCTCTGCAAATGGGACATGGCATCCGCTATCAATTCCAGCCAAATTCTAAACGTGCTCCTTCCCTTCCAAGCCCTACTATGCACCCAAATAGTAGTTTTCCACCACATGTGAGGTATCAGTGTACTTAGGAGAAATTGCACAACAAACTTTATGGTCCAATTTCTCCTGTTACTCTTGTGAAAATTAATAATTTGGGGTTAAAGAAACATTTTTGTGGGAATAATGTGATATTTTATATTCACAGCTCAACATTACAAAATTCTGTGAAGTACCTGCAGGTTCAAGGTGCTTACCACATCTCTAGATAAGTTCTTTAAGGGATGTAGTTTAAAAAAAAATGGGGTCATTTGTGGGGGATTTCCACTGTTTAGACACATTTAGGGCTCTGCAAATGCGACATGTCATTCGCCATCGATTCCAGCCAATTTTGCACTCTAAATGTTAAAGGGTGCTCCTTCCTTTCTGAGCCCTGCCATGTACCCAAACAGTAGTTTTCCACCAATATGGGGTATCAGCATACTTCAGAGAAACTGCACAACAAATTGTATAAGGTAGCTAATTTACTCCTGTTATTCTTGAAAATGCAAAATTTGAGGCTAAATCAATATTTTAGTGAAAAAAAACATTTTAATTTTTTAACCATCCTATTGACCTCTTCTAGAACAAAAATCCCCCAAATCCTGGTAGATTGTTCAATCAAAGATCCCAATCCATAAAAAATTGAGTTTTTTTAAGCCAGATTATAATCCAGAATTTCAGATTTTTCACATAAAATTATGTGTCTTCCAGCTATTTTCAAGTAAAGAAAAGTGAAAATGTCCAATAGTGAGCGATAACTTATAGTATATAACCTTCAACAGCATCCTCAGAACTACTTTCTTGTAATGTTATCCTAGCCATAAAAGCCATGATCTAGCAGATCTCATACACTAAAGGGCCCTTTACACATAGTGATATCTCTAGCAATATCGCTAAAGCGTTACCGATTTTGTGACGCAGCAGCGATATTGCTAGCGATATCGCTACATGTGATGCTTACCACCGACCGGCTCCCCCACTGGCTATCACTAATCGTGTGAGATTGGCATGGTCCATTTCTCGTCGTCGGCTTCAGAACTCTAGAGATGTGTTTGCCTTTATGGTCAAATACCTTTTTTTTTTTAAAGAAAGAGATAATTCTGTGATAATAGTATCATTGTTATATAGATACATGACTTGAACAATTGAAAAATAATGTACAATAACAAAAGCAATACATAATTTTCTGATGAAATATTCCTTTTCAAAAACCAAATACACATTTCTTGATGTCAATTATTTTTATTTTTGCTATCACCAAGTGGTGAAATTGTAAGGAGGAAGTCCGGGCCGCGGGTACCTGTACCGAGCCAGGTCCTGAACTGATGAGGCGGCCTCCATTGTTGCCTCGGGGAAGGAATTAGGAACCGGACCGACCTCATGACCCGGGTAGGAGAGGCAGCTTAAAGAGCAAAGAGCGTGTACACAGCCGCAGGCAGTGTTATGCGAACAAGCAGTGAGCGGCAGGCTGAGCGGCGTGATCCATCCCCTGAACTCCAGCGCTGTGACGGTCTGTGCCTGCCAGCTCCCGCCACCATGATAGTGACTGTAAGAGACCGAGGTGCCGGGTGCCCTGCGTCTGTCAGAGAGCGAGGTGTCGTGCGCTCCGTGACTATGAGTACTGCGCACGTGCGGAGCAGAGAAGGCCGGGTACTGAGAAAATATCTGCGGCCTCCCCTGCCAGTGAACAATGACTGATCCATGTTGTACTTGGAAAGAGCTGTGGCCTTGATTGTTCCGGCCACAAGCGCTTATGGACTAGGGACTCAGCGGAAGGTACCGGAGACAGACCGCTGCCGCCAGAAGACAGATCGTCATTTTAAGGTCACCATCTGAAGACATCACCCGGCCGCTGCTGGTTCTACAATCCCCCTGCAGGACCATCTGCTGCAGAAGAGCATACAGGACATGATAAGTTCCTCCACTGGACTGCTATTGCTTACATTTGTTATCCCTATTATCCTTCTTTTAACCATTAACCTCCCTGCAGGAGGTTCTCATAAACCTGTAAACAGTATAATTGGACCCCCACAAAGACATGCAAACAGTATAATGCCCCCATGTATTTCTGCAAACAGTAAAATGGCCCCCCACATATACCTACAAACAGTATAATTGCCCCCACATAGTCCTGAAAACAGTATAATAGCCCCCCACACATACCTGAAAACAGTATAATGGCTCCCACATAAACCTGCAAACAGTATAATGCCCCCCGTATATAGACCTGCAAACAGTATAACCACCCCTTTACATACACCTGCAACCAGTATAATGGGCCCCCACGTATTGTCATGATCCAGGCCGGGGTTTGTTTCTTGTTCTCTCCTTGGTCTGGTCGTGCGGGGGTTAGCCTTCTCTGCCTCGTTTTGGGTTCTGTGTGGCTATTTCAGTCTACTGTGGCCTGCAGACCAACGTCAGTGATAGTTCATGCTCCCATGCTAGAGCTGCTGACCCCTTGATACCATGTTTTGTCTGTTTACTCTGATCCCGTGACTTCCCTTTCCTGCCACCCCGTTTGTCTTAGTGTTCGCTCCCTGTGCTTGGACCTCTTGGTATGTGACAAAGCTTGTCTCCTGACCTGTTTGACTGTCTCACTTCTCTATTATCTCTGCTCCCATCTGGCTCTGACTTCTGGCTTGTATTTGACCACGTGTATTGCTGTGGCCTTTGATACTTCTTTTCCTGACTGTTTCTGACTCGGCTCGTCTGACCACTCTTTCTCCATTCGGTGGTGCCTGTGCTGCTGCTCAGTGGTGCTACGCTGTGTGTGCAACCTCTCTTCCCTCACCAGCACCCCTGGTGGAGGTTGTGCTATACGGCACTGCAGCAGCTTCACATGTATAACTGCAAGCAGTATAATGGCCCCCCACAAAGACCTACATACAGTATTATAGCCACTTCACATAAACCTGCAAACAGTATTATGGCCTCTTAACATAGAACTGAAAACAGTATAAAGAATCCCCACATAGTCTTAGGCAAACAGTATAGTAGCCCCCACATAGCCCAAATAGTATAATGGCCCCATATAGCCCTCCAAATAGTATAATGCCCTCCACATAGCCATCCAAAATAGTATAATGGCCCCACATAGTATAATGGCCACACATCATTCTTCTTACAGTATAATGTTCCCCACTTATTCCTCCATACAGTTCTATGGGGCCCCACATAGTCCTCCATACAGTATAATGGGTCCTACATATTACTCCATACAGTAAAATGGGCCCCAGATAGTCCTCCTTACAGTATTATGGACCCCAGACAGTCCTCCATACAGTACGATGGGCCCTAGACAGTCCTCCATACATTATTATGGGTCCCACATAGTCCTACTAACAGTATAATGGGCTCCACATAGTCCTACATACTGTATTATGACACCCACGTAGTCCTACATACAGTATTATGGGCCCTACATAGTCCTACTGTATATACAGTATTATGGGCCCTAAATAGTCCTACATACCATATTATGGGCCCTATGTAGTCCTCCATATGGTATCATGGGCATCATATAAGCCTTCCATACAGCTTTATGGGTGCTATGTAGCCCTGCATACAGCATTATGGGCACCACACACACCTCCATACAGTATAATGGGCCCCATATAGTCCTCCATACAGTATTATGGGCCCCATACAGTCCTCCATACAGTATTATGGGTCCCTTTTAGTCCTCCATACATTATTATGTGCCCCATATAGTCTTGTATACAATATTATAGGTCTCATATAGTCCTCCATCCATTATTATAGGTCCCATGTAGTCCTCCATACATTATTATAGGTCCTATATAGTCCTCCATACATATTTATAGGTTACATGTAGCCCCCCATACAGTATTACGAGCTCCATATTAAAATAAAAAAATCTACTCACCTCACCGTTCCTTGCTGCTACAGTCTTCTGACCCTCTGCATTGCTCAGCACAGAGGGTTCACAGAAAAAAAGTCAAAACACCAGAATTACCTTTTTTTGGTCGCTGCAACATTGCAATAAAATGCAATAATGGGAGATCAAAAGATCGTATCTGCACCAAAATTGTATAATTAAAAACGTCAGCTCGGCAGGCAGAAAATAAGCCCTCATCCAACCCGAGATCATGAAAAATGGAGATGCTACGGGTATCAGAAAATAGCGCAATGTTTTTTTTAACAAATTTGGAATTTTTTTTCACCACTTAAATAAAAAACAACCTAGACATGTTTGGTATGTATGAACTTGTAATGACGTGGAGAATCATAATGGCAGGTCAGTTTTAGCATTTAGTGAACATAGTAAAAAAATAAACAACTGTGGGATTGCACTTTTTTTTTTGCAATTTCACTGTACTTGGATTTTTTTTCCTGTTTTCCAGTAGACGATATGTTAGAATCAACGGTGTCGTTCAAAAGTATAAATCGTCCTGCAAAAAACAAGCCCTCCCATGGCCATTATTACTAAAAAATAAATAAGTTATGGCTCTGGGAAGAAGAAGGGAAAAAAACGAAAACGCAAAAACAAAAATCATCCAGGGGTTAAGGGGTTAAAAAATATTTAAAAAATATGTTGTAACGCATGTAAAAATCTGGTCTGTTCAAATCTAATCAATCCTTATGGTAAATGCTGTGATGAGAAAAGAAATAGAAATACCAGACATTGTCGGTCATTGTCACACCACAAAAAAATGCAATAAGCAATGAGCTTTGTATCTATCTTAAGAAAGAATCAATAAAGACAATACCTTGCCATGCAAAAAAGCCCTCACACAGAGCCATGGATGGAACAATGAAAACATTTCAGGTCACGGAAAATAGCGACATAAGCAAATTTTTTTTACGAATTTTCAATTTTTTTCTCACCATTACCAAAAAAATAAAATCTTTATAAGTTTGATATCACTAAAATCATGCTGAACTGGAGAATCATGTTAACAAATCATTTTTTCCATACAATTAATATCATAAAAATTAAACCCAAAGACAATTACGGAATTGCAGAGTTTTTTTTTTTCAAAATTTCATTGAACTTCATAGAATGTTAGTGTTCAAAGGGACCTCAAAGATCATCGTGTCCAACCCTCTGCTCAATTCAGGATTCACTAAACCATCTCAGACAGATGTCTGTCCAGCCTGTTTGAAGACATCCATTGAAAGAGAACTTACTACCTCTTGTGGCAGCCTGTTCTACTCATTGATCACCCTCAATCTCAAAAAGTTTTTTCTAATATCTAAGCTGTATCTTCTCCCATTCAATTTCATTCCATTGCTTCTCATGTTTCCATGTGGAAATGAGAATAATGATGATCCCTCTATATTGTGACGGCCCTTCAGATATTTGTAGACCGCTATTAAGTTTTCTGTTAGCCTTTGTTTTTTGCAAACAAACATTCCCAGATCATTTAACCGTTCCTCGTAGGACATGCTTTGCAGTCCACTCACCATCCTTGTAGATCTTCTCTGTACTTGCTTCAGTTTTTCAGTGTACTTTTTTAAATGTGGTAGCCAGAACTGGACACAGTATTCTAGATGAGGCTTGACCAAGGAGGAGTGAAGGGGGATAATTACTGCACATGATCTAGGCTCTATGCTTCTCTTAATACGTTCCAGAGCTGTGGTTGCCTTTTTTGCTGCTGCATCACACTGTTGACTCATGTGCAGACTGTGATCTATTAGTATACCCAAGTATTTTTACAGGTGCTGTTGTTTAGTTCTATTCCTCCCATTCTATAAATGTGATTTTGTTTTTTCTTGCCCAGATGTAGAATCTTGCATTTCTTCCTGTTAAATACCATAGTATTAGTTGCTGCCCATTGTTCAAGTTATCTAGATCCTTCTGAATCCTTTCTGTGTTCTCTAGTATTAGCTATCCCTCACCTGCAAATTTGATTTGTTTACCTTCAGTTCCCTTATCTAGATCATTTATAAAAATGTTGAACAACACTGGGGCCAAGACAGAGCCTTGTGGCATCCCATTTGAAACACTCTTCCATGATCACGATCACTCAGTACGATCACTGAGCCAGTTATGAATCCACCTTGTCAATCCCATACATGGTCATTTTTTCAATAAGGATAATGGAAAACTTTATAAAAATGCTTTGCTGAAGTTGAGATATACTATATCTACCGCATTTCCCCCTACCACCCAGACAATGATTTCATCATAGAAGGAAATGACTTATTTGCTACAAACCCATGTTGGCTCTGGTTAATTACTGTATTCTTATCCAAGTACTTACATACATGATGCTTAGGAGGTAAAAAGGAGTTAGTGGATGATCTCCGCACTGCAGAATTAATACATATATTCCAGTGTAGTAAAGTAAAATGATGGTTTATTTAGACACGTTTCAAAGTAAAAAGCTACTTATTCTTCAGGAAAAACCACATCGAAATGCGTCAAAATAAACCATCATGTTACTTTACTACCTTTGAATATATGTCTTAATCCTGTCAGCAGGCCACTAACTCCTTTTTTCTCCTGATGTCTGATGGTCACTTGCTGACCCATGGATCTACTGCAGCTGACCACATTATATGCTGTTTCTACAGATTGAAACAGGTGAGTTTAATCTGAGTGCAAAGCTTACTGTATTTCTCGGATAAGACCCTATTTGTGCTGATCTCTCCTACAGTTTTCCTTGGTTATACAGTTCATACTGTTTAATAGTTTGTGCAAATATATTTACTGGTATAGAAGTAAGGCTCACTGGCCTATAATTTTCTGGCTCCATCTTCTTTCCTTTTTTGAAGATAGGAACAATATTTGCCCTTCTTGAATCTTCTGGGACTTCTCCTGTTTTCCAGGATTTTTCAAATATTTTGGCTAGTTGATCTGCAGTTTTTGCTGTTAACACTTTCAGTACCATAGGATGTAAGTAATCTGGACCAGGAGATTTAAATCAATTTAAATTAGCTAAGTGTTCTCTCACCATCTCTATGTTTATGGATAGATTGGAGTTTTTTTCCTGCTTTTCATCCAGCACATTGAATTGTAAAATAAATGATATCATTCAAAACTACAACTCAATCTGCAAAAAAAAAGCACACAAAAGCATCATCAATGGAAAAATAAAAAAGTTATATCGGAAGAAGAGCAGGAAAAAAAGGGAAAGCTTTAAGGCCGGGGTCACACTTGCGAGTGAAATGCGAGACACTCGTGCGAGTCTCTCGCATCAATACCCGGCACTGCCGCCGGCGCTCGGACCGGAGCGTTCAGCTGCATAGAAATAAATGCAGCCGCACACTCAGATACAGAGTGACGGCGGCAGTGCCGGGTATTGATGCGAGAGACTTGCACGAGTTTCTCACATTGCACTCACAAGTGTGACCCCGGCCTAAGAAGAAAAATCAAATTGTCTTGAAGGGGATGAAAACCTTTACATTTAAAAACGAGATTGTTGGCAAAGAAAGACTATTCAAACCCAATACAGCTGCTTGTGCATCCTTGGCATGGCCAAACATTTAAAGGAATCTGCAGGTTTTTCTATTTAATCCGACAGCAGCATGATATAGATATAGCAAGAGATCCTGATTCCAGGGATGTATCACTTATCAGTAGTGTTGAGCATTCCGATACCGCAAGTATCGGGTATCGGCCGATATCAGCGGTATCGGAATTCCGATACTTAATTCCGATACTTTTTTCATATCGGATTCCGGGATCGGAATCGGAATAGGAAGTTCCCATCATGCTATGAGCCTGCTTGCTTTGATTAAGCCAATGGGAATCCTCCGAAGTGTGGGCACATCCTGTTAGGCATGTAGGCATGTTAACTATTGGCATGGCTGTGATTGGCTGCCGAAATGATGTCATGATGCACTATAAAAGCCACCGCAGCCGCCATTTCTGGTCACTCTGCTGTGAATTCAGTTAGGGACAGGCTGCTGTAGAAGACTGTGAGGGACAGTTAGAAATAGCGATTCTAAAAACAATATTGTGCTTTATCCAGGCTACATAAACCACCACTGTAGCTTGCTTTTCCCTAGCAGCGCTGTTTTCACAGCTGTCTGCAAGGGCTGTGTGAGTGCAGCTCACGCTGTGGAGTGGGTCCTGCAGCCACGTCAGGCTGTAGGCCACCCAGTGTGATCACTGCTGCCTCATACATCTTTTATTTTTTGAGCTGCATTTTTTAAATAATTTCAATCTAGTGTGCTTCCATCCGTATCCATATACGTTGGTTGCAAACACTAGTAGTAGACAGCGGAGCCTTTCTGCAGCCTTTCAGTGCTAGTGTCCACTTTGCTGCACTGTTCACGGCTGTCTGAGAGGTCTCTGACTGTGTGTGAGTGCAGCTCACGCTGAGTAGTGTGTCCTGCAGCTACGTCTGGCTGTAGGACGCTCAGCGTGCGTCACTGCCTCACACATATTTTTATTTGAGTGCAGCTCATTTTTTCTTCTATTAGTGTGCATCCATCCGTCTCCATCTACGGTGGTTGCAAACACTATATAGGAGTACACAGCGGAGCCTTTCTGCAGCCTGTCAGTGCCAGTGCCCACTTAGCTGCACTGTTGACGGCTGTCTGAGAGGTCTCTGACTGTGTGTGAGTGCAGCTCACGCTGAGTAGAGTGTCCTGCAGCTACGTCTGGTTGTAGGACGCTCAACGTGCGTCACTGCCTCACACATATTTGTCTCTGAGTGCAGCTCATTTTTTCTTCTCCTATTAGTGTGCATCCATCCGTATCCATCAACATTGGTTGGTTGCAAACACTATATAGGAGTAGATAGAGGAGCCTTTTTTTCTGGCTTGTGCCCTGCCGGCGCAGCCAGATTAGTATTACCCAATTTTTTTGGAGCCTCATCTTTTGCATTGTAGGTTACCTGCCTGCATTGTAATAGCTCCAAAAAGTTGGTGATACTATCAGTTTCAATTCTTTGTTCTCATACTTTGAGTTTGTTTCAAACAAAGAAACCACATAAAAAGTTCACCAAACACTACATTTTGAACTTGTGTAGGCCACATCAGCTCCTATTAAAGTCTAGTCCACACACACACACTTCATAAAATTAGTGTTTCTTGTACCTGTAACCAGCTGTTCAGGAATAAGCACACTAAGGCCCCCCTTTGTCCTTTTTTGCCTATCTTAAGCAGTCTTGCAAGATGAAGAAGGCAGGGAGTAAGGCGCGGGGGCGTGGGCGTGGGCGTGGAGTTTCAGCAGGGAGAGGACGTGGGGATTCTGCAGGGAGAGGACGTGGGGATTCTACAGGTAGAGGACGTGGGGATTCTGGGCCTGCTGCGGGCACCAGTGGATCAGCATCCCCAAGTTTTAGCAGGCAACAGTCCTTTATGCGCAGCTTTGTAGGACCTCAACGTACCCCACTGCTGCGGGAGGAACAAATTGAAGCCGTTGTCGGATGGATGGCAGCTAACGCATCGACTTCAATTACTTCCGCATCCTCTCAGGGTCAGAGCACCGAAGAGCAACCATCTGTCTCTTCACCACCTGCCAAAGTGCCCAGGCAGTCAGAGAGACATGGACAGGAGCCATCACAATCTCTACTTCTGTTCTCGGAATCTGTTGGCTTGGAAAGAGGGGGCCAGCCAAGCAGCATTCCTGAATGTGAAGAAGAGGGAGTATGCAGTGATGCGCAACTTCTTTGTCCCTCTGAATCTGAAGAGGCGAGTGGGCCAGTGCCTATGGTCAGCACACCTCAGTACGCATCAGATGATGACGAGACTCAGTTGCCACTTTCTGGTGCGTACGGTGCTGGCGAGACAACCCCGGAGAAGCAGCTGTTTGAAGAGGGGAGGGAAGATGATGAGGTCCTTGACCCATCATGGCGTGAGCAACAGGAAGGTGGTGGGAGCAGCTCGGAGGAAGAGATTCCCCTACCGGCCAAAACAGGAGGCAGAGGGAGGGGGAAGACTTGGTTGCCTGTACCCTCCACTTCGGCACCCGTTAGGAGCATTCCTCCTTCCAAAGGCAAACCGGGCGCTCACAAGAGTTGCAGTGCGTGGTCCTTTTTTGACACAGTTGCAGATGACATTTGCTTTGTCAAATGCAAGCTGTGTCATCAGAGAGTCAAAAGAGGGAGAAATGTCAGCAACCTCAATACCACAAATATGTGGAAACATGTGCGCACCAAGCACGAGTTGGAGTTGCATAGACACCCTCAAGACGTAGGCCAACGTACAGCACCACCTACCACCTCTTCAGTTCGTGTTGGGCCCTCTTCCTCCAGCTCACACACTGCTGGTTCGGCTTCCTCACAGGATCGCCAAGGAAGAACCTCTGCCACTGTTGTCCGGAGACCCTGTCAGATTCCACCCATAACAGCACGTTCCCATCCATCACAGCCATCGGTAGCACAGGCATGGGATAAAAGGCGCCCTTACTCGGCAAACCATCCCCGAGCACAGTCTCTGAATGCTGGCATTGCCAAACTTCTGGCAGTTGAAATGCTGTCATTCAGGCTGGTGGACACTGACACCTTCCGGGACTTAATGGCATTGGCAGTCCCCCAATACAACGTGCCCAGCCGCTTTTATTTCAGCAGGCGAGCCGTCCCTGCCCTGCAGAAACATGTTGAGGGCAAAATAAAACATGCGCTACTAAACGCCGTTAGTAGCAAGGTCCACCTGACCACCGATGCGTGGACCAGTAACCATGGACAGGGACGATACCTTTCCCTCACTGCCCACTGGGTCAATGTTGTGGAGCCGGGTACGGATCTGGAGAGTGGCGCTGTACGTGTTCTTCCAACGCCACGGATTGCAGGACTCCAGTCTGTACACATAGACTCCTCCTCCTACTCAAGTTCCTCAGAAACAGCAGAGCAGGAGCCTGTTACGACCGATATGAGCACAGCCGTGGCCAAACGTCAACAGGCTGTACTCAAATTAATTTCTTTGGGGAATCGAAGCCACACAGCGCAGGAGCTCTGGAATGCTATCAAGCTGGAGAGCGATGTGTGGTTTGGGCCAGCGAATCTCCAGCCGGGCTTGGTAGTGTGTGACAATGGCCGAAATCTGGTGGCAGCTCTTGGCCTAGGCAACCTCACACACATCCCATGTCTGGCACATGTTCTTAACTTGGTCGTGCAGAGCTTTCTGAGGGACTATCCGGATCTTGATGCACTGTTGCACAAGGTCCGCATAGAGTGCGCTCACTTGCGACGTTCCAGCACGGCAAGATCGCGCCTCGCTGCTCTGCAGCGACGATTTGGCCTTCCAGAACATCGCATCATATGTGACCTACCCACCCGGTGGAATTCAACGTTACATATGTTGGAGCGGTTGTGTGAGCAGCAGGCAGCAGTCATGGAGTACCAGCTGCATCAGGCGCAAACAAGTCGCACTGTGCGCCGTTCACACTTCAGCACCATTGAGTGGGCCTCTATGAAGGACATCTGCCTCGTTTTGCGTGCCTTCGATGAATCCACGCGGATGGCGAGTGCAGATGATGCACTAGTCAGCATGACTGTCCCCCTTATCTGCCTGCTTCAACAAACACTGCAAGCACTAAGGGATGAGGTTTCAGAAGAGGTGGAGGATGAGGAGTCCCAAATGCCATCTGCTTCTGGACAGTCTGCGCTACGTGTTTCCTCACAAAGGCCTAGGCAGGGGACACTTTGTGAGGAGGATGAGGAGGAGTCGATGGAGGAGGAAGACATCTCTCCAGAGGAGGGAGGTACACAAACCTCTACTCAGTATGTACAGCGAGGGTGGGGTGATGCAGAGCAGGTCGAGGTCACGCCTCAAACAGGGGACAGCGGTTCTTTGGCAGTTGGGAGTCTGCAGCACATGGTTGATTTCATGCTGCAGTGCCTGAGAAACGACCGCCGCATCGCCCACATTCTCGTCTCGACTGATTATTGGGTGTACACCCTCCTAGATCCTCGCTACCGGGACAGCGTACAAAGGCTCATACCAACGTTGAACCGGGAGCGTAAAATGCGGGAGTACGAAGAGTCACTGGTGCAGTCCATAATGTTTTCCATTCCACCCGACAGCATTGTTGCAAGTGCTTTACAAAGCAGCTCTGTGCGTCGAGGCAGTGGAGGAAACTCTGCACAAAGAGGGAGCAGAGGCAGTGCCGCAGCACAAGGCAAGACCACTATGGCCCAAATGTGGCAAAGTTTTGTGTGTCCACCACAATTGTCTACACCATCAGCGACGCCTCGAGTCAGCAGGAGGCAACGCTTCCGTCAGATGGTGTCAGACTACATGTCTTGCCCTGTCGCTGTACTCCCAGATGGCTCTTCCCCCTTCAAGTTTTGGGTCTCTAAGCTGGATACATGGCCAGAGCTTAGCCAGTATGCATTGGAGGTGCTGGCTTGCCCTGCTGCCAGTGTATTATCGGAACGTGTCTTTAGTGCCGCAGGTGGTGTACTAACAGACCGTCGCACGCGACTATCTTCCGATAATGTTGACCGGCTGACTTTTCTGAAAATGAACAAGGCCTGGATCTCCAAAGACTTTGCCATTCCTCTTACAGACTAAATTAGTGGTTGGCAACTGTATCCAGGTCTGCTGGTGTGTTCATTTTTCTACCACCTGAACTATAATCCCTGTGCTTCAACACAGCCAGTTGTCGCTCAGATGTGTCGTCTGCACAGAGAAACACACTAGCTCCTGTGTTACTGGGGTTCAGTAATGCCAGCTGATCCCCTGCTGTGTGGACGGCAGAGTCACCAGCTCCATCAACATTCAAACCACTACTGATTTTTAACCGTGCCCAACTTAGGTCTCTGGCTCCACTGTCTCTACTATTTCCCCTGACCTCCAACCCCGCCATCTACATCTCTGAAGTGGCGTCAGCACAATCTACACTTGTTCCTGTGTTCCTGTGGCTCAGTCCCATCAGTTTATCCCCTGATGTGTGTCCGGCAAGGTCTCCTGCTCTGTCCACATTCCCATAACCAGTAGTGGGAATGAGGACAGAGCTGGCGAACTTGCCGGACAAACATCAGGGGATCAACTGATGGGACTGAGCACCAGTAACACAGGAACAAGTGTAGATTGTGCTGACGCCACTTCAGAGATGTAGCTGGCGGGGTTGGAGGCCAGGGTAAATAGTAGAGACAGTGGAGCCAGAGGCCTAAGTGGAGCATGGTTAGAATCAGTAGTAGTCCACAACCTCCATAAAAACCGCTGCCCATTGGCCTCTGCATGCGGCATGCGTAATCCTGGGCACCAACAGCGTCAGTTGGTGTTCAGAAGTGTCGTCTCCACAGAGCCAAACACATTCGTTCAAGTGTTAGTGGGGTTCAGCACTGCCAGCTGTTCCCCTGCTGTGGAGATGGCAAGTCTCCTGCTGCCTTCACCTGCCAAAATCCAGTAGGCCCCAGCCTGCTCCTCGCCTAATCCTGGGCTCCAACAGCGTCAGTTGGTGTTCAGAAGTGTCGTCTCCACAGAACCAAACACATTCGTTCAAGTGTTAGTGGGGTTCAGCACTGCCAGCTGTTCCCCTGCTGTGGAGATGGCAAGTCTCCTGCTGCATTCACCTGCCAAAATCCAGAAGGCCCCAGCCTGCTCCTCGCCTAATCCTGGGCTCCAACAGCGTCAGTTGGTGTTCAGAAGTGTCGTCTCCACAGAACCAAACACATTCGTTCAAGTGTTAGTGGGGTTCAGCACTGCCAGCTGTTCCCCTGCTGTGGAGATGGCAAGTCTCCTGCTGCATTCACCTGCCAAAATCCAGTAGGCCCCAGCCTGCTCCTCGCCTAATCCTGGGCTCCAACAGCGTCAGTTGGTGTTCAGAAGTGTCGTCTCCACAGAGCCAAACACATTCGTTCAAGTGTTAGTGGGGTTCAGCACTGCCAGCTGTTCCCCTGCTGTGGAGATGGCAAGTCTCCTGCTGCCTTCACCTGCCAAAATCCAGTAGGCCCCAGCCTGCTCCTCGCCTAATCCTGGGCTCCAACAGCGTCAGTTGGTGTTCAGAAGTGTCGTCTCCACAGAACCAAACACATTCGTTCAAGTGTTAGTGGGGTTCAGCACTGCCAGCTGTTCCCCTGCTGTGGAGATGGCAAGTCTCCTGCTGCATTCACCTGCCAAAATCCAGTAGGCCCCAGCCTGCTCCTCGCCTAATCCTGGGCTCCAACAGCGTCAGTTGGTGTTCAGAAGTGTCGTCTCCACAGAACCAAACACATTCGTTCAAGTGTTAGTGGGGTTCAGCACTGCCAGCTGTTCCCCTGCTGTGGAGATGGCAAGTCTCCTGCTGCATTCACCTGCCAAAATCCAGTAGGCCCCAGCCTGCTCCTCGCCTAATCCTGGGCTCCAACAGCGTCAGTTGGTGTTCAGAAGTGTCGTCTCCACAGAGCCAAACACATTCGTTCAAGTGTTAGTGGGGTTCAGCACTGCCAGCTGTTCCCCTGCTGTGGAGATGGCAAGTCTCCTGCTGCATTCACCTGCCAAAATCCAGTAGGCCCCAGCCTGCTCCTCGCCTAATCCTGGGCTCCAACAGCGTCAGTTGGTGTTCAGAAGTGTCGTCTCCACAGAACCAAACACATTCGTTCAAGTGTTAGTGGGGTTCAGCACTGCCAGCTGTTCCCCTGCTGTGGAGATGGCAAGTCTCCTGCTGCCTTCACCTGCCAAAATCCAGTAGGCCCCAGCCTGCTCCTCGCCTAATCCTGGGCTCCAACAGCGTCAGTTGGTGTTCAGAAGTGTCGTCTCCACAGAGCCAAACACATTCGTTCGAGTGTTAGTGGGTTTCAGCACTGCCAGCTGTTCCCCTGCTGTGGAGATGGCAAGTCTCCTGCTGCCTTCACCTGCCAAAAACAACAGGCCCCAGCCTGCTCCTCGCCTAATCCTGGGCTCCAACAGCGTCAGTTGGTGTTCAGAAGTGTCGTCTCCACAGAGCCAAACACATTCGTTCAAGTGTTAGTGGGGTTCAGCACTGCCAGCTGTTCCCCTGCTGTGGAGATGGCAAGTCTCCTGCTGCATTCACCTGCCAAAATCCAGTAGGCCCCAGCCTGCTCCTCGCCTAATCCTGGGCTCCAACAGCGTCAGTTGGTGTTCAGAAGTGTCGTCTCCACAGAACCAAACACATTCGTTCAAGTGTTAGTGGGGTTCAGCACTGCCAGCTGTTCCCCTGCTGTGGAGATGGCAAGTCTCCTGCTGCCTTCACCTGCCAAAATCCAGTAGGCCCCAGCCTGCTCCTCGCCTAATCCTGGGCTCCAACAGCGTCAGTTGGTGTTCAGAAGTGTCGTCTCCACAGAGCCAAACACATTCGTTCGAGTGTTAGTGGGTTTCAGCACTGCCAGCTGTTCCCCTGCTGTGGAGATGGCAAGTCTCCTGCTGCCTTCACCTGCCAAAAACAACAGGCCCCAGCCTGCTCCTCGCCTAATCCTGGGCTCCAACAGCGTCAGTTGGTGTTCAGAAGTGTCGTCTCCACAGAGCCAAACACATTCGTTCAAGTGTTAGTGGGGTTCAGCACTGCCAGCTGTTCCCCTGCTGTGGAGATGGCAGTCTCTCCTGCTGTCTCCGCATTACAAAGACAGTAGGCCTCTGCCTACACCCTCCTATTTCCTGGGCTTCAACACAGCCAGTTGTAGTTCGGAAGTGCCGTCCACACGGAAAGAGATACTTGCTCCCGTGTCTCAGTGGGGTTCAGTAACGTCAGCTGATCCCCTGCTGTGTGGATGGCAGTCTCTCCTGCTGTCACCTCATTCAAAATTCAGTAGGCCTCTGCCTACACCCTCCTATTTCCTGGGCTTCAACACAGCCAGTTGTAGTTCGGAAGTGCCGTCCACACGGAAAGAGATACTTGCTCCCGTGTCTCAGTGGGGTTCAGTAACGTCAGCTGATCCCCTGCTGTGTGGATGGCAGTCTCTCCTGCTGTCACCTCATTCAAAATTCAGTAGGCCTCTGCCTACACCCTCCTATTTCCTGGGCTTCAACACAGCCAGTTGTAGTTCGGAAGTGCCGTCCACACGGAAAGAGATACTTGCTCCCGTGTCTCAGTGGGGTTCAGTAACGTCAGCTGATCCCCTGCTGTGTGGATGGCAGTCTCTCCTGCTGTCACCTCATTCAAAATTCAGTAGGCCTCTGCCTACACCCTCCTATTTCCTGGGCTTCAACACAGCCAGTTGTAGTTCGGAAGTGCCGTCCACACGGAAAGAGATACTTGCTCCCGTGTCTCAGTGGGGTTCAGTAACGTCAGCTGATCCCCTGCTGTGTGGATGGCAGTCTCTCCTGCTGTCACCTCATTCAAAATTCAGTAGGCCTCTGCCTACACCCTCCTATTTCCTGGGCTTCAACACAGCCAGTTGTAGTTCGGAAGTGCCGTCCACACGGAAAGAGATACTTGCTCCCGTGTCTCAGTGGGGTTCAGTAACGTCAGCTGATCCCCTGCTGTGTGGATGGCAGTCTCTCCTGCTGTAAACTCATTCAAAATACAGTAGGCCTCTGCCTACACCCTCCTATTTCCTGGGCTTCAACACAGCCAGTTGTAGTTCGGAAGTGCCGTCCACACGGAAAGAGACACTTGCTCCCGTGTCTCAGTGGGGTTCAGTAACGTCAGCTGATCCCCTGCTGTGTGGATGGCAGTCTCTCCTGCTGTAAACTCATTCAAAATACAGTAGGCCTCTGCCTACACCCTCCTATTTCCTGGGCTTCAACACAGCCAGTTGTAGTTCGGAAGTGCCGTCCACACGGAAAGAGACACTTGCTCCCGTGTCTCAGTGGGGTTCAGTAACGTCAGCTGATCCCCTGCTGTGTGGATGGCAGTCTCTCCTGCTGTAAACTCATTCAAAATACAGTAGGCCTCTGCCTACACCCTCCTATTTCCTGGGCTTCAACACAGCCAGTTGTAGTTCGGAAGTGCCGTCCACACGGAAAGAGATACTTGCTCCCGTGTCTCAGTGGGGTTCAGTAACGTCAGCTGATCCCCTGCTGTGTGGATGGCAGTCTCTCCTGCTGTCACCTCATTCAAAATTCAGTAGGCCTCTGCCTACACCCTCCTATTTCCTGGGCTTCAACACAGCCAGTTGTAGTTCGGAAGTGCCGTCCACACGGAAAGAGATACTTGCTCCCGTGTCTCAGTGGGGTTCAGTAACGTCAGCTGATCCCCTGCTGTGTGGATGGCAGTCTCTCCTGCTGTAAACTCATTCAAAATACAGTAGGCCTCTGCCTACACCCTCCTATTTCCTGGGCTTCAACACAGCCAGTTGTAGTTCGGAAGTGCCGTCCACACGGAAAGAGACACTTGCTCCCGTGTCTCAGTGGGGTTCAGTAACGTCAGCTGATCCCCTGCTGTGTGGATGGCAGTCTCTCCTGCTGTCACCTCATTCAAAATTCAGTAGGCCTCTGCCTACACCCTCCTATTTCCTGGGCTTCAACACAGCCAGTTGTAGTTCGGAAGTGCCGTCCACACGGAAAGAGATACTTGCTCCCGTGTCTCAGTGGGGTTCAGTAACGTCAGCTGATCCCCTGCTGTGTGGATGGCAGTCTCTCCTGCTGTCACCTCATTCAAAATTCAGTAGGCCTCTGCCTACACCCTCCTATTTCCTGGGCTTCAACACAGCCAGTTGTAGTTCGGAAGTGCCGTCCACACGGAAAGAGACACTTGCTCCCGTGTCTCAGTGGGGTTCAGTAACGTCAGCTGATCCCCTGCTGTGTGGATGGCAGTCTCTCCTGCTGTAAACTCATTCAAAATACAGTAGGCCTCTGCCTACACCCTCCTATTTCCTGGGCTTCAACACAGCCAGTTGTAGTTCGGAAGTGCCGTCCACACGGAAAGAGATACTTGCTCCCGTGTCTCAGTGGGGTTCAGTAACGTCAGCTGATCCCCTGCTGTGTGGATGGCAGTCTCTCCTGCTGTAAACTCATTCAAAATACAGTAGGCCTCTGCCTACACCCTCCTATTTCCTGGGCTTCAACACAGCCAGTTGTAGTTCGGAAGTGCCGTCCACACGGAAAGAGATACTTGCTCCCGTGTCTCAGTGGGGTTCAGTAACGTCAGCTGATCCCCTGCTTTGTGGATGGCAGTCTCTCCTGCTGTAAACTCATTCAAAATACAGTAGGCCTCTGCCTACACCCTCCTATTTCCTGGGCTTCAACACAGCCAGTTGTAGTTCGGAAGTGCCGTCCACACGGAAAGAGATACTTGCTCCCGTGTCTCAGTGGGGTTCAGTAATGTCAGCTGATCCCCTGCTGTGTGGATGGCAAAGTCTCCTGCTGCCTACACAGTCGTACCACTACTGATTTTTAACCGTGCTCCAATTAGGCCTGTGGCTCCACTGTCTCTCGTATTTCCCCTGTCCTCCAACCCTGCCAGTTACAGCTCCGAAGTGGCGTCTGCACAATCCACACTTGTTCCTGTGTTACAGGTGTTCAGTCCGATCAGTTAATCCCCTGATGTGTGTCCGGCAATGTCGCCTGCTCTGTCCACATTCCCATTATCGGAATGTGGACAGAGCAGGCGACATTGCCGGACACACATCAGGGGATTAACTGACCGGACTGAACACCTGTAACACAGGAACAAGTGTGGATTGTGCAGACGCCACTTCGGAGCTGTAACTGGCGGGGTTGGAGGACAGGGGAAATACGAAAATCAGTGAATCCACAGGCCTAAGTGGAGCTTGGTTCAAATTAGTAGTCTACAACCGATCTTAAAATTTCTTCAATGCAGCCTAAGCCTGCTCCGTGCTTGTCCCTGGGCTTCAACACAGCCAGTTGTTGCTCGGAAGTGCCGTCTTCACAGAGTAAAACACTAGCTCCTGTGTTTGTGGGGTTCAGTAACGTCAGCTGTTCCCCTGCTGTTTTGATGGCAATCTGTCCTGCTGCCTCCCAATTGACAGCACATCAGGCCTCAGCCTGCTAAGTGCTTGTCCTGGGCTCCAACATCGCCAGTTGCTGCTCATAACTGACTTTGGCACGGGTACTCCCTCCTGCCCAGCTTGGTTCCAGCCCTGCCTGCTGTTTCCGGGAAGTGTCAATGTCAGTTTGCCACCCCAAGTTGCCATGTCGTGTTGCGGTTGGGTTAGCCGAGGCTAGGGTGCCAGCAGTTTAGGTGCTTCCTATGTGGACTGCGGGTTCTGGTAAGAAAGGTTTGTTCCATAGTGCCAGTAGGACAAGCACCCCCTGTAGGACTGTGTGATTCGGTAACTGCGGCCAGCTTGCGGCATGCCAACTTTGCTTTTCAGGGGTAACTTCTGATACCCCTCCGGGTTCCAGCACCATCAGCTGGTTCTCATCAGAGCCTTTGGCCTAGGTGCCTCCATCTCGGTATCCGAGTTCCAGCAACGTCTGCTGGTCCTTGGTAGTGCTTTGTAGCACAGGTACCTCCTGCTTAGTAACCGGGTTCCAGCACCGTCAGCTGGTCCTCGGTTGTGCCATTGGCTCTTATTCCTTCTGCTGCCCCTCCGGGTGCCAGCACTGTCAGCTGGTCCTCGCTATTTCCATTTGCTCTTGCAGCTTATGCTACCCCTCCGGGTTCCAGCACCGTCAGCTGGTTCTCGTCAGAGCCTTTGGCCTAGGTGCCTCCATCTCGGTATCTGAGTTCCGGCAACGTCTGCTGGTCCTTGGTAGTGCTTTGTAGCACAGGTACCTCCTGCTTAGTAACCGGGTTCCAGCACCGTCAGCTGGTCCTCGGTTGTGCCATTGGCTCTTATTCCTTCTGCTGCCCCTCCGGGTGCCAGCACTGTCAGCTGGTCCTCGCTATTTCCATTTGCTCTTGCAGCTTATGCTACCCCTCCGGGTTCCAGCACCGTCAGCTGGTTCTCGTCAGAGCCTTTGGCCTAGGTGCCTCCATCTCGGTATCCGAGTTCCGGCAACGTCTGCTGGTCCTTGGTAGTGCTTTGTAGCACAGGTACCTCCTGCTTAGTAACCGGGTTCCAGCACCGTCAGCTGGTCCTCGGTAGTGCCATTGGCTCTTGTTCCTTCTGCTGCCCCTCCGGGTGCCAGTACCGTCAGCTGGTTCAAGAGGACAAAGAACAGGAAGACAACCACCAAGATGCAGAACAACAAGAGAGAGAAGACAAAGAAGCATAAAAAAAACAAAGCAGAAGAACATTAAGCATAAGACTAATACTCTGAGCAAATGATATTATCTTATTTATAAGCAGAAGAAGACTAAGCAGTGTATGGGGGTGAGTCCGTTCCTCCTCGTGGTGCCCCTGGAAAAGGCCTGCTTCTGCAGGCCAAACTGAACGCGGACAAATCCTGTTGTAAATCTTTTGTGACAGGCAGAACGGAAGGTGTAAACTTCTAACTTTTCTAGATAACAACTACAGGAATGCCTGACACAAACAAGAATATGATGAAGAAGAATAGGAAGAAGATGAAGAAGCTGAATATGTAGAATAATAATTGTTGAATAAGAAGAATATGAAGAATGTAAGAAAAGGAAGAAGAAGAAGAAGAAGAAGAAGAAGAAGAAGAAGAAGAATGTAAAAAAAGGAAGTAGAAGAAGAAGAAGAAGAATGTAAAAAAAGGAATAAGAAGAAGAATGTAAAAAAAGGAAGTAGAAGAAGAAGAAGAAGAATGTAAAAAAAGGAAGTAGAAGAAGAAGAAGAAGAATGTAAAAAAAGGAAGTAGAAGAAGAAGACATACATGTCTGGCAAAATATAAATGAGGCTAACATAGTCAATATCTTTGTAACTCCTAACATCTTTAAAAAAAAAAGTTTAATTCCTGCTATTCCATTTGATTGGGCTAAACCTCTATGGCTTTAATGTCTCCTCCACCTCCCACAATACATTCTACATTATTCTTAGTTGTTTTTCTTCATGTAGAATTAACCTACAAGGAAAGAAAGGGTTTTTTTTAATTCCGATATTTTGGCCCCATTGACTTGCATTGGTTCCCGGTATCGGAATCGGCGATACCGATACTTTTTTTTAAGATCGGCCGATCCATTCCGATCCGATATTTTCAAGTATCGGCTGGTATCGCTCAACTCTACTTATCAGTCTAGGTGTTGTGGTTTTAATACAATCAGTATTTTATAAGCATTACATTATCACTACCTGACTAGGCCTCATGTGCACAGCAGACCAGCTAATCTGTTTAAATCCAGCCCACCACTGATTGGCAGATTGCTGACAATGTACAGTGGACACAGGTCGCTGCCAATCATTGGTGTGAGTGGGGTTAGACACAGCTCTGCATTTATAGCACTGCTACATCTCCAACAGAGTAAACAGGGATTCTATCCAAATTGCACCAATCAGTCCAGTAAGTCCCTAGAATTAATTCCTCTTGCCCTATATTATACTGCTCTCAGATTATATAGTAAAAACCTGCTGATGGAGTCCCTTTAAGTGTACCTTACCACCTGTCTATTTTCCACCCATCTCTGCCCTTTACTGGCTCTATAATTTTAGAAGGAAAACACATAGGTTGGACAATGCACTTAAATGTTTGGCCATACTACGGGTGCTCAAGCGCCTGTACTTGGTTTGAAAAGTCATTCTGTGCTGACAGAGTCCCTTAAACAATAGGTCATTTTCTGATGACATAGTCCCATTAAATGTCTTTTTCTGGTGTTGGCTATAATTCTACAGTACTGTGAATGTGGTCATTTATGTCATTTTGATTTCCTCTGAATATCATGAGCAGATACTGCCGTAGTGAGCACCATCCAGTGGAAATACACAATGTGACATTTAATGCCAGTGTCAGCAGTAGACGGGAATTTTGAACTTTTGAACTACAATTTAGGATATGATTTACCAACGCATGAAACATTTGTTTGGTTTTGGTTTTTAAGTATATTTATTTCATGATTAAACTTTACTCCAACCTTATCAGCAATGAATAGACAATGTTGCTGCCTCAATCACACTGACTGTGAGTATTCATGTCTATTATCAAAGTATTGGACTTCCAAAGTAGACTTAATCTTTCAAGACAAAGTGGAAGAACTAACGAGCTCGGTCCCGAGGGGAACAATAATTTTACATAAGGATATTTTTATTATGTCAATTGTATTTCTAGGATAAAAGCCAAGGATAACAAAGTAAGACTTCTCCAAACACTTTAAAAGCTTGGGAATGTATGACCTCATCTTGTACCCGTGAATCCTGTGAAAAATCCTCATGTAGTACGCATTAGGTAATAGGCAAACATGCTGAGAAAAACATCATCATTAGTAAAAACAGAGCACAGTGATAAACAAGACAGAGGACTCACTTATAACAATGGAAAAGACCTTCCGTAATTGTTATTGGAGCCAGGTATACTACTATCTTAGCTTATGGAAAAATTGGCATGGTCATTCAATCTATTTCCTCTGCTTTCTTTAACTTTCCACTCTTTAATAGTGTGAGCAGATAAAGACTTACAATGACCGTCCATTATTTATATACATACATACAATATTTTACACAATGGGGCCAAATGCAAGGCAACTGGATAAAGCATGGTTTTGAATTCCCAAAAAAACTGGCATATAGCAAGGGAAACACAGAGAAGGAGAAGAGCTTTGGGTATTCTTATTTTCTCTAAATGTTTGATGTAACACTAATTCGTTGGGGCTGATTAATAAAAGCCAAATTTCTACCACATTTATTAAGGTTTTTAGCTACCTTTTGCACCTCACTGAACACTTTTACAAAGTGTTTAGAAAGGGGATGAGCCAAGTGTAATTGTAAATCACCAAATTCACTCTAGATGTGCTCCAGTGTTTTGGCTCAAGAAGAGGTCTAATGCTATTTTCCCACATTGAGTTTTTGATGAGTTTTACTTATTTTATTTCACTTAAAGACGCACTCCTCCTCCTTCTGCCATTAAAATTTTATCCTCTTAACATATTGCACGCATCTTATTATATAGCATTGTGAACTTACAATTGCTTATTTTGCCCTTCTACCCAGTTAATTCTCTTTTCCATTAGGTCTATGTCATCATGTGATTAAAAAAAGACAAGCTGAATCTTTCTAAGCTTTATGTAGAAAAAGGAAGCCTTTTCCCTGCATGACTCATGAGTCACTGCAAAAGTCCCTAGCAGGGGGGAGGAATGAGCAGCTGGGTCAGGAGATGAAAGGAGAATGATTCATGCAGGGAAAAGAGACTTCCTATTTCTACATGCAGCAGAGAAAAGAAAAGAATTAGCTAGCAGAAAAGCAAAATGAGCAATTGTAAGTACACAATACCATATAATATGACTGTCGTGAATTCCCTGGCTCAGACTTCTGAGCCGAAGCTCCCCCTGCTCCCTCCAGTGGATACTGGAGGTAGTGGAGCTGGCCAGATTGACAGAGGTCTGCCACCTGATGATGATGACGATTGGAGATCTGGGGTTACTGATTGGAGTATTTAAGTCTGCAGACTTCCTGCAATCCCTGCTGGTGATTGCTTTCCAGTGCATTCAGAGGTCTGATGTCTCCTGCCCTGATCTTGCATTGTTCAGCTAAGTGGTTCATTTGCTAATCCTTTGCATCTGATCTGGTTTTGTCTCTCTCTGCTTGTTGTGCGGGTTCAACTTGCTCCCCTGGGGGCTGTGCTGGACCACCGCTCCATATGTTACAGCCTGTGTCAGTTTGTTCAGTCCCCTGTTATATTGATCTCTTTTGCTTTGCTTCCAGTTCATACCGGAGTGCTGATATAGTGGGGGTGAAGTCGTGTGACTTCAGTGTTTTTTTGTACATCAGACATGTTGGATTTTTCAGGGTTTTTGCGTGATTGCAGACAGTGTCTATCCTTTCCTGTCCTGTCTAGTCAGTTTGGGCCCCATCGTTTGCTCAGTCTATTTTTCTGCCTGCGTTTGTGTTTCATCTTGTCTCACCAACAATATATGTTTGGGGGCTATCTATTCCTTTGGGGTCTGCTCCAGGGCAGTTTAGATTTCACCTTTCTTGCTTTAGGCTTAGTTAGCTCTCCGGCTGTGCCGAGGCGTCTAGGGCATCGTTGGTAGCTCCACGGCTACTGCTAGTTGTGTGAACAGGATCAGAGGTCTGCAATCACCTAGTTACCAACCTTTCTGGTTTTCTGGTGGCTAAGCCTGTTCCTGCCATCCTCCTCGGTGACCCATTCATAACAGATGACTGCAATACAGTATATTAAAAGGATAAAAATGTTGATGGATATGCTTCTGTAATAAGTGCAGAAATTGTGTACAAAATCAAAAACTCACTAAAAGCTCATTGTGGGAATGTAGCCCAAAAGCAATCCAACTAATAGGTGATATAAACTCAAGGTGCACTTACATTTCAAGAACGCTCATTTCATGACAATCTTGCAGGGTACAGGTTGTCAATCATAAAAGTAATGAGAAAAATGTTCATTCATCAAATGAAATGATCTTTTGTCCTGCACAAAAGATCATCGTTTTAGGCAAAGCATCAGGACTCATGTTGCAGAGAACAATGGCGGCCTTGGTCAGCAAACAAGTGATTAATGCCGATGTCATTAGGTGTAAATGCAACTTTATACTACGTATTTCATATATCCTTTAACCTTTCAAGGATGTATGCGAAAATCCTTTGCAGGAAAAGGGTTAACATTATTGACTGTATTTTTTTAAACCTTGTCTATAAAAATAATTATTTCCTACTGGACCGTTACAGCTTCTTTTTTCATTTTCCTGACACGTTAAATCATACACGTAAGATCAAAGTCTGGCAAACCTGTAGAATTCTGTGGAACCAGTTGAAGATCCTCTGTGTATGGAGGCTTACCAACTGCACCCTGACAGATGATGTCGGGACAAAGACGATCAACAATGCAATATCTTGTTCTCAGTGTAGATAAATCAGATGTCTGACAGAGACTTTATCCTATCTCCTGATTGAAAACATATGCAAACGAGCAGTATGTATAGGATGGGTCGAAAAGAAAAGCTGTTGGGAAAATGAGCTTTGGGCCTCTCCTTTCACAAATGTATTGTCTCTTTCAAAAGTCACAAGGTTGTTCCTCATAATTGATATTTTTACGTTATTTCAAGGTAGAATGAAAAGTTACTAGGGGCGTTCAATTTCCTTTTATCTTATTTAGTTGAGTTTTCTTCTTTGTGCATGATCTACAAGGAGTATTGAGGATCAAATAGTATAACAGTTTATTACTAGGGTTGCTCTCCATACATGTGTTGTAACTGCCACAGAGCCGCGACACCTGCAGCTGTGGCGCCGAACAACTGATTATCGGGAGCGCTTCAGGTATCCAGGTTCCCGTTGCAGCTATTCGGTAAGCGCTATAGCTATTCGGATAATCACCTATCCGAAGCTATTCGATCAACCCTATTTATTATGCAACTAAACGGTGCAAAAGTATACATAGATACATTCTCTGCTTTATTATTCCAAACCCCATAAAATTAAATATTCTCATATAACAATATGACACCTGTAACTATCTAACTTTGACTAATTAATATATCAATGTCGCTATTGCTGCAAATATTGCAAATGTAAGATACTTAGTTAAGATTTTTTGATCAAAAAGTACAAAAGCCATCCAACCACGTCATGGTGTACCTAAACATGAATGGTCCTTATCATTAATGTCCTACCTCTCCATGTACCAAACCAGGCACACTTTTAGTATTAGGGTAATTTATACTATGAGTATACCTTTGATGTAGTTAGATGGTTTTTGATCAAAAAAGTTTATAACAATTACAGCAGTAGTGGAGTTCACGTATTCATTACTCGCGGTGTGCTGACGCATACGTTTGTACATGTTTGTATATTGGCAGCATAGAGTATTTGTGCTCCTGTAAACTAATTTGATACTAAAGATGTGCGAGTCCTATTTTTTTCTTTTCTTCTTTCTTTTTCTTTTTTAACCACATGGAACTAGATCATAAGACAATGATTTGAGCTCAATATATTTAACAAAATTGTATACGAACTGAGCAGAAGATCAGATATGTAACAACAGGAAAGTGACTGTCCTATCTAGCCTGAGCTGGATACAGTAATGGGTGGTATATGGCATACAAATTGGCCAAAAATGAACATAAAATCTGTGGATGGTCTTCTGTTACTTTTCGACATTTTGTCCATTCCAGTTAGGAGAGCATCTACGTAAAATCAATACGGCAGCTAGAAATTAAAGATTGTTTGAACTAGAGGAACATTTAGACGTACCCTATGGCTCATTGCTTTCCTTTTATTGATCATTAATTCTTTACATCCCACATTATTTTGTATAAAAAAAGCCATAACACAACAATGTGGCCTTCGCATGTCCTATATTAATTAGCCTAGGCTCCAGATAGAAACTCACAATGCAGATCCTGTCTCTGGGGAGGAAGGTGGGTGTGAAAGTTAATGTAGGAGAATGTAATGATGTAGTGCCTCAGACTGCAGTATTTCACATAGGCCTGTACAGAAGTGCGGCTGACACATGACAGATTGACTGCCATGTACAGGACCTTCAGTGTTTCATTCCAAGCAGTCTGAAAACATTGTTGCCTTAACTGGACACCTTTTCTCCTCTCTTAAAAAGCTTGGGAGAAAAGGGTTAAATAAATGTTTGTGATATGATAAGGTAGTTGTTTATGTAGAGAATGACAGATTGTTGGCTCCAGTTGCAGGCACTGGAGAAACAACACAAAGAAGTTGGCTTCACTCTGTATAATGATGTGATTTCCTCCATAGGGTTCACTAATTCTAAGGAACAATTCGCTCTGGGAATTTATTCAAATGATTTTTTTAATAGTGGGAACTGACAAGTAGAAGATGATTTTTCAAGGGTTGGAGCCATTGAGGTGGGAGTACGGATTCCTTAAATATCAGTGTAATAGGCCTTCACATTAGTTCTCCGTGTATCATTGTGGTTTGCGGCTGCCATAACACTAACGCTTAGATTTTTTTTTAAAACTCATACCATGCAAATATTCCAGGCCCCGTGCACATTCTTTTATAGCGTGTGGGGTGAGTTAAGCCACCAGGAGAAATGATGATCCACCAATCATTATTCACTGATCTGTATTCATAAATATGCAACACCTAGAAGGAAAATTAGTGAAGTTAAACATCTCAATTTTCTCAGTAGCAAGTATGAGCGGCACACGCACAAATACGCTAACGTACACACCTTCACGTGCTATCAATGAGGTTGTTAATGTTTGTCTGAGGAGTGTTATTCCACGTTCCAGGTTTAATGTGCCTCATCCTGGTTTCCTTCCTGGTTAAATGTTCCCTATACTCTTCCCATTCCTGATATAATATGCCTAATCCTTGTCACTTTCCTGGGATTAAATCCCCCATTCTGGTATATTGACTCCATACTGTTCTCCTTCCTAGTATAATGAACCCCATACCGTTTTGATGTGCCCTGTCTTGTCCCCCTGCCCGGTATTATATGCACAATCCCGGTTCTTCATGCTGGTATAATATTCCCCATCCTAGTCCCCTTCCTATTATAATGTGCCTCATCTTGGTCCCCTCCTGGTATAATGTACCCCATCATGGGCCCCTTCCTAGGATAATGTACCCAATCCTGAGGAAATGTTCTCCATCCTGTTCCCATTCCTGGGATAATGTACCTCATCCTGGTCCCATTCCTATGAAAATGTGCCCCACCCTGGTCCCCTTCCTGGCATAATGTCCCCCATCCTGGTCTCCCTGTATGATATATTATGGTAATGCCCTTGTCTTTTTCTTTTGTCCAGGTGCCATATATTATCAGTGTATGTATAGTTGTCAATACATTATGGTACTGCTACACGATTAAGGGTATTACCATGTCTATATAACGGTACTGCTACACTTATGTGTATTACCATGTCATGCTAAATGTATATATGTATAATGCTATACCTTTGTAATGCTGCTATGTATAGTGTACAGGGTAAGTGTAGTTATTGAATTGGCCACTAGATGGGGGCATTATAGTGTACAGAGCTTTTAGCTAGTGAATAGTATAGGAAAGGGTTAAATATAGGAGGGGCTGCTGTGTGGTAAGCTTGGAACATTCCCTTAGGTAGTCAGAAGGTCCCGGGCGCCCGAATAGTACACATGGACTCTAGGCCAAGGACACCACAGCAGTCAAGTAACTTTAAAGAAGAGAAGCTTAGCCATTTGGAGTCTATAGGACAGAAGTATGGTATCAAGCAGCAGGATTGCAGCAGTTCATAGTGTTAGGAGTCAGATTTCTGCCTCTCCTTTGCGGAAATCTAGATCCTCACATTCTGCAGTCTCCTGCTCTTCATCTGCTGTAGAGGAGACTGCAGAGCAGATTGCCTTGCGGCAACTCTCTCCAGAGCCTAAGTCCTCAACCTCTGCATCTGAGCATGCTCATGGGATGAACTCCTATTGGAGTTTGGGAGTCAGGTGTTCAGGTCCTGTGTCAGATCCCATTGGCTCCTCTTGGAGACCTGGAGATTTCCGGAAGGTCCCGTTCGCAATAAAAAGCATGCATGGCTGTTCCGCCATGCGCTAGTATAGCCATACTGCTGCTGTATGTTTGTTGATGGATGCATGGACTGGTGAATGACTCATTGGAAACCCCTACCCTCTGATACTACGTCTGTGAGAGTGCCTGAGTTATTGCCAGTATCAGCGCCAGCGCGCTATTTCTCCATTGCCTCAGCAGTCTAGCGTCAGCATTGCGCCTGTTAGTTAGCAGTGTCATTGCAGCAGCTCCGTTCTTGCCGCGCTGCAGTTGCAGCCCTGCGTGCGTTCGCGGTTGTGACGCTCTATACCCGATCCTTGTCGGTAGGTCTAGACTGAGTAAGTAACGCCATCTAGTGCTACTCCTGTGACCAGATACCGTGGGTGCAGCGCTGTAGTTCTGTGTCCTAAACAGACTCAGCGTTTTTGTGTTTATTATTGTTTCTTGGACTCTGTGAGTTCAACAGAGTCTGTGCAGTGCACATTGGGTGCAGTTAACCCTGTGCACACTACCGCCAGATTGCTCTGTCGTCACCTAGCAGCAGTTATTACATCCTCTGCACGGTGGACCCCGAGTGGCGAAGGCACTTTATTTATATTTTTATTTAGTGCTTTCCGCCACTCCTAACATTATACTAGCGCCAGGATCTGGCTAGTGATGGCAGATCAGCAGCAACTCATGCAGTGCATACGGCAGCTTGAGAACTGCTTAGTTACTCTTGAGAAGGCTCTTGCCGCTGCACAAGCAACTGATGCTGCTGTACAGGCTCTAACTGATGCGGTAGGCTGTATGTCCGTGTCCACCCTTGCACCGACAGTCACCCGCCTCCCATTACCCGATAAGTTTTCCGGGGATGGCGCCTCCTGTAGGGGCTTCATCAGCCAGTGCTCAATTCACCTGGAGCTACTGGCCGCGCAATTCCCTACGGAACGGGCCAAGGTGGCATTTGTTATTTCCCTACTGTCGGGCAAGGCCTTGGAATGGGCTACGCCTTTGTGGGAGCGCGGTGATCCTTATATTCGGACCGCAGGTCACCTGTTAATGGCTATCAAGCAGGGTTTCCTCGGCCCACGGGTCATGCACGACACTTCTCTGCAGTTACTCGCTCTTATTCAGGGATCCCTCTCGGTTAGCCAGTATGCCGTCCGTTTTCAGACACTGGCGTCCGAGTTGGAATGGTCCGATAAGGCCCTTATTCCCGTTTTTTGGCAAGGCCTAACGGAGCATGTCAAGGATGCTCTCTCTACTAGAGAGATCCCCACTACCTTGGAGGAGCTAATTTCTGTCTCCTCACGCATTGACCTCCGTTTTTCGGAGAGTGATATGGAGCGTACTCTCTCCAAGCAGAGAGCTAGTCCAGCTCTCAAATTTTTTGAGCCTCTGGAGCTGTCTGAGCCAGAGGTTCTACCCCCAGAGCCCATGGAGGTGTCTTGTACCAGTTTTGATACAGCTCCGGCGCAAGTATCCATTTGCGGTTGTCATCATGTGTGTGCTGCTTCTCAGGAAGCCAGCTCCCCGCAATGGTCGGACTCTAAGCTGGTCGACGAGACCTTTGTCCCTTCTCGCCTTAGGGCTCAGGTCCTCGCCTGGGCATGCACGTCCAATACGCATAACCAACGGGGCTATATGCAAACTGCAAAGCTGTTGGTCGGCGCGTATTGGTGGCCCCACAGGGCTCGGGACATCAAAAAGTTTATTCAGGCCTGCGCCTCATGTGCTCAGGATAGCCTTCCTAGGCGGAGAGTGGTGATGGCCACTGACTCACGGCGGCGCTCTGTTGCATCACCCACTCCCGCTATCTCTCAGGTGTCCCTTCTGAAACCTGGTGACCTTGCCTCCACTGATGCCTTCCATGTGTCCCGGTTCACTGTATCACCCACCAGGACACCAAGCTCGCCTTTGGGTGAGTTTGAGCCCTATGCCACTGTAGGACACGGGCTGATGGTCCGGAAGGCTCAGGGAGGGGGGCCCTAGGGGGTAATGTTAGGAGTCAGATTTCTGCCTCTCCTTTGCTGAAATCTAGATCCTCACATTCTGCAGTCTCCTGCTCTTCATCTGCTGTAGAGGAGACTGCAGTGGAGATTGCCTTGCGGCAACTCTCTCCAGAGGCTAAGTCCTCTTAGCATCATGCATCATGCATCTGAGCATGCTCAAGGGACGAGTCAAGTGTTCAGGTCCTGTGTCGGATCCCATTGGCTCCTCTTGGAGATCTGGAGATTTCCGGAAGGTCCCGTTCGCAATAAAAAGCGCGCATGGCTGTTCCGCCATGCGCTAGTATAGCCATACTGCTGCTGTATGTTTGTTGATGGATGCATGGACTGGTGAATGACTCATTGGAAACCCCTACCCTCTGATACTACGTCTGTGAGAGTGCCAGAGTTATTGCCAGTATCAGCGCCAGCGCGCTATTGCTCCATTGACTCAGCAGTCTAGCATCAGTATTGCGCCTGCTAGTTAGCAGTGTCATTGCAGCAGCTCCGTTATTGCCGTGCTGCAGTTGCAGCCCTGCGTGCATTCGCGGTTGCGATGCTCTACACCCGATCCTTGTCAGTAGGTCTAGACGGAGTAAGTACTGCCATCTAGTGCTACTCCTGTGACCAGATACCGTGGGTGCAGCGCTGTAGTTCTGTGTCCTAAACAGACTCAGCGTTTTTGTGTTTATTACTGTTTCTAGGACTCTGTGAGTTCAACAGAGTCTGTGCAGTGCACATTGGGTGCAGTTAACCCTGTGCACACTACCGCCAGATTGCTCTGTCGTCACCTAGCAGCAGTTATTACATTCTCTGCACGGTGGACCCCGAGTGGCGAAGGCACTTTATTTATATTTTTATTTAGTGCCTTCTGCCACTCCTAACACATAGCGGGAGAAAGCAAGTGGTCCGGGAAAGTACAGGGCGCAGATTGTTCAACATGTGGCAGATAGTTGCATGGGCCGATGCTCTCAGGGCAAGGTCGAAATGGGCCAGAGAATCCCCAAGCACAGGAAGTCTGAACAGGGAGAACTCTGTGGTACCGCCTAAGGCGCTATTAATCCGTAATGTACTGGAGGACATGGAACTGAGTACAGGTAAAGAACAGAATGAGAACTGCATGGAACTTGCTGTTGATGTTGTAACTGACAAGAATGTGCTGCCAAGTAGTTCAAGTAAAGTTTAACTTGTTGCATTTGAACCGGACTGTGTCTCAATTCTTGCAAAACCAATTGCAGAAAGGCTTCAGCACCACAGTGGTATCCCTGATGGCGCTGTGAGAGAAGACACAGGTATGCTGGTGAAGGAATGCTGTTTTCATATAAGAGGAGGCCAGGGCTCAGATACACCTGAGTGCTCAGCGATGACTACGGTCCTGGACCTCCCTTACACTGGCATAATTTCCCCATTCTGGTCATCTTACTGGGATAATGTTCTCCATCCTGGTCCCCTTCCTGTGATAATGTTCCCTGTTCTGTTCTTCAATACATTAAAAAAACAACACTATTCATCTTCCCCCATGCTCCCACATCTTCTCCTATATCTGGCGCAGGAGTCAGCAGCTGACTTTGGTGATTCTGCCATGGCGCATGACATCACTGCCATGCTCCCCAGGACATAGGCACACTGGGTCCCTGCACCACAATACATTTCAGCTGAATGTGCATGTGAGGACACACATCCAACTGAAATAGTCGCTGATGTTGGTGAGATCCCCTCCACCTCCCAGTGCAGTTGCATCAGCGATATGTCCAATATATCTTCTACTGCAGCTTCCCACTCCAAGCTGTGACTCCAGGACATAGCAGACACTTTTTATATTATTCCCTGTCAGCCAATTATGAAGCAAAGCAAAGTCTATGATTGTCTGACAGGCAATGGCACACAAATATCACTGTGTGTGCAGTTCTTAGAACTTCATAAGACTGTACCAGGGGGCACTCTGCAGATCCCCTTTCCGCTATACAGTGCTAATTATGCTGTAGTCAAGTAATTTCCCTCTCGGACGTCATTGCGGTAATTCTCGCAAAGGATTACTGGGACCGGAGCGTGGAGAGAGTAGGGAATGCTGCGCGGGACGTCGGAAGGTGAGAATAACAATATTTTTTATTTTAATTCTATTTTTTACATGAATCAGCGCTGAACACAGAGATGCTGCGCGCGGCGTCGCTGTGCTAATCGCTGGTGAAGCTGTTTGTGTGACAGCTCACCAGCGATCACATAGCGACTTACCAGCAATCCTGACACGTTGATATCTTTGTCGGGATCGCTGGTAACTCTATGTGTGATGGGGCCTTAACATGTGAGGAAGCATTTGAGCATAATCATATGTATGCAGCAGAGAAGTCCCCCTGCTTTTCCTGTTAGTACTGATGCTGCCGCCGGCTCTGTGGTGGACAGTGCTGTATGTTTCTCAGGGGTTCCCCACAAGCTCGGTGCCCCATTGCAGCGGTTTCTCCACCCCTGGTCTTTCTGCAAGTAAAACTGCATAATCGTAAACGAGCATTCATAAGACATAATATTTCAGTGTAGGCAGGTCATGATCACCTAATGAACGAGCAAAACACTTGTTCATCAAGCGGAATGATATTTTCTGCAGCACAGAAGATCATTGTTCTCAGTAGTGCACCTGTAACAAGGTGACCTGGGTGGTAGTCATTTTGGCATGCGTTAGGAAGCATTACGCTAATGGAAGTCAATGGGTGCATTAACGGATCCGTTTCATTGCGTTAGTGCCCCTTAGAAATGGATCCATTAAACGGATTGCCCTAACGCGATGTGAACCTAGCCTTAGTACTGCTGGATGACAATGTAAGTTAATCCTTCTAAGGCTAGAGTCACACACAACTTATAAAAAAAACTGGTCTGTTTTTAACAGACCAGAATTGCACAAATGTTTCATGAACAGTGATTCGTTTGTCATCCGATTGGAATGCGAGGATGCGATTTTATCGCATCTAAGCATCCGTGTGACATCCGTATGACGAGATTTTCTCGTCGGCTTGCAAAATGGACATATAATGAAGCCCAATGACAGGTTAAAACATAAGCGAAAGAAAAGATATAGACACATAGAATACTGTACATATATATATACATGTCGTTGGGACATATATATATATATATATATATATATATATATATATACCATATTTTCCGGCAAATAAGACGACTGGGCGTATAAGACGACCCCCCAACTTTTCCAGTTAAAATATAACATTTTATAGAAGCCGGCAATTGATTTAGCGGCTATTCTGCTATGTAGAACTCTATGAAATATAAATATTGTATTTTCCGGTGTATAAGACGACCTTTTAACCCCTGAAAATCTTCTTAAAAGTCAGGGGTCGTCTTATACGCCGGGTGTCGTCTTATAGGGCGGGTGCAGACCAAATCATCATATGGTCTCATCTCCCGAGATCTCGGGAAGAGATCTGAATCTGAGCATATGCCAACCCAAGAGGCCATTTTCCCGGAGGCCACCGCATCGCAGCAATGAAGCTGCCGGGGCCTCCGGGCTTTGGGGAAATGCTGGCGGAGCCCCAACACTGGGCAAAGAGCCGCCGCCGCCCCCCAGCACAGAGCCCCCATGCTGCACAAAGAGGACACCTCTCCATTATTAACCCTAGACTAGTAAAGGGTTAAAAACACACACAGACATTAATTAAAAATTATTTTAATGAAATAAGCACACCACATTTATTAATCTTCTAATCCAAAAAAAGCCATGGTTCTGTAAAAAAAACACAAAAAAAAGCAGCAATATACATATAGCTCCGCTTCTCAGTCAGGTCCTCTGCTGCAATCCATCAGAAGGGGTTATCTAGATTACAACAGGGACCGGTACTAATGTGACCCACCCTGCTGTAAACCACTGCCGAATGAATTAATTCATCTCTGTGCAGCCTCACCGGATGACCGGAGATGAACTAATAAGCGTGGGAAAGTTTTTGAACTTTTTTCCACGCTCATCAGTTCACCTCAAGTCAGCCAGGGACTCCGTGCAGCCTCACTGACTACCGCTGAAGTCAGTGAGGCTGCGCAGAGTCCCTGGCTGACCTGAGGTGAACTGATGAGCGTGGGAAAAAGTTCAGAAACGTTCCCACGCTTATTAGTTTTATCTCTGGTCAGCCCGGGAGGCTGCGCAGAGATAATTAATTCATTCGGCAGTGGTTTACAGTGGGGCCGGTCGCATTAGCACCGATCGCCGTTGTAAACTAGTTAACCCCTTCTGATGGGTTGCAGTGGGGGACCTGACTGAACAGCGGAGAGGTATGTATATTGTTGTTTTTTTTTACAGAACCATGGCTTTTTTTGGATTAGAAGATTAATAAATGTGGTCAAAAACTTGCTGTGCTTATTTCATTAAAATAATTTTTAATTAATGTGTGTGTGTGTTTTTTAACCCTTTACTAGTCTAGGGTTAATAATGGAGAGGTGTCTTATTGACACCTCTCCATTATTAACCCAGCTTATAGATGCACCTTTTCTGGGGTAACTGGGGGCAGATTTCTTTAGCCAGGGGGGCCAAAAACAATGGTCCCTCTCTAGGCTATTAATACCTGCCCTTATTCACTGGCTTTTCCTCTCTGGTGGAGAAATTACCGCGGGAGCCCACACAATTTTTTCAATGAATTAACCCTTTAATTTCACACCTACATGTCCCAAATTTTAAACACATACCCATTAGTCAAAGACATATAAAAAATTAAATGAAATGAAATAGCTTACTGTATGTAAACCATGTGTCATTTCATGTCGGGTTTTGTATTGATTTTATAGAAGCCGGCAATTGATTTAGCGGCTATTCTGCTATGTAGAACTTTATGAAATATATATATATATACAGTATATATATATATTTGCGTGTGTCTCAATGACATGTGTGTATATATATATATATATATATATATGTATTCTATGTGTCTATATCTATTCTTTCTATTCTTTATTAAACTTGTCAGTGTGATTTTACTGTATCGCAAAATGATCGCTTTTGTTAAAGGACATCGGTGTGTATTTCTTGCAAGTCACACTTGTGGTCCGTGTGTAATCCGATTTTTTTCTCGCACCCATAGACTTGCATTGGCGATCCAGGACCGATAATCGGTGACAATCGATTTTCTCAGCCCGATTAAAATGGGCGAGAATTGTTCTGTTCCATCAAAGGTTATGATTGTATGCTTATATAATTGTGTTATGTTACCTTTCTTTGTATTCAGTTTTGCATTTGGTCTGCTGCCACCTGCTGTCCTTTTCTGTATAGCAGACGGCAGCTAATTAATTCTAGTACATTCCTCCCACTTCCAGGTCAGGTGACTCCTTCTCTTCCTGCCGGTGGCCTTTACTAGTTTCTTTTTCACCCGGGAGAGACACGCTTACCAGGCTGTCGAAGGCATCAGTTTTTGGACCACACAAACACAATTTGCTAACTTTGCTGAATCATCTTGCTGCACACCTTGCTGCACACATCTTGCTGTACCACCTGGGTTGTTACACCTGCATTTCTGGAGAAGTACTGCATTACCAATCATACGCTGTATGTCCAGATTTCCAATAAACAAGTCTGGACTTCACAATATCTGGTGTGTATCATCTCTCCGGATGCATGAACAGCAAAACTGCAACAGTGGTCCTGTCTGCCCTGCATCGAGGAAACGGAAGGTAGGAATCTCTCCCAGCCCCACTCAACTACACCTCCATTCGCCTCATGTGGGGACAGAACAAGAATAAATCGGATGATGGGTGCTGCCCCATAGATTAACATTGGAATGAGTGCAATGCAATTTTTTTATCGCGTTGCACTCGTCTGTTTTTCTCGCTAGTGTGACTCCGGCCTAAGGTGTAGATACAGAATAAATATTTGCATCCAGTAACTTATGACAGACATATCATCTCATTAGAGACATTTTTGTAGTTTCCACTTCATCTTGTCAAACCTTCATATATTTCTACCAGAAAATGATTGCAATTTAACATGATATACACAAGTTTATTTCATTTGTGTATATTTTGAAAAACACAGCACGGTGGCTCTGTGCTGGAGTCCTGGGTTCAAATTCCACCAAGGACATCTGCAAGGATTTTGTATGTTCTCTCTGTGTTAGCGTGGGTTTTCTCCAGGTACTCCGGTTTCCTCCCACATTCCAAAGACATACTGATAGGGAATTTAGATTGTGAGCCCCATAAGGGACAGCGATGATAATGTGTGCAATCTGTAAAGCGCTGCAGAATATGCTAGCGCTATATAAAAATAAAGATTATTATTAAAGATTATTATTATTAACAAAAAAAAACAGAAAAAAGGGCAAATTGGACATAATTTCATACAAAACCCCAAAAATGGGTCGAATAAAATTCTTGGCACCTTTCCAAAATTGTGGACAATATGAAAATCACACCTCAAATCAGATGAAAAGGGGAAAACGTAACTCAATCTCTGCATTGTGTGTCTGTGTGCCACACTAAGCATAGAGAACAGAAAGAGAAGAAGAGATCTGTTTGAAGTCCATCTCAAGAGATCCTGATATGCCTTTGTCCACGGTGCCCAACATAATCAAGAATTTTACAACCTATGCACTATAGCTAATCTCCCTGTATGTGAACGGCAGAGAAAAATTTATTAATGTTTGCAACGCAAGAGTAGTCCAGATGGTGGATAAGCATTCACAATCAAGTTCCAAAGAAATTCAAGCTGTCCTTCAGGCTCAGGGTGCATCAGTATCAGCGCAAGCTATGTGTTGACATTTGAATGAAATGAAATGCTATGGCAGGAGACCCATATGTCTCTGCTAATACAGAGACATAAAAAGCTAGACTACAGTTTTCTAAAATGTACGAAAGTAAGCCAAAATCCTTATACGATGAGGACAATTTGCTCCAGATTGCCCTCATTATAATCGACCCCTCGCTCCATGGAATATAAATCTGGAGACGCTGCAGGGCATGGTAGCCTGTTTAGGCCACACAAGCCTGAAAAAAGTAGCATGAGCAACGTGGCCCGGTGTTGTCATGCTGAAAAATGGCTCCAGGAACACTTTGGAGAAATGGCTGTACCACTGGTTTCATGACCAAATCAATGTAACAAGCTATCATTGTACCTGAAATGAAGACTAGAGGGGTCCAGCTTCTGAACATTATGCCACCTCACACCCTAATCCCAGGATTGGTGTGACATTCACTCTCAAAGTCCTCTTCAGGAAGTTGTCCACGCCAGACCGCATGTTGCTTGAGCTACTGTGAGCAGCTTGAATGCCTAAACGTACTAACATGGCCTTCAACTTCTCCGTACTTGTCTCCCATAGAACACATCTGGAACGTCATTGGTAGACCATTGCAATTGTAGAAATTCATAGACTATTTGCTCACGGATTATTATTTTTTTAGAAACATACACACTATCTCACATTCAATGAATAAATGAGTGAGTGAAATTCTTGACATATCTTTCATTGTGATTAATCTTAGTGTTGAAAAATGTGAGAATATTTTCTGTAGGAAAGTGTTGATGCCAGCCAGATCCCAACACTGAACAAGTACCACAAATAACTGCTGGAAGTGACAAAGTTGGTCTGATAATAAGCACACATTATTTCACAATAAAAGGGCAGGCAAACTCAGGTTTTAGAGGAATTTATCAACTAGAGGCGTCCTGTGTTTTTCTCGAATGCTTGGTACTTTTTATTTTTATATCATGTCTTCATATTACAGGGTGAATATTATTATTATTTATTATTATAGTGCCATTTATTCCATGGCGCTTTACATGTGAGGAGGGGTATACATAATAAAAACAAGTACAGTAATCTTAAACAATACAAGTCACGACTGGTACAGGATGAGAGAGGACCCTGCCTGTGAGGGCTCACAATCTACAAAGGGATGGGTGAGGATACAGTAGGCGAGGTCAGATCTGGTCGTGCAGCGGTTTGGTGGATCGGTGGTTACTGCAAGTTGTAGGCTTGTCGAAAGAGGTAGGTCTTCAAGTTCTTTTTGAAGGTTTCCATGGTAGGCGAGAGTCTGATATGCTGTGGTAGAGAATATAAGTTTATTAGTAATTTGCATATATCTTAGTATATTAATCATCATGTTTTACGTAGCTCTCAATACCGAGTTTAAAAGAGCTCCTGGTTTAAAAAATTAACATTAAATATCTTTTATGGGAAATTCTCTGTTAGTATTTGGGCATCTCTTGTTTAGAATCCTCATCAATTGGCTGTAGTAAAGACCTGCAGCAGAGAGCAAGTGTCCCAGAATGGCCACGCAATGTAAGGAATTTTCATTGCATTAATTTTAAAGTTACTGAGTAATTCTTCATCTCCCCAGTGATGGTGCTATCAGGTGTATGTTGGGATCTGAGCAGTGGGAAACCATCCTGAAAAAGCTGGAGAAAATGGTTTGCACTATAATAAATAAAAGTGCACCAGATATATCAAAAGATCATTTTTTTAATTATAGCACTGGAAGACCCCTCTCCCTAAAAATGGGAACGCTTTAGGAGACATCTGATGATCTGCTGGGTCCTGTGTAGTCAGATAATTAGTCTCCATCCAGTTCTGTCCCCACTGGATTTGTAAAGTAAGTCCCTTTCATACTCCACTCTTTACCCTGTACTTCCAAGCTTTCTATCATATCTCTCCCCGTTGTAAACAGAGGGCTTGTAGTAATATGTTTTACTTAGATATTTAATTAGCTTACTAATAAAAAAAACCCCTACAGCTAATTTTAGTTTGCTTTTCTTTTATATGATGACGTCTCTCATCCCCTTACTTCCCATAGCTCTGTAGACCAGTCACATTATTGGAATTTCTATTACTAAATACTGATTAAAAATAAATAATCTTTTTTTGGCAAAATGTGGGTCTAGTGAACTCTAGATGCATACTGTACTTGGCTTTTGGGCTAATTAGTGTCTCTTGCCTAAGACCACAAATATACGCCAACAGGTCTATAATTCCAATGTTATGTTTCATAATGGAACACAATGTCCTGTCCATAACTCATTGTTGTCATACAACCAGACACATGATGGCTAGAATTGCTGGCAGAACACTATTTGTTTTTTTGTGTTAAAATTATAAGGAAACAATGTCTAAAATTACGATGAAATAGACATGTATTAGTTTATTTATACAGAAACAGAAATATGTAATTGCCACTTTATTTAAGTCGTCAATTATAAAGAATAATAGATAGATTATAAATAGATAGATAGATAGATAGATAAATAGATAGATAGACAGAAATAAAAAATGTGAAGCAGCTCTCCAAAAAATATCAAAGATAAAGGTGACAAGTAGAATATTTATTGCAGCTCCATGTATACAAAGTTTCAGTTTTGGCAAGAGCCCTTTTCAACTAAAAGCCTCATTGTCAGAGTCGAAACATTGTGAACATCGACTTGGAATAGAAACTATTTTTTCAGCCTTCTGATACTGAATGCTGCTGTTCTTTATTTTTTATAGATAGTTAATCTTATAGTTAAGAAGTCAGTACTCCTACACTATCCAAGTGAAGAAACAGATAAAACTTTTTTTTTAGCCTCATGTAGTGTATATGCGATGTTTCAGCTACAAACACAATATTGAGCCTTCTTCAAGATGTGGAGGGATTGTGTTTGGAGTCGAATTCTCGCATGGATGAATAAAAGTCTGTTTCGTCATTTGAATGGCATTGGAGTACTGTATTCTTTTCTGTGGATAATAACTTTTTGGACATTTAGGTAATAGTCCTCCTGAGTCCTGCACCAACATTTCTAATATTCCAATGCTTCTTTAATTCTGTTGTAGATGACAGAGAGGCAGATATTACGGAAAAAAAAGTGACCATCACCTTTTATCAGAATAAAGTGTGAACAGATGCAAGTTGCTATGACTGCCATATATACAAACAAAAGAATACAGCAGCGTTCTGTGAGTGCTGAGATGTATGCAAACACTGAATATATGAAATTTGCATTACATTATACAGTAGCATATAATGAGAAAATGAAAGCACTTAGTGCAAATTAGCCAATTCAATTGTGAGCCCACCAGCCATGACAAGGCATGCCTTTCTTTGATGAGATTAATATTTATCAAATATGCCTCTCCTGGGCTAAAAGCCAAGGAATGAATTGACCAACTTATGTGTTAAATACCTTTATTTTATAAGTACATGTAAGATCAAAACCCAAGAAAAAACAAAGTGAACAGAGTATGGAGGATTCGATGGACTACGCTTGATTCGCTCAGACTACGTTGGATTCGGTGAACTATGTGGGACTTGCGTGAGAACATTTCTTTTTTAATAAGTGTTCAACCAGGGAAAGTGTCGGGGAGAGATTATATGAATGTGTATTTTGTGTGTGCGTGTGTTTTTTTAAATTACTGAGTTAGTAATGGGGGTGTCTGATAGTCACCTCTCCATTACTAGCTTCAGGGCTTGATGCCAAGTGTCACAGTCCTCTTCTGAGCACACAAGCAATAACTATGTCTCAAAAGTGTTGTGGAAATTAATGGTGGTATTTAGCCATGTAAAATAAAAATAATATAAAAATGTTATCAGTGATAAATCATATTCTTGATTGGTACAAGCACGTCATGTCAGAACATCTTTGTACATTATTACTATCTTTTTCCTGCTGTATACATTATTTGTGCTTTCGTCAAACCTCAGTGATGTTTCTGTTCACATAGTGGTTAAATGATATACACATTTATTTTGTGTATGCAGAGTTTAAGTTGTGTACTCATATGTTGTCTTTCTAGTTATATAGTAGTTTTTAACTTTCTTCAACATATTGCTACAAATATTTAAAGGGATTTAAGGGGACTTCTGGTACTAAGAACTAACAGCCCGTCAAATGCTAACTACCTGCCTGTTCTGTAAGGAGCAGATTATTGCCAGCTCAGAGCGGTTGCAGTCAGCTCCTGCCGGTAATTTTGCAGCTTACGCTGATGTCATTTGGTCAGAGCAACATTTTCTCTTCTGCTCTGCTCTGTTGATGGGACATGAGTGCCGATGTAATGCTAATTGACAGCTGGCTTCCTACTACATAATTGCAGGGAGCTTGCTGTCAATCAGCATGACGTCTCCAGTGACGTCCTCTCGATAGAGCAGAGCAGATGAGGAAGAGATGATCTGCTGACGAGAGTTGAAATGAAGTAGGGTAATCACTAGCTGAGCCATCAGAGATCGTTCCAGTGGAGAACAGGCAGGTAGTTATGCAAAAAAATAATAAAAGTTTTAGATAACCACATTCAAGTTTTTATTTCCTATCTAATGATTAGATGTGGTCTTATAATTCAAAATGCTGGTGTCGGATATCACTTGAGTATCTGGGTGCTCAGATGTTCTTGGCACTCGATGAACCTTAGCCAGAGCTCGAATTTGAAACTCAAATCCCCGCCCCGCATGTTTGGCAACTGTTACAAAGCCAATAAGGATGCAGGGTTTGCCTGCGAGTCACTGTAATGCTGTAGTCATCTAGGTAGTGGCATTACTGTGAGTGGCCGAATGACACTATCAGCGTTTATAAAAGCACAGGCTCCACCACGATCGGCACACTGATGCTATTGAAAAGCTTAGAGACAGTTTTTGTTGGAAGGAGAGAGTGCTTGTCCAGAGCTGTGTGTGCACAGTTGAATGAATCAGAGTCCTCTAGCATTGATATCGGTACTTATTTTGAACCATCATACTAACATTCCTTGTAAGGGCTAAATCTGTGCTTTGCTGTTTTCATCAGATACATTCTGCATTTAGACTAAGAAGGGATAGTTGGAGGATCAGGGAGAGTGGCAGAATACAGTCTCCAGGAAGTGCTTAAGGTTTGCAGTCTGTTGCTACACTCGTGGTCAAAATTGTTGGTACCCTTCGTTTAATGACAGAAAAACCCACAATAGTCACAGAAATAACTTGAATCTGACAAAAGTAATAATAAATAAAAAAATCTATGAAAATTAACAAATGAAAGTCAAGTCAGACATTGCTTTTCAACCATGATTCCACAGAATTTAAAAAAAAATAAAACTCATGAAATAGGCCTGCACAGAAATGATGGTACCCTTAACTTAATATTTTGTTGCATAACCTTTTGAGGCAATCACTGCAATCAAATGATTCCTGTAACTGTCACTGTGACTTCTGCACCTCTCGACAGGTATTTTGGCCCACTTCTCAAGAGCAAACTGCTCCAGTTGTCTGGTGTTTTAAGGTTGCCGAATCCAAACGGCATGTTTCAGCTCTTTACAAATATGCTCAATAGGATTTAGGTCAGAGCTCATAGAAGGTCACTTCAGAACAGTCCAATGTTTTCCTCTTAGCCATTCTTGGGTGTTTTAGCTGTGTGTGGGTCACTATCCTGTTGCAAGACCCATGACTTGCAACTGTGGTGCCCCTGAGGCTCAGTTGCCACAGAGGTACCGCACCTTCTCCTAAGGTGTAGTGTCCCACCATCCAGGTAAGGTGGGAACTCCTTTCCACCTTCCAACACTCGCACCCCACACAACAGGGTAGTTCTGCACAACCACATTGCGGCTCAGGGCTTAGAGATTAGCAGATCACCTTTGGTGGTTCCCTGCTTGGAACACTGGATGTGCTGGGAGGTGGGTGGACTTAAGATACATAAAAGAGTGGGAAAGTGTAGGATGAGAGGTTCAGTCTGACAGAAGGTCAGTCGGGTAGGAAGTCACTCAGACAGGAGTGAGGATCCCTGGAAGAAGGGATGGAGGAAGGAGTGCTGCAGCTGCCTCAGTGATCTGAGCCAGCTGGCATGGGAAAGGGAAAGGAGAAAGATGTAGAACTGAAACCTAAGCTTCCATAAGAGAGAGAGAGACAAGTACGGAACGAAGGAGTAGGAGAACAGAGAGGACGTGGGTTAGAAGAGGAACCCTGCCTATAGGTTCTCAGCGCAAGGCCGGGGCCCAGTCCCCGAGGTTGTATGGACACTTATGGTTCTGCAGCAGACACCGGTGGAGTAGTTGGCTGTAAATGCACTACTCCCATATAAGACTTGGGGCACAACAGCAACTGGATAGAGAGCCGGGACTCAGGAGAAGGGAGTCCCCGAAGCAGGCTACAGCTGTCTGCCGTACAAGTAGAGTTCTTGGGAACATCTGTCAGGAGGAACTCCAGAGTACCATGGTACTGGAGATCTTCTCACTTAAAGGCGCAATAGAGGAGATGTTCAGGAAAGGCACATAAGTTGGCGGAGTGTTGGAGGGGAGCATTCCATCTTGCCTGGAGGTTGACTGAGTCTCTGACCCGGAGGACACGGCCCGGAGGCAGGCACCCTTGTGTACCGCAGAGTGTAAGTAAAGCTTTGGAACTACAAGCCCCGGTGTCCTCCATTCATTCTTGCGCCAAGCCGCTCAGCACCACTACATCTGGGTACCATCCTTTACACTGCCCGCGCCTCTCCTCATCCATTGCAACTACGCGGCCCTGGGGCTACAGCTTCACCTGTGGGGAGCTACACCATCTATGCTGCAACACACCACCAGTCCCAGAGGATCTGCATGCAGCGTCGGCCTAACATCTCGCTTGCGAACACCACAGGTGGCGTCACGAACTATTCCATTCCACTTAAACTGCATTACAAACTCCCATTGATTTTTGGGTGCCCAGGGCCACGGACCGGGTCACCGCTGCTGTGACACATCCCCCTGACACCGGCCCGGTACCGAGTACCCCACGGCCCTGGAAGGGCGACCCACAACTGAGACCAAGCTTTCTGACACTGGGCAGCATATTTCTCTCTAGAATCCCTTGATAGTCTGGAGATTTCTTTGTACCCTGCACAGATCCAAGACACCCTGTGCCAGATGCAGCAAAGCAGCCCCAGAACATAAAGCCTCCTCCATGTTTCACAGTAGGGACAGTGTTCTTTTCTTGATATGCTTCATTTTTCCTTTTGTGAACATAGAGCTGATGTGCCTTGCCAAATGTTCCATTTTTGTCTCATCTGTCCATAGGACATTCTCCCAGAACCTTTGTGGCTTGTTAACATGTAGTTTGGCAAATTCCAGTCTGGGTTTTTTATGATTTTCTTCAACAATAGTGTCCTCCTTGGTCGTCTCCCATGAAGTGAACTTTGGCTCATACAATGACGGATGGTGCGATCTGACACTGATGTTCCTTGAGCTTGAAGGTCACCTTTAATCTGTTTAGAAGTTTTTCTGGGCTCTTTTGGTACCATTCGTTTTATCCATCTCTTTAATTTGTCATCAATTTTCCTCCTGCGGCCATGTCCAGGGAGGTTGGCTACAGTCCCATGGATCGTAAATTTCTGAATAATATGTGCAACTGTAGTCACAGGAACATCAAGCTGCTTGGATGTGGTCTTATAACTTTTACCTTTAACATGTTTGTCTATAATTTTCTTTCTAATCTCCTGAGACAACTCATTCCTTCGCTTCCTCTGGTCCATGTTGAGTGTGATACACACCATGTCACCAAACAGCACAGTGAGTATCTGTAGCCCTCTATACAGGCCCACTCACGGATTCCAAGATTGTAGACACCTGTGAAGCTAATTTGTGGGCACACCTTGATTTAACATGTCCCTTTTGTCACATTATTTTCAGGGGTACCATCATTTCTGTCCAGGCCTATTTCGTGAGTTTTATTTTTTTTTTATTCTGTGGAAGCATGATTGAAAAGCAATGTCTGACTTGACTTTCATTTGTTAATTTTCGTAGATTTTTTATTTATTATTACCTTTGTCAGATTCAAGTTATTTTTGTGACCATTGTGGGTTTTTCTGTCATTACACGAGGGATGCCAACAATTTTTATTTTTATTTATTTATTTTTTTAATAAGTCCTCCTACTCTGCACTCATAACCTGTATTAATTCCACCTGTTTGAACTTTTAAACTCTATTTTTTATTAGAAATTTTTTTTGTTAACAACAAAAGAAAGTACAAAAAGAAAAAGCCATACAAGTACATATCATGTTACAAATTTGCATTCTTCAGAGAGACGCAATATCACGGCTCTAATCAAGAGCATGTATCTCTGGTAACAATCTGTCCAGAAGTCGATGGCGTCCACTTCTTCCTTAAGATTACATATTTAAAGAACAGCTTTAACTCTGCTACCCTCTTCCCTCCCCAACAATCTCTCCCCCCCCCCCCCAACACCCTATAACCTTTTCCTCCCTTGCTTTGTGGAGAGCCTACCCACTCACAGGCTCTATGACTCTCCATAATTGACTTTCATTGGCTCACAGAAATCATTTGCCTCAGTTCAGTTTTAATCTTCCCAGTGTTCCCCCCAAAGATTCCTTGTGGTACCATGTTGTGTCCCTGAAAGGAATAACTATGCGTTGAATTTCCTCCTTGTTACAATGTTCCACAATATAATGCCTCCACTTTGTAAAAAATCTAGATGTTTCGCAAGACTTCCTCTTTTCTGCTTCCAACCTTTCCATTAGCATTACATGTTTCAGGCGACCCGAGAGTTCTTTTATGGTGGGCATGTCCTTTTGCAGCCAATTTGTTAGTAATATTTTTTTCATGAGCATTATGATTATATGGACGACATCCGGGGGTCCTCCCCCCCCTTCATGAGCAACGGGGGACTTCTCCCAATAATGAAATAAGATCAAATCTCTCGGGATTTCATCACCCCAATCCCATATGTTCTTTATATATTTTCTAACCGCACCCCACATATCCGCCACGTGCTTGCAAGTCAGTAGGCCATGGAGTAAGTCAGTAAATGGGACATTACACTTGGGACACTGCGTGATTCTATCTGGCTTATCAGAACTCCTTGGAAACTGGAAGGCGTATATTGCCCTATGTATTATTTTGAATTGAGTTTCTCTCCAACTCTCATTAATAAGGGACTGTCGAGCTTTAGTCCACCCCTTCCTTATTTTGTCTCCAATAGCCCTGTCCTCCAGCTGCGATTCCCATTTTTTATAGAAGGTATCTGGATGACTATCTAAGAGCACCCCTCTCATCGTGTTATACAGCAATGTAATAGACGAAAATTTTTTTGCTGCATCAACCATTTTATCAAACTCGTTGCATGTGAACTCCGCCTGCGTGTCTACTAAGTGGGACATGATATGATACCTAATCTGTTCAAATTGTAACGTTTGAAATTTTTGGAGATCAAATTTTTCTATTATTTCGTTTTGTCTTAGCCATCTGTTCTCTGTAGGATGAACCAGATGAGCTATCTCCTGTATACCCCTATCTCTCCATTCCTTAAACAGTTTATTCTCTACTCCCGGTAAAAACTCTATGTTGTTCCACATTGGGAGGTATTTAGATATTCGGAACGAAAGTTTATATTTTTTTCTCACCGTCTTCCAGGTGGCAATAGTATCCCGGAATATCAAAGAATTTTTGATTTTGGCTGGGAGCATCTTTAATCTTGCATGTAACAAGGACCTAAGATCCCAAGGTTGGGCATATTCCTTCTCTATGACATAGGCCGAATATTTACTCTCACCATGCAACCAATTTAAAAAGTACCTTGTCAGACACGCTATATTATAATTTCTAATACTTGATAAGTTTAAGCCCCCTTCCGTCTTTGGATTCATCATCTTTTTAAGACTTATGCGTGGTTTTTTGTTCCTCCAAATAAATTTGGAGAACGCAGAAGTCAATGCTTTTACATCCGTGTGTTTCAGCAGGAGTGGGATTGTTTGAAGGTGGTACATTAATTTCGAAGTACTCATCATTTTAATAAGTTGTATTCTCCCTGTCAAATTTAATGGCAGATCTTTCCACTTTACTAGATCATTTACTATATTTGTTATTAAAGGAGGGTAGTTTAATTTGTATATAGAAGATGGCTCTCCCCCTATTTTAATGCCTAAATATTTAATATAAGATTTCGCCATACCCACCCCCAATTGAGCTCTATTTAATTTCTGTCTATTCGTCTCGTCCCACCTTCCCAGGGGAAGCAGTTCGGATTTAATCTTGTTAATTTTAAAGCCCGCATAATCCCCATATGTATTTATCGTTTCTATAACCGGTTCCACCTGCGCAAAGGGATCCCTAAGGAAAAGCAAAATATCATCGGCAAAGAAAGTAGCACGCACTGTCTCCCCACCGATCTGAATGCCAGGAAACCGCTGCGGGTCAGACAACTCTCTCACCAAAGGTTCCAGAGCTATATTGAATAGCAGAGGCGACAAAGGACACCCCTGCCTTGTCCCCCTGGACAGTGGGAACCTGTCCGAGAGGAAACCCGGAATGTAGATCTGGGCCTCCAGCCTTGAATATAACTCTGTGATGTAGGTCAGGAAGGAGCCATCAAAACCCATTCTTACCAACACCCTGAAAAGCCATTCCCACCTGACATTATCAAATGCTTTCTCAGCATCGATTGTTAGTAATGCTGGTTTTTCACTTGGAGTGGGATTAAGGTTTACCCTGTCCAAGACCAACATGACTTTTCTCAAGTTACTCGTTGCTGACCTACCCTTAACAAAACCCGCCTGTGATTCCGATATTAGGTTTGGTAATATTTCTGCCAATCTATCAGCCAGGATTTTAGACATAATTTTATTATCTACGTTTATTAAGGAAATGGGACGATAAGATCCCGGCGACAGGGGATCCTTTCCTGGTTTTGGTAAAACTTTGATATATGCTAATTTGCTGGGCCTCGTCATGGGCTTCCCTTCTAGTATCCCGTTAAATATTTTTGCTAAAACAGGGGATACTTCATCCTGTAAAATCTTAAAAAATTCTCCCGAATAGCCATCAGGGCCCGGGGCTTTCCCATTCCCCAAGTTCCTAATTGTCTGTTTAATCCACCTGTTTGAACTTGTTGCTTGTCTGAAAAAAAGTCCCCTGAGGAACCGACGACATAGCTCGCGAAACGCGTGTCAGGGAACGTGGCCACAGCTCGGGCAACAACTACAACATCCATGGGTAAATAACGCCTTTATTTCTATTTATATAGCGGACATTATTGATATTACGGTGGTGTCTGTCATTTGAGGACACCCATTCAGCTTACCATTTCAGGATTGGTAACTTGAGCCATTTTTTCATTGATAAAGATCAGCTGTTTGGTGTTCTCTATCGGTTAACTCTTTCTGATACCATTGTTTCATTATAGTTACTTCATGCTCTGTCCTGCTATTTTGCTTTGCTCGTAGTCTGCGGCCACTATTCTTGTGGATCACGTATATCCATTCTTATTAATTGATATAAAAAATATTTTATTGTATGTTTTACTATTCATGTAATAAATTTTTGTATTAATAAATACCTATTTTTCATAGTATAGTGTAAACTCATTCTTCTCCGTATTTTTTACTATGTATTTTTGAGTTAATATACGTGAATTTTGTCACGATTTAGTGCTGGTATCTTTCATGTTCTTGTCTGAAAGACACCTGTCCACACACTCAAACAATCACACTCCAATCTCTCCACCATGGCCAAGAACAAAGAGCTGTCTATGGACACCTGGAACAAAATAGTAGACTTGCACAATGCTGGAATGGGCTACAGGACAATAGACAAACAACTTGGTAAGAAGGCAACAAATGTTGGCACAATTATTAGAAAATGGAAGAAACATAAGATTAATGATGAGCGAATTTGTTTCAAAAATGATCACCAAGCATAAATTCTGCACAAATGTGGCACATTCAGATTCATGATCGGAAACACGAGCAAAATTTTATAAAATCGGAAACATTCATTAAACAGTGCGGGAAAATATTTGCATTGCAACTAACGTATTTTCAGCACTTTGGCTATGATAATGGTGTTGTATGATGAGCATAGGGCACATGTTTGATGATAGCAGGGGTTTTGAAGAGCTCAGAGGAACGGCGTGCTTGTAAACTATAATTTTTTTTCTTCTATCTTTATGTGTGCGCATTGCGGCTAGCCAATCAGGACGCATGAAACATCCACAATGTCCTGGCACACTGGCTTGTGTCATTGGCTGCTGAAATCACTATAAAGAGACGGACATCTTGTTCTAGATTCATTTTGACACTGTAACAGTGCAGAGAGGCTGCTCCTGACGCTAGGACTGTTTCATGCTAGATTTTAGTTAGTTAGCTAGGCGGTTGTTTATTAGTCAGTTTAGCTAGCTAGTGTCCTGTGTGGCTGTGAAATCAACCTTCCAGCAATTTTTTTGTGCCATTACAGAGATCAACAGACAAAGGCAGCATGGCACATTTCATATAAGTGTGCTCCATGCACAAGTAGACAGTTCTAAATCATATTTTTTCACTTGCTAGATGTGAAACAGCATGACATTTCCCACCTTGTCATTTAGTGGTGTGGTGACATTGTTCTGTGATTTGAGCTGTTGCGTATGAAAAAAAATTTGGGGGGACAGTTGCTACCGTGATTCACCATGCCATTTCTCACCTTGTTATTTACTGGCGGTGAAATTCCACTGTCTGCATACCTCATGCAGATAAAAAAATTTTCTGTTGCTAAACGTGATACAGCCCGTTATATCCCACGTTGTAATTTTGTGGCTGTGAAAGTAAGCTAACTGCAGACCTCACGCACATAATAAAAAATTTGGTTGCTAACTGTTATACAGCCTGCCATATCCCCAATTGCAATTTTCTGGTGGTAAAATTTTGCAACCCTCACTCACATACAAAAAAAAAATATTATGCTAAACGTGATACAGCCCGCCATATCCCCATAGTAATTTTCTAGAGGTGAAATAAAGTTGTCTGAAGACCTCATTCACATCAAAAAAACATTTTTTCTGTTGCTAAACGTGTTATAGCCCGCCATATCCCACGTTGAAATTTTGTGGAGAAGAAATTGTGTGTGTAGAGCTGTTGCACAAAAAAATATTTTTTTTGGTTTTCAAATGTGACACAGCAGGCTAAATCCAATTTTGAAATTGTTTGGAGCATATCTTCTAGGTTATACAGGCGTCACCCACACTAAAAAAAATTTGTTCAGTTACTAACGTTGTACAGTAGGGGAGATCTCATTTTGAAATAGTTTGTAGCATTTACTGTATGTTAGGCTGGTTTCACATTTGCGTTAAAACAACACTGCGCCCTGCGTCGTTAAGCCCCGCCCCGAGCCGGCTCCCTGCCCGCCCCATCCGGGATCACCGCCTACTTTCGCATTTGCACGCATTCGATCGGCGCACCCTATCTTTAGCATAGGGTGCGCAGATCATGCGCTGCCAGTGTGAAAGTAGCGTGCTGCGCACTTTTGACGGTGCGCCGTGCGCACCGAAATGCAGCATGTTGCATTTCAGCGCGCACGGCGCACCGTCAAAAGTGCGCAGCACGCTACTTTCACACTGGCAGCGCATGATCTGCGCACCCTATGCTAAAGATAGGGTGCGCCGATCGCATGCGTGCAAATGCGAAAGTAGGCGGTGATCCCGGATGGGGCGGGCAGGGAGCCGGCTCGGGGCGGGGCTTAACGACGCAGGGCGCAGCGTTGTTTTAACGCAAATGTGAAACCAGCCTTATACAGGCCTCATCAACAGGCAAAAACATATTTCGTCTGTTACTAATGTCATACAGTAGGGGACATCTCAATTTCAAATTGTTTGTATCATCTAGTCAATGTTATACAGGCCTCATCCACAGGCCTAAAAAAATGTATTTGGTTACTAACGTCATGCAGTAAGGGAGATCTCACTTTGAAATTGTTAGCAGCATCTTGTCTATTTTATACAGTCCTCATCCAAGAAAAAAATACATTTCTTCTGTTACTAATATTCTACAGTAGGGGAGATCTCAGTTTGAAATTGTTTGTAGTATCTGATCTATGTTATACAGGCCTCATCCACAGGCCCCCCAAAAATTCTTCTGCTACTAACGTCAAACAATAGTGGACATCTCACTTTGAAATTGATTGTAGCATCTAGTCTATGTTAAAAAGGCCTTTATTCACAGGCCCCCCAAAATTTCTTTGGTTATTAATGTCATTCAGTAAGGGATATCTTACTTGGAAATTGTTTGTAGCATCTAGTCTATTTTATACAGTCCTCATTCAACAAAAAAAACATTTCTTCTGTTACTAACGTTCTACAGTAGGGGAGATCTCACTTTGAAATTGTTTGTAGTATCTAGTCTATGTTACACAGGCCTAATCCACAGGCATAAAAATATTTCTTCTGTTACTAACGTCATACAGTTGAGGACATCTCAATTTTGTGCCTGCTGTTTCTGCTGTTGAAGATGTTAACACAATTTTGTGGGAATGTGAACAGTCTTGGTTGGTCACCATCTGCTGGGTTGGCTGTAGTGGAAGATGCATCAGTTCCAATTATACTGTTTCTACTCTCGTGAAATTTATGCTACTTTGGTGGTGTCTGGTCCTCATTTTTTGAAATGTCAACACTGCTGGTTGGGTGTCCATGCGATGGGTTGGCTGTAATGAAAGAGATGTCGATCCCTATTAAACTATTTCTACTCTTGTGAAATTTATGCCACTTTGGTGGTGTCTGCCATTAATTTTTGTAAATGTGGAGAGTCCAAGATGGGTCTCTCCATCTGTTGGGTTGGTTGTAGTGAAAGAGCTATCATTCTTGTGAGGCAGTGACTGGTGTTTCAGGTGAGGGTCAGTGTATGTTCCCCTCAGGATGCACACAGAGGTGTATTGAGGCCATGAGAGGGCATTGCAGTCACAATTGAAACAATAAGAACTTGAGGGCACTGCCAAATATAAAAGGGGATCACTGACCACTAGAGTTGAGCGAAACGGGTCAAAAAAATTCAAAAGTCGCCGACTTTTGGCAAAGTCGGGTTTCATGAAACGAAACCCGACCCTAGGATGAGGTCGGCCACGAGGTCGGCGACTTACGCGCCAAAGTCGCGTTTCAAAAGTTTGTTTTGCGCTCTTTTTCAGCCAATCAGGATCCACGGACACTGTGGGCAACGTGATGACCTAGGCACGGGTCACCACCATCTTTCAGAAGGGCATGCAAGTGATTGGCTTGCTTTGGTGGGCGTCACAGGGGGTATAAAAGGGCGTGCACACCGACCGCCATCTTACTTCTGCCGATCTTAGTATAGGGAGAGGTTGCTGCTGATTCTGTAGGGAGAGCGTTAGGCAGGGAAGAAGACAAAAAACTGCTTCTGCTGCTAGCGATTTGGCCTGCACAACACACAAGTCACAGTGTGTGCAGTGCAAGGGGAGGCTATATAGTGGTGTATCAGTGGTGTTGGTTGTTGGGCTGCCTTTTAAGGCTTCCTGACACGCTGGCATTGCTGTTTACCCACTGCTCCGCAAACTGCTTTTTTAAAAGCAATCCAATCTCCCTTATCCTCTAGTCACTTTTGTCACAGCTGTGCCATCGAGCCTCTCACATAGCGCTCAGATATCAGTGGGCCTCACACAATCCACAAGTGTGCAGTGTCCAAAAGTGCGCGCAGAGATTCAAAATCTCCATTATCCTCTCGTCACTTTTGTCACAGGCAGCTGTGCCATCGAGCCTGTCACATAGCGCTCAGATATCAGTGGGCCTCACACAATCCACAAGTGTCCAGTGTCCAAAAGTGTGCGCAGAGATTCAAAATCTCCATTATCCTCTTGTCACTTTTGTCACAGGCAGCTGTGCCATCGAGCCAGTCACATAGCGCTCAGATATCAGTGGGCCTCACACAATCCACAAGTGTCCAGTGTCCAAAAGTGTGCGCAGAGATTCAAAATCTCCATTATCCTCTCGTCACTTTTGTCACAGGCAGCTGTGCCATCGAGCCTGTCACATAGCGCTCAGATATCAGTGGGCCTCACACAATCCACAAGTGTCCAGTGTCCAAAAGTGTGCGCAGAGATTCAAAATCTCCATTATCCTCTCGTCACTTTTGTCACAGGCAGCTGTGCCATCGAGCCTGTCACATAGCGCTCAGATATCAGTGGGCCTCACACAATCCACAAGTGTCCAGTGTCCAAAAGTGTGCGCAGAGATTCAAAATCTCCATTATCCTCTCGTCACTTTTGTCACAGGCAGCTGTGCCATCGAGCCTGTCACATAGCGCTCAGATATCAGTGGGCCTCACACAATCCACAAGTGTCCAGTGTCCAAAAGTGTGCGCAGAGATTCAAAATCTCCATTATCCTCTCGTCACTTTTGTCACAGGCAGCTGTGCCATCGAGCCTGTCACATAGCGCTCAGATATCAGTGGGCCTCACACAATCCACAAGTGTCCAGTGTCCAAAAGTGTGCACAGAGATTCAAAATCTCCATTATCCTCTCGTCACTTTTGTCACAGGCAGCTGTGCCATCGAGCCTGTCACATAGCGCTCAGATATCAGTGGGCCTCACACAATCCACAAGTGTCCAGTGTCCAAAAGTGTGCGCAGAGATTCAAAATCTCCATTATCCTCTCGTCACTTTTGTCACAGGCAGCTGTGCCATCGAGCCTGTCACATAGCGCTCAGATATCAGTGGGCCTCACACAATCCACAAGTGTCCAGTGTCCAAAAGTGTGCGCAGAGATTCAAAATCTCCATTATCCTCTCGTCACTTTTGTCACAGGCAGCTGTGCCATCGAGCCTGTCACATAGCGCTCAGATATCAGTGGGCCTCACACAATCCACAAGTGTCCAGTGTCCAAAAGTGTGCGCAGAGATTCAAAATCTCCATTATCCTCTCGTCACTTTTGTCACAGGCAGCTGTGCCATCGAGCCTGTCACATAGCGCTCAGATATCAGTGGGCCTCACACAATCCACAAGTGTCCAGTGTCCAAAAGTGTGCGCAGAGATTCAAAATCTCCATTATCCTCTCGTCACTTTTGTCACAGGCAGCTGTGCCATCGAGCCTGTCACATAGCGCTCAGATATCAGTGGGCCTCACACAATCCACAAGTGTCCAGTGTCCAAAAGTGTGCGCAGAGATTCAAAATCTCCATTATCCTCTCGTCACTTTTGTCACAGGCAGCTGTGCCATCGAGCCTGTCACATAGCGCTCAGATATCAGTGGGCCTCACACAATCCACAAGTGTCCAGTGTCCAAAAGTGTGCGCAGAGATTCAAAATCTCCATTATCCTCTCGTCACTTTTGTCACAGGCAGCTGTGCCATCGAGCCTGTCACATAGCGCTCAGATATCAGTGGGCCTCACACAATCCACAAGTGTCCAGTGTCCAAAAGTGTGCGCAGAGATTCAAAATCTCCATTATCCTCTCGTCACTGTTGTCACAGGCAGCTGTGCCATCGAGCCTGTCACATAGCGCTCAGATATCAGTGGGCCTCACACAATCCACAAGTGTCCAGTGTCCAAAAGTGTGCGCAGAGATTCAAAATCTCCATTATCCTCTCGTCACTTTTGTCACAGGCAGCTGTGCCATCGAGCCTGTCACATAGCGCTCAGATATCAGTGGGCCTCACACAATCCACAAGTGTCCAGTGTCCAAAAGTGTGCGCAGAGATTCAAAATCTCCATTATCCTCTCGTCACTTTTGTCACAGGCAGCTGTGCCATCGAGCCTGTCACATAGCGCTCAGGTATCAGTGGGCCTCACACAATCCACAAGTGTCCAGTGTCCAAAAGTGTGCGCAGAGATTCAAAATCTCCATTATCCTCTCGTCACTTTTGTCACAGGCAGCTGTGCCATCGAGCCTGTCACATAGCGCTCAGATATCAGTGAGCCTCACACAATCCACAAGTGTCCAGTGTCCAAAAGTGTGCGCAGAGATTCAAAATCTCCATTATCCTCTCGTCACTTTTGTCACAGGCAGCTGTGCCATCGAGCCTGTCACATAGCGCTCAGGTATCAGTGGGCCTCACACAATCCACAAGTGTCCAGTGTCCAAAAGTGTGCGCAGAGATTCAAAATCTCCATTATCCTCTCGTCACTTTTGTCACAGGCAGCTGTGCCATCGAGCCTGTCACATAGCGCTCAGATATCAGTGGGCCTCACACAATCCACAAGTGTCCAGTGTCCAAAAGTGTGCGCAGAGATTCAAAATCTCCATTATCCTCTCGTCACTTTTGTCACAGGCAGCTGTGCCATCGAGCCTGTCACATAGCGCTCAGATATCAGTGGGCCTCACACAATCCACAAGTGTCCAGTGTCCAAAAGTGTGCGCAGAGATTCAAAATCTCCATTATCCTCTCGTCACTTTTGTCACAGGCAGCTGTGCCATCGAGCCTGTCACATAGCGCTCAGATATCAGTGGGCCTCACACAATCCACAAGTGTCCAGTGTCCAAAAGTGTGCGCAGAGATTCAAAATCTCCATTATCCTCTCGTCACTTTTGTCACAGGCAGCTGTGCCATCGAGCCTGTCACATAGCGCTCAGATAACAGTGGGCCTCACACAATCCACAAGTGTCCAGTGTCCAAAAGTGTGCGCAGAGATTCAAAATCTCCATTATCCTCTCGTCACTTTTGTCACAGGCAGCTGTGCCATCGAGCCTGTCACATAGCGCTCAGATATCAGTGGGCCTCACACAATCCACAAGTGTCCAGTGTCCAAAAGTGTGCGCAGAGATTCAAAATCTCCATTATCCTCTCGTCACTTTTGTCACAGGCAGCTGTGCCATCAAGCCTGTCACATAGCGCTCAGATATCAGTGGGCCTCACACAATCCACAAGTGTCCAGTGTCCAAAAGTGTGCGCAGAGATTCAAAATCTCCATTATCCTCTCGTCACTTTTGTCACAGGCAGCTGTGCCATCGAGCCTGTCACATAGCGCTCAGATATCAGTGGGCCTCACACAATCCACAAGTGTCCAGTGTCCAAAAGTGTGCGCAGAGATTCAAAATCTCCATTATCCTCTCGTCACTTTTGTCACAGGCAGCTGTGCCATCAAGCCTGTCACATAGCGCTCAGATATCAGTGGGCCTCACACAATCCACAAGTGTCCAGTGTCCAAAAGTGTGCGCAGAGATTCAAAATCTCCATTATCCTCTCGTCACTTTTGTCACAGGCAGCTGTGCCATCGAGCCTGTCACATAGCGCTCAGATATCAGTGGGCCTCACACAATCCACAAGTGTCCAGTGTCCAAAAGTGTGCGCAGAGATTCAAAATCTCCATTATCCTCTCGTCACTTTTGTCACAGGCAGCTGTGCCATCAAGCCTGTCACATAGCGCTCAGATATCAGTGGGCCTCACACAATCCACAAGTGTCCAGTGTCCAAAAGTGTGCGCAGAGATTCAAAATCTCCATTATCCTCTCGTCACTTTTGTCACAGGCAGCTGTGCCATCGAGCCTGTCACATAGCGCTCAGATATCAGTGGGCCTCACACAATCCACAAGTGTCCAGTGTCCAAAAGTGTGCGCAGAGATTCAAAATCTCCATTATCCTCTCGTCACTTTTGTCACAGGCAGCTGTGCCATCGAGCCTGTCACATAGCGCTCAGATATCAGTGGGCCTCACACAATCCACAAGTGTCCAGTGTCCAAAAGTGTGCGCAGAGATTCAAAATCTCCCTTATCCTCTCGTCACTTTGGTCACAGCTGTGCCATCGAGCCTGTCACATAGCGCTCAGATATCAGTGGGCCTCACACAATCCAAAAGTGTCCACTGTCCACAAGTGTGTGCAGAAATTCTAAATCTCCCCTTTCCTATAGACACCTTGTACCTTGTTTTACATTACTATATAGTTTGTTGGATTTTGTCTACATTTCTACCAAAAATGAGGAAGGCTGGTGGAAGAGGCCGTGGAATTGGGCGGGGGTTGGCAGCTGGTAATGATGGTGTTGGTGGTGGATCTGATGGTAGTGGCAAGAGCAAAATAGGACCGAATGCAGGAGGTGCTGACCCTGCGTCATCGTCTGGCTACATAAGGCCTCGAACGCTTAGTTTTCTAGGAGTTGGCAAACCGCTTTTAAAGCCAGAGCATCAGGAAAAAGTTTTGTCTTACATTGCTGACTCAGCCTCCAGCTCTATCGCCTCCTCTTCTTCAGTTGTAAAAAGTAAAAGCACTGAGTCGTCATTGGAGGCTCATGTTCATGAACCACACCTTTCCTTGTGTCCTTCACCCCAACCAAGATTGAAGGATGACGCAGGCGATACTACTGATTACTCCATGGAGCTGTTTTCACATACCATGCCTGGATTATCAAGTGAAATGGTGAATTACCCAGGCCAAGATGAATCTGACATGGAGTGCACTGATGCACAGCCGCTGATGGATGATTCTGCTGGTACATTCACTCAGAGCACTACATTGTCCTCGCAGTGTACAGAGCCAGATTCTGACCCTGATGAGACTCAGGTGCCCCTTCCCGCACACTATACCACCATACACGGTGACACAGAGGAAGGTGCACATGACATAGAAGAGGAGGTGATGGATGACCCAGTTGTTGACCCAGATTGGCATCCATTGGGGGAAGAGGGTGCTGCTTCCAATAGCTCAGATGAGGAGCATCCACAGCAGACATCGACATCACAACAGCTGTTATCTGGCAGGCCCGGAGCACTCCAAAGACAGGTTCCAAACATCAAAAGAGTTGCTGGACAGCTTGTCCAGAGGGTCAAAAGATCACAGCGTGCTAGGCCGCAAAATGTCTGCCAAAGTAGGAAGAGTGCAGTGTGGCACTTTTTTGAACAAAATCCTCATGATCAGGCCAAGGTTATCTGTAAGAAGTGCGCAAAGACCTTTAGCCGAGGGAAAAATCTGAAAAATTTGAATACCAGTTGCATGCTTAGACATTTAACCAGCATGCACTTGCAAGCGTGGACACAACACCAAACCTCAAGTGCCACATGTGCAACTGATCACAACGAAGGTAGTCAGCAACGCTACATTGTTTCCTCCACTGTAAGCCCACCGGTTAGCACAGCAGCAAATGTTGAGGTGTCGTTGCAAGACCACAGCAGTCAGGGAATCCCACTGTTATATCAACGAAAGACTGATTCTAGGCCATCAGAAAGAACACCAACTCCATCACCATCATCAACCCTCTCTCAGTCCGCCCTGTCCACCGCTACTTCCACCATATGCAGCTCTCAAGTCCAGCTCACCCTCCCAGACACTATGAGTAGGTCAAGAAAGTACTCAGTCTCTCATCCGCGTACACTGGGTTTGAACGCCCACATTGCCAAACTAATCTCGTTTGAGATGATGCCCTTTCGGTTGGTGGAAAGCACAGCTTTCTGCGAACTCATGGCCTATGCAGTACCACGCTATGACCTACCCAGTCGCCACTTCTTCTCTCGCAAAGCCATCCCAGCCCTCCACCATCATGTGAAAGACCGCATTGTCCATGCACTCAAGCAGTCAGTGAGCGGAAAGGTGCACCTCACAACTGATGCATGGTCCAATCGGCATGGCCAGGGCCGTTACGTGTCCATCACTGCGCACTGGGTTAATGTGGTGGATGCAGGGTCCACAGGGGACAGCGGTGGTGGGACAGTGCTGCCTAGCCCACGGTATAGGAAACAGTTGGCTGTAGGCGTTCGACCCTCCTCCTCCTCCTCCTCCTCTTCCTCCAGAAGCGAAAGCTCGTCCACAGAGCGCAGTCGTACGAGCACTCCATCTGCAGCTGCCACTGTTGCACACGATGTGTCCCCCTATCGAGCAGCTAGTGGAAAGCGTCAGCAGGCTGTGTTGCAGATGATGTGTTTGGGCGACAGACACACCGCCGAGGTGCTGGCCGAGTACTTGAAGCGACAAACTGAGTCATGGCTGGGCAGTGTACATCTTGAGGCAGGCAAGGTAGTTAGTGATAACGGCCGTAATTTTGTGGCAGCCATAGCCCTTTCAAAACTCAGCCACATACCTTGCTTGGCTCACACCTTGAACCTGGTGGTGCAGTGCTTCCTCAAAAATTATCCGGAGTTAACAGCCCTGCTCCAGAAGGTGCGAAGACTGTGCGCGCACATCCGCCGGTCGCCTGTACACTCCGTTCGTATGCAGAAGCTGCAGCGATTGCTCCACCTTCCCAACCACCGCCTCATTATCGACATTGCAACAAGGTGGAACTCCACCCTGCACATGGTGGAGCGGCTGTGCGAGCAGAGGCAGGCCATAATGCATTTGTGGGAGGATACACGGCCAGGCACTTTGAGAGCAGACATGGAGTTGACAGGCGTGCAGTGGTCGAAGCTGAAAGACCTTTGTAAAGTCCTTCAGTGTTTTGAGGAATGCACACGGCTGGTAAGCGCAGACGACGCCATCCTAAGCATGAGCATCCCACTTATGCGTCTGCTCATGCAAACTTTGACGCACCTTAAGGAGCAGGCGTCTGCAGCCAATGTTGATGAGGAGGAAGAGGAGGAGGGAATCCTTGATGACATTCAGCCATTGTCTGCTCAGGGACCTCTCCTGGACGAGGTGGAGGAAGAAGAGGAGGAGGAGGAGGATGATGGGGATGATTACTTAGGGGAGGAGGATGCATCTCGTGGGGCAAGTGAAAATGTTGGCGTGGCAAGGTCTGGTACAGGGTTTATGCGTGACTGGAGGGATGTGGATTTGCCAGAAAGTGCTCCTCCACCCAGCACTCGCAGTGCATCATTGACACCGGGAACATTGGCCCACATGTCAGATTATGCCTTGCGGATCCTAAAAAGGGACCCCCGCATTGCCAAAATGATGAACGATGACGACTACTGGTTGGCCAGCATCCTGGATCCACGCTATAAAGGCAAATTACAAAACATCATGCCACAGGAGAACCTTGACCTAATATTGGCTAATAAACAAGCAACTCTGGTAAATCGGTTGCTTGAGGCATTCCCAGCACACAGCAGCGGTGATGGTTCTCACACGAGCCGTACGGGCCGGGGGCAGCTTGGCAGAGGTGTTCGTGGTGCACACAGCAGAAGTGGCGTTGGAGACAGGGGTTTCATGACAATGTTGTGGACTGATTTTTCAAATACCGCTCACACAACTGGTAATACTGCATCGATGGAAAGTGACAGGAGACAGCAGTTGTCAACTATGGTTACAAACTACTTTTCCTCCCATATCGATGTTCTCCCACACAGGTCATTCCCCTTTGACTATTGGGCCGCTAAACTGGACACCTGGCCTGAATTGGGCCAATATGCCTTACAGGAGCTCGCTTGCCCAGCTGCAAGTGTGCTATCGGAAAGAGTCTTCAGTGCAGCTGGATCAATCCTGACAGAAAAAAGGACCCGTCTGTCAACCCAAAATGTGGATGATCTAACCTTCATTAAAATGAACCACGCATGGGTTTCCAAGGATTTTGTCCCACCTTCCCCTGATGACACATAGGGTGACAGAAAAATGGCTTGCTTTGGTCCACCTCTTCCTGGTACTTCACTTATTTCGCCTTTTGCATCAGCTGAATGTCCAACATCAACATATGCCACTTTCTAAAACTCCCTAACTGTGCTGCCTCCCCCCCCATGGCCGGGGTCAACACCTAGCACACGACACCGTGCGAGTGCCGTTGCCCTGGACAGGTGGGTAGGCCGACTCTTGGGCGCGGGCACTGGCACAGGGTCCCTCATAGTGCAATCAAGTGTCTCTGACGGTGGTGGTGCACACCCGCCGTCAGACACACCGCTGTACTATGAAGGGCCCAGTGCCAGTACCGACGCCCACGAGTGGGCCCCCCTTGCTTGGGCATGGCCCCAGCATTTGCAATCTTTACCTCTCCCTGCTCCTCCGCTGTGTAATCTGGGCCATCAAATCCATACTGGGCCTAACACCGTCTGAGCCTGCCTCCTGAGACATATATTTTGAATGTGTACGCTATCCATACATGTTATCCAGGGATACGGTACCCTTTCTAACCTTTGTGCAATCACGTGCAATCCATACTGGGCCTAACACCGTCTGAGCCTGCCTCATGCTGTATAGACATATATTTTGAATGTGTACGCTATCCATACATGTTATCCAGGGATACGGTACCCTTTCTAACCTTTGTGCAATCACGTGCAATCCATACTGGGCCTAACACCGTCTGAGCCTGCCTCATGCTGTATAGACATATATTTTGAATGTGTACGCTATCCATTCATGTTATCCAGGGATACGGTACCCTTTCTAACCTTTGTGCAATCACGTGCAATCCATACTGGGCCTAACACCGTCTGAGCCTGCCTCATGCTGTATAGACATATATTTTGAATGTGTACGCTATCCATACATGTTATCCAGGGATACAGTACCCTTTCTAACCTTTGTGCAATCACGTGCAATCCATACTGGGCCTAACACCGTCTGAGCCTGCCTCATGCTGTATAGACATATATTTTGAATGTGTACGCTATCCATACATGTTATCTGGGGATACGGTACCCTTTCTAACCTTTGTGCAATCACGTGCAATCCATACTGGGCCTAACACCGTCTGAGCCTGCCTCCTGAGACATATATTTTGAATGTGTACGCTATCCATACATGTTATCTGGGGATACGGTACCCTTTCTAACCTTTGTGCAATCACGTGCAATCCATACTGGGCCTAACACCGTCTGAGCCTGCCTCCTGAGACATATATTTTGAATGTGTACGCTATCCATACATGTTATCCAGGGATACGGTACCCTTTCTAACCTTTGTGCAATCACGTGCAATCCATACTGGGCCTAACACCGTCTGAGCCTGCCTCATGCTGTATAGACATATATTTTGAATGTGTACGCTATCCATACATGTTATCCAGGGATACGGTACCCTTTCTAACCTTTGTGCAATCACGTGCAATCCATACTGGGCCTAACACCGTCTGAGCCTACCTCCTGAGACATATATTTTGAATGTGTACGCTATCCATACATGTTATCCAGAGATACGGTACCCTTTCTAACCTTTGTGCAATCACGTGCAATCCATACTGGGCCTAACACCGTCTGAGCCTGCCTCCTGAGACATATATTTTGAATGTGTACGCTATCCATACATGTTATCCAGGGATACGGTACCCTTTCTAACCTTTGTGCAATCACGTGCAATCCATACTGGGCCTAACACCGTCTGAGCCTGCCTCATTCTGTATAGACATATATTTTGAATGTGTACGCTATCCATACATGTTATCCAGGGATACGGTACCCTTTCTAACCTTTGTGCAATCACGTGCAATCCATACTGGGCCTAACACCGTCTGAGCCTGCCTCCTGAGACATATATTTTGAATGTGTACGCTATCCATACATGTTATCCAGGGATACGGTACCCTTTCTAACCTTTGTGCAATCACGTGCAATCCATACTGGGCCTAACACCGTCTGAGCCTGCCTCCTGAGACATATATTTTGAATGTGTACGCTATCCATACATGTTATCCAGGGATACGGTACCCTTTCTAACCTTTGTGCAATCACGTGCAATCCATACTGGGCCTAACACCGTCTGAGCCTGCCTCATGCTGTATAGACATATATTTTGAATGTGTACGCTATCCATACATGTTATCCAGGGATACGGTACCCTTTCTAGCCTTTGTGCAATCACGTGCAATCCATACTGGGCCTAACACCGTCTGAGCCTGCCTCCTGAGACATATATTTTGAATGTGTACGCTATCCATACATGTTATCCAGGGATACGGTACCCTTTCTAACCTTTGTGCAATCACGTGCAATCCATACTGGGCCTAACACTGTCTGAGCCTGCCTCATGCTGTATAGACATATATTTTGAATGTGTACGCTATCCATACATGTTATCCAAGGATACGGTACCCTTTCTAACCTTTGTGCAATCACGTGCAATCCATACTGGGCCTAACACCGTCTGAGCCTGCCTCATGCTGTATAGACATATATTTTGAATGTGTACGCTATCCATACATGTTATCCAGGGATATGGTACCCTTTCTAACCTTTGTGCAATCACGTGCAATCCATACTGGGCCTAACACCGTCTGAGCCTGCCTCATGCTGTATAGACATATATTTTGAATGTGTACGCTATCCATACATGTTATCCAGGGATACGGTACCCTTTCTAACCTTTGTGCAATCACGTGCAATCCATACTGGGCCTAACACCGTCTGAGCCTGCCTCCTGAGACATATATTTTGAATGTGTACGCTATCCATACATGTTATCCAGGGATACGGTACCCTTTCTAACCTTTGTGCAATCACGTGCAATCCATACTGGGCCTAACACCGTCTGAGCCTGCCTCCTGAGACATATATTTTGAATGTGTACGCTATCCATACATGTTATCCAGGGATACGGTACCCTTTCTAACCTTTGTGCAATCACGTGCAATCCATACTGGGCCTAACACTTTCTGAGCCTGCCTCATGCTGTATAGACATATATTTTGAATGTGTACGCTATCCATACATGTTATCCAGGGATACGGTACCCTTTCTAACCTTTGTGCAATCACGTGCAATCCATACTGGGCCTAACATCGTCTGAGCCTGCCTCATGCTGTATAGACATATATTTTGAATGTGTACGCTATCCATACATGTTATCCAGGGATACGGTACCCTTTCTAACCTTTGTGCAATCACGTGCAATCCATACTGGGTCTAACACCGTCTGAGCCTGCCTCATTCTGTATAGACATATATTTTGAATGTGTACGCTATCCATACATGTTATCCAGGGATACGGTACCCTTTCTAACCTTTGTGCAATCACGTGCAATCCATACTGGGCCTAACACCGTCTGAGCCTGCCTCATGCTGTATAGACATATATTTTGAATGTGTACGCTATCCATACATGTTATCCAGGGATACGGTACCCTTTCTAACCTTTGTGCAATCACGTGCAATCCATACTGGGCCTAACACCGTCTGAGCCTGCCTCCTGAGACATATATTTTGAATGTGTACGCTATCCATACATGTTATCCAGGGATGCGGTACCCTTTCTAACCTTTGTGCGATCACGTGCAATCCATACTGGGCGTGAGAACGGCTGGCGAGCTGTTAAGCAAGCTACAGCACCTGTCCAGACAAGTACAGGGATTCCCTAGCGAGGAGACTTATTTGATTGTTTTCAATGTTTTGACAGCAATTTTTGGGGAGCACTATACTCTGGAGAATGATAGATGGGGCCCACCATACACTGGAACATTCCAAAGGTGGACATCAGACACTGGAGCAGCATTTACAGGGCCCATTATACACTAGAGCATTAGAAATGGGGCCCATTATGTTTGGAGCATTATTTGGGCCCATAAGACAGTGGAGCTTCATCCATGGGGACCAACATATACTGTAGCATTATGTGGAGCTCATCATATACTGTTTCAAACATTATATGGGACCAATGATTCTGTATGGAGAAATAGATGGGCCTCGTCATGAGATGTAAAAAGTGAGGTATTTTTCATTGTACTATACCGCTATTTATCTGCCGTATCGGAGCATGATGAGTTGTGGTATGTGTTAAAGGGGCGCTCTTTCGCCCAGGGCACATGAAAACCTGCAGCCAGCCCTCCCCCCCCCCCACAACTTTAGCCAAATAACCCCCATTTTTCAGTGCGTAACTTGTATTATGAAGTTAATTAAGGTTGACAAGCTTAAGTAAGAAGAATTGATGCTTTTGGCATTCAAATGGGCACTGTAGGTGTGTTTCCTGTCCTCCTCTCACTGCCGACTTTTATTCCCCATTGACTTACATTGGGTTTCGTGTTTCGGGACGACCCCGACTTTTCCCTATAATCGGACGATCTTGCTCGACCCGACTTTTGGAAAAGTCGGGTTTCACGAAACGAAACGCGACCCTAAAAAACCAAAAGTCGCTCAACTCTACTGACCGACCACACATCAAATTGAGCAAGCATGAAACTAAGAAAAAGAAGTGTGTATATAGGTCATGATCAACCACACAATGATAACCACAATACTTAAAAAAATAACAATTTTTATTAGTGCAAAAAAACCAACAAAGACAATGAATTAAAAGCAATTACAAAGGCCAGAAAATGGCCATATAAAAAAACACTCAGGATCCGTATAGGGATCTAAATTTATCCTCCTCCAGTATGCTAGGTAATATAGAGATCCAAACATAGACTAACACCTCCAATATGTTAAATGCAAATGCAGTTCATATTGAGATCTAACCACATATTAATGCCTGATGTTAAGGTATCATACATCATACTTAGAATGAAATGTAGCGCTGGTGAACATGATCCATTTAGAGATTTCAGATAAGAAACACAGGGTCAGAATCAAATCCTCCAGCAGAAAAGAAAAAAGATATAATGATCAATAGAATAAACAGCATGAATTAAGCACCATATCTTTTAAGTCTCATGTTCAACTGACCAGATAACAATGCATAATGACCCAAATCATGAAACCATAGGGATCAAAGAATGCGTATAGGCTGAAAATCATAATAATTATAAGCCTATTGGCAGTGAGGAGTTTGCACTGTAATGGCAAATACACTGATCAAATGACAATACTCAAAGTAATGAAAAGTGCCCTCACAAGGCTAAAAAGGAAAGTGCACGACAAAGTTCTGACCCTAGTAATAAAGAGTCAGAAAATAACACAACAGTCTAGAAGGTGAATCACATCATAAAAAAGATCAAGGCAAAAATTAAACCTGCTGCCAGCATAATTTTTTCCTTTTTCTTTTGTTGCTGGTGGATTTGATTCTGACCTTGTGTTTGTTATTTTACATCTCTAAAACTCATACTTTTAATAATCAAATTAGTTGCCAAATGAATTTAAAATCTAGTCCAGACATTGACAAGGTTCGAAAAAAAAGATTTTTATTTGAAATAATAATTTTCTCCTTCAAACTTTGCTTTCGTCAAAGAATGCTCCCTTTGCAGCAACAACAGCATTGCAGACCTTTGGCATTCTAGCAGTTAATTTGCTGTTGTAATCTGGAGAAATTTCACTCCATGCTTCCAGAAGCCCCTCCCACAAGTTGGTTTGGCTTGATGGGCACTGTTTGCGTACCATCCGGTTAAGCAGCTCCCACAGCAGCTCAATGGGGTTGAGATCTGGTGACTGCGCTGGCCACCCCATTACAGATAGAATACCAGCTGCCTGGTTCTTCCCTAAATAGTTCTTGCATAATTTGGAGGTGTGCTTTGGGTCATTGTCCTGTTGTAGGATGAAATTGGCTCCAATCAAGCACTGTCCACAGGGTATGGCATGGTGCTGCAAAATGGAGCAATATCCTTCCTTATTCAAAATCCCTTTTACCTTGTACAAATCTTCAACTTTACCAGCACCAAACCAACCCCAGACCATCACATTACCTCCACCATGCTTGACAGATGGCGTCAGGCACTCTTCCAGCATCTTTTCAGCTGTTCTGCGTCTCACAAATGCTCTTCTGTGTGATTCAAACACCTCAAACTTGGATTCATCTGTCCATAACACTTTTTTCCAATCTTCCTCTGTCCAATGTCTGTGTTCTTTTGTTCATATTAATCTTTTCCTTTTATTAGCCAGTCTCAGATATGGCTTTTTCTTCGCCACTCTGCCCTGAAGGCCATCATCCCGGAGTCGCCTCTTCACTGTAGAGGTTGACACTGGTGTTTTGTGTGAACTATATAATCAAGCTGCCAGTTGAGGACCTGTGATGTGTCGATTTCTCAAACTACAAACTCTAATGTACTTGTCTTGTTGCTCAGTTGTGCAGCGGAGCCTCTCACGTCTCTTTCTACTCTTGTTAGAGCCTGTTTGTGCTCTCCTCTGAAGGGAGTAGTACACACTGTTGTAGGAAATCTTCAGTTTCTTGGCAATTTCTCGCATGGAATAGCCTTAATTTCTAACAACAAGAATAGACTGTCGAATTTCACATGAAAGTTCATTTTTTTCTGGTATTTTGAGAGTTTAATGGAGCCAACAAATGTAATGCTCCAGATTCTCAACCAGCTCAAAGGAAGGTCAGGTTTATAGCTTCTCTAATCAGCAAAACTGTTTTCAGCTGTGCTAGCATACTTGCACAAGGGTTTTCAAAGGTATTCTAACCATCCATTAGCCTTCTTACACAGTTAGCAAACATAAAGTACCATAGGAACACTGGAGTGATGGTTTTTGGAAATGGGCCTTTACACACCTATGAAGATATTGCATTACAAACCAGACGTTTGCAGCTAAAATAGTCACTAACCACATTAACAATGTATAGAGTGTATTTCTTAATCATTTATTGTTAGCTTCATTGGAAAAAACTGTGCTTTTCTTTCAAAAATAAGGAAATTTCTAAGTGACCCTAAACTTCTGAACAGTAGTTTATAACACTCCAAAAAAGTTGAATAATTTGTCTGTATTCTATTACTCATCCATAGAGTATTAGGTGCTTTCTGTGATATTAGGATGGTATATAACACTCCAAAAAAGCATTGAAAAATTTGTCTGGATTCAATTATTCAACCATAGAGTATTAGGTGGTTACTTTAACATTAGGGTGGTATATGACACTCCAAAAAAGTGTTGAAAAATTTGTCTGGATTCAGTTAGTCATCAATAGAGTATTAGGTGCTTACTGTTACATTTTGGTTGTACATGACACTCCAAAAAAGCATTACAAATTTTTTTATGGATTCAATTACTCATCCATACAGTTTAATGCAGTTCTTGTTACATTACAGTGGCATATAAATGAAGAAAATTTTCAAAACATTTTTATGGATTCATTCAGTCATCTATACAGGTTATCGTGCTTTGTGTAAAAAGACGATGAGTTCAAATTTTTAAAAAACGCTTGGCCTAGTACAGTTCACAAAATATTTTTGTTCAAAAAATTGACTATTGTCAAATATACTGTAGTACCTGCTTTCTGTGAAATTTTGATGGTTTGACATGAAAACAAAAATTGGCCTGCTACAGGTGCACATATTTGGTTGTTCAAAAATTCACAACTGTCATATATACTGTAGAACGTGGTTAGTGTGCAATTTTGTTGATTTGAAATAAAACCCAAACTTGGCCTTCTACAGGTATACAAATTGATTAATGATTGATTAATGTATACAAATTGATTAATGATTGATTAATGTCATATATACTGTAGAACTTGGTTTGTGTGCAATTTTGTTTGCTTGAAATAAAAACAAAATTGACCTGTTATAGGTGTACTTTTTGCTCCCTTGGTACTCGGTCCCCAGCCACCACTATTTCTCATAGTGTGGCATCCTCGCTTTGCATCAGCATGTGTCCAGAAACATCACCTGTGTCTTTCCCAATAGGATTACTGGGATTGTCCACTTAACGACCGACTTGTGAACAAGCGCTTGTGGCCAGGGATGCTACATTTCACTGACTGCACACTGGGTGAACACTGTGAAGTCCAGGGCAGAGTGCCACTCTGGTACGGCACATGTGCTACCGACACCGAGGATTGATGGCCCTTCTTCTATTAGGGTTTCCTCTACATCCTACACCAATTTCAGCACCCTGTTCTGATCCTCCTCATCCTCCATCTTCGACATACTATCTCACAGCACACATCAGCTAGAAGCTTTGCAGCACTGCCTCAGCAAAGCAGAAACAGGCTCTACTGAAGCTAATTTGTCTAAGAGACAAACTACACACCGTGGCACAGTTATTGAGAGGCATAGCAAACCAAACAGATCTGTGAAAGAAAAAGATGATGAATCCAGCAGGAACAATAAATGGTTAAAAATTTTCAATTTTTAATTATCCATATAAAAAAATATTATCCTTTATGGTAAACCACGTAAAAAATAATTTTAGATTACAGCATAGTGCACATATGGCAGTGTTTAACCTACGCGTTTTGACAAATGTCTTAATGATGCCATGATTAAGACTTGTGTTGAAACGCGTAGTTAAAACGCTGCCATATGTGTATAATGCTGTAATCTAAAAATATTTTTACGTGGTTTACCATAAAGGATAATATTTTTTATATGGATAAATAAAAAGTGAAAATTTTTAACCATTTATTGTTCCTGCTGGATTCATCATCTTTTCTTCCTCATTGCTGCTCAACCTTCATCCGTGCAGGAACAAATGAGGAAAAGCCGTACATAGATTGTCATGATCCATGCTGGATCATAATAATAATAATAATAAATTTTATTTCTATAGCGCCGACACATTCCACAGCACTTTACATTTCAGAGGGGATTTGTACAGACAATAGACATTACAGCATAACAATAATCACATAGATTATAACAAATACCAAGAGGAATGAGGGCCCTGCTCGCAAGCTTACAGTCTATGAGGAAAGAGGTAGACACGAAAGGTGGGTGGTAACAGTTGCCCTGATTGTATGGACCAGCCATAATGTTAAGTGTGTAACAGTGCAGGCACAGAGGGCTAATGGATGCATAAAGCATGTGGGAACATGATGCGGGGAACCTGGTTATTGTAAAAATTTTGGCTGTGCCACACAGGGATAGATTAGGTTAATGTGTTGAGGCAATAGGCCAGTCTGAATAAATGCGTTTTCAGGGCACGCTTAAAATTGTGGGGATTGGGGACTAATCGTATTGACCTGGGAAGTGCATTCCAAAGAATTGGTGCAGCACGTGTAAAGTCTTGGAGAAGGGAGTGGGAGGTTCTGATTATTGAGGATGATAACCTCAGGTCATCAGCAGAACGGAGGGCGGGGTAGGGTGGTATACTGAAACAAGGGAGGAGATGTAGGGTGGTGCTGAGCCATGGAGGGCTTTGTGGGTGAGGGTAATAAGTTTATACTGAATTCTGGAGTGGATGGGTAGCCAGTGTAATGACTGGCACAAGGTAGAGGCATCGGTGTAACAATTGGTGAGGAATATGATCCTGGCTGCAGCATTCAAGAAAGATTGGAGAGGGGAGAGTTTTGTAAGAGGGAGACCGATTAGAAGAGAGTTACAATAGTCGAGACGAGAATGAATAAGAGAAACAGTAAGAGTTTTTGCAGAGTCAAAAGTAAGAAAAGGTCAAATTCTAGAAATATTTTTGAGGTGCAGATGACAAGAGCGAGCCAGTGATTGGATGTGGGGGGCAAAGGAAAGTTTGGAATCAAGTATGACCCCAAGACAGCGGGCATGTTGCTGGGGAGTAATAGTGGAACCACACACAGAAATGGCAATGTCGGGTATAGGTACATTAGTAGAGGGAGGAAACACAAGAAGTTCAGTCTTTGACAGGTTCAGTTTCAGATATAGTGAGGACATGATGTTAGACACAGCGTTTAGACAATCGCCGGTGTTTTCTAGAAAGGCTGGCGTGATGTCAGGAGAAGAAGCGTATAATTGGGTGTCATCAGCATAGAGATGGTACTGGAAACCAAATCTACTGATTGTTTGACCAATAGGGGCTATGTACAAGAAGAAGAGGAGGGGGCCTAGAACCGATCCTTGAGGAACCCCAACAGTAACGGGAAGGTGAGAGGAGGAGGAACCGGCAAAAGATACAGTAAAGGAGCGGTCAGAGAGATAGGAGGAGAACCAGGAGAGAATGGTGTCCTTGAGGCCAATGGAACGGAGCATAGTGAGGAGGAGTTGATGATCCACAGTGTCGAATGCTGCAGAGAGATCCAAGAGAATTAGCATGGAGTAATGACCATTTGATTTAGCTGTTAGTAGATCATTAGAGACTTTAGTGAGGGCAGTTTCAGTAGAGCGTAAAGAGCGGAAACCGGATTGGAGAGGGTCGAGAAGAGAGTTATCAAAGAGATAGCGGATAAGACGGGAGTGGACCAGGCGTTCCAGGAGTTTAGAGATGAAGGGAAGATTAGAGACCCGTCTATAGTTAGCGGCACAGTTTTGGTCGAGGGATGGTTTTTTAAGTAGTGGGTGTATGATGGCATGCTTAAATGAGGAGGGAAAGATACCAGAAGAGAGAGAGGTTAAATATTTTAGTTAGGTGAGGGGTGACAGCAGGGGAAAGGGACTGGAGGAGATGTGACGGAAACGGGTCACTGGTGCAAGTGGTTGGGATCATGACAGATAAAGGCACTACTGGCCTTTTTTTTCCTTAAACTGGTGGTTTCATTTCTAGTTTTGCCCCCGGTGGCCGTTAAGGTCATTGCACTTGATGTTTTCTTTGCTTTGCCTTTTGCCCCCGGTGGTCACTGGGGTTATAGCAGTTTTTGGCCCCTGATCATTTGACCATTCCCTTTTCCTATATAGGGTCACATGGTCTATGAGCAGATGTGGGTGATAGCGTCTTTTTGGTATTCCAACCACGGTGAAGGGAGCAGCTGGCTGAGGTGTGAAGCCACTGCAGAAACCTGGTGAAGTTAGCAGCTAGCTTGAAGGTTGGAGCCACTGCTGAAACTGGTGTTGAACTCTGGCTGCCCGGTGTCCGCAGCAGAGTGAGATGGTGAAGGTGGCAGCTGGCTATGAGGTGTCGAGCCACAGCGAAAAGTTAATCCAGTGATGCACTCTGCTGCCTGGTGCAGCAGCAGAGAAAGATAAATCTTTTTAGTGTTTCCCCTGTTTGTATTTTTCCCTGGTGTGTATTGTGTATTAGTACAGCGATGGGGCCAGTGCCTGCACCACCCAGCTCCCTAGCAAGGGATAGGTGTAGGGTGTGCTAGGCTGACAGGTATCCTGATCGGCGCCCGGTGCAGAACTGGCCTAGGGATCGTTAGGAGTGGAGGGACACTGACTCAGGGGAGTGCAGAAGGTCTCCACGTCCCCGTTCCCTATCGCAGGGCCCACCGTTGTAACTGTTGCCCCTTTCCCCGTGTCTTGCTGCTTCAGTTACCGGCCTGTGGGTCGTGTCACACTGGACAGTTACACGTGCCTTGTCTTGTTGTTTCAGTTACCGACCTGCGGGTCGTGTCACATAAGACGGGTCCAAGTGACATAGATGAGCTGACTATCTTTTTTTTCCCTTCATATTTGTAAACAGATCTGTGGCACTCGTTGCTGAACCTGCAACCAGGCAGGGTCATGTGTGATAATGGCTGTAACCTGATGGCATCTGTGAAGCTTGGCAAGCTCACATAGGTACCATGCTTGACCCACATGCTCAACTTGGTAGTTCAGTGGTTTCTGAAAACCCACCCATATTTGTCAAAGCTTCTAGTCCAGGTACGCCTCGTCAGTACTCATTTCCGAAAGTCAGCAACAGCTGCCACCACTCTGGCAGTACTGAAGCAGCGCATGCAAGTCCAGCTCACTGACAGGTGTGCGATATCACCAAGTGATGGAACTCCACACTGCATGTGCTGGCAAGACTTTGTAACCAGCAAAGGTCAGTTGTGGAATACCAGCTCCAACACGGCCGCGGTATTCTGGTCAGCCTCTGCACATAACAACTGAAGAGTGGGCATGGATGTCTGACATTTGTGCAGTTCACCAAGACTTGGAGGACTCCCCAAAGATGGTGAGAGCCTACTTAAACAGTCGCTGCTGACAATTAAACATGAAGCTTTGCATGCGGACCAGTTGAAAAATGAGGAAGACATGAGCCAGGGAGATACTACCCATTATCTCATCTGCTCGGTGAAGATTGGGTAACAATGAGGATGTGAAGGCTGAGGAGAAGGAGGAGGAACAGGAGCTGGCTAGTACCCACACAAGCTTTGTCTCGTCTCTCCTACATGGATGGACATGGGCAGGGCAGGGGCATGAGGAGGAAGATGTGGAGGAAGAGGAGAAAATGGAGAGTAGTCTGTTATGAATGGGTCACCGAGGAGAAAAAGGCAAAACAAGCTAAGTCACAGAAAACCAGAGAGGTTGATAACTATGCAGATTGCAGATCCCTGATCTTACCACACAACTAGAAGTAGCTGTGGAGCGTGCCTACGATGTTCCTAGATGCCTCATCACGGCCGGAGCCTAAAGCAAGAAAAGGGAAAACTAACTGCCCCAGAGCAGACCCCAAAGGAATAGATAGCCCCCACACATGTATTGATGGTGAAAAAAGATGAAGGCACAAACACAGGCAGGAAAATAGGCTGCGCAAATGATGGGGCCCAAGCTAACTAGACAGGAAAGGAAAGGAGAGACACTGTCTGCAACCTGCAAAAAACCCTTCAAAAATAATGTCCAACACTTCTGATAGCAAAATTACCCCTGAAGTCACTAGACTTCTCCCACTATATCAGCACTCTGAAATATTCTGATACAGAGCAAAAAGAGGCCAATCTAATAAGGGACAAAAAGCAAATTGGCAAAATACTGATAAATAAGAGTGGAAATTCAGCACAGCCCCCAGCAGGGGCTGGCTGACCACACCAAAAAACTGAATAAACCAACAAAATCAAGTGTGAACATTAGCATAAAAACTTAGCATTAGATGACTGGAACAGAGCTGAAAGCCAAGAGCTGACAAGCCAGAAGGAATCACCAGCAACTGAATAGGGTGTCGGCTGTCTTAAATCCAATCTGAGACTCCTGAGATCCAATCGTCATCCTCATTCTCAGGTGGCAGATCTCCACCGATCAAATCAGCCTCTCTACCTCCTGTTACCACCAGAGGGAGTCTGGAAGGAGAACTCACAATTGGTGAACCAGAGAATGAACTCACAACAGTAGTCATCATGGTGGCAGACTTTATGTACCGCTGCCTTTCCCGTGACCCTCACATTACATTCATCTTGGCCAAAAAAGAGTAATGGTTGTTCACCCTGCTAGATCCACGTTACAAGGAGAACCTTGCATCTCTCCTTCCTGTGATAGAGAGGTCTAATAAAATGATGCTCCAGCAGAAGGCCATTGTGGAAAATATGGAAAAGTTCCCCTCAGACAACAATAGGCAGAAAGAGGAGAGGCAAGGAAGGCACAAAGTAGAAACGGGTACACTGTCAAAGGCCTGGGCCAATTTCATGACACCATCCCAGCATCCAGGCCCTGATGACAGGGTATTTTTGACAATGAGGGAAAAGATTTTAAAGATTATCAAGCAATACCTGGCCATCAAAACCAGCATACTCCCTAATTCCTCTGCGATCTTCAACTATTGAGTCTCAAAGCTGGGCACCAGGCATGATAGGTCCTTTTCTGATTTTAAAGTGCTGTGCTGCCCTGCCACTAGCATCTGCTCTGAGTGGGTTTTTAGTGCTGCTAGGGGGGGTCAAAACTGACTGGCGATTTCACATGTTAATAGAAAGTGCTGGCAGGCTCACTCTGATAAAAAGAAACAAAGCTTGAAATAGCACCAACTTTTCCACACCACCAGATGACAGCAGCCCGCCAGTTGTTGCTTTCAAGGGTGTATGAATGACTGTATTACCCTCCTTTTAATTTTTTTATGGCTTAGCTCTTTGTTCAGAGTTTTTATGAGTGTAGGAGCATATCAACTACACTCTGTTAATATTTTAATGATGCACTCAAGTTGTTGCCTTCAAGAGTCTATGGATGAGCTTACTTAGAATTATTTTTCATGGCTTTGCATTGTGTGCAGAGCCTTTATGAGTGTAATACTACAACTATACTTTGTTCACAATATTTGAATGAAGTACTACAGATGGTGCCTTCAAGGGTGTATGGATGACCCTGCTTGTAATTCTTAGAAGGCTTTACACATAATGCATAGTCTTTATGAGTCTACCACTACTTGACAATTTGAACAAAATGTGTATGAGGCCCTCCTATATGTCTAATACAGAGTGTATCTGAGTCCCTGTGCCATCACGTTTTGGCAGTTCTTGCTTCCTTCATAAATTACACTGAAATTTCAATTTTTAAAGTAAAAACGTCAATTTTGATTTACTTAGATAATAATTTTTTTGTAACCTTTTTTAAATTTTGCCTCATATACAAGAAATTTTACAGAAAGGAATTCTTAACACTTTTTTTCCTGTAAACTTCAATTTCTTGTTAATTTTGAATATTTTATTGTCAGTCCTTAAAATGGAGTAAAGGTGTGACACCATTGTTCTCAGCAGAAATTTGGGAGTCAGAGATGCTTCCTGGTGTCTTCCCCATTCTGTTCTCCTTCCATTCAGCACTTTTTCCATCTATTTCAATATTTCCACTGCCCCCAGACCTCCTTGTAGGGTCTGCTGGAAAAATTCTTAGATTTCCCATTGAGTCCCATTGTTACTCGAAAAGAGCATTCGCGCATTAGTAATTGTTCGGTTTGAGTAACGAGCATCCGAGCATTTTAGTGCTTGCTCATGTCTAATAAAAATATATAAAAATACATATAGCTAGTGTTGTATGTTGCCTTCCTGCTATTTTCATTCAGAATACTGAGATGTATATTCAAAGTATATGTTCAATCAGGAGCGGACATATCATTGGTGCAACCTGCGCAGCTGGACAGGGGCCCAAGAGATAAGGGGGTCCATTTTCACTTCCAAAGTAGGTGGAATTTTACATTATGATGAGATATTGGACTGCAAAGGGCCCATATACTGATCTTGCACAAGGACTCTTTTCTGTCTGTGTCTGACAATGTGTTCAACACCTATGTATTTTCCCCGGGTATAAACTACATTGGAGCTTTCATATCATGATGAGACTTGTAACTCACAGCAGAACAGACACGTTACAAATCATATGTATTGTATTGTATATGCAGGGTTGTAATGATCACAGTCACATCATTCTCTGTGCATCTTTACTGTGGATGACTTGTCTACCCATTTAAACAATCACTGATTGGCTTCTTTGCAGCTGATCAAACGTCATTTAACACCCAACAATAGCAAGTGTAAAAGCCTTAGGCCAGGGTCACACTTGCGAGAAACTTGCACGAGTCTCCCATCTCAATACCCAGCACTGCCACCGGCACTCAGACCAGAGCGCTGAACTGCATAGATACATGCAGCCGCACACTCCGGTCCCGAGTGCCGGCGGCAGTGCCGGGTATTAAGATGCGAGACTCGTGCGAGTTTCTCGCAATTGTGACCACGGCCATAAAGATTATCTGTTCTTCACCTTAAAACTATCCAATGAAAGCACTTTCCATGGAATGATTACCATTAACTAAGATCTAACACATAAGAATATTTTTTTTCCCCCATCATCATTTGTTGGTGGGTAGTCAGGAACCCTGCCATACACATAAAATATTTGAACAGTTCTAACTAATTGGAGCATTTTGCTAACTTTGTTCTTTAGAGTCATAGAAAGATGTGTTTGTGTTCTTTTTTTTCTAGAATTCTCCAAAGGGGAAAATAAATCTACAGACTTTATGACATTTAGTTTAATATTGTATGTTAAAAAAAGCATTTTGCCTCCAAACATTAGGGTCATGCCAAATGAAAAGGTGACCAATATCTAAAACTTTTCTTTTTGCTAATAATGTCATGTACATTAGTAAGGACATGTCAATATGGAAGTACTAACTATAAATAACTCAATGAAACAGTGAGATTGTTTCCATATGGCAACACTTGTCACCAGTCCCTTGTACAGATAATGCAGTTATTTTAAGCATTCCTGGGTCAGAAGGGCAATCAGAAAAATCAGGCTAATATGGAAATGTGCCTGTACCACACTCATGACGGTCTGTGAGTCACAGATATGGAGAAAAGACAGGCACAAGCTTTATAAATTCAGTTCTCATAGTTTATCAAATACGAAAAAACTCTGTTAACACAACGTTTGGGGTGTAAATTAAGCATAGTAGACCAAAATTTTTAATAAAGCAAAATATAAAAATTACAATTAAATGTATACAAGAGGCACTTTCTTTTAATACATGTTGGGCCCCATAGACTTAACATACGTTTAGATGGACTGACTGGTGGCCCAGTACAACCACTGATTGGTAAATTTTTACTGATGAGCCATTAGAATGCCTGTTTACACAGGCAGACCAAAGCAAGCTATGTGATCTATACCTGATCACTCAGTGCGCAAATACTGCCACGGTTGTCTGAAGTACGAGTCCTGACGATACAGTACGATACAATACCGAGAGCGATGATCTTTTACGCTGAGCAGAAGCCTTTTGCTCAATCATCAGGTGATTGGCAGTCCGGTCTACATGGCAAGATAATTGTGAAATGAGTGTTTTTAACAAAGGTTGTTCACAATTATTTGCAGTGTAAATGCCCTTTTAGGCACATTTGTCTGTATTTATAGCCCGTGGTGGTGTTTTAAGAGTGTTAAAATGGAGCGCTCGAGCAGCGCGAAACGGCCGTTGTCAGCCTTTCTTGCACTCCTTATGTCACTCCCCCGACTTGACATGTTCATGATATGTCAATAAATCAGTGAAACTTCCATCTCGATGAGTGCGACCTCTTCTCTTTGCATGGATTCCCAGGTTAAAATGGATTTGCCTTCCTCTTACCAAAAGACTCATGTATTGAACCCCACCGTTATTATCTGGACTTTGACTGTCATATCCTGTGGTGTTTTTATATGTTACAGTTGACCCTGGCAAGGTGGACAAACCACCGAATTACCTTAGTTGCTTTTTTTTAATGCAAATCCCAGAATAATGTAATTTTATGCTGTACCAGTGATACACTGAGTGCAAACATAAGTAATTCTCAATTACTTATTTTCATCTGTTAAAGTGAAAATAATAATCAAACAACTAGAAATGTGCAGAAATACATCCATTAAAAAAAAAAAAAATCCAATATAACCCCCTTATTTTCAATAATAGTCATAAACTTTTCACCCATGGAGCCTGCAGTTTCTTAATCTGTGGTTGGTGCCGTCCAAAAAGCCTCCCAGATATCTTTCAAAGAGGTGTACTGTTTAGCTTCACCATAAATCTCTGGTTTTAAGAAGAGCCAATAAGTTCTCAATGGGGTTTAGGTGAGAAAGGGGCCATGTCATTATTATTTCATTTTTTATCTGGCTATCCAAGCAGTGGAGTTCTTCAATGCATGTGTGTGACGGACTCAGCTCCTGCTGAGCCCATTTTTTGAGTGGACCCTCTGGGTCGTGGCACCCACCCACCGAGGGCGAGCTGACCTTGTGAGATTCCACCCCCTATACAGGGAGTGTCAGGGGCAAGACCAAGGGGGTGAGCCACCACGACTGCTGGGACCAGACGGCCGGCTCAGAGGACACTAGACGAGTGTCTGACGACAAGGACGAGCAGGAAGCAAGACGAGACTAGACGTAGGTGCAAGGTATCTTCATTAGAATAACACAAGATCACATACAGAGAAAACAAGCAAAACGTGCAAGGTACGCGCGTGGGCACGCCAAGGTCCATAACATGGTACGTGCCAGATGGCACGCCTAGGCACAGGTAATGGCATGATGGCATCGGACTCCGGACTGCTTGCAAACCGACAGGGTCCAGGGATCAGGCTGCGGACGTCAGCTCCGGACATCAGGCCGTAGTCATCTGGTTCCGGACCTCTGGCAACGGTCGGCAGGTTCTGGGCATCCGGCAGGCAAACCAGGGTTCAGGCAAGGAGGCACGACAGATATCCAAGCAGGGTGCGTGTTTAGGGAACACGCCAAGGTCCAAGGCTAGGTGCGTGTGTAGGGGACACGCCAGGGTTCAAGACTAGGTGCAAGGCAAGGTGCGTGTGTAGGGGACACGCCAGGGTTCAAAGCGAGGTGCGTGTGTAGGGGACACGCCAAGGTTCGCAAACGAGACCGGGTGCGTGTGTAGCCACACCAAAGCATAGAATAAGACAGAGTGCGTGTAGAGACACGCCAAGGCACAAGACAGAGTGCGTGTAGAGACACGCCAAGGTACAAGACAGAGTGCGTGTAGAGACACGCCAAGGTACAAGACAGAGTGCGTGTAGAGACACGCCAAGGTACAAGACAGAGTGCGTGTAGAGACACACCAAGGCACAAGACAGGGTGCGTGTAGAGACTCGCCAGGGTTCAGAGCAGGGCTGCGTGCTAGGAGCTACGCAGGGACGCACACCTCACTGGCCAATGCACACGGCTGTAACGCCAGCACGAGGCACGACTAAGGCACAGGAGGGGGCAAAGGAACCTTCGTGCTAGGAGCCACGCCAGGTTCAGGGCAGGGTGCGTGCTAGGAGCCACGCAGGGGGCACGCCACACTGGCCAGTGCACACGGCTGTACACAAACACATGGCACTTACCACGGCACAGGAGACGGCCAAGGGGAACCCACGCCGGGGTTCAATGCAAGTACAAGGCAGGGAAACAAGGCAAGGAACACAAGCAGAAACAGAGCCAGGTCAGAGCGAGGACAGAGTCTAGCAGCGGAGCGTAGGCAGAAGCCCAGAGCCGGGCCAAGGGAAGACCTTGGGACTAGACAAAGAAACGAGCACTAAGGAGAGGAGAAATGGTGCGTGTGCCAGGGAGCACTACAGAGCACCATAGGAGAGAGCGAGGAAGAGCAAGCAAAGACTGAGACCATAGGGAGGAACACAAAGCAAGGAATAGCAAGGCAGAGAACACAGGGAGGACTACAAGTCAAAGCATAGCAAAAGCAAGACATGGCAAAACAGGCGAGGCAGAGAACAAAGGAAGGACTACAAGTCAAAGCATAGCTAAGGCGAGACATAGCAAAACAGACTAAGACAAAGAACAGCAGAAGGACTACAAGGCAAAGCAAGGCAAAGACAAACATGGCACAAGAGACAACAAGACATGGCACAAGACAAGAGGCGGAATACGAGCACGGAGCGTGTGCAGAGACGCACTACAGAGCAAAGTGCAAGGGCACAGAATAGAGGGAGCAACCCCACAGACCCAGAGCCTTGCAGGGAAGCAACACAATAATCAGGACCTGAGCATAGGAAGAGGCGGCCTGATATAGGGCATAGCACCTCCTCCTCCAGGTCAGGACCAGGGGAGAACTTCCGGGATTCTAGACATGACGAGATGATAGCAGAACCAGACAGTGCAGGATCTTAGGAAACGTCACATGATCAGGGTTTCAGACATGACGAGATGATCACCGAACCAACCAGTGCAGGATCCTAGGAAGAACACATGATCCGGGATTCTAGACATGACGAGATGATTGCAGAACCAGACAGTGCAGGATCTTAAGAAACATCACATGATCAAGGACTCCAGACATGACGAGAAGATCACAGAAGGCAGAGCATAAACGCAGTTATCCTGCAGCTCAGACATGAGGTGAGTCTGCACACAGCTCTAGCGAACATGCAGGACAGCAGACAAAACATGCGCATGCACATCGCTCCAGGAGTTCTTGAGACAAACAGACATGACAGACGTGACAGTACCCCCCTCTTTAAGCCCCCTCTCACCGGGGCTGTAAATAAGAAAAAAAAAAATTTTCTTCGGCAGAAACCAGAGTTTAGTACAAACCACTCCAACAATGTTGATCCGACATCTGAAACGGACACCTGCACCAGTCAAGACACAGGAGCCGCTAACGAGACATGAAGATCCAGTGGGGAGGACTGCGGTTAGACAAGCAAGTCTTCTTACTCTGGCTGCCATCATTTCCAAATGAGTCCAGAGGTCAAGGGCCAGGTCTGATTTACATCAGAAGAGTGGCCGGGGTACCGCCATATTCAGGAGAGTCCAGGAGACAGAGCAGATCAGAATCTATAACAGACGGGTCATCAGACGGGTAGCCGAGGTACCAGCGGAGTCCATGGCCTGATTAACTGTGACGGACTCAGCTCCTGCTGAGCCCATTTTTTGAGTGGACCCTCTGGGTCGTGGCACCCACCCACCGAGGGCGAGCTGACCTTGTGAGATTCCACCCCCTATACAGGGAGTGTCAGGGGCAAGACCAAGGGGGTGAGCCACCACGACTGCTGGGACCAGACGGCCGGCTCAGAGGACACTAGACGAGTGTCTGACGACAAGGACGAGCAGGAAGCAAGACGAGACTAGACGTAGGTGCAAGGTATCTTCATTAGAATAACACAAGATCACATACAGAGAAAACAAGCAAAACGTGCAAGGTACGCGCGTGGGCACGCCAAGGTCCATAACATGGTACGTGCCAGATGGCACGCCTAGGCACAGGTAATGGCATGATGGCATCGGACTCCGGACTGCTTGCAAACCGACAGGGTCCAGGGATCAGGCTGCGGACGTCAGCTCCGGACATCAGGCCGTAGTCATCTGGTTCCGGACCTCTGGCAACGGTCGGCAGGTTCCGGGCATCCGGCAGGCAAACCAGGGTTCAGGCAAGGAGGCACGACAGATATCCAAGCAGGGTGCGTGTTTAGGGAACACGCCAAGGTCCAAGGCTAGGTGCGTGTGTAGGGGACACGCCAGGGTTCAAAGCGAGGTGCGTGTGTAGGGGACACGCCAAGGTTCGCAAACGAGACAGGGTGCGTGTGTAGCCACGCCAAAGCATAGAATAAGACAGAGTGCGTGTAGAGACACGCCAAGGCACAAGGTACAAGACTGAGTGCGTGTAGAGACACGCCAAGGTACAAGACAGAGTGCGTGTAGAGACACGCCAAGGTACAAGACAGAGTGCGTGTAGAGACACGCCAAGGCACAAGACAGGGTGCGTGTAGAGACTCGCCAGGGTTCAGAGCAGGGCTGCGTGCTAGGAGCTACGCAGGGACGCACACCTCACTGGCCAATGCACACGGCTGTAACGCCAGCACGAGGCACGACTAAGGCACAGGAGGGGGCAAAGGAACCTTCGTGCTAGGAGCCACGCCAGGTTCAGGGCAGGGTGCGTGCTAGGAGCCACGCAGGGGGCACGCCACACTGGCCAGTGCACACGGCTGTACACAAACACGTGGCACTTACCACGGCACAGGAGACGGCCAAGGGGAACCCACGCCGGGGTTCAATGCAAGTACAAGGCAGGGAAACAAGGCAAGGAACACAAGCAGAAACAGAGCCAGGTCAGAGCGAGGACAGAGTCTAGCAGCGGAGCGTAGGCAGAAGCCCAGAGCCGGGCCAAGGGAAGACCTTGGGACTAGACAAAGAAACGAGCACTAAGGAGAGGAGAAATGGTGCGTGTGCCAGGGAGCACTACAGAGCACCATAGGAGAGAGCGAGGAAGAGCAAGCAAAGACTGAGACCATAGGGAGGAACACAAAGCAAGGAATAGCAAGGCAGAGAACACAGGGAGGACTACAAGTCAAAGCATAGCAAAAGCAAGACATGGCAAAACAGGCGAGGCAGAGAACAAAGGAAGGACTACAAGTCAAAGCATAGCTAAGGCGAGACATAGCAAAACAGACTAAGACAAAGAACAGCAGAAGGACTACAAGGCAAAGCAAGGCAAACACAAACATGGCACAAGAGACAACAAGACATGGCACAAGACAAGAGGCGGAATACGAGCACGGAGCATGTGCAGAGACGCACTACAGAGCAAAGTGCAAGGGCACAGAATAGAGGGAGCAACCCCACAGACCCAGAGCCTTGCAGGGAAGCAACACAATAATCAGGACCTGAGCATAGGAAGAGGCGGCCTGATATAGGGCATAGCACCTCCTCCTCCAGGTCAGGACCAGGGGAGAACTTCCTGGATTCTAGACATGACGAGATGATAGCAGAACCAGACAGTGCAGGATCTTAGGAAACGTCACATGATCAGGGTTTCAGACATGACGAGATGATCACCGAACCAACCAGTGCAGGATCCTAGGAAGAACACATGATCCGGGATTCTAGACATGACGAGATGATTGCAGAACCAGACAGTGCAGGATCTTAAGAAACATCACATGATCAAGGACTCCAGACATGACGAGAAGATCACAGAAGGCAGAGCAGAAACGCAGGGATCCTGCAGCTCAGACATGAGGTGAGTCTGCACACAGCTCTAGCGAACATGCAGGACAGCAGACAAAACATGCGCATGCACATCGCTCCAGGAGTTCTTGAGACAAACAGACATGACAGACATGGCAGACATGGCGGACGTGACAATGTGATGGAACAATGTCCTGCATAAAAATTATGATGAAGCCTTTTTCTTGTATCACTCCTTCAAGAAAGTGTCTTCTAGAAACTGACAGTAGGTTTTATAGTTGATTTTAAGACCATCTTCAACCTTTAAAGTTCAACTAGCTGATCTTTACTAATACTGCTCATTGTAGTACCCCACCTCCAACTTGCAGGTGTGGCGCCCCTGATGGTCCAGTCGCCACTTAGGTACTGCACCTCATCCAGAGGTGTGGTATCCCACCCTCAGGTTAGGAGGGAGCACCACCCAGGACTCCAACACTTGCACCCAACACACGCCAGTTCAGTCAGGGCATCTGGGTGTACCCTTCGGGAGGATGGCCTCATCCCAGGCTGGCTAGGAAAGGGTGTTGGGGAGTCAGTGGGGAAAGGCAGGTAGAAGGGGAGGAGCTTAGGAGTTGGTGAGTGAGAGAGGGTATCCAATCAGTGACAGTTGATGGGCGGAGTAAAGGCTGAGGTAAAAGGTAGATCATTCTAGAAAGAGTCAATCGGTGGCGGGACAGCGGAAGAGCAGGACTGACGTGGGGAGAGTAAGGGTCGGAGAGACCCATCTAGAAGGAAGGAAGCTCCTTGGAGAATAGAACAGGTCCTTGGGGCATGGGTAGTGAGGAAAGCCACCCGTGGGGCCCGAATCCAGACGTAAAGGACCAGGCCACAGTGGGGGAGCTGGCCCCTAAGTCTAGTGGAGAATAATAAACAAGGCTCAGCTAGCAAGCTGAGGTAACTTCAGGTGCCTCAGCCGCAACTACAATTATTCCCCAAAAAGGCAGCCAGATAAGAAAAAGGGGACTTTGAGAACATCACCCGACAGGCTCTGCAGCTGTTGGCTCGAGGACACTGCTTGTGAAGGCGCAGGGCAGGAGAGAAAGTGGAGATCAGAGCAGAGAGGCGGCCTAGAAAGGTGAACATCAAGGGGAGTCCTGAAAAGGTGTTCCCAATTTACCTGGGAATTTGCTGGACCCCTGGAGGACACAGTGCCAATCATGAGTAAAAACTCTGAAACTGCACCCAACTGTGTTCTTCGTGTCATTAGCATCTCGCCTGCCATACACCACATTCACCATCACCGTCACCTGCTCAACTGATATCACCTTAAATGTCCTGGGACACAGCTCTGCCCGTGGAGAACTTAACCATCTTTCCTGCCCTAACACCGTCACAGAGGATCTGCATTGCAGTGTCGGCTACCATTGTCGAATACCACGGGTGGCGTCACGACAAACTCCCCATTTTCCTACCATTTCCCCATCATTTTCCCCATTACCATCATCAACCTTCATTAACAACCATCTTAATTTTATAACTGGATGCCCAGGGCCACGGACCAGGTCACTGCCACAGTGACATCTCCTTTTAAGAGCCTGACCGGCTCGGTACCGAGTAACCCACTGCTCTGTGGGGCGCTCCACAGGCATCTGAGTTTAAGTGGAGGTCTTTGCTTGTTACTGATCCAGCCACAGGCCCATCCATCTGGTCTGTCATGAGTAATGATGAGCGAGCACTAAGATGCTCGAGTGCTCGTTACTCGAATCAAGCAGGAAAGACACTCGGACAGGCTCAACTTGAGTACCGAGAAATAACGGAGGTCAATTGGAAACTCGAGCATTTTTCCGGCAAACCCTCCTACGAGGGCTTTGGGGCAGGAAAATATCTGAAATGGATGGAAACAGGGTTCAAATAGATTAAGAACAGCATGGGGAAGATGCCTGGATGCATCTCTGAGTTCCATGTTGCTGCTGAGAGCAATATCAATTATCAGAGTATTTACTTCACTTTTATGGAGTGACAATAAAACATCCAAAACTGAAGATAAAATGGATTTTTCATGAAAAAAATGTTAGGAAACATTATTTCCTGTATAATGACTTGTATATAAGGTAAAATTAAAAAGAGATAAAAAACCTTTTTTCCTCCTTGTCAGAGTACACCGCGCATCAGGGCCTGGATGCTGGGAGGGTCTAATGAAATTGTCCCATATATTTATAATATTCCTGAGCCTCTGTTGGACCTAGTGTGGGTCTCCCTCATCTTTATTCCTTGGTTGTCCAAGGAAATATGATTTCTTCCGCCAGTGTTGTTAGATGCAAATATTTGTACTAATTATTCGACTAGGGCCTTCTGGTATTGCACCATTTTACTAGCGCTCTCCCTCGCAGGAAGGAGAGATGGAAAGATCTCCTTGTAGAAAAGGATGAAGAACCAGTAATCAGTGTTGGACAAAATGCGTATAACGTGAGAGAAATAAAGTCAGCCATGTGTGCCAGACTCCCAAAAGGCAAGATGTCTGTGTCCCCACCATGAGGTCGACTCTCCATCACCTCCTCATTCTCCTCCCACTCCTCTTACTCCTACACTTCAGCCCATCCACGTTGAATAGACAGGATGAAGCTGGTGTGGTTAGCACCCTCTGTAGCGCATGCCACCAGCTCCTGTCCGTCCTTCTCCTCAGCCTTCCCATTATCACCCAATCTGCCCTGAGAAGATGAGAAGAGGCTGGGCTGGGTATTATCCCCCTGTGTTCTTTCTTCCTCCATCTCCCCCTTCTCCACATGCAAAGAATTCTCTTCAATTGTGAGGAAAGAGCATTTGAGTAGACAGAAGCAGCATGGCACTACTATCTTGCTTGATTGCTCAAAGTTTTGGAGAACCTCACAAATGTCAGATATCCAGGTCCACTTGTCAGTTGTTACAGTATGCATGAAGGCTGACTGGAATACCGACAGGCATGTTGTAGCTGGTATTCAACTACTGCCATTTGCTGCTGATAAAGCCTTGCTAACATATACAATGTAGATCTCCAGCGTGTGGTCATGTTGCACACCAGTAGGTGACCTGGCGCTTGCACACACTACTGCACTGCCAGACTGGCGGCAGCTGTTGATGAGCACACACTCGGTGTACCTTCACAAGTAGCTCAGGAAAATCATGCCTGATTGTTAGTGTTGAGCGATACCACCCGATACTGAAAAATATCGTATCGGAATGGATCGGCCAATCTAAAAAAAGTATCGGGTATCGCCGATTCCGATCCCGGAAGTCCCATTCAAGTCAATGGAACAGAAATATCGGAATTAAAAAAGCCCCTTTCTTTCCCTGTTGGTTAATTCTACATGGAGAAAAACAACTAATAATAATGTAGAATGTATTGTGGGCGGTGTAGGAGACATTAAAGCCATAGAGCTTTAGCCCAATCAAATGGAATAGCAGGATTTTTTTTTTTTTTTTAAAGACGTTCGTAGTTACAAAGATATTGACTATGTTAAAGTCTTTAATTTTTTGTCAGATATGTATGTTTCACTACTTCCATGCTCTTCACCTTCTTTTTTACTTCTCCCACACTTTCTCCTTCATCATCTTCAGCAACAGCAGTATCTTCTTCTTCTTATTATTCTTCTTCTTTTATTCTTCTTCATATTCTACTTCTTCATCTTCTTCCTATTCTTCTTCATCATATTCTTATTTGTGTCAGGCATTCCTGTAGTTGTTATCTATAAAAGTTTGAAGATACCTTCCGTTCCGTTCAGCCTGTCACAAAAGATTTACAACAGGATTTGTCCGCGTTCAGTTTGGCCTGCAGCAGCAGGCCTTTTCCAGGGGCACCACGAGGAGGAACGGACTCACCCCCATACACTGCTTAGTCTTCTTCTGCTTATAAATTAGATAATATCATTTGCTCTGATTTTTAGTCTTATGCTTCATGTTCTTCAGCTTTTGGTTTTTATGCTTCTTGGTCTTCTGTCTCTTGTTGTTCTGCATCTTGGTGGTTGTCTTCCTGTTCTTTGTCCTCTTGGTCATCTTCTTCAGGGTCATCTTTTAGGTATTCTTCTGTGTGGTCTTCAGGTCGTCGTCTTCAGGGTCATTGTCAGGGAGATCCAGAGTGAGAATCAAAAACCATTTCCACAAGCTTGAACTTGGAAAAGTAGCAGAAGGTAGAAGAAGGCGGAGGAACTGCCGAGAACCAGCTGACGGTACTGGAACCCGGAGGGGCAGCAGAATGAACAAGAGCCAATGGCACAACCGTGGACCAGCTGACGTTGCTGGAACACGGTTACTAAGCAGGAGGTACCTGTGCTCCAAAGCACTACCAAGGACCAGCAGACGTTGCTGGAACTCGGATACCAAGAAGGAGGCACTTAGGCCAAAGGCACTGCCGAGAACCAGCTGACGGTGCTGGAACCCGGATCTGTAGCAGAAGCTGCAAGAGCAAATGACACTAGCGAGGACCAGCTAACGGTGCTGGAACCCGGTGGGGCAGCAGAAGGAACAAGAGCCAATGGGAGAACCGTGGACCAGCTGACAGTGCTGTAACACGGTTTCTAAGCAGGAGGTACCTGTGCTACAAAGCACTACCAAGGACCAGGAGACGTTGCTGGAACTCGGATACCAAAAAGGAGGCACCTAGGCCAAAGGCTCTGCCGAGAAACAGCTCACGGTGCTGGAACCCGGATGGGTAGCATTAGCTACAAGAGTCAATGGAACTACCGAGAACCAGCTGACGGTGCTGGAACCCGGAGGGGCAGCAGAAGGAACAAGAGCCAATGGCACAACCGTGGACCAGCTGACGGTGCTGGAACACGGTTACTAAGCAGGAGGTACCTGTGCTCCAAAGCACTACCAAGGACCAGCAGACGTTGGTGGAACTCGGATACCGACAAGGAGGAACCGAGGCCAAAGGCTCTGCCGGGAACCAGCTGACGTTGCTGGAACCCGGATGGGTAGCAGAAGGTACCCATGATTAACAAAGTGTCGCGTCTGTGAGCAGGCCGCAGTTACCGAAACCCACAGTCCTACAGGGAGTGCTTGTCCTATTGGCACTATGGAACCAGCCTTTGTTACCAGAACCTGCAGCCCACATAGGAAGCACTGAAACTGCAGGCACCATAGACTCGGCTAACCCGACCGCAACACGACAGGACAACGTATCAGTGGCAAAGTGACGTTGACACTACCTGGAAACAGCAGGCGTGCTGTAACCAGGCTGGGCAGGAGGGAGTACCCATGCCAAAGACACTGCTGAGAACCAGCTGACGGTGCTGGAACCCGGAGGGGCAGCAGAAGGAACAAGAGCCAATGGCACAACCGTGGACCAGCTGACGGTGCTGGAACATGGTTTCTAAGGAGGAGGTACCTGTGCTAAAAAGCACTACCAAGGACCAGCAGACGTTGCAGGAACTCAGATACCAAGAAGCAGGCACCTAGGCCAAAGGCTCTGCCGAGAAACAGCTGATGGTGCTGGAACCCGGCAAGGGCAGGAGGGAGTACCCGTGGCAAACACACTTCTGAGCAGCAACATGCGATGTTGAAGCCCAGGGGTCAATCATGCAGCAGGCTGAGGCCAACTTGGAGCGAGTTTTATATTGGTTGTACACAACTACTGATTGTAACCGTGCTCCACTTTGGCCTCTGGCTCTACTGTCTCTAGTATTTCCCCTGGCCTCCAACCACGGCAGTTGCTGCTCTGCAGAGTTGTCTGCACAATCCACACTTGTTCCTGAGTTACTGGGGCTCAGTCACGTCAGTTGATCCCCTGATGTGTGTCCGGCAAGGTGTCCTGCTCTGTCCACATTCCCACAACTATTAATGGGAATGGGGACAGAGCAGGAGACATTGCCGGACACACATCAGGGGATCAACTGACGTGACTGAGCCCCAGTAACACAGGAACAAGTGTGGATTGTGCAGACGGCACATCAGAGCAGCGACTGGCGGGGTTGGAGGCCAGGGGAAATACTAGACACAGTACAGCCAGAGGCCTAAGTGGACCATGGTTAAAAGTCAGTAGTAGTGTGATGTTCGAGGCAGCAGGAGACTTTGCCATCCGCACAGCAGGGGAACAACAGCTGGCGTTACTGAACCCCACAGACACAGGAGCGAGTGTTTCTATCTGTGCGGACGGCACTTCCAAGCTACAACTGGCTGTGTTGAAGCCCAGGATCAATGCTCCGAGCAGGCTGAGGCCTACTTGGAGCAAGTGGAAAATAACATGTAGTGTGATGTTGGAGGCAGCAGGAGACTTTGCCATCCGCACAGCAGGGGAACAGCTGGCGTTACTGAACCCCACAGATACAGGAGCGAGTGTTTCTATCTGTGCGGATGGCACTTACAAGCTACAACTGGCTGTGTTGAAGCCCAGGATCAATGCTCCGAGCAGGCTGAGGCCTACTTGGAGCAAGTGGAAAATAACATGTAGTGTGATGTTGGAGGCAGCAGGAGACTTTGCCATCCGCACAGCAGGGGAACAGCTGGCGTTACTGAACCCCACAGACACAGGAGCGAGTGTTTCTATCTGTGCGGACGGCACCTCCAAGCTACAACTGGCTGTGTTGAAGCCCAGGATCAATGCTCCGAGCAGGCTGAGGCCTACTTGGAGCAAGTGGAAAAAACATGTAGTGTGATGTTGGAGGCAGCAGGAGACTTTGCCATCCGCACAGCAGGGGAACAGCTGGTGTTACTGAACCCCACAGACACAGGAGCGAGTGTTTTTATCTGTGCGGACGGCACTTCCAAGCTACAACTGGCTGTGTTGAAGCCCAGGATCAATGCTCCGAGCAGGCTGAGGCCTACTTGGAGCAAGTGGAAAATAACGTAGTGTGATGTTGGAGGCAGCAGGAGACTTTGCCATCCGCACAGCAGGGGAACAGCTGGCATTACTGAACCCCACAGACACAGTAGCGAGTGTGTTTTTCTCTGTGAAGACGGCACTTCTGAACACCAACTGGCGTTGTTGGAGCCCACGATGAGGCATGGAGCAGGCTGAGGCCTGATGGTGTTGGCATGTGGAGGCAGCAGGAGGCTTTGCCATCTACACAGCAGGGGAACAGCTGCCATTACTGAACCCCACAGACACGGTAGCGAGTGTGTTTTTCTCTGTGAAGATGGCACTTCTGAAAACCAACTGGCGTTGTTGGAGCCCAGGATGAGGCATGGAGCAGGCTGAGGCCTGATGGTGTTGGCATGTGGAGGCAGCAGGAGACTTTGCCGTCTACACAGCAGGGGAACAGCTGGCATTACTGAACCCCACTGACACAGGAGCTAGTGTGTTTTTCTCTGTGAAGACGGCACTTCTGAACACCAACTGGCATTGTTGGAGCCCAGGATGAGGCATGAAACAGGCTGAGGCCTGATGGTGTTGGCATGTGGAGGCAGCAGGACACTTTGCCGTCTACACAGCAGGGGAACATCTGGCATTACTGAACCCCACAGACACAGTAGCGAGTGTGTTTTTCTCTGTGAAGACGGCACTTCTGAACACCAACTGACGTTGTTGGAGCCCAGGATGAGGCATGGAGCTGGCTGAGGCCAACTTGCAGCACGTTTTATGGAGGTAGTAGACTACAACTGATTGTAACCGTGCTCCACTATGGCCTCCGGCTCCACTGTCTCTAGTATTTCCCCTGGCCTCCAACCCCGCCAGTGACAGCTCTGAATTGGCGTCAGCACAATCCACACTTGTTCCTGTGTTACTTGGGCTCAGTCCCGTCTGTTGATCCCCTGATGTGTGTCCGGAAAGGTCTCCTGCTCTGTCCTCATTCACACTACTAGTAATGGGAATGTGGACAGAGCAGGAGACCTTGCCGGACACACGTCAGGGGATCAACTGACGTGACTGAGGCCAAGCAACACTGGAACAAGTGTGGATTATGCAGACGACACTTAAGAGCTGTCACTGGCGGGGTTGGAGGCCAGGGGAAATACTAGAGACAGTGGAGCCAGAGGCCTAATGGGAGCAGGGTTAAAAATCAATAGTAGTTTGAATGTGGATGGAGCAGGAGACTTTGCCGTCCACACAGCAGGGGAGTAGCTGGCGTTACTGAACCCCACTAACACAGGAGCTAGTGTTTTTCTCTGTGCAGACGACACATCTGAGCGACAACTGGCTGTGTTGAAGCCCAGGGATTATAGTTCAGGTGGTAGAAACATGAACACAACAGGAGATGTGGATACAGTTGCCAACCAATTATTTAGTCGGGAAGAGGACTGGCAAATTCTGGGGAGATCCAGGCCTTGTTCATTTTCAGAAAAGTAAGCCGGTCGACGTTATCGGAAGAAAGTCGCATGCGACGGTCTGTTAGTACACCACCTGCGGCACTAAAGACGCGTTCCGATAATACACTGGCAGCAGGGCAAGTCAGCACCTCCAATGCATACTGGCTAAGCTCTGGCCATATATCCAGCTTAGAGACCCAAAACTTGAAGGGGGAAGAGCCATCTGGGACTACACTCACAGGGCAAGACATGTAGTCTGTCACCATCTGACGGAAACGTTGCCTCCTGCTGACTGGAGCCGTCAGTGATGGTGTAGACAATTGTGGTGGACACACAAAACTTTGCCACATTTCAGCCATAGTGGTCTTGCCTTGTGCTGAGGCGCTGCCTCTGCTCCCTCTTTGTGCCGAGTTTCCTCCACTGGCTCGACGCTTTGTAAAGCATTAGCACCACTGCTGTCGGGTGGAATGGAAAACATGATGGACTGCACCAGTGTGTCTTGGTACTCCCGCAGTTTACGCTCCCAGTTCAACGTTGGTATGAGGGTTTGCAAGTTGTCCCGCTAGCGAGGATCTAGGAGGGTGTACACCCAATAATCAGCGGTGTAGAGAATGTGGGCGATGCGGCGGTCGTTTCTCAGGCACTGCAGCATGAAGTCAACCATGTGCTGCAGACTCCCAACTGCCAACGAACCGCTGTCCCCTGCTTGAGGCGTGATCTCTGCCTGCTCTGCATCACCCCACCCTCGCTGTACATACTGACTAGAGCTTTGTGTACCTCCCTCCTGTGAAGAGATGTCTTCCTCCTCCATCGGCTCCTCCTCATCCTCCTCACAAAGTGTCCCCTGCCTAGGCCTCTGTGAGGAAGCACGTAGCGCAGACTGTCCAGAAGCAGATGGCATTCGGGACTCCTCATCCTCCACCTCTTCCAAAACCTCATCCCTTAGTGCTTGCAGTGTTTTTTGAAGCATGCAGATAAGGGGGACAGTCATGCTGACTAGTGCATCATCTGGAATCATCGAAGGCACGCAAAACGAAGCAGATGTCCTTCATAGAGGCCCACTCAGTGGTGCTGAAGTGTGACCGGCGCACATTGCGACTTGTTTGCGCCTGATGCAGCTGGTACTCCATGACTGCTGCCTGCTGCTCACACAACCGCTCCAACATATGTAACGTTGAATTCCACCTGGTGGGTAGGTCACATATGATGCGATGTTCCGGAAGGTGTAATCGGCGCTGCAGAGCAGCAAGGCGCGATCTTGCCGTGCTGGAACGACGCAAGTGAGCGCACTATATGCGGACCTTGTGCAGCAGTGCATCAAGATCCGGATAGTCCCTCAGAAAGCTCTGCATGACCAAGTTGAGCACATGTGCCAGACATGGGATGTGAGTGAGGTTGCCTAGGCCAAGAGCTGCCACCAGATTTCGGCCATTGTCACACACTACCAAGCCCGGCTGGAGATTCGCTGGTACAAACCACACGTCGCTCTCCTGCTTGATGGCATTCCAGAGCTCCTGCGCTGTGTGGCTTCTATTCCCCAATGAAATTAATTTCAGTACGTCCTGTTGACTTTTGGCCACGGCTGTGCTCATATCGGTCGTAACAGGCTCCTGCTGCGCTGTTTCAGAGGAACTGGAGTAGGAGGAGGAGTCAATATGTACAGACTGGATTCCTGCAATCCGTGGAGTTGGTAGAACACGTAGAGCGCCACTCTCCAGATCTGTACCCGGCTCCACAACATTGACCCAATGGGCAGTGAGGGAAAGGTATCGTCCCTGTCCATGGTTACTGGTCCACGCATCAGTGGTCAGGTGGACCTTGCTACTGACGGCATTTAGTAGCACATGTTTTATGTTTGCCTCCACATGTTTCTGCAGGGCAGGGACGGCTCGCCTGCTGAAATAAAAGCGGCTGGGCATGGTGTATTGTGGGACTGCCAATGCCATGAAGTCCCGGAAGGTGTCAGTCTCCACCAGCCTGAATGACAGCATTTCAAGGGCCAGTAGTTTGGCAATGCCAGCATTCAGAGCCTGTGCTCGGGGATGGTTTGCCGAGTATGGCCGCCTTTTCTCCCATGCCTGTGCTACCGATGGCTGCCGAGTGGCCTGGGAGTGTGAGGATGACTTTGAACGTGGTGCTGTGGGTGGAATGTCACAGGGTCTCTGGACAACAGTGCCACAGGTTCTTCCTTGGCGATCCTGTGAGGAAGCCGAACCAGCTGTGTGTGAGCTGGAGGAAGAGGCCCCAACACGAGCTGAAGAGGTGGTAAGTGGTGCTGTACGTTGGCCTACGTCTTCAGTGTGTCTGTGTAACTCCAGCTCGTGCTTGGTCCGCACATGTTTCCACATATTAGTGGTATTGAGGTTGCTGACATTTTTCCCTCTTTTGACTCTCTGATGACACAGCTTGCATTTGACAAAGCAAATGTCATCTGCAACTGTGTCAAAAAAGGACCACACACTGCAAGTCTTGGGAGCGCCCGTTTTGCCTTTTGAAAGTGGAATGCTCCTAACGGGTGCCGAAGTGGAGGCTACAGGCAACCAAGTCTGCCCCCTCCCTCTCCCTCCGGTTTTGGCCGTTCGGGGAATCTCTTCCTCAGAGCTGCTCCTACCACCTTCCTGTTACTCACGCCATGAATTGGTCAAGGACCTCATCATCTACACTCCCCTCTTCAAACACCTGCTTCTCCTGGGTTGTCTCGCCAGCACCGTACGCACCAGAAAGTGGTAACTGAGTCTCGTCATCATCTGATGCGTACTGAGGTGTGCTGACCATAGGCACTGGCCCACCCTCCTCTTCAGATTCAGAGGGACAAAGAAGTTGCGCATCACTGCATACTCCCTCTTCTTCACATTCTGGAATGCTGCTTGGCTGGCCCCCTCTTTCCAAACCAACAGATTCCGAGAACAGAAGTAGAGACTGTGATGGCTCCTGTCCAGGGCTCTGTGACTGCCTGGGCACTTTGGCAGGTGGTGAAGAGACAGATAGTTGCTCTTCGGTGCTCTGGTCCTGAGAGGATGTGGAAGTAATTGAAGTCGATGGCCTCCTCTTCCCCACAATTCAAGAGGCATACAGGTACTCTCCATTTGCGAACATCAACTACCCCTCTGGCTGTCAGGACAGTGGGCCGGCTCACTATCCAGTTGCTGTTGTGCCCCCAAGTCTTGTGTGGAAATAAAGTGATCACTACTTCTATTCCTCTGGTGTCTGCTGCAGGACCATTAGTATCCATACAACCTCGGGGACCGGGCCCCGGCCTTGCGCTTAGAACATTTAGGAAGGGTTCTCTTCTAACCCACGTCCTCTGTTCTCTTTTACTCCTCATGTTCCATACTAATCTTGCTTTCTATGGAGAATCAGGCTTTCAGTCTATGTTGCTCTCTCTCTTCCTTTCCTGTGCCAGCAGACCCAGGTCACTGGGATCTGCTGCAGCACTACCATCCATCTATCCCTCTCTCCGGGGATCTTCTTCTCTCCAACTCCCTAACCAACTAACCTCAAATCCTAAACTCTTCCCGCTTCTTGTAATGTAAACTAACTCCACCCACTTCCCAGCACGCTTCGTGTTCCAAGCAGGGAGCCATCAATGGGTGCTTTGCTATACTCCAAGCAGGGAGCCGCCGAAGGTGCTTTTCTACACTACTTTGTGGTGTGGGGTGCAGGTGTTGGAGTGTGGCCAGGAGTCTCCACCTTACCTGGATGGTGGGGCACCACACCTCAGGAGGAGGTGCAGTACCTCTGTGGCGACTGAGCCTCAGGGGCGCCACAATTTCTCCTCCATCCTTACTGATAAGGCACACTTTGGTGTTGTCAAAGTTTGATAGTAGGACGGTGTAGGGTTCAGCTTCCCATTGGTCATCCAATTTATGCATCCTCCTTTTCCTCTTTAGGACCTGTTCTCCTGGTGACAAGGGAACTGCAGGTGCATGTTGATTGTAGTTCTTTTCCTGTTTTTGCCTCTTCTGAGCTAGACTCTTTTCTACGCACTCTTGTACTTTACGGTACTGCTGCTGCCTCTCTGTGTCCCAGTCAGCATCAGGTGATGTCACCTCAGGTGTCAGAACTCCCATATCCAAATCAATAGGCAACTTGCCAGGCCTCGCTCTCATTAGGTAGGCTGGAGTGCAGTTGGTGGAATTCACAGGAATGTGATTGTAGAGGTCTACCAGATCTGGCATCTTCTCTGGCCACAGATTCCTCTATTCCAAAGGCAAGGTCTTCAGTAGATCAATCACCACCTGATTCATCTTTTCACACAGGCCATTGGTCTGTGGATGGTACGGTGTTGTCCTGATCTTCATGCAACCGTACAAATTACAGAATTTCTGGAACACTTCTGCCTCAAAGGCTGGACCTTGATCTGTAAGCACTCGCTCGGGGTATCCGTGTGGTCGACAAAAGTGGTGTTGGAATGCTCTGGCTGCTGTCCTGGCTGTTTGATCCTTGACAGACACGACTACCAGGAATCTCGAGTAGTGGTCAACGATGGTAAGAGCATAAACGTAGCCTGAACGGCTTGGAATCAGCTTCACATGGTCCAGGGCTACCAACTCGAGTGGCTGTTTAGTTATTATTGGCTGCAAAGGAGCTCGCTGGCTGTTACGGTCCTTGCTGCGCAGGTTGCATTGTCCACACTCCCGGCACCAATTCTCAGTGGCCTTCCGCATACCAGCCCAATAGAATCTCTCCCGGAGCAAGGCCTCCAACTTCTTCCATCCGAAGTGTCCAGCTCCATTGTGATATGCTTTCAAGACCATTGATGCCTCCCTCTTTGGGACTACCACTTGCCAGACTAATTCATGAGTGCGGGCATTGATACTCCTCCGGCACAGCTTTCCCTCATAGAGGAACAGCCTGCCTCTTTCCTTCCACAACTGCTGGGTTTCTTCAGGAGCATCTGGACCTGGGCGTGAGTCAGCTTGCAATAGTAGCTCCTTTACCCGGCATACTGCGGGGTCTCTATCCAGCATTTCTGCCCAGTCATGATGAGGCAATGAATTTAGGGTGGCCTCTTTCACGATAGACCGTCTGTTTCTCACTCCTTGGGCACGTTGGGCCGCAATTGGCCGGTGGAAGGCAGGTAACTCTATTTCTTCGAGTGCCTCAGGGTCTTCTCCTGCATCTGACAGATTGGGCATTCTGGACAGCGAATCCGCTTTGGCATTCTTGTGCCCCGCTTGGTACTTGATGGTGAATTCATAGTTAGACAGCCGGGCCATCCATCGCTGCTCCAGTGCACCTAGTTTGGCAGTTTCCAAGTGAGTCAAGATGGTAAACTTGGCTGAAGCTAGGTAGTGCTTGAATCATTTAGTCACAGCCCAGACTATGGCGAGGAACTCCAGTTTGAAGGAACTGTAGTTGTCAGGGTTCCTTTCAGTGTGACGAAGCTTCCTGCTGGCATAGGAGATCACTGTTTCTTTTCCATTCTGTACCTGTGACAGTACTGCTCCCAGTCCCACATTGCTGGCATCAGTATACAAAACAAATGGTTGGTCATAATCTGGGTAGGCCAGAACTTCATCTCCTGTGAGAGCCATCTTCAGTCAAATGAAGGACCTCTCCAGTTCCTCATTCCATTCAAATGTAGGACTCTTCTTCCTTTCTTTCTTGGGTTGGCCCACCAGAAGATTTTGCATAGGTGTGGCTATCTCAGTGAAGCCTTTGATGAACCTTCAGTAGTAGCCTACCAACCCGAGGAATTGACGTACCTCATGGAGGTTGCTGGGCTTCTGCCAGTCCTGGATGACAGTGACTTTGTCAGGATCTGTTGCCACACCTTCTGCACTCACTACATGACCGAGGTACTGTACCTTGAGCTTCAGGAGGTGGCATTTGGAAGGCTTCACTTTCAAGCCAAAGTTGGACAAGGCTTCAAACACCTCAGCCAGGTGCTTCAGATGGCCTTCATAAGTCTTGGAGAAAACAATGACATCATCAAGGTACAACAGGACTGTCTCAAAGTTCTTGTGTCCAAGACAGCACTCCATTAGCCGTTGAAATGTCCCTGGGGCGGTGCAGGGCCTGAACGGCATGTAGTTGAATTTGCAGAGACCCATTGGTGTAGTAAACGCTGTTTTCTCCTTATCTGCCTCTGCCACGGGAACCCGCCAATACCCACTAGTGAGATCTAAGGTGGAAAAATAATTAGCAGTTTTAAGTGCGGCTAATGACTCCTCAGTTCTGGGCAATGGGTAGGCATCCTTATGTGAAATGCTGTTAATTTTTCGGTAATCAACACACATTCTCATGGTACCATCCTTCTTTTTCACAAAGACTATTGGAGCTGCCCAGGGGCCACAACTGTCTCTGATCACCCCAGCCTCCTTCATTTCCCACAACATATTTTTGGCACATTGATATTGTGTTGGGGGTATAGGCCGGTACCTTTCTTTAATGGGTGGATGATCTCCAGTGGGGATATGGTGTTGAGCCCCTTTTGCCTTCCCAAAGTCTAGAGGGTGTTTACTGAATACCCGCTCATACTCCTGAGTCACTCGGTAAATCCCATTCTTTTGGTATGAAGGGGTGGAGTCAGTTCTCACATGCAGCTGCTGACAGGAGCCATTGTCCTCCACCTGGTCGGATGAGACCAAGGGCTCTGCTGCCTGTATTGCATTGTTACTGACAGTAAACAGCTTAGCAACTGTGGCATACCGAGGTATTGTGGCCTCCTCTTCCCCACAATTCAAGAGGCGTACAGGTACTCTCCATTTGCGAACATCAACTACCCCTCTGGCTGTCAGGACAGTGGGCCGGCTATCAGAGTACACTGGCTCTACCAATGCTTGGCAATCTTTTCCTCTGAGGCCTATGGCTGCCCGACACCAAATTAACATTTCACATCTGGGAGGTATCGCAATGGGGGAAAGAATCACTCACTCTGACGCTGCCAATTTCTCCACCAGACAGTTCTACCTGCTGTGCTTGCATCAGGGCCTTGATCTCCTTCTGCAGGACTCGTTGTTCACTGGAACCAGCAGTCTCGGCTACCTGTTGCAACAAAACAATAACCTCGGCAACACAATTTTCAATCACATTAGTACCTAGGGTCATCACTGGGTTACATTCTCGTCGATCAATGGCTACAACTATCAGACCTTGAGATTTTAACTCTACTCGCCCCACTTTAATGGTAATCTCTTTACATCCTACTTGCGGCAAAGACTGACCATTGCTGGCAACTACTGTCAGTTCATCACTTGGGCCACGGGTAAGTTCGGAGTCAGCCCAATACCGCTTGTAAAGGATATATGGCATAGTTGTCACCTGAGAGCCAGTGTCCAGCAAAGCGTTTATGGGGATGCCATCAATCACCACTGAGAGGACCGGTCGCCCTCCAACATACTTGGCTCGCCAGTTCTTTGGGCCGTGTGGTCCTACTCCTGGGGGTTGGCCCTCTGCCCCAGGGGTTGCTCGTTTAAATAACAGAATCTTGCGATGTGGCCTGCCTTGTGGCAGTGACGAAAGATGGGTCATAGCGATTGATGTTTCTCCCTCGGAGTGGTGGGATCCTCTTCTTCCATAGCCACGGGACATCCTCTGGACTGGAGGCCAGCTGGATCTTCTCCTTTGAGGACACCTGCATGGACTGTGCAGTTTTGGCAAGTGCAGCCATACTTTTGGTCAGCTCTTGGATCTGAAGGCGCAGTTCTGTAGATGGATCATGTGCGTCAGCCCCCACAGGGCTTGGAGACAAAGATGCTGCTCCTTCGTGGTATGTGATTGCTGGGCGCCTAGGGGGCGTTGGACGACTGACATTTGGTTCATGCAGCACCCGGATAGCCCTGTCTTTAAAGTCTGCAAAGTCTAGATCAGGGTTCTGTAGGGCTATGATGCACAGCTGTGCTCTGTGGGTACTGAATAGGAGTCCCTCAATAAATTGCTCCTTTAACAGTCTGTCTCCATCTTTCACACTGTCTGGGTCAATCTGCTTTATGGCTCGCAGCGCCTCCTGCAGGTTAAGAGCATAGTCCCGTATACTGTCCTGCACTCTCTGCTTACACCCAAAGAATCTCATTTTTATTTCAGCTGCAGTGCGGGTGTCAAAGGTGCTTCTTAGCTTAGCCAGAATCTTTTTAACAGTCTCTTTATCAGTGTCCTGTGTTATGAATGGGTCACCGAGGAGGAAAACTAGCAAGCTAAGTAACAGAAAACCAGAAAGGTTGGTAACTATGCATATTGCAGACCCCTGATCCTAACCACACAACTAGAAGCAGCCGTGGAGCGTTCCTACGATGAATCTAGATGCCTCGTCACAGCCGGAGGACTAAAAAAGCCTACAGCAAGAAAAGGGGAAAACTAACTGCCCCAAAGCAGACCCCAAAGGAATAGACAGCCCCCACATATGTATTGACGGTGAAACAAGATGAAAACACAAACACAGGCAGGAAAATAGGCTGAGCAAATGATGGGGCCCAAACTAACTAGAAAGGACAGGAAAGGAAAGACACTGTCTGCAATCTGCCCAAAAAACCCTACAAAAATAATGTCCAACACTTCTGATAACAAAATTAACCCTGAAGTCACTAGACTTCTCCCACTATATCAGCACTCTGAAATATTCTGAGACAGAGCAAAAAAGAGGCCAATCTAATAAGAGACAAAAAGCAAATTGGCAAATACAGATAAATAAGAGTGGAAATTCAACACAGCCCCAGCCAGGGCTGGCTGACCACGCAAAAAACTGAATAGACCAACAAAATCAAGTGTGAACAATAGCAGAAACACTTAGCTTGAGATGACTGGAACAGAGCTGAAAACCAAGACCTGAAAAGCCAGAAGGAATCACCAGCAGCAGAATACGGCGTCGGCTGTCTTAAATCCAGTCTGAGATTCCAGAGATCCAATCGTTATCCTCATCATCAGGAGTCAGATCTCTACTAATTAAATCAACCTCACTACCTCCTGCTACCACCAGAGGGAGCCTGGAAGGAGAACTCACAACTGGTAGACCAGAAAATTAGTTCACAACAGTACCCCCCCTTGAGGAGGGGTCACCGAACCCTCATCCATGCCATCAGGCCGATCAGGATGGGCCCGGTGAAAAGCACAAACCAATCTATTGGCATGAATATCAGAGGCAGAGACCCAAGAATTATCCTCCTGGCCATAACCCTTCCATTTGACCAAATACTGGAGTCTCCGTCTAACCAAACGAGAATCCAATATTTTCTCTACCTCATATTCCACATTGCCTTTAACCAATACAGGGTCAGGAGGTGCTGCCATAGGAACTACTGGCTCAACAAACCTCTTCAACAGTAAGTTGTGAAATACGTTATGGATTTTGAACGTAACTGGAAGAGCCAATCGAAAAGAAACAGGATTAAGAATCTCCAAAATCTTATAAGGTCCAATAAATCTTGGCTTAAATTTTGGAGATGCAACCTTCATAGGAATATTCTTAGACGACAACCAAACAATATCACCCACTTTAAACCGGGGACCAATGGTCCTATGCCAGTTGGAAAATCGCTGTACCTTTTCCTGAGAGAGTGACAACTTATCCACCACTTGGTCCCATATCTGCTGCATTCTCTCAACCACAGTGTCCACACCTGGGCAGGACGAAGATTCCACTTGCCCTGAAGAGAATCGAGGATGAAACCCAAAATTACAGAAAAAGGGTGACATCAAAGTGGCAGAACTAGCTCTATTGTTCAGCACGAATTCGGCCAAGGGCAAAAATGAGACCCAATCATCCTGATCGGCAGATATAAAACATCTTAAATAAGACTCCAAGGTCTGGTTTGTTCTCTTAGTCTGCCCATTGGTCTGGGGATGAAACGCGGAGAAGGATAATTGAAATCCCAGATTGGAACAAAAGGCTTTCCTGAATCTGGAAACAAACTGGACTCCTCTGTCTGACACAATGTTCTCAGGAATCCCATGTAACCGAACCACCTGTTGTAAAAACAAGGGCACCAACTCAGCGGAAGATGGCAACTTTGGGAGTGGTACAAGATGGACCATCTTCGAAAATCTATCACAAATCACCCAGATAACAGTCATTCTCTGAGAGACAAGAAGATCAGAAATAAAATCCATTGAGATATGGGTCCATGGCCTCACTAGAACGAGAACAGGGTTTAGACCGAGAACAAGTCCCACAGGACTGTACAAAATTCCTGACATCATGAGATAAGGCAGGCCACCAAAAAGACCAACTCACCAAACTTCTGGTACCAAAAATACCTGGATGACCAGCCAATGTGGAGCAATGAACTTCAGACATCACTCTCTTTCTCCACTGGTCAGGAACATACAATTTTCCCATAGGGCAACGCTCAGGTTTATCCTCCTGAAATTCCTCCAGGGCGCGTCTCAAATCGGGCGAAATGGCAGAAGGAACTATCCCCTCAACTAGGATGGTAGTAGGCTTGGTCATATTAAGAGAATCAGCAAAGAAACTCCTAGAAAGGGCGTCTGCCTTAACATTCTTAGTGCCCGGAAGAAAAGAGACCACAAAATTAAAACGCGTGAAAAACAAGGCCCATCTAGCCTGTCTAGGATTCAAACGTTTGACCGACTCCAGATAAATCAAATTATTGTGATCGGTGAGGACCACAACTTGATGTCTAGCTCCCTTCAACCAATATCTCCACTCTTCAAATGCCTATTTTATGGCCAACAATTCCCGATTCCCCACGTCATAGTTGCGTTCAGATGGTGAGAACTTTTGAGAAAAGAAGGCACAGGGATTCATCTTAGAAGTCACAGGGTCTTTTTGGGACAAAACAGCTCCTGCACCAATCTCAGTAGCATCTACCTCCACCTGAAATGGAAGTGAGACATAAGGTTGCCGAAAAACTGGAGCTAAAGTAAATCTCCGCTTAAGCTCCTGAAATGCTGAGACAGCCTCAGGAGACCAATTCAGCACATCAGCGCCCTTCTTGGTCAGATCAGTCAGTGGTTTGACACTACCAGAAAAATTACCTATAAATTTACGATAGAAATTAGCAAAACCCAAAAACTTCTGGAGAGTCTTCAAAGAAGTAGGCTGAACCCAATCATAAAGGGCCTGTACCTTGGCCGGGTCCATTTCAATAGTTGATGGAGACAAGATAAATCCCAAAAATGAAATCCTCTGTACACCAAAGAGGTATTTCGATCCCTTAACAAACAAGGAATTCTCCCTCAAAATCCAGAACACAGTCCGGACATGTTCCACATGAGAATCCCAATCACTAGAAAAGATCAAAATATCATCCAGATAGATGATCAAAAACGTATCCACAAAGTCTCGGAAAATATCATTCATAAAGGACTGGAAGACAGAAGGGGCATTAGTGAGCCCAAAAGGCATCACCAGGTACTCAAAATGTCCCTCCGGAGTATTAAATGCCGTCTTCCATTTATCCCCGTGCCTGATGCGAACAAGATTATACGCACCCCTGAGGTCAAGCCTAGTAAACCAGCAGGCACTCTTAACTCTGGAGAATAAATCAGACATCAGAGGTAACGGGTACTGATATTTAACCGTCATCTTGTTAAGGGAACGATAATCACTACACGGTCTTAATGAACCATCTTTCTTGGCCACAAAAAAACCCCCAGCACCTAAAGGTGATGAGGATGGTCTAATATGACCCTTCTCCAACGACTCCTTAATATAGGATCGCATAGCATCATGTTCGGGTACTGATAAGTTGAAAAGCCGACCCTTGGGAAATTTACACCCAGGCATCAACTCAATTGCACAGTCATAACTCCTATGAGGAGGCAAAGATGCAGACTTACTCTCACTAAATACGTCAGAAAAATCGGCCAGATAATCAGGAATATCATGAGACTGAGGAGAGGTTGAGAAAACAGGAGCGTCCCTAAGAACACACTGACAACCCCAACTCACCACAGACCCAGATTTCAAATCCAAAACTGGATTATGAGTTTGCAACCAGGGAAAACCCAGAACAATAGTATCATGCAAATTATGCAGCACCAAAAATTGACAATTTTCTTGGTGGTCTGGGGCAACTCGCATTATCACCTGGGTCCAAAACTGAGGTTTATTCTCCGCCAAAGGAGTAGCATCAATACACCTCAAAGGAATAGGCGTCTGCAGAGGCGTCATGGAAAAACCACAACGTTTAGCAAAGTCCAAATCCATCAGATTCAAAGCTGCTCCTGAATCCACAAAAGCCTTAGTGGAAAACATGGATAAGGAGCAGATCAGAGTAATTGCTAAAAGGAACTTAGGTTGTACACTGCCCACAGCAAATGTGTGTGTGCAAAACGTTTCTCTCATTTAGGGCAGACAGAAATAGTATGAGAGGCGTCTCCACAGAAAAAACACAGCTTATTACACCTTCTAAACTCCTGACATTGCGCCCTAGACAAAACCCCATCACATTGCATAGGTTCAGACGTTTGTTCAAAAGGTGGCAGCGCCTCCCGTGTAGTATTACGTTCACGTAAACGCCGATCAACTTGATTGGCTAATGATATAGAATCATCCAGACCAGGGGGAACAGGAAATCCCACCATAACATCTTTTACGGTCTCTGATAAACCCTTCCAAAAGAGAGCTGCCAAAGCACTATCATTCCATGTAGTAAGGACCGCCCACTTTCGGAATTTTTGACAGTATAACTCTGCAGAATCCTGACCCTGGTTTAATGCCAACAGGGTTCTCTCAGCTTGATCAACAGCATTAGGTTCATCATACAACAACAAAAAAAAATCCTTCTACGGCCCCAGAGAAAAAGAGGAAAAAATACATTTAAAAAAAAAAAATTCTGACACTTCTTTTCTTTTTTTTTTTAAACAATTTCTTCCTGCTTTCGAGTACCCTAGAATCTGCGGTATGGCTGGTGATTCTGTTATGAATGGGTCACTGAGGAGGAAAACTAACAAAGTAAGTCACAGAAAACCAGAGAGGTTGGTAACTATGCAGATTGCAGACCCCTGATCCTAACCACACAACTAGCAGCAGCCGTGGAATGATGAATCTAGATGCCTCGCCACATCCGGAGGACTAAATAAGCCTAAAGCAAGAAAAGGGGAAAACTAACTGCCCCAAAGCAGACCCCAAAGGAATAGACAACCCTCACATATGTATTGACGGTGAAACAAGATGAAAACACAAACACAGGCAGGAAAATAGGCTGAGCAAATGATGGGGCCCAAACTAACCAGAAAGGACAGGAAAGGAAAGACACTGTCTGCAATCTGCCCAAAAAAACCTACAAAAATAATGTCCAACACTTATGATAACAAAATTAACCCTGAAGTCACTAGACTTCTCCCACTATATCAGCACTCTGGAATATTCTGAGACAGAGCAAAAAAGAGGCCAATCTAATAAGGGACAAAAAGCAAATTGGCAAATACAGATAAATAAGAGTGGAAATTCAGCACATCCCCAGCCGAGGCTGGCTGACCACACAAAAAACTGAATAGACCAACAAAATCAAGTGTGAACAATAGCAGAAACACTTAGCTTGAGATGACTGGAACAGAGCTGAAAGCCAAGACCTGAAAAGCCAGAAGGAATCACCAGCACCAGAATAGGGCGTCGGCTGTCTTAAATCCAGTCTGAGATTCCAGAGATCCAATCGATATCCTCATCATCAGGTGGCAGATCTCTACTAATTAAATCAACCTCACTACCTCCTGTTACCACCAGAGGGAGCCCGGAAGGAGAACTCACAACTGGTAGACCAGAAAATGAGTTCACAACAGTCCTGCCAGGCTTTTACTTCCCTTTGCGCTGCACCAGTTAGCTGCCCATTAAGGATGTTCACTTTCTGGCTTTCAGACAGAGGATACACCTCAAACAAACTGCACAGTCTCTCTTTAAATTCACTCAGGGTATGTGACTCCCCTGAGTACTGGTGTAACCAGGCTGCTCCCAGTGTATAGGGCATGGACAGCGGCATTATGGGGACTGCTGTGATGGGCGCTTGTTCCTGCTGCGCTCTGGAAGCGGCTCTTGCCACTGGATTCTGCGGTGCCCCCTGCATCTTGCAGTGCTATGGGGGGTGCGGTGGCATTCACCGCGGCATCTTCCCTTGCCTCAGACATTCTCTTCCCCCCCTAGTTAACGTTGGCCAGGCCCTGTGTTGCGCTGGCTTACCGGTCGCCACTCCACAGGCTGGATGATCGGGGGATGCTGGGACTGCAGGCCTCTGCTCCTCACTTCCCACGTGCTGGTCTCCTCCCGCACAGCACTTCACTTTTCACGCTCTCTGGCTGGCTCTGCCCACGACGGCCTGCCCCTTTGGCTTCCCGAGCGCACCACGTGTCTGGGTAATGGCGGCAATGGTGCAATAGGCCTATGGCACACACACAGTCTCTGGCACACAGGACCCGGGGACACCGGGCTTCTTAAATCCTGTTCGTGATGCCAAAATGGGTCGCCCGCCAGGGCAGTGGGGTACTCGGTACTGGGCCGGTATCTCAGAGGGAAGTGTCACAGTAGCGGTGACCCAGTCCGTGGCCCTGGGCATCCATGTAAAAGGGGTTAAGCGTAGCTGATTAAAGTTTATAAGTGGATGATACATGACACCACCTGTGGTGCTCGGCAATGAAGGGGTTAAGCCGACGCTGCAGGCAGATTCTCTGGGACAGATGGTATAAGGCAGCAAGATGTAAGAGCTTCCCACAGGTAGAGCTGTAGTCCCAGGGCAGTAGCTACGCTAGAAGTGAGCCTGAACTCTGCTCAATCCTCCAGCTCTTCTTCTCTCGTCCACACACTTCATCCTCCTCACACGAACTGACTAAACTTCCCCTTACTGGCCCCCAGAGAGCAGCTCTTCCCCCAGTTTTGGTTCAGAGCTCCCTCTGCTGGCCTGGAGTGGGAACTGTGCTGTGTGTTGTATTTACCTGACAGAGAGACCCTTTATTGCGTCCAAGCATGACATCACACTCCTAGGCAGGAAGGTAATGCCACTGTGGCAACCATACTCCTGGGGCGCCACATTTGTAATTCACTACTGGCCCTTCTCCAGCAGCTATCTATTCCCTACACTAAATAGTACCGCTAAGGCTGGTTTCACACTTGCGTTTTTTTGCGCTGCTTTTTAGTCCAAAAAAACGCATGCGTTTTTTCCCCTATACTTTAACATGGGTGCGCATAGGTGCGCATACATATGCACACGTATGCGTTTGTATGCGCATGCGTTTTTTTCCCGTGTGCGCTCGGGCGCACAAAATGCATCCTGTTGCATTTTTTGTGCGTCCGACTTGCCCCAAAAAACGCATGCGCATGCAATGCGTTTTTTTTTTACAGCAAAACACCCATTAAAGTTTATGGGTGCGCATACGTGCGCATTGTAATGCGCACGTATGCGCAAAAAGACGCATACGTTTTTTTAAAAAAATGCACCAAAACCCGCAAAAAACGCACACAAACGCAGGATGCGTTTTTCCATGCGCTTGTGTGCGCAAAAAACGCGCAGCAAAAAAACTCAAGTGTGAAAGTAGCCTTAAGAGCTGTATTAAATAGAAAGGATGCAGCTATCTATCCCTACACTACATAGTACAGCTATTCAGTAATATTGAACAAATACATGTAGCCCTGAAAAGGACTATTTGGTTATAGGATTTTCACCAGCAAGGCCTATAAAACTCACTTTCTCTTATACAAGTCCTCTCCCTACACTACTTCAAGGTACAGTGTGGCAAGCATCATGTCACTAGGTCTTATATCTTATGACATGATGGGGCGGCCAATCACAGTAATGCCAGTAGTTTCAACCTGGGTGTCTTGTTCAGTGGTGGTTTCTGCCTTAGTTATCTTAACCATGACTTTGAGCACTGAAAACCTTGTACATCTGGGCTTTCCAGGGAGGTTGCAGTTCTGGAATTTGACAGCACTGGAGGATAATAGTCTTTCCCTCATCCTTCAAACATGCCTCAATCACACCCATCCTCAAAAAGCCCTCCCTCGACCCATCCTCTGTGTCTAACTATCGCCTGATCTCTCTTCTCCCTTACTCCTCAAAACTACTGGAACAGCATGTATATCTTGAACTGTCCTCCCACCTCTCCTCCTGTTCCCTCTTTGACCGGTTACAATATGGCTTCTGACCGCATCACTCAACTGAAACTGCCCTAACTGAAGTCAGTAATGACCTACTAACCATCAAGAGCAAGCGACACTACTCTGTCCTTCTCCTGGACCTGTCTTCTGCCTTCGACACCGTGGACCATTCCCTCCTGCTACAGATTCTCTCATCTCTTGGCATCACAGAATTGGCCCTATCCTGGATCTCATCATACCTACCAGATCGAACATTTAGTGTCTCCCTCTCACACACCACCTCCTCACCTCGCCCACTGTCTGTCAGTGTTTCTCAAGGCTCAGTCCTCGGACCCCTACTCTTCCCTATCTACACCTTCGGCCTGGGACAGCTCATAGAATCCCACGGCTTGCAGTACCACCTCTACGCCGATGACACGCAGATCTACCTATCTGGACCTGACCTCACCTCCTTACTGACCAAAATCCCACAATGTCTGTCTGCTATTTCAGCCTTCTTTTCTGCTCGCTTTCTCAAACTGAACATGGACAAAACAGAATTCATCATCTTTCCCCCATCTCACTCTACCCCTCTACCAGACCTATCCATGAATGTCAATGGCTGCTCGCTTTCCCCAGTCCCGCATGCTCTGTGCCTTGGGGTGATCCTCGACTCTGCCCTCTCTTTCAAACCACATATCCAAGCCCTTGCCTCCTCCTGCCGCCTCAAACTCAAAAATATTTCCCGGACCCGTACATTCTTCAACCATGAAACCACAAAAACACTAGTGCACGCCCTTATCATCTCCCGCCTCGATTACTGCAACCTCCGACTCTCTGGCCTCCCCTCCAGCACTCTGGCACCACTCCAGTCCATCCTACACTCTGCTGCCCGACTAATCCACCTGTCTCCTCGCTATTCCCCAGCCTCCCCCCTATGCAAGGCCCTTTACTGGCTTCCTATTGTCCAGAGGCTCCAGTTCAAAACCCTAACCATGACATACATGGTTCTGCATTTTGCGACCTGCTGGATCATTCCATTGTTTGCTGGGCAATTTGGAAGTCACTCCTCAATGTAAGTCTGTGAGAGCTAAAACGAGGCCAGAACGAGCCTCTCATAGACTTGCATTGAGAGTTTGTCATCATTACCTCCAAATTCCAGTCAGTCAGAAGTTGCAGTTACAAGATGGTGGTGCGGGACTGTAATCACACCAGGAACAGTAGAAGACAACGGCTGCTCATTATAATACTAGTGACAAGGAACTTAGATTAGTTGCAACACTCCAGTGCAGAAATAAAAAAAAAAACGCTTCAGTGATGTGAGTGAAGAGAGATACACCAGATCAAGTAATGCCCAATAAGGATGTAGTGGATGGGTGTTGCACTGTGTCCTAAAAGTTGTAGAAAACTCCAGATGATACAGCTGAGGTCATGGATGGCATAGGGTCAGTGACATAAGTGCATAGAGGACCTATCTGTCGGAGTCCCACAAGGTTCAGTCCTAGGACCCCTGCTCTTCTCCATTTACACCTTTGGCCTGGGACAGCTCATAGAATCTCATGGCTTTCAGTATCATCTCTATGCTGATGACACACAGATCTACATCTCTGGACCAGATATCACCTCCCTACTAACCAGAATCCCTCAATGTCTGTCCACTATTTCATCCTTCTTCTCCGCTAGATTTCTGAAACTTAACATGGACAAAACAGAATTCATCATCTTTCCCCCATCTCACGTGACCCGCCAACGAACCTATCCATTACAGTAAATGGCTGCCCACTCTCCCCAGTCCCACAAGCTCGCTGCCTCGGGGTAATCCTTGACGCTGATCTCTCCTTCAAACCACATATCCAAGTCCTTTCCACTTCCTGCCGACTTCAACTCAAAAATATTTCACGAATCCGTTCATTCCTCAACCAAAAATCTGCAAAAAACCTAGTCCATGCCCTCATCATCTCTCGCCTTGACTACTGCAACCTCCTGCTCTGTGGCCTCCCCTCGAACACTCTCGCACCCCTCCAATCTATTCTAAACTCTGCTGCCCGACTAATCCGCCTGTCCCCCCGCTATTCCCCAGCTTCTCCCCTCTGTCAATCCCTTCACTGGCTCCCCATTGCCCAGAGACTCCAGTACAAAACCCTAACCATGACATACAAAGCCATCCACAACCTGTCTCCTCCATACATCTGTGACCTCGTCTCCAGGTACTTTCCTGCACGCAACCTCCGATCCTCACAAGATCTCCTTCTCTACTCCCCTCTTATCTCCTCTTCCCACAATGGCATACAAGATTTCTCTCGTGCATCACCCCTACTCTGGAACTCTCTACCACAACATATCAGACTCTCACCTACCATCAAAACCTTCAAAAAGAGCCTATTTCGACAAGCCTATAACCTGCAGTAACCACTGATCGACCAAACCGCTGCATGACCAGCTCTACCCTCGCCTACTGTATTCTCACCCATCCCTTGTAGATTGTGAGCCTTTGCGGGCAGAGTCCTCTCTCCTCCTGTACCAGTTATGACTTGTATTGTTCAACATTATTGTACTTGTTTTTATTATGTATACCCCTCCTCACATGTAAAGCGCCATGGAAATAATGGCGCTATAACAATAAATAATAATAACACAGGTCAACGAAAAAAAATTTTTTTTCTGGTGTCCAAAATATTTTAATGAATTTGGGGTATTTTTGGGGTGCTGATTCTGAATATGTCATCAGTTTTGCCAGATTGGCTCAAGTTTTTGAGATTTTTGGTATCTTATTTATAGCACTTGTTGGTAAATGCGACGCATCATCTCATTAATTTCTTTGGATTAGTACTTGAACTGAGCAGTTCTCAATATAGTTTTGTGTTAATTAGTGTTCTAAAAGTTTGTTCATAGCTTGATTTTTGCACTAACTTTATGTTGTTGTCTGTTTTCCAGTGAAAAGCATGAACTCATCATGAAGAAGTTGTCTTAACGATCCAGACTCATTCTGTTACATTTGTGGTGAATATACACTGCCAAAACATAGAAGAAACATAACACACTTCGTAAAAAAAGTGTATTTTGCCTATTTTGGGGTTATGCTTGGGGACCAAGACAAGTTTTGGGCACCACACATAGTGTGCAAAGCATGTATCGAATTATTACGAAAATGGAGCAAAGGACAAAGAAAAAGCTTCAAATTTGGTGTTCCAATGGTGTGGAGAGAGCCAAAAAATCATCATGATGACTGTTATTTATGGTAAACACAGGTACAGGCACATCTTCACAATGAGGGACAGGCCTTCTTGCAGATTCCATGTTACTCCCATTTTCGTTTCTTATGCTTATTGAATCCTTGCACTTGCACTGCACAGAAATAACAGTCATCATGATGATTTTTTGGCTCTCTCCACACCATTGGAACACCAAATTTGAAGCTTTTTCTTTGTCCTTTGCTCCATTTTCGTAATAATTCGATACATGCTTTGCACACTATGTGTGGTGCCCAAAACTTGTCTTGGTCCCCAAGCATAACCCCAAAATAGGCAAAATACACTTTTTTTACGAAGTGTGTTATGTTTCTTCTATGTTTTGGCAGTGTATATTCACCACAAATGTAACAGAATGAGTCTGGATCGTTAAGACAACTTCTTCATGATGAGTTCATGCTTTTCACTGGAAAACAGACAACAACATAAAGTTAGTGCAAAAATCAAGCTATGAACAAACTTTTAGAACACTAATTAACACAAAACTATATTGAGAACTGCTCAGTTCAAGTACTAATCCAAAGAAATTAATGAGATGATGCGTCGCATTTACCAACAAGTGCTATAAATAAGATACCAAAAATCTCAAAAACTTGAGCCAATCTGGCAAAACTGATGACATATTCAGAATCAGCACCCCAAAAATACCCTAAATTCGATGAAATATCTTTGGCACCAAAAATGCTGTTGACCAGTGTAATAATAGAGGTTGCTGCTTTCCATGAGTTGACACATTCAGAGGTAGCTGTCTGGCAGAAGGAAGTGTTAGGCGTCAGGTTTCTGCGTCTGCTCTGCAGGAATCCAGAGCCTCACATTCTGCGGTCTCCAGCTGTCTATCTATTGCAGAGGAGATTACTTTGCAGCAGACCGCTCCAGAGACTAAGTCCCTCTGTGCTCCTACTGGGCATGCTCATGAGACGATCTCCCATTGGAGATCGGGAGTCATATGCTCAGGTCCTGTTCCTGATCTCATTGGTCCATCTCGGAGATCTGGAAGGTTCCGCATGGCTATAAAAAGCGCGCATGACCGTTCGGCCATGCGCTAGTATAGGCTATACTTGCTAGATGTGTGAATGGTGACGGATGTATGATTCTGGTGACTGACTCATTTGAAACCCCTTCCCTCTGATATTACGCATGTGGATAGGGAATTAGTTCAGCAGTCAGCGCCAGTCAGTGGCAAGCCTTAGGCCACTGTGCACACCGCACCTCTACGCTAGCGTCCGACATTGCGCCCGCTTTCTAGCTTTGTCATCTAGCGGCAGTGTCCTATGCCGCGCTGCAGTTGCAGCCCTTCTTGGTGCTCGCAGTAGCGACGCCGCACACACGGTAGGTCTAGACGGACGCAGCTCCTCTGTCTTAGGTCCTGCTCCTGTGACCTGATACCGTGTGTGCATTTACCTGAGGCCTGTGACACTAACAGGCTCAGTGTTTTTGTATGTTTATGTTGCGGCGCCTCTGTGTGCTTTGCGCACTTCGGGTGAAGTTGAACCCGTGCGCATTATACCGCCATATTGCTCGTCTGTCATTACCTAGCAGCGGTGTAACACCTACTGCACGGTGGACCCCGAGCGGCGAACGCACTTTATTATTTATTTTTATTTAGTGCGTTCCGCTTTTCCTAACATTATACTAGCGCCAGGGTCTGGCTAGTAATGGCAGATCAGCAGCAACTCCTTCAGTGCATTCGCCAGCTAGAGGGCTGGTTGGCTACTCTTGAGAGTGTTATCTCAGCGGCGAAGTCTTCGGAGGCTGCTGTACAGGCAATCGCAGAGGCGGTTTTACGTATGTCCACGTCCTCCCCTGCACCGACAGTTTCCCGCCTCCCATTGCCCGATAAATTTGCTGGCGATTGCGCCTCCTGTAGGGGTTTCGTGAGCCAGTGCTCTATCCAGCAGGAGTTACTGGCTGCGCGATTCCCTACGGAACGGGCTACGGTGGGGTTTATTATTTCCCTTCTGTCAGGCAGGGTGTTGGAGTGGGTCACGCCACTGTGGGAGCATGGTGACCTTGAGGTTCGGACCGCTGCTCAGTTCTTAACATCTATCAAGCAGGTTTTCCTGGGACCACGGGTCACGCACGATACCTCTCTTCAGCTCCTTGCATTAACTCAGGGATCCCTCTCGGTCAGCCAGTATGCCGTTCGTTTTCGGACACTGGCTTCTGAGCTGGAGTGGTCGGATAAAGCCCTCATCCCTGTGTTTTGGAGAGGTTTAGCTGAGCATGTTAAGGATGCTCTATCTACCAGAGAGGTTCCTGCAAGTCTGGAGGAGCTGATTGCCATTGCCACCCGCATTGATCTCTGTTTCTCGGAGCGCGGGTTGGAGCGTGCTCAATCCAGACGGAGGGTTACTCCGGCTCCCAACTTCTTGGAACCTCTGGAATCACCCAAGCCAGAGTGTTCACTCCCAGAGCCCATGGAGGTGTCTCGCGCCAGTCTCGACGCGCGTCCGGCACTAAGCTCCACTTGCGGCTACCACTGTCAGCACTCTGTTCCCCAGGATAACGGGGCCCCGCAATGGCCAAACTCTGTGCTGCCGGGCAAGACCTTTGTCCCCCCTCGCCTTCGGCCGAAGGTTCTCGCGTGGGCACACGCGTCCAGGGCGGGTGGTCACTGTGGCTACATGCAGACCACAAAATTCCTGGCAAGGTCGTATTGGTGACCGCACAGGGCTCGGGACATTAAGAAATATTTTCGGGCTTGAGCCTCATGTGCTCGGGATAGCCTCCTTAAACAGAGAGTGGAAACGTCCGCCAACACACCACAGCATTCCACTTCAACCTATGCTCTGGCTGGTTTTGCCGCTCCCGTTGTCTCCCACATGTCCCTTCTTAAACCTAGCGATCTTGCCGCCTCTGATACCTTCCACGTGTCCCGTTTTACCGTGTCACCTACCAGGACATCAGACTTGCCTTCGGATGAGTCTGAGACTTATGCCTCTGATGGGCACAAGATGGTGGATTGGAAGGCTCAGAGGGGGGGTAATGTTAGGCGTCAGGTTTCTGCGTGTGCTCTGCAGGAATCCAGAGCCTCACATTCTGCGGTCTCCTGCTGTCTATCTACTGCAGAGGAGATTACTTTGCAGCAGACCGCTCCAGAGACTAAGTCCCTCTGTGCTCCTACTGGGCATGCTCATGAGACGATCTCCCATTGGAGATCGGGAGTCATATGCTCAGGTCCTGTTCCTGATCTCATTGATCCATCTCGGAGATCTGGAAGGTCCCGCACGGCTATAAAAGCGTGCATGACCGTTTGGCCATGCGCTATAGGCTATACTTGCTAGATGTGTGAATGGTGACGGATGTATGATTCTGGTGACTGACTCATTTGAAACCCCTTCCCTCTGATATTACGCATGTGGATAGGGAATTAGTTCAGCAGTCAGCGCCAGTCAGTGGCAAGCCTTAGGCCACTGTGCACACCACACCTCTACGCTAGCGTCCGACATTACGCCCGATTTCTAGCTTTGTCTTCTAGCGGAAGTGTCCTACGCCGCGCTGCAGTTGCAGCCCTTCTTGGCGCTTGTAGTAGCAATGCTGCACACACGGTAGGTCTATACGGAAGCAGCTCCTCTGTCTTAGGTCCTGCTCCTGTGACCTGATACCGTGTGTGCATTTACCTGAGGCCTGTGACACTAACAGGCTCAGTGTTTTTGTATGTTTATGTTGCGGCGCCTCTGTGTGTGAACAGAGCCCGCTTTGGGTACTTCGGGTGAAGTTGAACCCGTGCGCATTATACCGCCATATTGCTCATCTGTAGTGTTGAGCATTCCGATACAGCAAGTATCGGGTATCGGCCGATACCAGCTGTATCGGAATTCCGATACTTAGTTCCGATACTTTTTTCATATCGAATACCGGAATCGGAAGTTCCCATAATGCTAGGAGCCCGCTCGATTTGATTCAGCCAATGGGGATCCTCAGAAGTGTGGGCATATCCTGTTAGGCATGTAGGCATGTTAACTACTGGCATGGCTGTGATTGGCTGCTGAAATGATGTCATGATGCACTATAAAAAGCGCTGCAGCCACCATTTCTGGTCACTCTGCTGTGAATTCAGTTAGGGACAGGCTGCTGTTGAAGACTGTGAGGGACAGTTAGAAATAGCGATTCCACAAAACATAAAGTGCTTAACCCAGGCTACATAAACCACCACTGTAGCTTGCTTTTCACTAGCAGCGCTGTTTTCACAGCTGTCTGCAAGGGCTGTGTGAGTACAGACCCACGCTGTGTAGTGTGTCCTGCAGGCACGTCTGCTTGTAGGCCGGCCAGCGTGTGTCTCTGCCTCATACACATTTTTCTTATATTGCTGCTTTTTTTTTTCTCCTGTATAGTGTGCTTCCATACGTATCCATATACGCTGGTTGCAAACACTAAAGGAGTGGACAGCGGAGCCTTTCAGCAGCCTTTCAGTGCTATAGCCCATTTCTCTGCACTGTTTTTGGCTGTCTGATAGGTCTCTCTGTGTGTGAGTGCAGCTCACGTTGCAGTGTGTTCTACAGCCACCGCTAGCTGTAGTCCGCTCAGCGTGCGTCACTGCCTCATACATAGTCCTATTTTTGCAGCTAATTTAGCCAGAGTTTTGCTCCTATATTAGTGTGCTTCCAACCGCATCCATTGTCATTGGTTGGTTGCAAACACTATATAGGATTAGATAGAGGAGCCTTTTTGCTGGCTTGTGCCCTTCAGGGCCAGCCAGGCTAGTATCACCCTATTTTTTGGAGCCTCATCAATTGCATTGTAGGTTAGCTTCCTGCATTGTAATCGCTCCAAAAAGTTTGTGATACTATAGCTTTCAAACTTTGGTCACATCCTTTCCTTTCCCCCCACCCAAAAAAAAGGAAATAAAGTTCACCAAACACTCCACTTTACAGTTGTCTAGGCCACATTAGATCATATTAAAGTGTAGTACACACACTCTTAGCCAAATTAGTGTTTCTTATACTGGTTAGCAGGTGTTCAGGAATAAGAACACTAAGCCACCCCTTTCTTACTTTTCTGCCTATCTTTATCAGTCTACCAAGATGAAGAAGGCAGGGAGTAAGGCACGTGGTCGTGGCCGTGGAGTTTCAGCAGGGAGAGGACGTGGGGATTCGGTGTCTGCTGCGGCCACCAGTGACCCGGCATCCCCCACTTTTACCAGGCAACAGTCCTTCATGCGCAGCTTTGTAGGACCTCGCCGTACCCCACTGCTGCGTGACGAACAAATTGAAGCCGTTGTCGGATGGATGGCAGCTAACGCATCCACTTCAATGACTTCCGCATCCTCCCAAGGCCAGAGCACTGAACAGCAACCATCTGTCTCTTCACCACCTGCCAAATTGCCCAGGCAGTCTGAGAGCCCAGGACAGGAGCCATCTCAATCTTTACTTCTGTTCTCAGAATCTGTTGGCTTGGAAAGAGGTGGCCAGCCAAGCAGCATTCTAGAGCGTGAAGAAGAGGGAGTATGCAGTGATGCGCAACTGCTTTGTCCCTCTGAATCTGAAGAGGCGGGTGGGCCAGTGCCTATGGTCAGCACACCTCAGTATGCATCAGATGATGATGAGACTCAGTTGCCAATTTCTGGTGCGTACGGTGCTGGCGAGACAACCCAGGACCAGCCGGTGCTTGAAGAGGGGAGTGGAGATGATGAGGTCCTTGACCCATCATGGCGTCAGCCACAGGAAGGTGGTGGGAGCAGCTCTGAGGAAGAGATTCCACGAACGGCCAAAAGAGGAGGGAGAGGGCGGGGGCAGACTTGGTTGCCTGTAGCTTCCACTTTGGCACCCGTGAGGAGCAATCCTCTTCCAAAACACAAAACGGGCGCTCCCAGGACTTGCAGTGCGTGGTCTTTTTTTGACACAGTTGCAGATGACATTTGCTTTGTCAAATGCAAGCTGTGTCATCAGAAAGTGAAACGAGGGAAAAATGTGACCAACCTCAATACCACAAATATGTGGAAACATGTGCGTACCAAGCACGAGGTGGAGTTACACAGACACACTGAAGATGTAGGCCAAACTTCAGCAGCACCTACCACCTCTTCAGCTCGTGTTGGGGCCTCTTCCTCCAGCTCACACACAGCTGGTTCGGCTTCCTCACTGGAACGCCATGGAAGAACCACTGCCACTGTTGTCCAGAGACCCTGTGAAATTCCACCCACTGAACCACGTTCGTAGTCATCTGCACACTCCCAGGCCACTCACCAGCAATCGGTAGCACAGGCATGGGAGAAAAAGCGGCCATACTCGGCAAACCATCCCCGAGCACTGGCTCTGAATGCCGGCATTGCCAAACTACTGGCCCTTGAGATGCTGTCATTCTGGCTGGTGGAGACTGACACTTTATGTCATTGGCAGTTCCACAATACAATTTGCCCAGCCGCTTTTATTTCAGCAGGCAAGCTGTCCCTGCCCTGCAAAAGCATGTGGAGGGAAAAATTAAAAATGCGCTACTAAATGCCGTCAGTAGCAAGGTCCACCTGACCACCGATGCGTGGACCAGTAGCCATGGACAGGGACGATACCTTTCCCTCACTGCCCATTGGGTCAATGTTGTGGAGCCGGGTACAGATCTGGAGAGTGGCTCTGTACGTATTCTGCCAACTCCAAGGATTGCAGGAATGCAGTCTGTACATATTGAGTCCTCCTCCTACTCTAGTCCTCGGAATCAGCACTGCTTGAGCCTGTTAGGCCAGATATGAGCACAGGTGTGGCCAAACGTCAACAGGCCGTCCTTAAATTAATTTCTTTGGGGAATCGGAGCCACACAGCACAGGAGCTCTGGAATGCCATCAAGCAGGAGAGCGATGTGTGGTTTGTGCCAGCGAATCTCCAGCCAGGTTTGGTAGTGAGTGACAATGGCCGAAATCTAGTGGCAGCTCTGGGCCTAGGCAACCTCACTCACATACCATGTCTGGCACACGTGCTCAATTTGGTCGTGCAGAGCTTTCTGAGGGACTATCCGGATCTTGATGCACTGCTGCACAAGGTTCGCCTAGAGTGTGCTCACTTGCGGCGTTCCAGCATGGCAAGATCGCGCATTGCATCTCTGCAACGCCGATTCCGCCTGCCAGAACATCGCATCATATGTGACCTCCCCACCAGGTGCAATTCAACGTTACATATGTTGGAGCGGTTGTGTGAGCAGCAGGCAGCAGTAATGGAGTACCAGCTGCATCAGGCGCAAACAAGTCGCACTGTGCGCCGGACACACTTCACCACCACTGAGTGGGCCACTATGAGGGACATTTGCCAAGTTTTGCGTGCCTTCGATGACTCCACGCGGATGGCCAGTGCAGATGATGCACTAATCAGCATGACTGTCCCCCTCATCTGTCTGCTTCAAAAAACCTTACAAGCACTAAGTGAGGAGGTTTTTGAAGAGGTCGAGGATGAGCAGTCAGAAATGCCATCTGCTTCTGGCAAGTCTGCGCAACGTGCTTCCACACAAAGGCCCAGGCAGGGGACACTTAGTGAGGAGGATGACGAGGAGTCAATGGAGGAGGAGGAACACATCTCTCCAGAGGAGGGAGGTACACAAGGCTCTAGTAGTCAGTGTGTACAGCGAGGGTGGGGTGATGCTGAGCAGGCAGAGATGCTGCCTCAAGCTGGGGACAGCGTTTCCGGTCCAGTTGGCAGTCTGCAGCACATGGTTGATTTCATGCTGCAGTGCTTGTTAAATGACCGCCGCATCGCCAACATTCTCCACACGGCTGATTATTGGGTGTACACCCTCCTAGATCCTCGCTACCGGGACAACTTACAAAGCCTCATACCACAGTTGAACCGGGAGCGAAAAATGCGGGAGTACCAAGAAACACTTGTGCAAGCCATCATGTTCTCCATTCCCCCCACAAGTGTTGCTGGTAGTGCTTTTCAAAGCAGCCATGTGGGTAGAGGCAGTGGAGGAAGCTCTGCACAAAGAGGTTGCAGAGGCAGTGCCGCAGGACAAGGCAAGGCCAGTATGGCCCAAATGTGGAAAAGTTTTGTGGGACCGCCACAAACGGCTACACCATCACAGACGGCTCCAGTCAGCAGGAGGCAACGTTTCCGTCAGATGGTGACAGACTACTTGTCGTGCCCTGTTAGTGTTCTCCCAGACGGCTCTTCCCCGTTCAAGTATTGGGTCTCTAAGCTGGATACATGGCCAGAGCTTAGCCAGTATGCATTGGAGGTGCTGGCTTGCCCTGCTGCCAGTGTATTATCGGAACGTGTCTTTAGTGCTGCAGGTGGTGTGGTAACAGACCGTCGCACGCGACTATCCGCCGATAATGTTGACCGGCTTACTTTTGTGAAAATGAACAAGGCCTGGATCTCACCTGAATTTGTCAGTCCTCTTCCAGAATAAATAATTGGCTGGCAACAGGATCCAGGTCTCCTGTTGTGTTCATGTTTCTATGACCTGAACTTTATTTCCTGGGCTACAGCAACGCCCGTTGTTGCTCAGAAGTGCTGTCCGCACAGACAAAACACTCGCTCATGTGTAAGTGGGGTTCGGTAACGTCAGCTGATCCCCTGCTGTGTGTACGGCAAACTCTCCTGCTGCCTACAACTTCTGACTACCTCTGATTTAATATGTTCTCTGATTTGCCCTCTGTCTCCACTCTTTTGAGTATTTCCTCCGGCCTACAACACCACCTGTTTCTGCTCTCAAGTGCCGTCTGCACAATCCACACTTGTTCCTGTGGTACCTGGGTCCTGTAACATCTGCTCATCTCCAGAGTTGAGCACGGCAATGTCTCCTGCTTTGTCTACATTCCCACTACTTGTAGTGGAAATGTGGACAGAGCAGGAGACATTGCCTGACTCACCTCTAGGGAGAAGCTGCTGTTACAGAACCCCAGTAACACAGGAACAAGTGTGGGTTGTGCAGACGGCATTTCAGAGCAGCAACTGGCGTGGTTGGAAGCCAGAGGAAATACTCGAAATAGAGTGAAGACAGAGGCCTAATTGGAGTACGTTGACAGTTAGTAGTAGTCTAGAAACAATCGCAAACTGCCACCAAGTAGGCCTCGGCCTACTACCTGATTTTCCCTGGGCTCCGACACCGCCAGTTGATGCTCAGAAGTGCTGTACGCACAGACAAAACACTCGCTCATGTGTAAGTGGGGTTCGGTAACGTCAGCTGATCCCCTGCTGTGTATATGGCAGTGTCCTGCTCCCTCCACAGTCAAACAACCTCAGATTTACACCTGGCTCCAAGTAGGCCTCGGCCTACTACCTGATTTTCCCTGGGCTCCGACACCGCCAGTTGGTGCTCAGAAGTGCTGTCCGCACAGACAAAACACTCGCTCATGTGTAAGTGGGGTTTGGTAACGTCAGCTGATCCCCTGCTGTGTGTATGGCAAAGTGTCCTGCTCCCTCCACAGTCAAACAACCTCAGATTTACACCTGGCTCCAAGTAGGCCTCGGCCTACTACCTCATTTTCCCTGGGCTCCGACAACGCCAGTTGGTGCTCGGAAGTGCTGTCCGCACAGACAAAACTCTCGCTCATGTGTAAGTGGGGTTCGGTAACGTCAGCTGATCCCCTGCTGTGTGTACGGCAAACTCTCCTGCTGCCTACAACTTCTGACTACCTCTGATTTAATATGTTCTCTGATTTGCTCTCTGTCTCCACTCTGTTTTGAGTATTTCCTCCGGCCTACAACACAGCCTGTTTCTGCTCTCAAGTGCCGTCTGCACAATCCACACTTGTTCCTGTGGTACCTGGGTCCTGTAACATCTGCTCATCTCCAGAGTTGAGCACGGCAATGTCTCCTGCTTTGTCTACATTCCCACTACTTGTAGTGGAAATGTGGACAGAGCAGGAGACATTGCCTGACTCACCTCTAGGGAGAAGCTGCTGTTACAGAACCCCAGTAACACAGGAACAAGTGTGGGTTGTGCAGACGGCATTTCAGAGCAGCAACTGGCGTGGTTGGAAGCCAGAGGAAATACTCGAAACAGAGTGAAGACAGAGGCCTAATTGGAGTACGTTGACAGTTAGTAGTAGTCTAGAAACAATCGCAAACTGCCACCAAGTAGGCCTCGGCCTACTACCTGATTTTCCCTGGGCTCCGACACTGCCAGTTGGTGCTCAGAAGTGCTGTCCGCACAGACAAAACACTCGCTCATGTGTAAGTGGGGTTCGGTAACGTCAGCTGATCCCCTGCTGTGTGTATGGCAAAGTGTCCTGCTCCCTCCACAGTCAAACAACCTCAGATTTACACCTGGCTCCAAGTAGGCCTCGGCCTACTACCTCATTTTCCCTGGGCTCCGACAATGCCAGTTGGTGCTCAGAAGTGCTGTCCACACAGAAAAACACACTCGTTCATGTGAAAGTGGGGTTCGGTAACGTCAGCTGATCCCCTGCTGTGTGGAGGGCAAACTGCTGCTGCCTCCAAATTTTAGCTACTTCAGATTTAAACATTCTCTGATTTGGCCTCTGTCTCCACTCTGTCTCTAGTATTTCCCCTGACCTCCAACACCGCCAGTTCCTGCTCACAGTTGCCGTCCACGCATTCCACACGTGTTCCTGTGTCACTGGGGTTCTGTTACGTCAGCAGATCCCCAATGTGTGTCCGCCACTGTCTCCTGCGCTGTCCACCTTCCCACTGCAAGCGGTGGGAATGTGGACAGAGCAGGAGACAGTGGCAGACACACATCAGGGGATCTGCTGACATTACAGAATCCCAGTAACACAGGAACACGTGTGGATTGGGCAGACGGCTACTGTACGCATAAACTGGCGGTGTTGGTGGTCACGTGAAATCCTGGAAACAGAGTGGAGACAGATGCCTAATTGGAGCACGTTGACAGTCTGTTGTAGCCTACAAACAATCTAAAACTGCCACCAAGTAGGCCTCGGCCTGCACCCTGGTTCTCCCTGGGCTCCAACAACGCTAGTTGGTGCTCGGAAGTGCTGTCCACACAGAAAAACACACTTGTTCATGTGAAAGTGGGGGTCAGTAATGTCAGCTGATCCCCTGCTGTGTGGAGGGCAAACTGCTGCTGCCTCCAAATTCAAACAACGTCTTATCTTAAACTGCCTCCAAGTAGGCCTCTGCCTACAAAATGACTATCCCTGGGCTCCAACATCGTCAGTTGTTGCTCGGAAGTGCCGTCCACACAGAAAAACACACTCGTTCATGTGAAAGAGGGGTTCGGCTGATCCCCTGCTGTGTGGAGGGCAAAGTGTCCTGCTCCCTCCAAAGTCAAAATACCTCAGCTTTACACCTGGCTCCTAGTAGGCCTCGGCCTGCACCATGATTGTCCCTGGGCTCCAACACCGCCAGTTGGTGCTCGGAAGTGCTGTCCACACAGAAAAACACACTCGTTCATGTGAAAGTGGGGTTCAGTAACGTCAGCTGATCCCCTGCTGTGTGGAGGGCAAACTGCTGCTGCCTCCAAATTGTAACTACTTCAGATTTAAACATTCTCTGATTTGGCCTCTGTCTCTAGTATTTCCCCTGACCTCCAACACCGCCAGTTCCTGCTCACAGTTGCCGTCCACGCATTCCACACTTGTTCCTGTGTTCCTGGTGTTCTGTAACGTGAGCTGATCCCCCAATGTGTGTCCGGCACTGTCTCCTGCGCTGTCCACCTTCCCACTGCAAGTGGTGGGAATGTGGACAGAGCAGGAGACATTGGCAGACAAACATCAGGGGATCTGCTGACATTACAGAACACCAGTAACACAGGAACACGTGTGGATTGGGCAGACGGCTACTGTACGCATAAACTGGCGGTGTTGGTAGTCACGTGAAATCCTGGAAACAGAGTGGAGACAGATGCCTAATTGGAGCACGTTGACAGTCTGTTGTAGCCTACAAACAATCTAAAACTGCCACCAAGTAGGCCTCGGCCTGCACCCTGGTTCTCCCTGGGCTCCATCAACGCTAGTTGGTGCTCAGAAGTGCTGTCCACACAGAAAAACACACTCGTTCATGTGAAAGTGGGGGTCAGTAATGTCAGCTGATCCCCTGCTGTGTGGAGGGCAAAGTGTCCTGCTCCCTCCAAAGTCAAAATACCTCAGATTTACACCTGGCTCCTAGTAGGCCTCGGCCTGCACCATGATTGTCCCTGGGCTCCAACACCGCCAGTTGGTGCTCGGAAGTGCTGTCCACACAGAAAAACACACTCGTTCATGTGAAAGTGGGGTTCAGTAACGTCAGCTGATCCCCTGCTGTGTGGAGGGCAAACTGCTGCTGCCTCCAAATTGTAACTACTTCAGATTTAAACATTCTCTGATTTGGCCTCTGTCTCCACTCTGTCTCTAGTATTTCCCCTGACCTCCAACACCGCCAGTTCCTGCTCACAGTTGCCGTCCATGCATTCCACACTTGTTCCTGTGTTCCTGGTGTTCTGTAACATGAGCTGATCCCCCAATGTGTGTCCGGCACTGTCTCCTGCGCTGTCCACCTTCCCACTGCAAGTGGTGGGAATGTGGACAGAGCAGGAGACATTGGCAGACAAACATCAGGGGATCTGCTGACATTACAGAACACCAGTAACACAGGAACACGTGTGGATTGGGCAGACGGCTACTGTACGCATAAACTGGCGGTGTTGGTAGTCACGTGAAATCCTGGAAACAGAGTGGAGACAGATGCCTAATTGGAGCACGTTGACAGTCTGTTGTAGCCTACAAACAATCTAAAACTGCCACCAAGTAAGCCTCGGCCTGCACCCTGGTTCTCCCTGGGCTCCAACAACGCTAGTTGGTGCTCAGAAGTGCTGTCCACACAGAAAAACACACTCGTTCATGTGAAAGTGGGGGTCAGTAACGTCAGCTGATCCCCTGCTGTGTGGAGGGCAAAGTGTCCTGCTCCCTCCAAAGTCAAAATACCTCAGCTTTACACCTGGCTCCTAGTAGGCCTCGGCCTGCACCATGATTGTCCCTGGGTTCCAACAACGCTAGTTGGTGCTCGGAAGTGCTGTCCACACAGAAAAACACACTCGTTCATGTGAAAGTGGGGGTCAGTAACGTCAGCTGATCCCCTGCTGTGTGGAGGGCAAAGTGTCCTGCTCCCTCCAAAGTCAAAATACCTCAGCTTTACACCTGGCTCCTAGTAGGCCTCGGCCTGCACCATGATTGTCCCTGGGCTCCAACACCGTCAGTTGGTGCTCGGAAGTGCTGTCCACACAGAAAAACACACTCGTTCATGTGAAAGTGGGGTTCAGTAACGTCAGCTGATCCCCTGCTGTGTGGAGGGCAAACTGCTGCTGCCTCCAAATTGTAACTACTTCAGATTTAAACATTCTCTGATTTGGCCTCTGTCTCCACTCTGTCTCTAGTATTTCCCCTGACCTCCAGCACCGCCAGTTCCTGCTCACAGTTGCCGTCCACGCATTCCACACTTGTTCCTGTGTTCCTGGTGTTCTGTAACGTGAGCTGATCCCCCAATGTGTGTCCGGCACTGTCTCCTGCGCTGTCCACCTTCCCACTGCAAGTGGTGGGAATGTGGACAGAGCAGGAGACATTGGCAGACAAACATCAGGGGATCTGCTGACATTACAGAACACCAGTAACACAGGAACACGTGTGGGTTGGGCAGACGGCTACTGTACGCATAAACTGGCGGTGTTGGTAGTCACGTGAAATCCTGGAAACAGAGTGGAGACAGATGCCTAATTGGAGCACGTTGACAGTCTGTTGTAGCCTACAAACAATCTAAAACTGCCACCAAGTAGGCCTCGGCCTGCACCCTGGTTCTCCCTGGGCTCCAACAACGCTAGTTGGTGCTCGGAAGTGCTGTCCACACAGAAAAACACACTTGTTCATGTGAAAGTGGGGGTCAGTAATGTCAGCTGATCCCCTGCTGTGTGGAGGGCAAACTGCTGCTGCCTCCAAATTCAAACAACGTCTTATCTTAAACTGCCTCCAAGTAGGCCTCAGCCTACAAAATGACTATCCCTGGGCTCCAACATCGTCAGTTGTTGCTCGGAAGTGCCGTCCACACAGAAAAACACACTCGTTCATGTGAAAGTGGGGGTAGTAACGTCAGCTGATCCCCTGCTGTGTGGAGGGCAAAGTGTCCTGCTCCCTTCAAAGTCAAAATACCTCAGCTTTACACCTGGCTCCTAGTAGGCCTCGGCCTGCACCATGATTGTCCCTGGGTTCCAACAATGCTAGTTGGTGCTCGGAAGTGCTGTCCACACAGAAAAACACACTCGTTCATGTGAAAGTGGGGTTCGGTAACGTCAGCTGATCCCCTGCTGTGTGGAGGGCAAACTGCTGCTGCCTCCAAATTGTAACTACTTCAGATTTAAACATTCTCTGATTTGGCCTCTGTCTCCACTCTGTCTCTAGTATTTCCCCTGACCTCCAACACCGCCAGTTCCTGCTCACAGTTGCCGTCCACGCATTCCACACGTGTTCCTGTGTTACTGGGGTTCTGTAACGTCAGCAGATCCCCCAATATGTGTCCGCCACTGTCTCCTGCGCTGTCCACCTTCCCACTGCAAGCGGTGGGAATGTGGACAGAGCAGGAGACAGTGGCAGACACACATCAGGGGATCTGCTGACATTACAGAATCCCAGTAACACAACAAGACGTGTGGATTGGGCAGATGGCTGCTGTACGCATAAACTGGTGGTGTTGGTGGTCACGTGAAATCCTGGAAACAGAGTGGAGACAGATGCCTAATTGGAGCACGTTGACAGTCTGTTGTAGCCTACAAACAATCTAAAACTACCACCAAGTAGGCCTCGGCCTCCACCATGATTGTCCCTGGGCTCCAACAACGCCAGTTGGTGCTCGGCAGTGTCTTTGGCACGGGGACTCCCTGTTGCCCAGCCTGGTTCCAGCACGCCTGCTGTTTCCGGGTAGTGTCAAGGTCACTATGCCACCAATCCGTTGTCCTGTCGTCTTGCGGCCGGGTTAGCCAACTCTACGGTGCCTGCAGTTTAGGTGACTCCTATGTGGGCTGCGGGAACTGGCACTGAAGGCTGGATCTGTAGTGCCAATGGGACATGGACCCCCTGTAGGACTGTGGGTTTCGGTAACTGCGGCCGGCTTGCGGCCTGGCTACTTTGCTTTCAATGGGTACCTTCTGCTACCCACCCAGGTTCCAGCACTGTCTGCTGGTTCTCGCCAGAGCCTTTGGCCTAGGTGCCTCCATCTCGGTATCCGAGGTCCAGCACCGTCAGCTGGTCCTTGGTAGTGCTTTCTAGCACAGGTACCTCCTGCCTAGTAACCGTGGTCCAGCACCGTCAGCTGTTCCTCGGTAGTGCCATTGGCTCTTGTAGCTTTTGCTACCCATCTGGGTTCCAGCACCGTCAGCTGGTTCTCGGCAGTGTCTTTGGCACGGGGACTCCCTGTTGCCCAGCCTGGTTCCAGCACGCCTGCTGTTTACGGGTAGTGTCAAGGTCACTATGCCACCAATCCGTTGTCCTGTCGTCTTGCGGCCGGGTTAGCCGACTCTACGGTGCCTGCAGTTTAGGTGACTCCTATGTGGGCTGCGGGAACTTGCACTGAAGGCTGGATCCGTAGTGCCAATGGGACATGGACCCCCTGTAGGACTGTGGGTTTCGGTAACTGCGGCCGGCTTGCGGCCTGGCTACTTTGCTTTCAATGGGTACCTTCTGCTACCCACCCGGGTTCCAGCACTGTCTGCTGGTTCTCGCCAGAGCCTTTGGCCTAGGTGCCTCCATCTCGGTATCCGAGGTCCAGCACCGTCAGCTGGTCCTTGGTAGTGCTTTCTAGCACAGGTACCTCCTGCCTAGTAACCGTGGTCCTGCACCGTCAGCTGTTCCTTGGTAGTGCCATTGGCTCTTGTAGCTTTTGCTACCCATCTGGGTTCCAGCACCGTCAGCTGGTTCTCGGCAGTGTCTTTGGCACGGGGACTCCCTGTTGCCCAGCCTGGTTCCAGCACGCCTGCTGTTTCCGGGTAGTGTCAAGGTCACTATGCCACCAATCCGTTGTCCTGTCGTCTTGCGGCCGGGTTAGCCGACTCTACGGTGCCTGCAGTTTAGGTGACTCCTATGTGGGCTGCGGGAACTGGCACTGAAGGCTGGATCTGTAGTGCCAATGGGACATGGACCCCCTGTAGGACTGTGGGTTTCGGTAACTGTGGCCGGCTTGCGGCCTGGCTACTTTGCTTTCAATGGGTACCTTCTGCTACCCACCCGGGTTCCAGCACTGTCTGCTGGTTCTCGCCAGAGCCTTTGGCCTAGGTGCCTCCATCTCGGTATCCGAGGTCCAGCACCGTCAGCTGGTCCTTGGTAGTGCTTTCTAGCACAGGTACCTCCTGCCTAGTAACCGTGGTCCAGCACCGTCAGCTGTTCCTCGATAGTGCCATTGGCTCTTGTAGCTTTTGCTACCCATCTGGGTTCCAGCACCGTCACCTGGTTCTCGGCAGTGTCTTTGGCACGGGGACTCCCTGTTGCCCAGCCTGGTTCCAGCACGTCTGCTGTTTCCGGGTAGTGTCAAGGTCACTATGCCACCAATCCGTTGTCCTGTCGTCTTGCGGCCGGGTTAGCCGACTCTACTGTGCCTACAGTTTAGGTGACTCCTATGTGGGCTGCGGGAACTGGCTCCGTAGTGCCAATGGGACATGGACCCCCTGTAGGACTGTGGGTTTCAGTAACTGCGGCCGGCTTGCGGCCTGGCTACTTTGCTTTGAATGGGTACCTTCTGCTACCCACCCGGGTTCCAGCACTGTCTGCTGGTTCTCACCACAGCCTTTGGCCTAGGTGCCTCTATCTCGGTATCCGAGGTCCAGCACCGTCAGCTGGTCCTTGGTAGTGCTTTTTAGCACAGGTACTTTCTGCTTAGTAACCGTGGTCCAGCACCGTCAGTTGGTCCTTGGTAGTGCCATTGGCTCTTGTTCCTTCTGCTACCCATCCGGGTGCCAGCACTGTCTGCTGGTTCTCACCACAGCCTTTGGCCTAGGTGCCTCCATCTCGGTATCCGAGGTCCAGCACCGTCAGCTGGTCCTTGGTAGTGCTTTTTAGCACAGGTACTTTCTGCTTAGTAACCGTGGTCCAGCACCGTCAGTTGGTCCTCGGTAGTGCCATTGGCTCTTGTTCCTTCTGCTACCCATCCGGGTGCCAGCACTGTCTGCTGGTTCTCGCCACAGCCTTTGGCCTAGGTGCCTCCATCTCGGTATCCGAGGTCCAGCACCGTCAGCTGGTCCTTGGTAGTGCTTTTTAGCACAGGTACCTTCTGCTTAGTAACCGTGGTCCAGCACCGTCAGTTGGTCCTCGGTAGTGCCATTGGCTCTTGTTCCTTCTGCTACCCATCCGGGTGCCAGCACTGTCTGCTGGTTCTCGCCACAGCCTTTGGCCTAGGTGCCTCCATCTCGGTTTCCGAGGTCCAGCACCGTCAGCTGGTCCTTGGTAGTGCTTTTTAGCACAGGTACCTTCTGCTTAGTAACCGTGGTCCAGCACCATCAGTTGGTCCTCGGTAGTGCCATTGGCTCTTGTTCCTTCTGCTACCCATCCGGGTGCCAGCACTGTCTGCTGGTTCTCGCCACAGCCTTTGGCCTAGGTGCCTCCATCTCGGTATCCGAGGTCCAGCACCGTCAGCTGGTCCTTGGTAGTGCTTTTTAGCACAGGTACCTTCTGCTTAGTAACCGTGGTCCAGCACCATCAGTTGGTCCTCGGTAGTGCCATTGGCTCTTGCTCCTTCTGCTACCCATCCGGGTGCCAGCACTGTCTGCTGGTTCTCGCCACAGCCTTTGGCCTAGTTGCCTCCATCTCGGTATCCGAGGTCCAGCACCGTCAGCTGGTCCTTGGTAGTGCTTTTTAGCACAGGTACCTTCTGCTTAGTAACCGTGGTCCAGCACCGTCAGTTGGTCCTCGGTAGTGCCATTGGCTCTTGTTCCTTCTACTACCCATCCGGGTGCCAGCACTGTCTGCTGGTTCTCGCCACAGCCTTTGGCCTAGGTGCCTCCATCTCGGTATCCGAGGTCCAGCACCGTCAGCTGGTCCTTGGTAGTGCTTTTTAGCACAGGTACCTTCTGCTTAGTAACCGTGGTCCAGCACCGTCAGTTGGTCCTCGGTAGTGCCATTGGCTCTTGTTCCTTCTGCTACCCATCCGGGTGCCAGCACTGTCTGCTGGTTCTCGCCAGTTTCTCAGCCTTCTTGTACCTTCTGCTACATTTCCAAGATCAAGCTTTTTGAAATTGTCTTTGGTAATCCTTATTGATCTCCATGACGATGACCCTGATGATGACGACCCTGAAGACCACACCAAAGAAGACCAGAAATATGACCCTAAATAATAAGACCAAGAGGACAAAGAACATGAAGACAACCACCAAGATACAGAACAAAAGACAGAAGAACAAGAAGCAGAAGAAGCAAAAGCAGAAGAACAGAAAGCAGAAGAACATTAAGCATAAGACAAAAAATCAGCATAGAAGAAATCAAAATTATAAGCAGAAGAAGACTAAGCAGTAAATGGGGGTGAGTCCGTTCCTCCTCGTGGTGCCCCTGGAAAATGCCTGCTGCTGCAGGCCAAACTGAACGCGGACAAATCCTGTTGTAAATCTTTTGTGACAGGCAGAACGTAAGGTGTAATCTTATAACTTTTATAGATAAGTACTACAGGAATGCCTGTCACCATAAGAAAATGAAGAAAAAGAAGAATAGGAAGAAGATGAAGAAATAGCATATGAAAATTAATAATAGCTCAATAAGAAGGATATGAAGAATGGAAAAAAAAAATAATGGGAAGAAGGTGAAGAAGAAGAAGATGAATAAGGTGAAGAAAAAGTTGATGAAAAAAATGCTACTGCTGCGGATCATGAAGGAGAAAGTGTGGGAGAAGTACAAAAGAAGGTGAAGAGCATGGAAGTTGCGAAACATACATATCTGACTAAATATAAAAAAGTTAACATAGTCAATATCTTTTTAACTCCGAACGTCTTGAAAAAAAAATTGGAATTAATGCTATGCCATGTGATTTGAATAAACCACTATGTTTTTAATGTCTCCTCCACCTCCCACAATACATTCTACATGATTCTTATTTGTTTTCAATTATGTAGAATTAGCCAACAAGGAAATAAAGGCCTTTTTTTAATTCCGATACCGGAAGTCCCATTGACTTGAATGGGACTTCCGGTATCGGAATCGGCGATACCTGATATTTTTTTCGTATCGGGCGATACCATCCGATACGATATTTTTGGGTATCGAACGGTATCGCTCAACACTACTCATCTGTCATTACCTAGCAGCGGTGTAACACCTACTGCACGGTGGACCCCGAGCGGCAAACGCACTTTATTATTTATTTTTATTTAATGCGTTCCGCCGTTCCTAACAGGAAAAGAAGATGTTGATTTCAGCAAAAAGATTCTTCATCATTGCTAGTTAACAAGTGGAGGTGAATAACACTCGCTAAAGATGGTGCACTATTCCAAGGGCTTTCTTCACAGAATAGCAAGTAGTACGCATTAGTCTGTATTACCGCTGGTGTAGTTTAATGCAAGTGAACTGGTTTCCCTCAACTGAGACAGAGTTACTTACCACTGTTGCAAAAAGGAGAAGATAGCCAATACAAAGGGGAACAGAGAAGCATATTTCTGTGAGTCAAGAGTGCATGTGCCAAATAGAAGAGCTTAGCTGCCCATAAGGGGTAAGGGGATAGCCACATTAGAGAGAGTCTAAATGCTAAAGCCCTAATGTGAAGACGAGTGCCACATCAGAAACGCCGAGGAGACTTTTTTCTCTCACGTTTCCTTGATCTCTCTCTTTCTTTCTCTCTCACTTTTTAGGGAGAGGAAAAGATATTGGGCTGGGTGGCTGTGAGTTGGGAATGGGGGAAAGTTAGGAAAAGATGTTATTTTATCATAATTTTACATTTTTTTGCATGAGATTTTAAATAGAGGAATTTTTACTTTTGTTATGCTGTTTAAAAATATTAGACTGGTACTTGAGTAAGAGGGACTGATATGTGGTAATGCGAGAGAAGTCCACAAGATGACCAAACAAGCTACAGTAGTATATTGCATCTGTGTTAGTAAGGCTGTTGTTGGACTCTCTCCTGTCTGCTCACCTTCTACGATCCCTGAGTGGGAAAACCAGTGTTCCCAAAGGGCCATTGTAGCCTATACGCTTAATGCTATTACATAAATAATTACAGATAATAATGTAATAATAATATTTCCACCTAGAACATATGTCCACGGGGGTAGATAGTCATATAGTCATTGGGGTAAAGGAATTATTTGAGATTGGAAAATGGGTAATTTTTTTCGTCCATGAAAAGCACCACTTCTGCGCTTTGCCTCGTATTGCTACTTATCCTTACTTAAGTGACTGGGGCTGAGCTTCAATACAGGAACAACTCCAGGACAAGAGTGGCACTGTTTCTTAAAAAGCAGTGCCTTTATAATATTCTCATGTAAAGCCTAAATCTAGGTTTTTTTTCGGGCTCACTGTTTTATTGAGCGGGAAGATTATTACAAGTGTAGAGTGTAGGAATTATCTCTCAATGTTGGTGGTCTTCAAAAAATAAAATTTGAATTTGCCATATAAAGACATGATAATATTGTTGGAGACATTTCCCTCTCAGGTTTCTCTAGAGACTGTTTTTAGATCTTTTTTTCTCACGCAAAAGATCCAGACCTTACATCAGAATACAATACATCAAGACATCTAACCCAGAGGGAACCGTGTAGTCTTTTTTGTGCACACGGGAAATGCGAGGGTGATGGCCAAACATCTGAAATTATCATTTGGGTATGACAGTGAATCTACAAAACATATAAAAATAATTCTATATTTTCCCATCATTAAATGCATACTTTAATTCATTTTATTTCAAAGACTTGTAAACATGAAACCATTTGGACATGCATATGCCAAGAGAAGTTCAAAGAAAACTTCAGACAAGGGAAATGATGAGGTCACTGTCCAGCATCTCCGCACTCTGTGTGGGTGGAGTGAATGAGTTGGTAGACATGTATATGATTCATATTGATAGCATTGGCCATCCATCTTAAAAAGCAAATGTTTCAAACTAACTGTCCAAGCAATTCTGACATTAAATAAATCTTTCCAGCGCCTTTTAAACTACCATTATGTACGTTCTTCATGTCTATGGAAGTAGTATCTTCAAAACAGCACTTAACTCCTTGACACAGGGTCATTCCTGACTTTTTCTCTATCACTTAAAGACCTTCTGCACTATCTGCAGGAGATGCTCCTCTGACAGAGATAGTGTTTGGCTTGTCTGCTGGCATGTTTCACACAACTGATCCATTTCAGTCCTGTTCTCCTTGTTCATGGCACTGCTTTGATCAGTGACATGTAGGAAAAAAATAGAAAATAAAAGACATTGTCTCTGATGAAGATTAGCCTGCTGTACACTAAATCATGCAGGTCAGCCACAAAAGATCTGCAATGAGCAGTGAAAAGCCTTCAAGACCGATCTCCACTAAGTGATTGTGACATTGAAGATTTATGTCACCTCCACTCATCCTATTAATGTCTTGTAGGGCTTTCTCTGTGATATCTCAAAGTCTTTATTATTGTCCATAAATTTCATGTCAGAATGTTTATGCAGCGAATAACTAAAGAGAGAGTGGATTATAAACCATATATCTTCAGATGCTTCCTTCTGCAAACAAAAGAAACTTTTTATCTTCAGAAAAGTAATTGTCATCATCACCTTTGAGCCTCAGGAATTCTTAAAATATTTATCACATTCATTAAAATATTATGTCTTGAACATCTCTTACTGTATGTATTTATGTAATTATATTTATTTTGACTGTAAATGCGGAAGGAAAAGGATGAAGGGGATAATAAAATTGGACATATTAGAGTTAGGATTTAACAATCCGAAGTATTATCCGACGTTTCAGAAAAATAACTAGAATATAGATTAGCTCAGGGTTAAGCAACTAATTTTCCCAAGGGGTCACATGATAGACTGTTGCTGTTGTGGAGGGTCGAACCAATAGGTTGCAGTTAATTCTGTTCAATATTAATGTATTATTTTTAATTATTTTATATTATTTTATATTAATATTAATTGTAATCACTTAATATTGAGCAGAATTAAGTATGCTGTCATCCCCCTTTATAGGGTATGAGCCCGCACGCAGACCCTCTATATGCAGCATAAGCCCACAAGCAGCCCCCAATATATTGTTAACACACATAGCCCCTCCATAGAGCCTCCACATAGCTCCCTGAATTCAGTGTGAGCACCCACATATTTTCTCTATATACAGTACGAGACCCCCACATAACCCCTATATGAAGTATGAGCACCCACATAGCCTCTCTACTTACTATGAGCCCTCATATAGCCCTGTGTATACAGTATGAGCTCCCACGTAGCCTCCTATATACAGTGCAAGCCCCCACATAGCCTCCTCAATATATACTATGAGCTCCCTCATAGCCTCTTAAATACAGTAGGAGCCCCCACATAGCCTCCTATATACATGCAAACATCCCATACACATATGAAAAAACAAACAAGCACATACTCACCTTGCTTCTGTTCTCCTTTCACACCCTAAAATTGTGTTTGCTTTTGCTGCTGCTGCTTGATATTGAGTACTGCTGCTCAGCTTACTTGTAACCAGAATACCCAAATCCTTTTGTTCTTTAGTCCCGAGTATACTCCCATTTAATGTATATATATATATATCAAAATTATGATCCAAAAAATGTCATGTGCCAGATAAATACATATAAATCCCATCTGTTTCACCAGTTTATCAAGTGCATGAGAAAAGTGAACAGAAAAAGCACAAGGTTTTTTTTTTTAAATCCAATAAATTGCAATTTTTATTAAATATTAATCACTAATAATCAAGCTCAAATAAAATATAAAACAAATTCATCAGATGTGAGGAACACTGATGGCTAGATACACCTTTATAGACACTTTGCCTGTATTAATAGATTGCAAATAGATGATATTCAAATATCTCAAATGTAAAAGAAGAGGGGTACAGCTGTCTATAAATGATCATCATAAAGCAGGATAAGAACACCATTAAAGAGCCTGTGCTGAGGTAGAAAAAAAATGGCTGCCTGAGTCCAGCATCATCTATGGGATACCCACATGCTCAAATTACCTAAAATGGGATTCCCTTATTGTAAGGACAATAAGACGCCAAAAGAATCCTGTTTGGAATTACATCACTGCAAATGGCATTTATACAAACAAAAGTGCAGGCTGGCATACCCTCAAAGCCATACTTACAAAATGTGTGGTGTCAGTGCCGTGTCCCTCCACCCCGATGCGTGTTTCGTCCACACTTCTTCAGGGGCCTGCTGTATATACAGAAATAGGATTACTCTGTCCTAGGTACATTACTCTTCATTTATCTACATTACATCTCATTTTCCAAATTTTTTGCCCATTCAGATATCTTATCCAGATTGTTTTTAATATTGTAATGTCAAGGGCAGATTTTAATATCCTGAATAGTTTGGTGTAATCAGCAAATACTGACACTTTACTTTCAATCTCATCCACAAGGTCATTAATAAAAAGGTTAAAAGAATTGGTCTAGCTACAGATCCCTGTGGTCCCCCCTGCTGACTACCATATTTTTTGGACTATAAGACACACTTTTTTCCTCCTGGAATGTGGAGGAAAATGAGGAGTGTATCTTATAGTACGGATGTACGTGCTCTGTCTGTGATGGGGAGGTGGGGGAGCGGTTTCGGCAGACAGGGGGTCACAGAGGCAGGAGTCGGTGGCTGCAGCTAACTTCTGTGCCGCTGCTAAAGAGAAATTAATATTCACTGTATTCCATGCCCATGGGCATGGAGGGCAATGAATGTTCATTTCTTTTTGGCATCCTGGTATGATTGGCCACATCCCGTTCCTGGCATGATTGGTCCCATCCTTTTTCTGGTATGAATGGCCCCATCTCGGTCCTAGTATCCATGGTCCCATCCTTATCCTGGTATGATTGGCCCCATCCCGGTCCTGGTATGCATGGCCCCATCCTTATCCTAGTATGATTGGCCCCATCCCGGTCCTGGTATACATGGTCCTATCCTTATCCTGGTATGATTGGCCCCACCCCAGTCCTGGTATGCATGGTCCCATCCTTATCCTGGTATGATTGTCCCCATACCGGTCCTGGTATGCATGGCCCCATTCTTATCCTGGTATGATTGACCCCATCCCAGTCCTGGTATGCATGGCTTTATCCTTATCCCTTATCCTGGTATGATTGGCCTCATCCTAGTTCTGGTATGAGATGGTCCCAGTCTACACAGTTAAGCTCTTCCTTTTTTTTTTTTTGAATAAAGCTTTCCTAAAGTTCCAGGTTTTTGCAATTCCACTTTGAAATGTTTTATTGAATATTACATTGAAACTTACCATATTATGGTTGCTGTATCCCAAATGTTCCCTAATGTGCAGATCTGAATTTGTATCTGGTTTATTTTATAGCACCAAATTCAGCAGATTATCCAGCATTGATGTTTTATATGTCTTCACAACATGATTCATACTTAAAGTGGTTGTCCAGTGGATTAAAAACTTTTTACAGTCAGCTAAGTAAATAATAGAGGCTACAGTAATAATAATTGACCCCTCGCAGTTCTGCTGCGACTGATATGTCACCAGTCTCTACTTCTCGCTGGAGCAATAATTTCACACTACATGAACAGGTGACTGTTGCAATAAATTATCTATTGAGTAGGAAATCATCAGTGCAGCAGGGAGTAAAGACTGGCAGTAGACAATGCTGCAGTGGAATTGCTTTTTTATTTTAATCCGTTCTGACTTCTGAGCATTCTGTAAAAGGATTTTACTCAATTAATGAATCATATATTACATGAAAGTTGATTACTAGAGACAGTATGTAACTCTGTAAATGGCTAAAAAAAGGAACATTTCTCAAACTCTTCAGTCTATTCTTTATTGCATCAAATGTTATTCTACAGCAAAATGATCTAAAGCATACTTCTATACTGTACCTTATGCACCTTGTGACTAAGAAAGAAGAAAACATTCTCTTTGATGGACAAGTTGGCATAATCATTACATCTAAACCCTATTAAGTTAATTTAGGAGGAGCTGTACTATGAGTTCTGGAAAAACAAGGCACTATGTTATGCACGTCGTTATGGAAACACTGTGCCACAGTCGGGGAGACCCTGGAAGGGCGTACCTGAGCCCAAACAGCATAACTCGGTATTCATAATGACTGTCCCTGGTGTTGAAAGCCGTCTTCCATTCATTTCCTCAACGTATCCGGAAAAGATTGTAAGCTCTTCGCAGATCCAGCTTGGTAAAGATCCTAGCATCTGTAACGGGGGCAAGGGTGTCAGTCATGGCGAGGGACTTTTTAACTCTTCCACACCCTGACGCTCAGCTACTGTAAAATCAGAATGTCTATTTTGTAATGTGCGGTGTGTGTGCAGTGCTTCACTCACTTGAGGCTCAGCATTCATCTCAGAAGACAGGGTTCCTTTTCTGCTCACGCACACATAAATATTGTCCTAGTCTCTGTTCATTTTTTGCAAAACTTTACTTAATTCGTTCAAACTTGCAGCAGTTACAGTTAAGTATTTTCCACACGACACAGAAACTTCCTTCTCTAGACTCTCCCTTATACTGTCTTCTGTGGTACCCAGTACCACAGCTAACTGAGATGACAGTCCTGCTTCTTCCAGGGGCTCCCCGTTCCTCTTCCATTCAGGAACGTCTCAGGAGTTGCCCAAAAGTCTCGCCATTTGATCCCTCAGGCTGCCCATTCCCACTTGTTTCCTGTCGACAGTTTCCATCTTTTCTGTATTATTATTATAATTAATAATGTCACAAAATGTGCCTTCCCATTCATCATGGCTGGTCTCCTACTTCTCCTACTAATTTGCCTGGCCTGCCCGCAGCATATTGGACTAATGCGGACGTCTTCGACAAGAAGAATGCTGAGACCTTGCCACATCATAGGCCGTATGACTACCTGATTGACCTCATGCTGGATACCTCACCTCCACGAGGCTGAATCTATCACCAGTTCCAGGCTGAGACTCGTGTTATGTCCGAGTATATAGAATAGAATCTCGCTAGGGGATTTTTCTGGAAATCCTCATCTCCGGCAAGAGCTGTATTTTTCTTTGTGAAGGACAGCTCTCTGCAACCCTGCATTGACTACACGCGCCTTAACCAAAACATCATAAAAAATAAGTACCCCCTACCCCTGATCTCCGAGCTGTTTGATCGCCTGAAGAATTCCACAGTCTTCACGAAGCTTGACCTATGAGGGGCATACAACCTGGTTTGAGTTCACCAGGGACATGAATGGAAGGTGGCTTTTAACACCCGGAATGGCCATTACGAGTATCGCGTTATGCCATTTGGACTCTGTAATGCCCGAGTCGTCTTCCAAGAACTGGTGAATGACATCTTTTGTGACCTGCTCTATACGTATGTAATATACCTGGATGACATTTTGGTATTCGCTCCTGATCTGCCAACACGCAGGAGGGATGTTCACCAGGTTCTACTAAGATTAAGAACTAACCGTCTCTACGCCAAATATGAAAAGTGTGTCTTCGAACAATCCTCCGTTCTGTTTCTGAGATATATAGTTTCTGAGACTGGTCTGAAGATGGCTCCCGAAAAGGTATCCACCGTCATGAAGTGGCCCCATCCAGATGGTCTTAATGCTATCCAGCGGTTTCTCGGGTTTGCGAATTATTGTCACCAATTTATTTCATATTTTGCCACTGCTCCTATTTCTGCCCTGACCCGCAAAGGAGTCAACCCAAAGGAATAGACTCCTGAAGCAGAAGACACCTTTGTATCCCTTAAGCAGGCATTCTCCTCGGCTACGGTGCTGTATCACCCAAACCATTACAAGCTGTTCTTCCTGGACGTGGGTACATCTTCCACATGGGCTGGAGCCATTTTTACTCAGAAGTCTTCATCCGGTCACATGGTGTTCTGCGGCCTTTTCTCTAAACTCTTCTCGGCACCAGAATGTAATTACTCTATTGGCGACAGAGAACTGCTTGCGATCAAGCTGGCTCTGGAGGAGTGGTGGTACTCGCAGGAAGGAGCATTGCACTCTGTGGTAATTTACACTGACCACAAGAATCTGGCTTATCTACAGTCTGCTCAGCATCTTAAAGCCCTCGTCACACACAGTGATCTCGCTAGTGAGATCGCTGCTGAGTCACAAGTTTTGTGACGCAACAGCGATCTCACCAGCGAGATCGCTGTGTGTGACACTGACCAGAGCTCGGCCCCCCTGCCGGTTATCGCTGATCGTCCTGAAATGGCCAGGACATTTTTTTGATCGCTGGTCTCCCGCTGGCCAGCACGCATCGCTGTGTGTGACAGGCGGGAGACCAGCGATCAGTGATCAGCGCGCTGGTAACTAAGGTAAACGCAGGGTTTCTAAGCAGCGCGCAGTGCTTAGAAACCCGATGTGTACCTTAGTTACCAGCGCGCTGATGCAGGGATCTGGTAACCAAGGTACACATCGGGTTTCTAAGTGACGCGCGCTGCTTAGAAACCCGATGTGTACCTTAGTTACCAGCTCCCTGCATCAGCGCGCTAATAACTAACGTACACAGCGACGCGCCTGCTCGGCGTCGCTGGTGCTGATCACTGGTGAAGCTGCCTGTTTGACAGCTCACCAGCGATCATGTAGTGACACACCAGCGATCCTGACAAGTTGATATCGTTGTCGGGATTGCTGGTGAGTCGCTATGTGTGACGGGGCCCTAACTCCCATCAAGCCAGGTGATCTTTGCTCTTTGCTAGCGTTAACTTCACACACCACTTTCGGCCGGCTGATAAAAACGTTAAGGCAGTCTGCTCCCTAGCAGCATATCTCCACGGATTTCATCACGGATCTGCCAGTGTCGGATGGATATACCATCCTCTGGGTGGTAGTGGATCGTTTCTCCAAGGTGGGTCATTTTATCCCACTATCCGGTCTTCCATCTGCGCCAGTACTGGCAAAAGACTAATTTTCAAACTCCTTGCAAATGTTGTCCTTGGTGGGATTTGAACCCAGAATCCCAGACTGGCACAGCTGCGATGCTAACCACTTAGCCACCATGCTCTCCCTAAGGTCCCCTCCCTGATGATGATAGGGGAACAAAGGATCCAGAACTTTATAGTTCTGGCTGTCCAATCCTTTTTTTCTCCAGGGGATAAGCCACTGGCAAATGAGTCTGTGTGGCCATGTGGATGCGTTCAGTTTTTGGTGAGTTTTTTACCTCAGTATTTGAAATCCACATGCAGGAGTGGGTGATAAATACAGAAGTGATGACACATTTCTATTATATTTTTCCTCTGATTCTTCCACTCCTGGTTTTGGCTTACAAATACTGAGGTAAAGAACTGACCAAATACTGAACATGTGCATGTGGCTTTAGAGGCTCTCTCATAGAATAAAAAAGGAGCACTAGGCTGAGCTAATGAGTATGGAGAGTTTATGTCTTTCTGTTATCTTCAGCTCTTAGACAATTTAAAAGATAGATTGGTTGCTATGAATAATATGTCTGACAACCTTATACTGTGTGCACAATTACTATGAAAGTGAGTATATTGACCATATCATCCTTTTTATGCAGATTTTCCAACTTCAAGTTGTATAAATTTGAATGCTTATTGTATGAAGTAGATCAGGTGATGTGCATTTGTGTAATAAAGGAGAGTGTGGCCTGGGGATATCACTGCCCTTTATCGATGTGTGCAGAAACATTAATGTAGGCCAAAAAAGAGATTTAACTGTTGCTGAAAAGTAGAAAAAAATTGTTAAAAATCTTACAGAGGGATGTAGCACTCTTGAAATTGCTAAGATATTTGGTCAAGATCACAGAACCATTAAAAGTCTTGTTACAAAATAATCAACAGCTCACAAAAAACTTGTTGAGATAAAAAATTACACAATATTTACTAAAGATTTGAAAAGAACTAAATGTGAAGCAACCAGGAATCCAATTGTGACGACACAGTGTCAATCTGGCTATTGGTGCAGGGGATAATTATTTTTAATTATGCCAGACGTACCCTTTGTTCAATAAGTCAAGGGACACGAGCCATTGTTTCATGTGAGACTATCCGATGACTCTTGTTGTATGATAATTTGTGAAATGCCTGCTGATTACATATTGCATCAGCCCCTTGCGGTGAATTAGTCTATACAACTTGGAGGACAAATATGCAGTCTAATTGAACAATTGAACGATGAAGGATTACTTCCCACCACCTTCATTCAATCCTGTGGGAGAGTGCCTTAATAAGAGCTGTGGGATATAAAAAGGGTCTACCTTTGTCTCCAGACTGATTTTACAGGACATCAGCCCAGGAACCACGGCTACAGCTGGTGGAATATAGATCTGCTCCACTGCCCATCACTGAACCAATGAATATGTTTAGAGAACCGGAGTTGGGACAATCAGGTTACCTGGTCACAAACCTCACTGTATTCGGTCAGCATCCTAAGCTTGACACTACCTCCTCTCTGTGGATGCCTGCATAAACCAAAGTCTCACAGGTTAGGGTAGTTGGCCCTGGATGATCCGAAGTTTCAGAGGTTGTAATCCCCAACGAGCTAGCAGAAGGGAGAGACTCTGACATTTGCACCATCTCGTGCACTTGCTGGGAATGTACTATATGTGGTTGACAGGTGGTAATCCAATAAAGTATTACCATAATGTGTTACCCTCACCCTGTGCTGTCTAAGTAGTATTCTGCCAAAGGGAAATAGTACGGGTGTTCAGTGGGATGATCCCTGGCTCGTGCAGTCTTTCTAAAGACAGCCAGGCCATCAGATGAGAGCACCCACTGACCCTCATGTCTCTACACCATTATCCTCCTGTGGTGTCATATCCTAGAACAGCAACCTTCCTGGAGGGCCCAAACGTACAAGGTATTCAGTGCTCAGAGACATGGAAAGGTAAGGTAGGCTGAGACCCGACCACCACTGATCAAGACATATAAGAGAAACGTCAATTCTGGGCCAAAAATAATCTGAAGACAAATTTTGAAAGGTTTTATGGACTGATGAAAGGAGACTGACTCTTTACGGAAAAAATGGAAGGGACCATAGCTGGATCAATTATGGGCAGAGACAGCCACTTGGTATTAATAAAGATGAGCTAACTGGACCTTTTTGGATTGAAGATTGACACAGAATCAACTCCCTCACCTACTGCTAGTATTTGCACTGTAATTGTTCAGTAAGAAACTATGAATCTTTAGCAACCAGTTTGTTTCAAATGATTCTGCTAAATACCATAAATTGACACTATTATGCATAACTGGTGTATAGAAGATAACCATTCAAGAATTCTCCAAAGATGTGTTGCAACTTTTCTTAGGAGTATTTAAAAGCACAAGGCATTTGGCTCTTACTCTGTAAAATTAACAACAGTCAGTCAGAATATATCATAAAAATGTCATCTCCGGCCAATAAATAAGGGTGGAACCCTGACAACAAACTTTAACTGTATAAAAATTAACTTAAAAATAAATATCACAATAAAGCGTGGAGTATTTTGTGCTGGCGATCACGTGTTTGATTGCTTATGTTTCCTCTGTCCTTTTTGGACGAATGAATTTACTAAAATCATTCTTTTGTCAGCTTAAAAGATTAGAACAACTTCAAAGAAGCCAATAATCATTTATCCTGTGATTTTTGCACTTGTTTACACTTAACAATGATTGGAAGTGATCATTTTGATCGACAAACCATTTTGGAGCTTATTGGCCAGTGTAAACATCACTTATATGTAAAAGAAAATATTGCTATTGCTGAGTCTCAAAAAATTGTGACTAACACTGCTGTTTGTTTCCAGTCTGTTCAAGTGCTTACACATTTTTATTATTTGTTCACAGTTCGCACAAAGAAAACTATGGCCTTGTTGACAGACTCTTGGCAATGGTAGATAGATATTTGAGTTCCAAGCATAACGCAAAGGCTTGAGAACATTCTGTCTGGCGTGTTAAGTATTGTGTCTTACACCATTTTCATAAAATTTAGAATTTATACTCGTCATCAAAACCTAGCGTGCCATGAAAAAGCATTCATACCCCATGAACTTTACCACAATTTTTTTCATGAAACACCCACAAATGTAAATGCATTATACTTTTTTTGAGTAATATATCAAACACAAAGTAGCAAGTATTTGTGAACTGTAAATTAAATGATACATGGTTTTCCAAATATTTTACACATATAAATATGAAAACTGTGATGTGCATTTGTATTCAGCTCCCCAGACTTAATATTTTCTAGGACCACCTTTCACTGCAATTACTGATGCAAGTCTTTTGGGGCATATTTCTACCAGTTTTACGCATTTAGAGGCTGAAATTTTTGCAATTTTTCTTTGAAAACGAGCTCTAAGGCCGGTTTCACAAGTCCTAATATTTCCGGTACCGGAAAAACGGTGCCGGAGATGTCCGTGTGTCCATGTGTCAGTTTGTCACATTCGTGTGGCATCTGTGTGCTATCCGTGTGTCTGTGTGTACCATCCGTGTGTGATCCGTGTGCTGTCCGTATGCTGTCCATATGTCCGTGTATTGAAACAATTTGTTTCAATGTTAACCCTGTGACTTTTAAAACGCACACGTATGGCACACGGACGTCATCCGTGTGCAGTACATGTTTACACGGACCCATTGACCATTGACATGTATGGATCCGTGTGATCCGTGCTGTCACTCAAAAACTGACATGTCAGCGTGGTTTGCACACGGACATGCGGTCCGTGAAAACACGCTGACATGTACATCGACCCAGTCATTTGACTGGGTCTACGTGTGTCAGTGTCTCCGTTACGTGAGAAAACTATCACCACACGTACCGCAGACACTGACGTGTGAAACCGGCCTATCTCAGTAAGGCTATTGTTGACATGTCCAGTAATCATCCATTAAGCTGGAGTCACACTTAACGTATAAAAATACTGTCTGTTTTACACGGAGGAGAATCGCAGAAATGTTCCCTGAACAGTGATCCGTATGTCATCTGTGTACAATGCGAGGATGCGATTTTCTTGCATCTAAGCATCCGTGTGACATCCGTATGGAATCCGTACGGCAATATTTTCTCACCGGCTTGCAAAATGGACATATAATGGATCCATGGCCTCTAAAATTTGTGAAAACATATATACAGTCTATATATATTTATATTTCATACAGAGCTAGATAGCAAAATAGCCGATAATTCAATTGTCGGCATCTGTAAAATCATTACAGAACGCGACAGGATATGAGACATGTGTAAGGGGCTGACATTGCTATAGACAGCAGAGACATGCTGCCCCTTTAAGAGACAGCACCCCCTTGGCTGATGCGATGATGCATTCTATTCTACCCTTCAAAAGACTGCTTTGGTTTGCTCTTCCAGCTATGGAGAGGCTGTTTTCCCAGTGAGTGTTTGGAGCTGGGAGTCTGCAGGAGACTGACGTGAGGAGAAAAACGTGCAGCTTAGAACTAACTGAACTTGTGGGATTGTGTATACCCTTCTGGGGATAACAGAGGTGGTTTTCTTGTGTTGCTGTGAGGAGCCACAAAGATCTACAAGGAAGGAATTCAGAAGAGGGAGTTCACCGTTTCTAGGAACATGTTCGGGATCTTCACACAAGGACAAGACCACGTTGCACAGAGCTGCCAGGGAGGACTTTGCATCATCTTGCAGAGAACTGCAGGGGGCCCCCAGGAAGGAACTGAGACACCAACTTTACCGTGAGTGTTAACCGCATGTGCGCACATGTTTAGGGCTTAGGATAGGCTGCAATAGACACAGCAAGGTAGCCGTACGGCTGGAGTAGCAGCGGCCAGTCAGGCTATAGTTAGAGTAGCAGCATACTGCACTTTATTGTATTGTTTTGCCTTTTGAAAGAATACACTGATCTGTAATAGTTGGTGCTCTGTGCCATTTGTATGGCCCAGCTAGAGAATATCACTTTTGTAAATTGTTTTATGTCATTGCATACCTCTGTTTACACTTTCCTAACACTGCATTCCTTGCCTGTAAATAAATTAACCCTTTGTTGCTTGCACCTCATCTTGTGTACCGTAGTGTCCCTGCATTGTGCTGGTCCCCCGGCCATCGCTTCAAGTGGCGCAGCGAGCAGGGTGACTATCACCAAGATGCAGGCAGAAGGCGGCAACGGCGAGAGTGCTAGTGTTAGTGGGGATGCTGTGGGCATTGGTGGAACCCCTGCAAGGACACTCCCTATGGGCACCATATTTAGTGTGCTTCCAAAATTTGATGGCAATAATATGCCCCTGTCTGATTGGGTGTCCCGGCTGCAAAGCGCCCTGAAGACTTATAACATCAGCACAGACCTTGATGTGGACATTGCATTGACTGCTTTGGAGGGAGAGGCCCGTAAAAACATCTGTCTACAGCCGGAACTCACCCATAGTACCCTGAATGAGTTAGTGAAATTCCTGGAAGAGATCTACGGCGAGACTGCTAGCGTGGGACACATCCGCACCAAATTTTTCTCTAGACTGCAGCAGGAAGAAGAAGCGATCTCTCAGTATGCGACAGCACTGAAAGAAGTGTTGGCAGAAGTGTAATGGAAAGAGATGGATGGGCTCGGTGGCTTGGGCTCCACAGACCGGATACTCCAGGAGCAATTCATTCTGGGACTTCACAACACATCCTTGAGGAGAGCACTGTCAGAATGGGTCCATGTAGATCCGACGCTTTCATTCCGTCAAATCCTGGCAGAAGCAGTGGCCCGAAGCAAGGAAGACAGTTACGCGTATGGTGCCAATACCAGAGGAGACCCAAATCATCAGGCGCTGGTCCAGGTAGTGCACGACTTGCAGCAGTTTCTTGTCAGTATGCAAGATAAATTAACCCGGATGGAGCAAAGAATGGGAGAACAACAGTCTGTCTCAACGCACTCATATAACCATCCTTCGGCCCAACCTTTAAGGGGTCAGTGGGTGCAAACTCCCCCCAGCCAGGCATCAGAGGCACGAAGACAGGCTCGGGGTGCCCCTCGGCGAAGAGGAGGCATCCAATGCTGGGAATGTGGAGGACAAGGGCACCTTGCCAGGGACTGCCGGAATTATGCTCAAAGCCAGCAACAGCCGCCATTAAACTACCAACCCCCACAGTAATGCTGCACTCTGTGAGGGGAAGCAAGAAGAGAGGCCGCTCCTTATCATAATGAACACCTGATTGGTGGGAGTCCCATCCTGCGTGCTGAATTTGAGGGCGTTCCAGTGCATTGCTTGATAGATACCGGTTCACAAGTGACAACGATGCCAGAATCATATTTCAAACAGCATTTTCAAGCCCTGGCTAAGCCAGAGAAGGAGACATTGATCTGGTTGTTTGCTGCCAATCAACAGCCGATTCCGGTCACAGGGGTCGTGTGGATGAATATTCGAATCTGTGGGCAAGAAGTAGGAAAGAAAGGGATCCTGCTAGTCCCTGAGCCAATCAAAGAAGATGTGCCTGTAGTACTGGGAATGAATATCCTACGAGAACTCGATCAGATAATGTTCACCAAACGGGGTCTCAGTTATTGGAAGAGGGCTGCCACACACAAGCCTACTCAAGAAGCCCTTCAGCGATTGATCCGTGTCTGTGGGACAAAGAAGAGTGTGCCGTCTTATCAGGCGGTAGGGGTCATCAGGGCCCCTGGGAAGGAGTCTGTAATCCTGCCTCTCCAGTGAGAAAGTATATTACACATTCCAGTGGGGACTCATCGCAACTGTGACGGGCTGGAGGTGATATTTCAGCCTGTGGTTGGCGGAGGAGCGGACCAAGAAGTCATGATAGCTCGTACGATTGCTGTGGTCCAGCGAGGACACGTCCCCTTAAGAGCTTTGAACGTGGGCCCCGGGGAAGTCACCTTGCCCCGGGGGACAGATCTGGCCCGGGTGTACCTACACAAGGGTGAAGTGGTGAGTCAGAAGGAGATGTCTTTATTGCCGATCGAAGGTGTGGGGTGGACCCTGGCAGTCGCTGCGGGGTCCAAAGAGAAGCCATCCACCGAGTGGAATGGGCAGATCATCCTTGACCAAATGTAAGTGGATGTGAAGGCTCTTGGCCCTGAGCATGTGCGGGCGATAGAAGCTATGCTGCTGGAAAATCAGGCCGCATTCACCCGTCAAGCCGAAAATTTTGGCTGTACCGAAGTGATCACACACGAGATACCGACCGGGGACGCTCATCTGATTCGAGAACGATACCGGCAAATCCCACCCAAGATGTACCAAGAAGTGAAGACATTATTGAGGCAGATGCTGGATTCAGGAGTCATGCAGAGTAGTCAGAGCCCTTGGGTGGCACCGGTGGTGCTCATCAAGAAGGATGGGACCATCCGGTTCTGTGTAGATTACAGGAAACTCAATGCCTGCACTGTGCGAGACTCATATCCATTACCCCGCATTGGGGAATCCTTGACAGCATTGGGGAAAGCCAAGTACTTCTCCACCTTGGATCTAGCAAGTGGCCGTGGCCGAGAAAGACAAGGAAAAAACTGCCTTCATCCTCCCTATGGGATTGTTCGAGTTTAACCGGATGCCCTTCGGGCTCTCCAATGCTCAGGGCACCTTTCAATGGCTGATGGAAAAGTGTTTGGTAGACTTAAACGTTGAGGCTACCTGGATCTATCTGGATGACATCATTGTGTTCTCTGCCTCGTTCGAAGACCATCTTGCCCGGCTTGGACAGGTACTCGGAAGACTGCGGGCTCATAACCTGAAGGTGAAGCCAAAGAAGTGCCACCTCTTCAAGAGAGAGATCGAGTACCTGGGCCACATAGTGTCACAAGACGGAGTTCTGCCGTCACCAGAAAAAGTGGCTGCTATCCAGAAGTGGCCAGTTCCTTGAACCGTGCGGGAACTCCAGGCCTTCCTTGGACTCGCCGGGTACTACTGACGGTTTGTCAAAGATTTTGCAAAGGTGGCGGGTCCTCTGAATGAATTGCTGAGGGGGACCGCCGGAGTGCTGAAGACCCAGTGCATCCCCTGCGACCAGAGGCGATAGGAGGCCTCCCAGGCTATAAAGAATGCTCTTACTTCAGCACCGACTTTGGCCTATGCGATTTTGATCAACCGTTCCTGTTGTACACAGACAGTAGCCTTCATTGACTTGGTGCAGTACTTTCCCAAATACAGGATGGACATGAGAGAGTCATCGGGTATGCCAGTAGGTCCCTGCGAGACAGTGAAAGAAACCCCCATAATTACAGCTCGTTCCGGTTAGAGCTCCTGGCCCTCGTGTTGGCCATGACAGAGAAGTTTGCGGGCTTCCTGGCAGCGACCAAGATTCAAGTTCGAAAGGACAATAATCCCCTGGCCCACCTTGAGAATGCTAAATTGGGGGCCTTAGAACAACGGTGGATGGCTCGCCTGGCCAAGTTTGACTTTACCATCCGTTATCGCTCTGCTAATGAAAATGCAAATGACGATGGCCTGTCATGAGTGACGGTGGAAACTCCAGTGGGGGATCTCGATGAACAACTTGAAGAGGAAGAAACCCCAGACTTCTGTAAGTTCAAGACCCCAGTGGTTGTGGTCCAGTCAAGTAGGGAGGCCTGCGCACTACCCTGATCTCTGGGGAGAAGAGTGGGGAAATGTTCAAGATGAAGACGGAGGGCTGAGACAGATGAAATGCTGGGTAGCGCAGAAGCAGAAGCCAGGCAAACAAGAGAGAGATAGTCTGGACACTGAGATGAAGAGTGTCTTACACCAGTGGGATAGGCTGGAGGTGCAAGAATCGGTGCTATATCACAGGAGGCAACAGCCGAAAGATACTAAAGTAAGGTGGCAGGTGGTCAATCCCAGGAGGAATAGCCCAAGAAGTGGCTAAAGATGCCCACAAATTCGGAGCCCACTTCAGGTCCACAAAGACCTATCAGTGGTTACAGTGGCATGTGTACTGCCCCCCGGTTGGAGTCCGTGTTAGAAGAGGTTTGCCGGCAATGTCGGGTATGCAACCTCATTAAGAGTACTGAACAAAGGGCACCCATCCAGACCATACATACTAAGGAACCGCTAGAAGTCATTATGATCGACTATCTCCTCGTGGGACACTCAGCTCGGGGTCCACAGTACTGTTTGGTGATGACCAACCATTTCTTCAAGTTTGCGGTAGTCACTCCGACTAGAGATCAGACCTCCGAGTCGGCGGCGCGGGCCATCTGTCAAGACTTCATCAGAATGTATGGGTGCCCAAAGCGCATCCACTCTGACCAAGGTGCATGTTTCCAAGGCAAGGTGATGGAAGAACTGTATCGTTTGCATTGCAGCGAGCAGTCCCGGACCTTACCATCCTCAAGGCAACGGAGCATGTGAACGCATCAACCGAACCTTAAAATGCTGAGGACTTTGGAAGAGGACAAGAAGGCATGCTGGCCAGATTTCCTGCCAGAGTTGGTCTGGATCTACAACAATCAGGTCCATTCAGCCACGGGTTACACCCCCTATCTGCTGCTGTTTGGAAGAGCTGAACGAGAGATCATTGAATTGAAGTTGGAACAGCCAGAGGAGCTGATAGAGTGAAGCATCACTTCATGGGTGAAAGAACATCGGAAACGACTGCAAACAATTCGGGGGTTGGTGAGTCAGCAGCTACAGGACAAAGAACATACAGGCCATAAACTGATTCAAAAGATACTGCTCCGGCCCGGGGACCGAGTATTAGTCAGGGAGAAATACCCCAAGGGTAAACTAAGTGAGAGATGGGAAGTACAGCTTTACAAAGTCATCGAGCAAGTGTATGCTGACAGTCCGGTCTACAAGGTGCAGGTTGAGAATGGGGCGTCCGCCCCTAGAGTGCTCCACAGAAATATGCTACGGCCATGACGGCCTGAGGCCCGTTCGGTACCATTGCCGCCTGAAGGCGCTGCCCCACTTCCTGAACCTGTATTGCCTGCTAATGAAATTAATGATGAAAGGTGGACCGGCCCTGACACCGTGGGGGGTCCTCAGGCGCACAGAGAAGGTAACCTTCTGGATGTACCACTACCGCCACGTGACGACGAATCCCAAAAAGAACCTACTGCAACGCCTGCAGCAAGTGTTCCTCTGGAAGATAGTCAAGAGCTCCGGAGATCCCAGAGGTCTACTGCAGGGGTTCCACCAGTCCGATACGTAGAACAGTGTTCTCTGTCTATTTTACCGATTTTGTTGCCTCCTCTATAGGTGCTGTTCCCGCTTTGCAAGTTTATTCATTTCACTGCAACCTTGATGCTGTGATGGCTGAGGACGACCATCTTTAAGTAGGGAGGTATGTAAGGGGCTGAGATTGCTATGGACAGCAGAGACACGCTGCCCCTTTAAGAGACAGCACCCCCTTGGCTGATGCGATGGTACATTCTATTCTACCCTTCAAAAGACTGCTTTGGTTTGCTCTTCCAGCTATGGAGAGGGGAGGGGCTGTTTTCCCAGTGAGTGCTTGGAGCTGGGAGTCTGCAGGAGACTGGTGTGAGGAGAAAATGTGCAGCTTAGAACTGACTGAACTTGTGGGATTGTGTATACCCTTCTGGGGATAACGGAGGTGGTTTCTCTGTGTTGCTGCGAGGAGCCACGAAGATCTACAAGGAAGGAATTCAGAAGAGGGAGTTCACCGTTTCTAGGAAGAGGTTCGGTATCTTCATACAAGGACAAGACCACGTTGCACAGAGCTGCCAGGGAGGACTTTGCATCATCTTGCAGAGAACTGCAGGGGGCCCCCAGGAAGGAACTGAGACACCAACTTTACCGTGAGTGTTAACCGCATGTGCGCACATGTTTAGGGCTTAGGATAGGCTGCAATAGACACAGCAAGGTAGCCGTACGGCTGGAATAGCAGCGGCCAGTGAGGCTATAGTTAGAGTAGCAGCATACTGCACTTTATTGTATTGTTTTGCCTTTTGAAAGAATACACTGATCTGTAATAGTTGGTGCTCTGTGCCATTTGTATGGCCCAGCTAGAGAATATCACTTTTGTAAATTGTTTTATGTCATTGCATACCTCTGTTTACACTTTCCTAACACTGCATTCCTTGCCTGTAAATAAATTAACCCTTTGTTGCTTGCACCTCATCTTGTGTACCGTAGTGTCTCTGCATTGTGCTGGTCCCCCGGCCATAGCTTCACATGGTTTACATACAGTAAATCCGTTAGATTTATATATGTCCCTCACTAACAATGTTAGTAGTGTGTGTGTGTAAAATTTTGGAGCTGTAGGTGTTAAATTAAAGGATTAATTCAAGGAAAAAAATGGCGTGGGCTCCTGCGCAATTTTCTCCGCCAGAGAGGGAAAGCCAGTGACTTAGGGCAGAAATTATTAGCCTAGAGAGAGACCATTGTTTTTGGGTCCCCCCCCTGGCTAAAAAAATCTGCCCTCAGCCACCCCAGTACAGTGAACTAAATATTACTGATCATTCAGTGTGCATCTGACAAGGAATCAGCCTTTAAAACCAGGTATTTAAGCAAACATTTCGCCTGACTGTTGTTAATACTGCATGACACACAGAAAATGGACCCCAAGTTATATCACTAAATTTAAATAGAATTTGGCTTTCCTGGAAAACCACTTTACATGCCTACTACAGGAAATAATATAATGTATTCGCATACAAAGTGAAGTTTGATAACAGACTGCAAGTTTAGTGGTTATTCTCCCTTTAAAACTCTATCAGTTATGCATGAGAACAATAAAAAAGCATAAATCACAAGCGCTCTGCTCCTGTGTATTGATATGTAATTCAGCTGCTTTAAGTGATCGTTTCCTGTTGTGTGCTCGTAATCAAAACGTGTATAGATAACTGTTCTAGATAAGATAATGAATGTGATAAGAAACTTTTTACTCCCATTTACCAAGCTTAGCAGAGCAAAACTTTTCAGCATGTTGTCAAATGACATTTGTGCAGCATTTTTTTTCTGCACCAAAAAACCATATTGGTAGCTAGAAAAATGCTACATACAATACATGCATATTATGCAAACAGCAAGACTCAACTTACAATTGAAAAAAAGGAACATGTGCGTGAGATTTCAGAAATCTCATTGATTATGTTGGTAGTGTACCATAAAATGCTGCGTATACTATGCACCAAAAATGTTGTGCAAGGCTAAGTCCACACAGGGCGTTTTTGCTGCTCTTTTTTATGCTAATTTTTAGCTGCATTTGACAGTACTGGCTACGTCTATATCATTTCAGAAATCTCATGCATACAGCTAGTCTTTTTTGTCATCGGGATTTTGTGCTTTGTATGGTTTTTTGGACATAGAGCATATCACTTCTTTCAGTGTTTTTCACCCATTGAATTAAATGGAAAAAATGCACCAAAAACGCCACAAAAAACGCAGCAAAACCTCCGTTTTTGTCGCAGCTTCTTTCCTGCCAAGCAGTCAGGTTTTGCTGCAGAAAAAAACACCTAGTGTGAACTTAGCCTAAAACACACTGCAAAAAAGTCACGGGTGAACATACTCTAAAACAGTAGATATCTGCATTACTGTGTTCCCAGAATGTATCCAAAAGAAACATGCAAATTGTTTCTTTAGTTCTCGCAACAAGCTGTGATGAGTAGAGATCTGAAGAGTTGTAATTAGTGTTGAGCATTCCGATACCGCAAGTATCGGGTATCGGCCGATACTTGCTGTATCGGAATTCCGATACCGACTTCCGATATTTTTTCAATATCGGAAGTCGGCATCGGAATCGGAAGTTCAAAGTTGATTGACAGCCTGACGTCATCATGATGCGCGGTGTGTGCGCATCATGATGCGCCGTCATTTCGGTCCTTCCGGGGGTCTCTGCCGGCCTGCCGGGGGGCTGTGCCGGCCTGCCGGGGGGCTGTGTGGACTGCCCGGGGTCTGTACCGGCCTGCCGGGGGGCTGTGCCGGCCTGCCGGTGGTCTGTGCACCCTGTGGGGGTCTGTACCGGCCTGCCGGGGGGCTGTGCTGGCCTGCCGGGGGGCTGTGCTGATGTCCGGGGGGCTGTGCTGATGTCCGGGGGTCTGTGCAAGCATCGTCCGATGGGACTACAAGTCCCATCTGGCGATGCCTGCTACCATGACAGTGATTGACACATTAGCCAATGATGGGACAGTAGTAGTCCCATCATCCGGCTAATGTGTTAAATGTTAAAAAAAAAAAAAAAATACTACATACATACTACATGCATGCTACATACATACTACATGCTACATACATACTACATACATACTACATACATACTACATACATACCACATATATACTACATACATACTACATACATAACACATATATACTACATACATACTACATACATACTACATACATACTACATATATACTACATGCATGCTACATACATACTACATGCTACATACATACTACATACATACTACATGCATGCTACATACATACTACATGCTACATACATACTACATACATACTACATGCATGCTACATACATACTACATGCTACATACACACTACATATATACTACATGCATGCTACATACATACTACATGCTACATACATACTACATATATACTACATACATACTACATACATACTACATGCATGCTACATACATACTACATGCTACATACATACTACATACATACTACATGCATGCTACATACATACTACATGCTACATACATACTACATATATACTACATGCATGCTACATACATACTACATGCTACATACATACTACATATATACTACATACATACTACATACATACTACATGCATGCTACATACATACTACATGCTACATACATACTACATATATACTACATGCATGCTACATACATACTACATGCTACATACATACTACATATATACTACATACATACTACATACATACTACATGCATGCTACATACATACTACATGCTACATACATACTACATATATACTACTTGCATGCTACATACATACTACATGCTACATACATACTACATATATACTACATACATACTACATACATACTACATGCATGCTACATACATACTACATGCTACATACATACCACATATATACTACATACATTGAAGATTGTGAGCCCTCGCGGGCAGGGTCCTCTCTCCTCCTGTACCAGTTATGACTTGTATTGTTTAAGATTATTGTACTTGTTTTTATGTATACCCCCCTCACATGTAAAGCGCCATGGAATAAATGGCGCTATAACAATAAATAATAATAATAATAATAATAATACTACATACAATACATACATAGACATACAGTACATATAACATAGAGTAACATACTTACCAATACTTGTCACATTGTTCCCCGAAGCCATTGTCTTTTACGGAATAAATATTAACATAACAAACCACAAAAATACTCACCCACGATCCGAAGCAGTCCACGAGTGTGTCCCACGACGATCTTGGGTAGAGAACTGCAGCATCAGCTGTTGCTGCCGTTCTCTACGGGCTGCAGGAATCCAATGACGGAAGGTAGGTATCCTTCCGCACTGTATTCCTCCGCCACTTAAAAAAAAAAAAAGTCCCTAGTCTCACTTTATGCCATTGCTGCGTGGGAATTTCCCACACAGCAATGGCATAAAGTGAGACTAGGGACTTTTTTTTTTTTTAAGTGGCGGAGGAATACAGTGCGGAAGGATACCTACCTTCCGTCATTGGATTCCTGCAGCCCGTAGAGAACAGCAGCAACAGCTGATGCTGCAGTTCTCTACCCAAGATCGTCGTGGGACACACTCGTGGACTGCTTCGGATCGTGGGTGAGTATTTTTGTGGTTTGTTATGTTAATATTTATTCCGTAAAAGACAATGGCTTCGGGGAACAATGTGACAAGTATTGGTAAGTATGTTACTCTATGTTATATGTACTGTATGTCTATGTATGTATTGTATGTAGTATGTATGTAGTATATATGTGGTATGTATGTAGCATGTAGTATGTATGTAGTATGTATGTAGTATGTATGTAGTATGTATGTAGTATATATGTAGTATGTATGTAGCATGCATGTAGTATATATGTAGTATGTATGTAGCATGTAGTATGTATGTAGCATGCATGTAGTATGTATGTAGTATGTATGTAGTATATATGTAGTATGTATGTAGCATGTAGTATGTATGTAGCATGCATGTAGTATATATGTAGTATGTATGTAGCATGTAGTATGTATGTAGCATGCATGTAGTATGTATGTAGTATGTATGTAGTATATATGTAGTATGTATGTAGCATGTAGTATGTATGTAGCATGCATGTAGTATATATGTAGTATGTATGTAGCATGTAGTATGTATGTAGCATGCATGTAGTATGTATGTAGTATGTAGTATGTATGTAGCATGCATGTAGTATGTATGTAGTATGTATGTAGCATGTAGTATGTATGTAGCATGCATGTAGTATGTATGTAGTATGTATGTAGTATATATGTAGTATGTATGTAGCATGTAGTATGTATGTAGCATGCATGTAGTATATATGTAGTATGTATGTAGCATGTAGTATGTATGTAGCATATATGTAGTATGTAGCATGTAGTATGTATGTAGCATGCATGTAGTATATATGTAGTATGTATGTAGCATATATGTAGTATGTATGTAGCATGTAGTATATATGTAGTATGCATGTTGCATGCATGTAGTATATATGTAGTATGTATGTTGCATGTAGTATGTATGTAGTATGTATGTTGCATGTAGTATATATGTAGTATGAATGTAGCATGTATGTAGTATGTAGTATGAATGTAGCATGTATGTAGTATGCATGTTGTATGTATGTAGCATGTAATTTTTTTTTTTTTTTTTACATTCAACACATTAGCCGGATGATGGAACTACTACTGTCCCATCATTGGCTAATGTGTCAATCACTGTCATGGTAGCAGGCATCGCCCGATGGGACTTGTAGTCCCATCGGACGATGCCTGCACAGACCCCCGAAGCCTGCACAGCCCCCCGGCAGGCCGGCACAGCCCCCCGGAGCCTGCACAGCCCCCCGGCAGGCCGGCACAGCCCCCCGGCAGGCCGGCACAGCCCACCGGAGCCTGCACAGCCCCCCTGGCAGGCCGGCACAGCCCCCCGGCAGGCCGGCACAGACCACCGGAGCCTGCACAGACCCCCTGGCAGGCCGGCACAGCCCCCCGAAAGGCCCGTACAGACCCCAGAGAGGCTGTACAAGGGAAAAACAGGATTTTTCTTATTCTGATACCGGAAGTCCCATAGACTTGAATGGGACTTCCGGTATCGGAATCGGCGATACCGATACTTTTTTTTAAGATCGGCCGATCCATTCCGATCCGATACTTTGAAGTATCGGACGGTATCGCTCAACTCTAGTTGTAATGAGTAGAGCTCTCCTGCACAGTGTTCTACCCCATCATAACCCTAAAAATTATATTATTTCTGCATTCTCATGTGAATAGCCTCTAAAAGTTTTTTTCGATGAAAAAGTCAGAAATACAGCAAAATTGCCAGGTCTTTGATGGCAGCAACATATAATTATTGTGTAGAGTGGCTTCTGTTGGACACTACAGATTGGCTCCTATTAAAGAAAATAGGAGGAAACTTGTGGTATGCAGGAGCGGCAATGAAACACTGTTCCGCGCCTTACGCTGTGTACATGGGGCTGATGCCTGAGGTGATGACTGCTGATCGTGGGGTTGCCAAGTGTCAGGCCCAAACTGATCTGATGTTGGCGAACCCTGTAAGTGAAAAGGAAGAGAAATCTGTAAATTAAAATATTTGCTATATAATGCTAATTCCCTCAAATGAGTAAAAACACAGTCAGATGGCCGTATAAATCCGATTGAGATTGGAACGCAGTGCATGGACTGGCCGGCGGCTCTCCTGACCAGAGCATGACAGTTTCATGTATTTCTATGCATATAAACAATATCTTCCAAACTAGAAACAATAATGGCTACTACCATGGCCATATGCCTGGAATAGTTGGACAAAATGAATAGTCAATAGTCCACATGGACACTCTTTTACAGTTATTTCCTACAATAAGCTTGAAACTAAGGTCTACCAAAATAAGAATCTCATAAAATGTTTCTTAGCAAACAAAAACAGTTAAAATCGATAGCGAAAAACACAGGTGTTCATGGCTACAGGTCCACTCAATATAACAGGCTAGGATAGGTAGGATCGTTTGACAGTAGAATACAGATATTGTATGGTATCATAGTCTCACACAAGGCTAATTCCTAATATCTAGACCATAAGTGAATCAGGGAAAGTATAAGTGTCAGTGCATGGATAGCATATCTATTTCCACTATAAGAGTGTTTCAGATATGGCAATTTAACAGATACCCACTATATTAAATCACTACATTAAATCAGGCACCCTGCCTACTCTCTATGGTGTGGACAGGGGTATGCACACTATGAACCATTGAGAAATATATTAAGCATTATAAACAAGAATCATCTTATCCATATTTGACCTGTGTGGACCAGCTGTGCCTGTAGCCCCAACGTGCGTTTTGTGTGGGCTTCCTCAGAGGGGCTGTGATGTATTTCTATGCAGCATTCCCGGTCAGGTCGGGAGAGCCGCCAGCCAGTCCGTGCATTGCGTTTCGATACTGCTCTAATTTATACGACCCCCTTAGAACATAAAATAAAGATAATGTTGAATTAATAATAGCTATAAGTAGGCACCACATGGGCATCTTATAGTCTTACAATGCCACTATGTGGGTACAGTAGGCTTATTCATATTGAACAGACCACTACTACTTCCATTTCTCACTTCACACTCGGTAATCTTATTAATATAACACATAGTGCCAATCGGCTTGGAAATGGGGAAATGGAAATTATTTTGGCTCAACATTAACAAAACATTGATTAATGACTTCCAGAATACATGGTTACAAGCTTCTTTACAAACAAAGCAGAGAACCTTTAAATGTTAAACTATATGCTTTACAGAAAAGCATCAAACATACTTGTGAATCAAGAAAGCAACAGTAGACGACATGAATGGGACAAGGTAGTATCTATGTTTATGTATTTTTTAGCCCGCATATTATTATGTGCCTGGGCATCACAGTCATTTTTATGTTAGACATCGTCAATTGTAAAATTATACGCAGCAGGGTTCAAAGTGTGGTCATGTTTGAAAAGAAATTTCCCAGATATGCTTTTGGTATAACAAATCATTCACTAAAGGAAAGCTCATAAAATAGCATTCTATAGCTCACTAATTGTCCAACTAATCAGTTATTTCAAGCAAAAGGCTGAAAATGAAGGCAAGAAAATCAAATCACTAAAGGAACGATTTACCTCCTGCTTCCAATTCCATGTGTTTCATGATAACCACCATAACTGGTGCTGTACTGGTAGAACTTCAGCTGTATGAATAGGTTTCTAGAAAAAAAAAAACATCTATAAATTTCTTATCTATCTTAATAATTGTACAATTTTTGTTTTCTCTAATTGCCTTCATGCTAAATATTTAATTTGATAATCTCCTGCAAAATATTTTTATTAGTAGCTACTGATACAGAATTATATGAGAATACACTGAAATTTTATTACTAATTACTTGGATATTTAGAAACATTGTTCAAGCACATTGCTGTACGTGCAGTTCATTGCCCAGTAACTAAATGGAGTAAGTAAACTGTAAAGCACAGAAGTCATTGAGAGAATACTTCTACAATCTTAATTACTTCCACTTGTTCAGACAATCCTTTCTCTTTTTGGAAAGGTTTCTTTCAAATAAATTTGTTACTGGACATTGTCTAAGAGACCTCCACCTAGCCTAGCCAGCCATTGAGACGAAATAATGCACACTGGGAAAAATGATGCATCAATTAAAGGGTTCATAAAGAACTTTGTTTATTTTTCTTATAAGGCTAAGAACTTACAGGCAGGAAGCCCCTAACTACCCAACTGTTCTAGCCCGCAATGATCTCTGCCTGCTGACAGTGATCATGGACTTTTCCTATCGACAATTCTCTTCTTCCCATGATCTCACGGCCACAGTGCAGCCCTTTTCTTCTGCTCTGCTCTGCTCTGCCAACGGTGCATCCCTACCAATGGTATGCTGATTGACAGTAGGTTTCTCACTGCATAACTGCAGGGAGTCAGCTGTCAATCACCATGACATCAGCAGTGATGCCCTATCAACAGAACAGAGCAGAAGAGAAGGTACTGCTCTGTTGATGTGATTTGGAAAAAAGCAGGAAACTCATTGTCTAAGCTGGTAGAGATTCTCTCCAGTCAGCACAGGCAGGTAGCTACCAATTACCTGCCTGCAAGTTCATAGTCCAATATGAAAAAATAACAAAAATCCCGAATCACCAATTTAACTTTCTTTGAGAAGGAAGAAATTTTTTATATCTAGCGCCACCTATTGGAGGGAGCTGCCTTCCTCCAATATATTGCATTTGAGAGACAGTTTTCTTTCTTCTGGATCAGAGTTAATTTGCATACCTATGTTTGCTTGTGTTTTGTAGTGTTTTGCTGCTGTGTTGACATAACCTATGTTTACTATGGCTTGTCTAAATATGCTTCCAATTACCTCCCAATGAATGCATACCATGTCTACCTCATATTTGTTACCTACACATTGACTTGCCCCAACTATACTTCTGGCTACTACAAAGCAACACTTCTTTAGCTGCATAAACACCATTAATGACCCCAGCTATTCTGACTATAACATTTTCAATCATCACTGTTATACTCTTATTTTTCCAGTGTCGATCGTGTGTCTCTTCTTTTTAGTGGATGGCTTTATCTGCACGTTTGCTTATTTGGTTACTATGGTAACTCAGCACGCACATTTGACATCATCTTCTAAAACCTTTTACTCCCCAGCAACATGCCCGCTGTCTTGGGGTCATACTTGATTCCGAGCTTTCATTCACCCCCCACATCCGATCACTGGCTCACTCTTGTTATCTGCACCTCAAAAACATTTCTAAAATTCGACCCTTTCTTACTTTCGACTCTGCAAAATCTCTTACCAATTCTCTTAATTAATCTCGTCCAGACTATGGTAACTCTCTACTAATCGACCTCCCTCTTACCAAACTCTCCCCTCACCAATCTGTCTTGAATGCTGCAGCCAGGATCATATTCCTCACCAATCGCTATACCGATGCCTCTACCTTGTGCCAGTCATTACACTGGTTAACCAATCACTCCAGAATTCAGTATAAACTTATCACCCTCACCCACAAAGCACTCTATGGCTCAACACCACCCTACATCTCCTCCCTCATCTCAGTCTACTACCCTACCTGTGCCCTCCATTCTGCTAATGACCTGAGGTTAACATCCTCAATCAGAACCTCCCACTCCCGTCTTCAAGATTTTTCACATGCTGCGCCAATTTTTTCGAATGCACTACCCAGATTAATTCAATTAATCCCCAACACCCAGAGTTTTAAGCGTGCCCTAAAAACACATTTCTTCAGACTGGCCTACGGCCTTCAATACATTAATCTAACTATCGCTGTGTTGTCCATTCAAAATATTTGCCATAACCAGGTTCCTCGTATCATGTTCTCACACGCTTTATGCATTTAATAGCCCTCTGTGTCTGTACTGTTACATACTTAGGCTGATAACATGTTCATGCAGCAACAGGAACACCCAATTCTTACATTATGGCTAGTCTGACCAATGAAAGCAATTGTTACCATCCACCTTTCATGTCTCCCCTTTTTCCTCATAGATTGTAAGCTTGCGATCAGGACCCTCATTCCTCTTGGTATCTGTTTTGCTCTACAGTATGTATTTATTGTTATGCTGTAATGTCTTTTATTTTCTGTACAAGTCCCCTCTAAAACGTAAAGTGCTGCGGAATATGTTGGCGCTATAGAAATAAAATTATTATTATTACCTTTTAAGGCAAACTCAGGCAGGGAGCAGATAGCTGCACATGCTGCTACCACATGCATTCTAAACTATAACCATTTCACAGGCTGAGCTTTGCTATACCTTGATTTTTTTTAACAATACTATGGTATCTTTCTCCCAACTCATCTCTGCTGTTCCAAGGTGCTGTCCACCCACTCAGTTCTGTTACATCAAGATATCTGTCTGCTTTCTCAACTCTGCTGTCTCAAGGTGCTGTCCCCACATAAAGTTTTGCAACAAGTTCTGCTTATTTGTCATGGAAGCTCTGCTGTTGAAAGATAATGTCTGCACATTTGTCTCTGATACAACATGCTGCCTCTCTGTTGTTCAGAATGGCTGTCTATACATTGGGATTGGTTAAAACAAGGTGAAAGTCTGCTATTTCAGCTGTCTGCACATTTGGCTCTGCTTCAACAAGATGCCTATTTGTCATCTAAACACTGCTGATTCTAGAGCTGTCCCTGCAATCAGTCCTATTTCAAGGTACTGTCTGCTTTCTCAGTTCTGTTCTTATAAGGTGGTATCTGCAAATAAAGTCCGTGGAGCCTCATTTAAGAGTCTCAAACACGGGACTAGCCAGATCTTCCTCCAGGGAAGGACCCAGCCAAGGAATGGCTCCTTTCGAAAACCACCATTACCACCATATTAAGTGGCCCTTTAAGTCAATATCCAGCTCTTTACAAGTTTACAGATATGACAAGGGAAATACCAAGGCCAGGTAACCATCCACAGACAGCTGTTTCGGAGTGTTGTCCCTCATCAGTGTGGAGTAGGATTCTGGCTAGGTGGGAGCAATGCCTAGTAGACCAACATCACAAAACAATCACTGACCTCAGGGAGACCAGTCAACGAAAACACTGCGGCAGCCGGCAAAGGTGCTCAAACACAGTGAAGATCTGGCTAGTCCCGTGTTTGAGACTCTTAATTGAGGCTCCACGGACTTTATTTGCATATTCGTATTTCCCAGGGAGCATTGCACCTAGGATTTCACTGTGTTTGAACGCCTTTGCCACAGTGTTTTCTTTGACTGGTCTCCCTGAGCTGAGGTCAGTGATTGTTTTGTGATGTTGGTCTACTAGGCATTGCTCCCACCTAGCCAGAATCCTACTCCACACTGATGAGGGGCAACACCCCGAAACAGCTGTCTGTGGATGGATACCTTTTGCTCTATGGCAGGATGCATTATCATCTTGAAAAATGATTTCATCATCTCCAAACAACCTTTCAATTGATGGGATAAGAAAAGTGTCCAAAATATCAACATAAACTTGTGCATTTATTGAAGATGTAATGACAGCCATCTCCCTTTACCTGACATGCAGCCCCATATCATCAATGACTGTGGAAATTTGCTTACAGTTCGGTCACAGATGTAGACTCCAGTTTCCTCCCATCCCATTCATTCTTCATTTGTTTTGTTGTGCATTTCCTGTTTTGTAGACATATTGCTTTAAGTTTCTGGTCTTGACGCTTGATGTCTTCCTTGGTCTACCAGTATGTTTGCCTTTAACAACCTTCCCATGTTGTTTGCTATGGTCCAGATTTTAGACACAGCTGACTGTGAACAACCAACATCTTTGGCAACATTGTGTGATGATTTACCCTCTTTTAAGAGGTTGATAATCCTCTCCTTTGTTTCAATTGACATCTCTCGTGTTGGAGCCATGATTCATGTCAGTCCACTTGGTGCAACAGCTCTCCAAGGTGTGCTCACTCCTTTTTAGATGCAGACTGATGAGCAGATCTAATTTGACGCAGGTGTTAGTTTTAGGGAGGAAAATTTACAGGGCGATTCAATTATTTTTTCCCACAGAATTGAGTGACTCCATAATTTTTCCCCTCTGTTTGGTCTAAAAAACTAACCATTACTGACTACCACATTTTTTTATCTTGATTTCTTTTAGTGTTTCTTAAAGCCAGAAAGTTGTCATTTGAAATGGCTTTAGTTTTGTGCCATGTCTGTGATCTGCTTTTTTTCTACAAAATTAAACAACTGAATGAACATCCTCCAAGGCTGGTGATTACACAATTTTTGCCAGGGGTTGTACTACGTGGTGCAAATCACACTTGTGGTGTGGGCACAGATGAAGGACCTCTGCACAGTTCTGCACAAATGAAATGGCTACTAAGATGGTTAGCGCTGACGTTGCAGTCATCGGCATCTCTATTCCAGTCATCTACATGCTGGAGCACACTTTGAATAGTCTGTGGGAGGAGGTGGGGGTCCCAGAGGAAGAGTTGGAAGCACAGGAGGATGCAAAAAAGATAACAATATCTCAGTTTTCCATACTGTCAATCCACAGTTGGATGCCATGGGATTGTAGCTTACAGCGATCAAGGGAGGTCCAGACAAACTGTTAGTCAAGGTGCAGGAGTCGAAGAACAAATGGAGGACGAGGAGGAAGAGGTGATGGACGTGCAGCAGTCAGGAGATGAAGAGGGTAATTATTCCCTCTCTGTTGTCCGTGGTTGGCAGGAGGGGACAGAGGAAACAATCTCCTATATAAACTGGGTCCTGGCTGGCTCTCACTGTCAAAGCTATCTCATGCTGCATGCTGCAGGTTAATGTTGGTGGTTATTAGAGTAGGTAGTTGGTGGATTTATCTGGGTCTGTTGCTTGGTTTTGAGTGTGTTATAATTTTTTTACTACTTTGGTTTAACCCCATCCTCTAGTTCATGGTGCATCCCTCTGTTATTTGTGTGTGTATATTTGTATGTTTGATATTTTCCATTTCCCCTGTTAGTATTACCTTGTTAGTTACCTTGCACAACCCTGTTGAAGATTGGCAGACTCAGGAGGTGGTAAAGTGGAGTGAGTATTGTCAAGGACACTGCTTGGGCACTTGACTTGCAAGGGTGGATACCCAGTCTGTGCCTAAATACCTGTCTGACTTTAGGGATGTGTTCTCAGAGCAGGAGTGCCAAGAAATTCCTCACCATCATCCTTATCACTGCGCGGTTAATCTTGTTCCTGAGGCCAAACTGCCTACTCTAAAAACAGACTATATAATATCGCTGGTCCAGAGAGGAAGGCCATGAAGGACTATATCATGGAACGTTTGGCAAAAGGTCATATCAGAACATTCTTATCCCCCATTGCTGTGGGCTTTTTCTTTGTAAAGAAAAAAGATGGGGGTTATGCCCCGTCTAGATTTCCTCTAACTTAATCAGATCACAGTCCGGGATCCATATCTGCTCCCTCTCATCCCAAATCTCCTTAATCAGATTGTAGGCGCAAAATGGTTTTCTAAACTGGATCTCAGGGGGGCCTATAATCTCATTCGTATTAAAGAGGGGGATGAATGGAAAGCAGCATTCAATACGCCTGAGGGACACTTTGAGAAGCTTGTGATGCCATTTGAGTTGACGAATTCTCCCGCCATCTTTCAGCACTTTGTAAGTGACACCTTTAGTCATCTGGTTGGTAGATTTGTTTTAATCTATCTTGATGACATATTAATTTATTAATATATTAATTTATTCACCTGACCTTGAGTTACATCATGTACATTTCAGGCATTTCTTACAGATACTCAGAAACAATAAATTATTTGTCACACCAGAGAAATGTATGTTCTCGGTAGAGGATCCCTTTTCTGTATTAATGTCCACTGGTTTTCACATGTATCCAGCAAATGTCCGGGCAGTGCTGGATTGGTATATGCCTTAAGATTTGAAAGCATTACAAATATTTTTGGGTTTCACCAACTTCTACCGTAAGTTCATCAAAAACTTTTCAGTAGTGGCCAAACCTCTGACGGATATCACCAGGAAACATACTATTTCAAGTGGCCCAGTGCAGTCAGGGAGGCACTCGATACCTTGAAGGAGTATTTTTCATCTGCGCCGATTCTCATACATGATGTCACTCAGCCTTTTAATGTAGTCTAAAGTTGGGGGGCTGTATTGTCATAGGGTGCATATCCTTGTAAATGGCATCCTTGTCCATACTTTTCTAAAACACTGTCATCTGCAGAGAAAAATTTTGACATTGGTAACAGGGAAACTCTTGTCAATCAAGTGGGCCTTTGAAGGGTGGCGTCATTTTCTGGAAGAGGCAGTTCATCCAGTTATGGTAAACATGGATCATAAGAATCTCTTATATCTAGAGTCTGCAAAACATCTAACACCTCGACAAGCAAGATGAGCATTTTTCTTTACCAAGTTTAACATTTTTGTTACATATAGGCCAGAGAACAAGAACATTAAGGCAGATGTTATTTTTGCAAAAGGAGGATCTACGAAATATTAATGTCACTTTTATGTTGAGGTGCCCATACTTTTGCAGCGGTCAAATTTTGTTTAAATGCAGATGGCACATTTTCTGTTAGTACAATAAACCTCATTTGAATCCAGAAATATAACTGAGTCCATCAGTTATTAGATATATGAAACTGAAATAGCTGTTGCAAAAAACAAAATTGTTATAAAGAAAAAAGGTTAACGTTAATAGGTGTGCCCAAACTATAACATATGACTGTAAGTGATCCCAGTGGGAATATCCCCCCGGCTACTATTATGATGGTGCCCACTTGACCTTCTTTTTTATATATGTTAATGTTTCCTGTTATGTTGCAGTAATTTAGTTTGGCCACTAGAGGTCACTTTGAAACAAGAGGAGAAATCTCTGGAAACAGGAAGTGTTTTTGGAGATTAGAGCTCCTGAGTACAGCTGAGCGAAACGGGTCGGTCAAATTCAAAAATAGCAGACTTTAGCTAAAGTCGGGTTTCGCCGATCGAAACCCGACCATAGCGTGAGGTCGGCCATGAGGTCGCCGAGCAGAACGCCAAAGTTGCGTTTCAAATAATGCTTCCAGCGCCTTTTCTCAGCCAATGATGGAAGACGCACACTGTGGGCAACGCGATGACATGCGCAGCGGCCACCACCATCTTAGAGAAGGGCATTGAAGCGATTGGCTGGCTTTGTGTGGCGTAACAGTGGGTATAAAAGGCCATGACCGCCATCTTACTTCTGCTGATCTTAGAATAGGGAGAGGTGCTGCTGCTGCTGATTCTGAATAAGGAGAGCGTTAGGCAGGGAAGAAGAAATAAAAAAAATTGCTTCTGCTGATAGCGCTTTTCACTGTACAGTTAGTGTGCCGTGAAAGGGGAAGATTTTTGTTGTGGGCAGCAGCGCTGGTGGTGATTAGGCTGCCTTTTAATGCTACCTGCTAGCTGCATTGCTGTGTGCACACTGCTGTTCAAACTGCTTCTTTCAAAGCACTCCAACTTTTATTATTTTGTTCTGGTGAGTTACTGAGCGTTCATTTTTTCACACACAGTATAGTGGTGTACGCTCCTCACACACTACCGTGTACCGGCTGGTATCACGCACAAATAGAAGCTATCTGGGTGTGACTCTGGAAAAACAAGCTGAGGAGTTTTTCCATTTTTCCAGACTTATACCTTATAGAGCTGTCCGCTTTTCAAACAGTTTCGTATATCTGCTGTTAGATTACGGGCAAAACTAGACAGAGACAGCGTGTGTCAGTCCGTATACAAATAGATGGAGATTGATAATTTTCCATATAGACACCGTATAGTGGTGTACGCTCCTCACACACTACCGTGTACCGGCTGGTATCACGGACAAATAGAAGCTATCTGGGTGTGACTCTGGAAAAACAAGCCGAGGAGTTTTTCCATTTTTCCAGACCTACACCTTATAGAGCTGTCCGCTTTTCAAACAGTTTCGTATATCTGCTGTTTGATTACGGTCAAAACTAAACAGAGACAGCGTGTGTCAGTCCGTATACAAATAGACGGAGATTGACAATTTTCCATACAGACACTGTATAGAGCTGTCTGATTCTCAAACAGTATTGTATATCTGCCGTTCGCATTACAGTCACATCTATACAGAGTCAGTGTGTGTGTGTGTGTGTGTGTGTGTGACACTCCATAAATACACATACGGAGATTGTTAACTGCACAAAAAACGCATACAGCTGTACACTTCTGATACAGTTCTGTATATCTGCTTGTTGGATTGCGGTCAAATACATACTGTGAGAGCGTCTGTGACTAACAAAATATATACGTAGCTTTAATTTTTTTTTATACACCTTACACAGGTGGACGCTCCTCATACAGTACCATCTCTCTGCTGGCATTTTTGGTACATTTTCCCAAACATGAGGAAGTATGGTGGAAGAGGCCACGGACGTGGGCACAGCTGGTACTTATGGTGGTGGTGCATCGGCTGGTTCTGGCAAAAGCACAATAGCAGCTAAGGCAGGAGGTGTTGAGCCTGCGTCATCGTCTGGCCCAAGAAGGCCTGTAAGGTTGCCTTTTCTTGGAGTAGGAAAACCGCTTTTAAAGCCAGAGCATCAGGAGCAGGTTTTGGCGTACATTGCCGAAACAGCCACCAGCTCTATTGCCTCCTCTTCTGAACGTTCGAAACCTGCAAGCACTGAGTCGTCAGTGCAGGGTTCTGGTCAGGAAAAACACCTTTCCTTGTGTCCTTCACCCCCACCAAAAGTTAAGGATGCGGCAGCCCACACTTCAGATTACTCTATTGAGCTGTTTTCACATACCATGCCTGGGTTATCCAGTCAAATCCTGAATTCTCCTGTCGAAGATGAATCTGACATGGAGTGTACTGATGCAAAGCCACTGCTAGATGATTCTGCTGGTACATTGACCCAGAGCACCGCATTGCCCTCGCAGTCTATTGAGCCAGAATCTGACCCTGATGAAACTCAGGTGCCCCTTCGCGCATACTATACCACCTTACACGGTGACACAGAGAAAGGTAAAGAGGAAGGTGCAGATGACTTTAAAGAGGAGGTGATGGATGACCCAGTTCTTGACCCGGATTGGCATCCATTGGGGGAGGAGGGTGGCGCTGACAATAGTTAATATAAGGAGAAGGATCCGCAGCAGGCATTGACATCGCAGCAGCGGTTATCTGGCAGGCCCGTAGCTGTCCAAAAACATGGAAAAAAACTAAAAGAGTTGCAGGACAGCTTGGCCAGACAGTCAACTTAGCACAGTGTGCAAGGCCAGAAAATATATACCATAGTAGGAAGAGTGCAGTGTGGCACTTCTTTGTCCAAAATCCTACTGATGAGGCAAAGGTTACCTGTAAGAAGTGCGGAAGGACCATTAGATAAACAACTCAGAAATTTGAATACCAGTTGCATGCTTAGACATTTAATCAACATGCACTTGCAAGCGTGGACGGACTGCAAAACCTCAGGTAGCACATGTGCACTTGCTCCGACTGAAGGTAGCCAGCAATGCTCCATCGCTTCCCCCACTGTAAGACCACCGCCACCGTTAAGCACACCACCAGCACTAAATGTGGAGGTGTCGTCGCAAGGCCAAAGCACTCAGGGAATCACAATGGTTTTGCAACACAACACTGAATCTAGGCCGTCACCACCAATACCATCACCAACCCCCTCTCACTCCCTCCGGTCCACCGCTACTTCCCACATATGCAGCTCTCCAGTCCAGCTCACCCTACCAGACACTCTGAGTAGGACAAGAAAGTACTCATCCTCTCATCCGCGTACACTGTGTTTCAATTCCTACATTGCCAAACTAATCTCATTAGAGATGATGCCCTACCAGCTTTCCGCAAGCTCATGGCCTACGCTGTCCCACGCTATGACCTACCCAGTCGGCACTTCTTTTCTCGAAAAGTCATCCATGCCCAACACCTGCATGTGAAAGACCGCATTGTCCATGCACTAAAACAGTCAGTGAGTGGAAAGGTGCTCCTCACAACAGATGTATGGACCAGTAGGCATAGCCAGGGCCGTTACGTGTCCATCACTGCGCTCTGGGTTAATGTGGTGGATGCAGGATCCACAGGGGACAGCGGCGGTGGAACAGTGCTGCCTAGCCCATGGTATAGGAAACAGTTGGCTGTAGGCTTTCAACCCTCCTCCTCCTCCATCAGCGAAAGCTCGTCCACAGAGCGCAGTCGCATGAGCACTCCATCCGCAGCTGGCAGTGTTGCACACGAGGTGTCCCACTATCGAACAGCTAGTGGTAAGCGTCAGCAGGCTGTGTTAAAGATGATGTCTTTGGGTGACAACAGACACCCCGCGGAGGTACTGGCTGACTACTTGCAGCGACAAATTGAGTCATGGCTGGGAAGTCTACATCTTGAGGCAGGCAAGGTAGTCAGTGATAATGGCCGTAATTTTGTGGCAGCCATAGCCCGTGCAAAACTCACACACATACCTTGCCTGGCTCACACTTTGAACCTGGTGGTGCAATGCTTCCTTAATAATTATCCGGAGTTAACATCCCTGCTACATAAGGTGCGAAGACTGTGCTCACACATCCGTCACTCAAACGTCCAGTCCACTCGTATGCAGAAGCTGCAGCGATTGCTCCACCTCCCCAAGCACCGCCTAATCATAGACATTGCAAAAAGGTGGAACTCCACCCTGCACATGGTTGAGAGGCTGTGCGAACAGAGGCAGGCTGTAATGCATTTGTGGGAGGATACACGGGCAGGCAGTTTGAGGGAAGACATGGAATTGTCGGGTGTGCAGTGTTCAAAGCTGAAAGACCTCTGTAAAGTCCTTCAGTGTTTTGAGGAATGCACACGGCTGGTAAGCGCAGACGACGCCCTCATAAGCATGAGCATCCCACTTATGCGTCTGCTCATGCAAAGTTTGACGCACATTAAGGATCAGGAGTCTGCAGCGGAGGAGGAGGGAAGCCTAGATGACAGTCAGCCATTGTCTGGTCAGGGAACTGTCCTGGACCAGGTGGAGGAAGAAGAGGAAGAGGAGGAGGATGAGGGGGATGATTATTTTGGGCAGGAGGATGTTTCTCAGGGGGCAAGAGAAAATGTTGGCGTTCCAAGGTCAGGTACAGTGTTTGTGCGTGACTGTAGGGATGTGGATTTGCCAGAAAGTGCTCCTCCACCCAGCAGTGGCAGTTTAGCATTGACACCTGGAACATTGGCCCACATGTGCGATTATGCCTTGCGGATCCTAAAAAGGGACCCCCGCATTGCCAAAATGATAAGGGATGACGACTAATGGCTGGCCAGCATCCTCGATCCACGCTACAAAGGCAAATTACACAACATCATGCCACAGGAGAACCTAGAGATAATATTGGCTAACAAACAAGCAACTCTGGTAAACCGTTTGTTTGAGGCTTTCCCAGCACACAGCAGCGGTGCTGGTTCTCCCACGAGCCGTAGTGGGCGCAATGGAAGAGGTGTTCGTGTTGCACACAGCCGAAGTGGTGTTGGAGACAGGGGTTTAATGACCATGTTGTGGAATGATTCCTCAAGTACAGCTAACGCGACTGCTAATACTGCATTGATTAAAAGTGACAGGAGACAGCAGTTGTCAACTATGGTTACAAACTACTTCTCCTCCCATATCAATGTTCTCCCTCACAGGTCATTCCCCTTTGACTATTGGGCCTCTAAACTGGACACCTGGCCTGAATTGGCACAATATGCCTTACAGGAGATCGCTTGCCCTGCTGCTAGTGTGTTATCTGAAAGAGTCTTCAGTGCTGCTAGATCAATCCTGACAGAATAAAGGACCCAAAATGTTGAGGATCTAACCTTCATTAAAATGAACCATGCATGGGTTTCAAAGGATTTTGTCCCACCTTCCTCTGATGACACATGCAGTAGGTTGCCAGAAAACTGCCTCACTTTTGTCCTCCTCTTCCTCGGACTTGCCCAATTCTGCCCTTTGTAGCAGCTGAATGTCCAGCCAACACATGCCATTTTTTAAACCTCCCTAAGTGGGCTGCCAACATATGCCATTTTTTAAACCTCCCTAAGTGGGCTGTCCACCCACCCCCCAATGGCTGGGGTCAACACCTGGCGCACCCGAGCAAGTGCCGTTGCTCTGAACAGGTGGATGGGCCCACTGATGGCTGATGGCACTGGTACAGGGCCCCTCATAGTACAATACAGTGTCTCTGATGGTGGGGGGGCCCACTCGCCATCAGACACACCAGAGTACTATGAAGGGCCCTGTGCCAGTTGCGTCGACCATGAGAGTGCCACCCCTGCTTGGTCATGGCCACAGCACTTGCAAGTTGCAATACTTACCTCTTCCTGCTCCACCGCTGTGTAGTCTGGGCAGTTAAATCCTTCACAGGGACAGCCACTAGAAATTTGGTGTATTGATCGATGATGTTTAAGATGTAGCTATGGCCTGTCCTGCTGGCCTCTACCTTCAGATGATCAATGGCTACCATTTGTAATGGACGTCAACTTACAAGTGGATGCAGTGGTGCTTTATGATCACCTTTTACAGTTGTGATAGTCACAGACGTGTGACATTCCTGCCACCATTTTTCAATGTCTCCTCTCATGCCAATCGAATAGAATCGCCTACGGCCTGTGGCTTCTGTCTTTTGCACTCCAAAATGACCAGACACATCATGATAGGCAGTGAGGACCATGTCTTCATCTCTCCCTGTGATCACAATTTGATGGAGACGAGTAACGGTGATGTGATCCACGCTACTGCGATAAAGCAATCCTTTCTTCACAAATAACTGTTTTCGCTGTCTCCACAGACACAGTAATTGAGGGTCTGCATCGCCTCTGCAACATCTACCGGGAGGTTTTCCCGCGATGAGTAATTCCCAAATTTCTGCTAACACTCGACTTTCCGCCTGTACTTGTATCCATGTAGTTTCCAGTAGCGGAGAGTCTGGACTGGCTTACTGAGGTTGAAAATATATACGAAGATTTAAAAGTACCACAACACTGTATACTGTTGTACGCTTCGACTACCTTTCCCTTTTTCTACTTTTTAAATTCTGGTGTAGTACATAGTGAGTCTGTGAGTGTCTGTGTCTGACGCTGGAAAAATAGACAGAAATTTACAATTACCCCTAGACTGGATATACCTGGTATGTGCTGATACAGTACCTTTGTTCAAAATTTTGTATTAAGGTATCATCCATAGTGAGTGAGCATGTGTGGTTTACGCCTTCTATATATACGGTGAAGCGGAGATACCAATTTTTACCCTATACTCGATACAGCTTGTATCTTGTTATACAGTACCTTTGTTCGACATTTAGTATTACGGTCAAATCCATACTGAGTAAGCGTCTGACAGTGACTACGGGACTATGTATACAGAGGTTTAAATTGTACCCTATAATATATACTGTATACTTGCTATCTTGTTATCCAGTACCTTTTATACAACATTTTTTATTATGGTCAAACCCAGACTGAGTGAGCATCTGAGGGTGACTCAGGAAATATATACCGAGATTTCAAATTTGGCCAACACTGTATACAGCTGTACGCTTCTGATAAGGTAACCTTTTTAGCTATTTAGATTCTGGTGTAATCCATAATGAGCCTGTGAACATCTGTCTGCTACTCTGGCAATATACTAGGAGCTTTAAGATTACCCCAACACTGTATACAGTTTTGTGTTACATTACCCATTTACAGCTTTTCATATTCTTGTGTAATCCTTACTGGGCCTGAGAGCGTTTGTGTCTGCCTCCTGAAATGTATACGGAGATTCAGAATGTTTACACTATACTATATATACCTTGTATCTGGTGATACTGTACCCTTTTTCAACTTTTTATTTTATTGGGTAATCCATACTGAGCCTGTGAGCGTCTGTGTATGAATCATGAAATATATATGGAGATTTACTGTTATCCCTAGACTGTATAGAGCCGTACGCTTCTGATACAATACCATATATCTGCTGGTATTTTGGGTCCATTTTCCAAAACATCTGGAAGTATGGTGGAAGAGGATGCGGACGTGGGCGTGGGGGGCCACCTGGTACTGATGGTGGTGGTGGTGCATCTGCTGGTAGTGCCGCATCTGCTGGTAGTGCCAAAAACGCAATAGCAGCTAAGGCAGGAGGTGTTGAGCCTGCATCATGGTGTAGCTCTGGAAGGCCTGTAAGGCTCCGTTTTCTGGGAGTAGGTAGACTGCTTTTAAAGCTGGAGCATCAGGAACTGTTTTTGGCTTACATTGCTGAAACAGCCTCCAGCTCTATCGCCTCCTGTTCTGAAGTTTAACAAAATGCAAGCACTGAGTCATAAGTGCAGGCTTCTGGTCAGGAGCAACCCCTTTCCTTGTGTCCTTCACCCACACCAAAAGTGAAGGATGCGACAGCACACACTTCAGATTACTCCATGGAGCTCCTTTCACATACCATGCCTGGGTTAATTAAAAATAGGGCCCATCACATACTGGAGCACTCCAAATGGGGGACATCCAACACTGGAGCAGCATTTACAGGGCCCATTATACACTGGAGCATTAGAAATGGGGCCCATTATATATGGAGCATTATTAGGGCCCATCATACACTGGAGCATCATCCATGAGGCCCATCATATACTGGAGCATTCCAGATTGGGGACATCAGACACTGGAGCAGCATTTACGGGGCCCATTATTCACTGGAGCATTAGAAATGGGGCCCATTATATATGGAGCATTATTAGGGCCCATCATACACTGGAGCATCATCCATGAGGCCCATCATATACTGGAGCATTCCAGATTGGGGACATCAGACACTGGAGCAGCATTTACGGGGCCCATTATACACTGGAGCATGAGAAATGGGGCCCATTATATATGGAGCATTATTAGGGCCCATCATACACTGGAGCATCATCCATGAGGCCCATCATATACTGGAGCATTATAAATGGGGCAGATCAGACACTGGACCAGCATCTATGGGGTACATGATACACTGGAGCATTTGAAATGGGGCCCATTATATATGGAGCATTATTAGGGTCCATCATACACTGGAGCATCATCCATGAGGCCCATCATATACTGGAGCATTGTAAATGGGGCAGATCACACACTGGAACAGCATCTATGAGGCACATGATACACCTGAGTATTAGAAATGGGGCCCATTATATATGGAGCATTATTAGGACCCATCATACACTGGAGCATCATTCATGAGGCCCATCATATACTGGAGCATTGTAAATGGGGCAGATCAGACACTGGAGCAGCATCTATGGGGCAAATGATACACTGGAGCATTAGAAATGGAGCCCATTATATATGGAGCATTATTAGGGCCCATTATACACTGGCGCATCATCCATGAGGCCAGTCATATAATGGAACATTATGTGGAGCTCATCATATACTGTATGGAACATTATATGTGACCAATTATTCTGTATGGAGAAATATATGGGGCTCATTATTCTGTATGGCGCATAGAGTTGAGCGATACCGTCCGATACTTCAAAGTATCGTATCGGATGGTATCGGCCGATCTTTAAAAAAAGTATCGGTATCGCCGATTCCGATACCGGAAGTCCCATTCAAGTCTATGGGACTTCCGGTATCGGAATAAGAAAAACCCTTTCCTGCCCTTGTACAGCCTCTCTGGGGTCTGTACGGGCCTTTCGGGGGGCTGTGCCGTCCTGCCAGGGGGTCTGTGCAGGCTCCGGTGGTCTGTGCCGGCCTGCCGGGGGGCTGTGCCGGCCTGCCGGGGGGCTGTGCAGGCTCCGGGGGGCTGTGCCGGCCTGCCGGGGGGCTGTGCCGGCCTGCTGGGGGGCTGTGCAGGCTTCGGGGGTCTGTGCAGGCATCGTCCGATGGGACTACAAGTCCCATCGGGCGATGCCTGCTACCATGACAGTGATTGACACATTAGCCAATGATGGGACAGTAGTAGTCCCATCATCCGGCTAATGTGTTGAATGTAAAAAAAAAAAAAAAAAAAATTACATGCTACATACATACAACATGCATACTACATACATGCTACATTCATACTACATACTACATACATGCTACATTCATACTACATACTACATACATGCTACATTCATACTACATAAATACTACATGCAACATACATACTACATATATACTACATACATACTACATATATACTACATGCATGCTACATACATACTACATATATACTACATGCATGCTACATACATACTGCATGCTACATACATACTACATGCTACATACATACCACATATATACTACATACATACTACATGCATGCTACATGCTACATACATAACACATATATACTACATGCATGCTACATACATAGTACATGCTACATACATACCACATACATACTACATGCATGCTACATACATAGTACATGCTACATACATACCACATACATACTACATGCATGCTACATACATACTACATGCTACATACTACATACATACTACATGCTACATACTACATATATACTACATGCATGCTACATACATACTACATGCTACATACATACTACATATATACTACATGCATGCTACATACATACTACATGCTATATACATACTACATATATACTACATGCATGCTACATACATACTACATGCTACATACATACTACATATATACTACATGCATGCTACATACATACTACATACATACTACATATATACTACATACATACTACATGCTACATACATACCACATACATACTATATACATGCTACATGCTACATATATACTACATATATACTACATGCATGCTACATACATACTACATGCTACATACATACCACATATATACTACATACATACTACATACATACCACATACATACTACATACATTCATACATATATACTACATGCATGCTACATACATACTACATATATACTACATGCATGCTACATACATACTGCATGCTACATGCATGCTACATACATACTACATACATACTACATGCTACATACATACCACATATATACTACATACATACAATACATTCATACAATACATACATAGACATACAGTACATATAACATAGAGTAACATACTTACCAATACTTGTCACATTGTTCCCCGAAGCCATTGTCTTTTCCGGAATAAATATTAACATAACAAACCACAAAAATACTCACCCACGATCCGAAGCAGTCCACGAGTGTGTCCCACAACGATCTTGGGTAGAGAACTGCAGCATCAGCTGATGCTGCCGTTCTCTACGGGCTGCAGGAATCCAATGACGGAAGGTAGGTATCCTTCCGCACTGTATTCCTCCGCCACTTAAAAAAAAAAAAGTCCCTAGTCTCACTTTATGCCATTGCTGTGTGGGAAATTCCCATCGGACGATGCTTGCACAGACCCCCGGACATCAGCACAGCCCCCCGGCAGGCCGGCACAGCCCCCCGGCAGGCCGGTACAGACCCCCCACAGGGTGCACAGACCACCGGCAGGCCGGCACAGCCCCCCGGCAGGCCGGTACAGACCCCCACAGGGTGCACAGACCACCGGCAGGCCGGCACAGCCCCCCGGCAGGCCGGTACAGACCCCGGGCAGTCCACACAGCCCCCCGGCAGGCCGGCACAGCCCCCCGGCAGGCCGGCAGAGACCTCCGGAAGGCCCGAAATGACGGCGCATCATGATGCGCACACACCGCGCATCATGATGACGTCAGGCTGTCAATCAACTGAACTTCCGATTCCGATGCCGAATTCCGATATTGAAAAAATATCGGAAGTCGGTATCGGAATTCCGATACAGCAAGTATCGGCCGATACCCGATACTTGCGGTATCGGAATGCTCAACACTAATGGCGCACAATGTGGTGGCCATAATACTGTATGGAGTAATATACTGTCCTTTTTTAGTGCTATTGTACAATTTAAAATAGATCAGTCATGTCATGTAAGCAGTGAAGTATTTGTCATTCTACTATACCTATATTTCTGTTCCGTATCGGAACATCATGAATTGTGGTATGTGTTAAAGGGGCGCACTGACACGCTTTGGCCCAGGGCACACGAAAACCTGGAGCCAGCCCTACCCCCCCACAACTTTAGCCAAATAACCCCCAGTTTTCAATGCGTAACTATTATTATGAAGTAAATTAAGGTTGACAAGCTTCAGTAATAAGAATTGATGCTTTTGGCATTGAAATGGGCACTGTAGGTGTGTTTACTGTCCTCCACTCCCTGCCGACTTTGCTTCCCCATTGACTTGCATTGGGTTTCGTGTTTCAGTCGGCCTCCGACTTTTCCCTATAGTCGGCCGATTTCGTTCGACCCGACTTTTGCAAAAGTCGGGTTTCATGAAACCCGACTCGACCCTAAAAAGGCAAAGTCGCTCATCTCTACTTCTGAGGTAAAATGAAGAGCAGGAGCCCTGCCTGAGAGACTGAGAAGGATCAAGAGCCTGAAGTGATCCAAATTGGACGGTGTGATCCACAGGGAGCGTCTCCCGTGAATAAACTGAGATGTGTGACCTGTCACCGACTGTTTAGTTAGTTAGGGAGAGTTAGGCTAGTTTCACACTAGCTTTTTCAGGCGCAGTGCAGGGCCGCCGCTTAGCTCTGCCCCCGGCCATGTCCCCTCCGGTCAGCTCCTCCTAGGATCGCATGATGCTGCATGCGATCAGCGTACCGTATATTTAGCATTGGGTACGCTGACCATGTGTTGGTTGTGCGCTGGTATGATTTTGTTGGCGCTGCGGCCAGCACACAAAAATGCACTGTGTTGCATTTTTGTGCGTTGGGCGCAGCGCCAGCAAAATCATACCAGCGCGCGACCAGCGCAAGGTCAGCGTACCCAACGCTAAATATACGGTACGCTGATCGCATGCAGAGTCATGCGATCCTAGGAGGAGCTGATTGGAGGGGGCGCGGCGGGGGCGGAGCTAAGCGGCGGCCCCGCGCTGCGCCCGAGAACGCTAGTGTGAAACTAGCCTTAGATAGGATTTTCAGCATCTTCAAGAACATTCCTGTTACTGAGATTGCATATGGACTGATAGAGGCTGTGTGAATTCCTGTATATCAAGATTCTGGTAAAACGTGAATTCCATAGGAGAGCTCCGTAAAATACCACTGGGACTGATCTGAATATTCAACTGCACCTGTATCAGAAGATTGATGACCTAGAAAGCTGATTAAATCTAGTGAACGGACGTCAGAATAACAAGTCCAGTTGTTTTCTGCTTGAGTATATTCTGTCAGGGCGTCCACTCTGAGTGCCCGCAAAGACAACAGTGCACTGTGTACATGTTGTGTTGGTTCAAGTGATTAGTCATGTAAATACAGTGCCTTGCGAAAGTATTCGGCCCCCTGAAAGTTTTCAACCTTTTCCCACATATCATGCTTCAAACATAAAGCTAGCAAATGTAAATTTTTGATGAAGAATCAACAACAAATTGAACACAATTGTGAAGTTGAACGAAATTTTTTGGTTATTTTACATTTTTGTGGAAATTCAAAAACTGAAAAGTGGGGCGTGCAATATTATTCGGCCCCTTTACTTTCAGTGCAGCAAACTCACTCCAGAAGTTCATTGTGGATCTCTGAATGATCCAATATTGTCCTAAATGACTAATGATGATAAACATAATCCACCTGTGTGTAATCAAGTCTCCGTATAAATGCACCTGCTCTGTGATAGTCTCAGGGTTCTGTTTAAAGCACAGAGAGCATCATGAAGACCAAGGAACACAACAGGCAGGTCCGTGATACTGTTGTGGAGAAGTTTAAAGCTGGATTTGGATACAAAATGATTTCCAAAACTTAAAACATCCCAAGGAGCACTGTGCAAGCAATCTTATTGAAATGGAAGGAGTATCATACCACTGCAAATCTACCAAGACCTGGCCGTCCCTCTAAACTTTCATCTCAAACAAGGAGAACACTGATCAGAGATGCAGCCAAGAGGCCCATGATCACCCTGGATGAACTGCAGAGATGTACAGCTTAGGTGGGACAGTCTGTCCATAGAACAACAATCAGTCATACACTGCACAAATCTGGCCTTTATGGAAGAGTGGCAAGAAGAAAGCCATTTCTCAAAGATATCCATAAAAAGTGTTGTTTAAAATTTGCAACAAGCCACCTGGGAGACACACCAAACATGTGGAAGAAGGTGCTCTGGTCAGATGAAACCAAAATCGAACTTTTTGGCAACAATGCCAAACGATATGTTTGGCGTAAAGGCAACACAGCTCATCACCCTGAACACACCATCCCCACTGTCAAACATGGTGGTGGCAGCATCATGGTTTGGGTTTGCTTTTCTTAAGCAGGGACAGGGAAGATGGTTAAAATTGATGGGAAGATGGATGGAGCCAAATACAGGACCATTCTTGAAGAAAACCTGTTGGAGTCTGCCAAAGACCAGAGACTGGGATGGAGATTTGTATTTCAACAAGACAATGATCCCAAACATAAAGCAAAATCTACAATGGAATGGTTCACAAATAAATGTATCCAGGTGTTAGAATGGCCAAGTCAAAGTCCAGACCTGAATCCAGGGGCGGGCTTGGCCGGGTGGCAGGAGGGTATATGCCCCCCGGGCCGGTGCCTAAGCAGCTGCACAGGGCCGCTGGAGGACAGACAGGTCAGGGCTGGACAGAGCAATGTTCGTTGGGCATTTTTCTCAGTGAGTGTTAAGTGCCTCACTTCCGCCCTCTCCCCTGCCCCACTTCTGTCCCCCTTCCCCCGCCCCACTTCCATCCTGCACTATGAAGGCTCTCTGCCACACATTTGAATCACAGCATGATGTCATCTCCAGCAGCAGCGGCGGCTTATTCAAACCACTGGCTTGCTGAGCCTGACACCACCTGCATCTTCAGCAGCAGATGGCCGTCTGTCTCCCCTGCCTGGTGAGTGCTTGTGACGCCTCCTCCCCCTGTATTTGAGTATTTCTATTCATTGAATTGCAGTCCTCATTTCTCCTTACACCTAGTTCCCTCCTGTTTGCCTTCATCTTCCATCATAATTGTTTGCTGCATTACATATTTTAGTCTGTGCTCTCCATTTTATTGCTGGCCTTTTTGTTCTCTTTTTTTTTCATCTTTACCTTTATTTACCCTTTCTGTTATATAATTATTATTTTATCACCCCCTGTTTTCTTTTTTTTCCCCTCACTTTCTATACCTAGTCCCCTTCCTTGACTTTCTCACTTACTTTAATCCTTATGTGCCTTATCAATAAGGCTATGTGCACACGCTGCGGATTCATCTGCGGATTTTTCCGCGCAGATTTTGTAAAATCTGCAGGTAAATCCGCAGGTCAAAAGACCTGCGGTTTAGCCCTGCGGTTTCACACCTCTAAAATGGAGAAGGTGTAAAACCGCTGCGGATTCCGCACAAAGAAGTGACATGCTGCGGATTTGAAACTGCGGAAAAATCCGCACCATGTGCACAGCGATTTTTGTTTTTCATAGGTTATAATGGTACTGTACAACGCAGCAAAAACTGCTGCAGATCTGCAGTGCCAAATCCGCTGCGGATCCGCAGCAGAATCCACAGCATGTGCACATACCCTTAGGCTATGTGCACACGTAGTTTGAAGTGCTGCGGATTTTTCCTCACAGATTTAGAAAAATCCACAGGTCAAAAGACTTGCGGTTTACCTGAGGATTAGCCTGCGGTTTAGCCCTGCGGTTTCACACCTCTACAATGGAGGAGATGGTAAACCGCAGTGAAATCCGCACAAAGAATTGACATGCTGCGGATTGTAACCAGCAGCAAATCCGCACGGAAAAATCCGCAGTATGTGCACTGCGTTTTTGGTTTTAACATTGCAAAGAATGGTACTGTACAACGTAGCAGAAACTGCTGCGGACCCACAGGGCCAGAAACGCTGCGGATTCTGCTGCGAATTTGGCCTCTTCAGATCCGCAGCAGTTCTGCAGACAGTGTACAGTACCATGTAAGTCTATGTGACTTACAATCCGCTGTGCACATGCTGCATTTTTTTCACTGCAGAAAAGCTGCAGTTTTGAATCCGCAGAAAGAATTGACATGTCAATTCTTTCTGCGGATTCCTCTGCAGTTTGCCACCTATTCCATTTTCTAGTTGTCAAACCACAGGCCAATCCACACGAAAACCGCAGGTCATTTTAGCTGCGGTTTTACCTGCGGATCCGCACGGAAAAATACGCTGGTGAATCCGCAGCGTGTGCACATAGCCTTACTGACATTCCATGTTCATTGTAGTCCATATCTTATTTGTTCCCACCTCCAGGACATATTTTTTTTCTTTTTTTTCTGTATTTTTGGCTATGTGCCCACATTGCAAAAATGCTGCGGAATTGTCCACAGCATTCTGCAACCCCCCCCCTGCAAAATACAAGCGTTTTTAGCTTGCAGAATGCTTGTGCTTTTCCAAGTGATTTGTAGCATCGCTTGGAAAAGTGATTGACAGGTTGGTCACACACAAGCATAGCGCTTGCCAAGTTTGACCAAATTTTACTATTGAGGCTGCCTATGCGGCATCAGTAGTAAAAGATAGAATTTAAAAAAGTAAAATAATAATAAATATGGATATACGCCCTCTATCTCCTCAGTGCCACTCCTCAGCGGTGCTGCCGGCAAGTTCCTTTCCCAGTGATGCAGCATTGCGAGAATGACCTTTGATGACGTAGCGGTCACACAACCATGACATCACAAAGGTTATTTTAGCGCGAAGCACGCCTGGGAACAAAGCCGCAGCGTGCACCGCTGAGGACTGGGAGGACTCCGGGGGCTGACAGAGGGTGAGTATATCACTATTTTTTATTTTAATTCTACTTTTTACAGGGATATGTTACTCAGGGCATGGAGGAGAGTCTCCTGTCCTCCAGACCCTGGGTACCATCCGCACATGAAGCGCTCACTTCATGCATGGTGGGCATAGCTGCATGCGTAAAGTGAGCATTTCAATGCAATCCTATGGCGGCGGAATCGCCGCGATTCCGCCAAATTAATGGACATGCTGCGGATTTTTCCGCAATGCGATTCAGCAGTGGAAAAATCCGCAACATTGGCACAGCAACTGCGGAATCCCATTGGGATTGCATGGGATGTGTTTTAACTAGCATTTTTTAAGTATTTCCGCGGTGGCCTTGCCACTATGGAAACACTTAAAAAACACAACGTGGGCACACAGCCTTTTACTTATTCTTTTTCTCTATTTCCATGTATTTACTGACCGTGCAGGACGCTTGGCATTTTCCACAAAACACCAGGATTGGCAAATTCGCCACTGGCGCCCTGTGCTCTTCACAGATGAAAGCAGGTTCACACAGAGCACATGTGACAGACGTGACAGAGTCTGGAGATGCCATGGAGAGCGATCTGCTGCCTGCAACATCCTTCAGCATGACCGGTTTGGCAGTGGGTCAGTAATGGTGTGGGGTGGCATTTCTTTGGAGGGCCGCACGGTGTTGGGCGGAGAGCACAACCCCCATCTGTGGACGTCGGGCCCTCAGACCGCCTCATGGAGTTGGTTTCTAACAGTTTGTACAGACACATACACTCTTGTGGCCTGCTGGAGGTCATTTTGCAGGGCTCTGGTAGTGCTCCTCCTGTTCCTCCTTGCACAAAGGCTGAGGTAGCGGTCCTGCTGCTAGGTTGTTGCCATCCTACGGCCCCCTCCAGGTCTCTTGGTGTACTGGCCTGTCTCCTGGTAGCACCTCCAGCCTCTGGACACTATGCTGACAGACACAGCAAACCTTGCCACAACTCGCATTGATGTGCCATCCTGAATGAGCTGCACTACCTGGGCCACTTGTGTGGGTTGTAGAGTCCGTCTCATGCTACCATGAGTGTGAAAGCACAACCAACATTCAAAAGTGACCAAAACATCAGCCAGAAAGCATTGGTACTGATATGTGGTCTGTGGTCCCCACCTGCAGAACCATTCCTTTATTGAGGGTGTCTTGATAATTGCCAGTAATTTCCATCTTTGTCTATTCCATTTGCACAACAGCATGTGACATTGATTGTCAATCAGCGTTGCTTCCTAAGTGGACAGTTTGATTTCACAGAAGTTTGATTTAGTTGGAGTTATATTCTGTTGTTTAAGTGGTTTAAGTGTTCCCTTTTTTTGTTGTGCAGTGTGTATATGTATATATATATGTACAGACCAAAAGTTTGGACACATCTTCTTATTCAAAGAGTTTTCTTTATTTTCATGACTAGGAAAATTGTAGATTCACTCTGATGGCATGAAAACTATAAATTCACACATGTGGAATTATATAATTTACAAAAAAGTGTGAAACAACTGAAAATACTGTATGTCTTATATTCTAGGTTCTTCAAAGTAGCCACCTTTTGCTTTGATTACTGCTTTGCACACTCTTGGCATTCTCTTGATGAGCTTCAAGAGGTAGTCACCGGAAATGGTCTTCCAACAGTCTTAAAGGAGTTCCCTTCCCAGAGACGCTTAACACTTGTTGGCCCTTTTGCCTTCACTCTGCAATCCAGCTCACCCCAAACCATCTCGATTGGGTTCAGGTCTGGTGACTGTGGAGGCCAGGTCATCTGGCGTAGCACCCCATCACTCTCCTTCTTGGTCAAATAGCCCTTACACAGCCTGGAGATGTGTTTGAGGTCATTGTCCTGTTGAAAAATAAATGATGGTCCAATTAAACGCAAACCGGATGGAATAGCATGCCGCTGCAAGATGCTGTGGTAGCATGCTGGTTTAGTATGCCTTCAATTTTGAATAAATCCCCAACAGTGTCACCAGCAAAGCACCCCCACACCATCACACCTCCTCCATGCTTCACGGTGGGAACCAGGCATGTAGAGTCCATCCGTTCACCTTTTCTGTGTCTAACAAAGACACGGTAGTTGGAACCAAAGATCTCAAATTTAGACTCATCAGACCAAAGCACAGATTTCCACTGGTGTAATGTCCATTCCTTGTGTTCTTTAGCCCAAACAAGTCTCTTCTGCTTGTGGCCTGTCCTTAGCAGTGGTTTCCTAGCAGCTATTTTACCATGAAGGCCTGCTGCACAAAGTCTCCTCTTAACAGTTGTTGTAGAGATGTGTCTGCTGCTAGAACTCTGTGTGGCATTGACCTGGTCTCTAATCTGAGCTGCTGATAACCTGCGATTTCTGAGGCTGGTGACTTGGATGAACTTATCATCCGCAGCAGAGGTGACTCTTGGTCTTCCTTTCCTGGAGCTGTCCTCATGTGAGCCAGTTTCTTTCTAGCGCTTGATGGTTTTTGCCACTGCACTTGAGGACACTTTCAAAGTTTTCCCAATTTTTCTGACTGAATGACCTTCATTTCTTAAAGTAATGATGGCCACTCGTTTTTCTTTAGTTGGCTGCGTTTTTCTTGCCATAATACAAATTCTAACAGTCTATTCAGTACGACTATTAATTATTATTAATAATAATAATAATATTATTATTTATTTAGCGCCATTAATTCCATGGTGCTGTACATGAGAAGGGGGGTTACATACAAAGTTGTAGATATCGTTAACAGTAAACAAAATTTGCAATGACAGACTGGTGCAGAGGTGAGAGGACCCTGTCCTTGCGGACTTACATTCTGTCAGCTGTGTATCCACCAGATTTCTGCACAACACAACTGATGGTCCCAACCCCATTTATAAGGCAAGAAATCCCGCTTATTAAACCTGACAGGGCACACCTGTGAAGTGAAAACCATTTCCGGTGACTACCTCTTGAAGCTCATCAAGGAATGCCAAGAGTGTGCAAAGCAGTAATCAAAGCAAAAGGTGGCTACTTTGAAGAACCTAGAATATAAGACGTATTTTCAGTTGTTTCACACTTTTTTGTAAATTATATAATTCCACATGTGTTAATTCATAGTTTTGATGCCTTCAGAGTGAATCTACAATTTTCATAGTCATGAAAATAAAGAAAACTCTTTGAATGAGACGGTGTGTCCAAACTTTTGGTCTGTACTGTATATCATGCTTGCGGCTACAAGACCACCTGTTCCCGGTGCCGGCACCAGAGAATCCTCACAGCGCACAGTGTGCACGATGTGAGGATTCACACATAGTGACTGTAGACATGAAGCTTAAAGGGATCCTGTCACCTGTTTTGGCCGGTATAACATGCAGTCACCGCCTTTCAGGGCTTATCTAACGCTGAAGATAAGCCCCCAATACGACCTGAAAGATAAAGTAAATAAATAAGTTTTATTATACTCACCCGGGGGGCGGTCCTATGCGGTTGAGTCCGATGGGTGTCGCAGGTCCAGGTCCGACGCCACCCATCTTCATGCAATGTCGTCCTCCTGCTTGCTTCATGTTGTGCTCCTGCGCAGGTGTACTGATTTGCCCTGTTGAGGGCAGAGCAGATTCTTGCAGTCTCTCTTGGGTCTCTCTGACCTTTCCCGGTGCCTGTGCACTGCAGTACTTTGCTCTACCCTCAACAGGGCAGAAAAGTATGCCTGCGCTGAAAAGAGATGAGGAAGCAAGCAGGAGGACAGCATCACAAGAAGATGGGGGGACCTGGACCTGCGACACCCATTGGACTGGACCGCCCTCCCCCCGGGTGAGTATAATAAAACTTATTTTTCTTATCTTGCAGGTTGGAGGGGGCTTATTTACAGCATTATAGAATGCTGTAGATAAGCCCTGAAAGGCGGTGGCCGCATCTTATAGCGGCCCAAACTACTGAAAGGTTCCCTTTAAAATCCGACAACCCCTTTAAGGATGGGCTGCTACTCATGGCCACTGTTGTGTGCTTGCCCCCCAGGCTAAAATTTACCAGCCAGCCCCTGCCTGAATCCAATCGAAAATCTGTGGAAAGAGCTGAAAACTGCTGTTCACAAACGATCTCCATCAAACCTCACTGAGCTTGAGCTGTTTGCCAAGGAAGAATAGGCAAGAATTTCAGTTTCTCGATGTACAAAACTGATAGAGACATACCCCAAGCGACTTGCAGCTGTAATCGCAGAAAAAGGTGGCGCAACAAAGTATTGAGTTAAAGGGGCTGAATAATATTGCACGCCCCACTTTTCAGTTTTTGAATTTCCACAAAAATTTAAAATAACCAATAAATTTCGTTCAACTTCACAATTGTGTTCCACTTGTTGTTGATTCTTCACCAAAAATTTACATTTGGTATCTTTATGTTTGGAGCATGATATGTGGGAAAAGGTTGAAAACTTCCAGGGGGCTGAATACTTTCGCAAGGCACTGTATATATACATATATCAAGGGGAAAACAGGGTACCCAGAATCTATTGTAATTAAGGCGTGAGGCGGGTGTAAGATTATATACCTGAGAGGACCACGTGTCAAAGTTGCAGTAGATCCCTGTATAGGCCCTGTACTGGATAAAGGAGGGAGTGGCATAGTCTTTGGGTAGTCTTTCTTCTGTCCATGAAGCTGGCACTTGGGATCTCTCAGCTGCATAATTTGTATTGTGTGGTTTGTGGCTGTTTTGGCCTAATATATTTTGTTGAGAAGTAAAATCCTGTTATCTGTTTCACGAGTTATAAAGAAAAGTTGGTTTAGTATCATATTATGGTCAGAATCGTTCATTGCAGCGCCGTATCCTATTCTCAAACAACGACCGGTGTACCGGTCGTTACATTCCTTTCGCTCTTCTTGCTGTGACAAAACAGGAAACAAATTAGATTTAGAACATAGAAAGGAATGTACATGTGCAGAACATTATACATATGGATTACCAACACTACAGCAACTAAATGGTTAACCCTGAAACACCTCAAAGAAAGTGAAGTTCATGTTGTTTATACAGTCATACTGGTCACCAACATTCCCCGGAGAGCCCAGAAATAAATGAGCCAGTTCTCTGTGCTCCTTTCCTCTCTGCCCCATTAGTCTTTTCTGTAACCTGCACTTGACCCTTTGGATCTTTGCTCGATAAAGACTTAATTCCATAGAGCTATTGCCAATGCAATGAAACAAGACAATGCAGTTTGTGCTGAGGTCCAAACATGTCTCAAATCTTTACTCCAAAGGCCAAAATGCAGAACCATCAATATGAAGATGATTTCCAATGTAAATTAAAGAGGTTGGCTACTACTTTTATTTGAATAGGGAAGTAGGGATGGGTGAACCTGAATGTTAAAGTTCGGGGTCCGTACCAATCACCTAATGTCCGTGCACGGACCCCAAACACGAACTTCTCCCTCAAGTTCTTGTTACTGTTGTGGTTCAGCAGCCAAAAATCCAGTATTTCCCATGTTGTCATCTGTGTGACAGCGTGAGAAACACCAGTTCTGATTGGCAATAAATTCGTTACCACGAGTCACAGCGCTGTAGTTCCCATGCTGTCATACAGATGACAGCGTGTGAGCCAGCAGCTGTGACCAGCGGTAAAAAGGTTAAAAGGTAGAAAGGTGGCTGATGAGAGTACTACTCTCATCATCGTATGCCTGGTTTCTCTGATTACAGGTGTACGATAATGAGATAATTCATCAGCCGGTGCAATAAATACAATAAATATACAATACAATAAATATAATAATTAAAAATTATAATTAAAAACAATTAAAAATAACAGTATGAGTATAAAACCGACAACAGAAGGCTTGAGCCCTCAGCTGTCAGCCTTGTCTTGGCTGGTTATCAAACACAGAGGTGTCCCCACACCAGTTTTTAGCTGTTTTTTAAAATTTTAAATAGATAATTTAAAAAAATGGCATAGGATCATCCCTATTTTTTGACAACCAGCCAAGCTAAAGCAGACAGCTGGGGGCTGGTATTCTCAGACTTGGAAGAGGCAATTGATATTGGCTCTCCCCAGCCGAAAAATAGCAGCCTGCAGCTACCCCAGAAAAGGCACATCTATTAGATGCGGCAATTCTGGTGCTTTGCACTAGTGCGATGGAAAGTGGGGTAATATTTGTGGGATTGATGTCAGCTTTGTTATTTCAGCTGACATTAAGCCCACAGGTTAGTAATGGATAGGCGTCTATAAGATGCTCCCATTACTAACCCTATAGTCATATTATAATAAAGAAGACACAGCCTGAATAAAGTCCTTTATCTATATATATAAACGCCTTATCATGTCTGTCTGTAACCAAAATCCCGCTGCGCTGATTGGCCGCGGCCACCAGGCCCTCGCCAGGCCGCAACCAATCAGCAACAGGTGCAGTGCGCAGGCGCAGTCCCCAATTAGCAGGAAGCACGCCACCGCTACCATGCCGTCAGGAGATCAGCGGCACTAGCCGCTGATCTCCCGACGGTTGCTGCGGGTCATCTCCGGGCGCACGGGCGTCAGCGGTGACGCAGCCGGAGATGCCCGGTGCTAGCCGGTACCCAGGGTCCGGAGGAGAAGAGACTCCTTCGGACCCTCGGTACCATAAACGTGTAAAAAATAGAATTACGATAAAAAATTGTGATCTACTCACCTTCCGACGGCCCCCCGGAACCTGTCCCTCCTCTCGCGAGCGGTCGTCAGCAGCGGTCTTTGGCGCAAAGCAGTACTGGGAACAGAAGATGCCGGCAGAGTGGAGAGGAGGGACAGATTCCGGGGGCCGTCAGATGGTAAGTATATCACATTTTTTATTTTAATCTGCCACTGGCCATATTCTAGAGTACCCGATGCTTTAGAATCGGGCCAGCAGCTAGTTTGTAATAAAACTCCCCACCCTCTTTTGCCGATTTATTTTCACAAAAATAAAAATAAAAAGCACTATATTTCTCACCTGTCTGGCTATAAGCTATATGTCCCACAATGCTATATGTCTCCAACTCTGCTACATCTGGATTTCATGGCTGAGTAGTGGCATGATGGGACCGCTGAACCATGAATCCATGAGACACTGAGCTGATCCTAAGAACGCAACTGAGCGGTGATGTCAATAATAGTAGTTCATAGTCGATGAACTCCGCTGACCTTACCTACGTCAGCGCTCGTGAGAAAGTTCTCACGGTGCCAGCGCTGATGTCATTGAAGTCACAGGAGTTCATTGACTATGAACTCCACTCATCTTATTGACATCACTGTTCAGCACTGCAGCTGAGTTCTGAGACTCAGATCAGTGTCTCATGTATTCATGGCTGAGCGGTGGCATCATGCCACTGGTCAGCCATTAAATCTAGATGTAGCAGAGTTGGAGCGCATCATGGGACATATGGATTATCGTTGGACAGGTGAGGGATATGTTTTTTATTATTTTTTACTTTTTGTAAATAAATGGATACAAGACAGTTGGGGAGTTTTATTTCAAATAAAGGACTTTATTCAAGCTCTGTCTTTATTGCAATAAGACTATGGGTTTAGTAATGGGGGCGTCTCATATATGCCTCTCCATTACTTACCCCCTGCACTTGATGTCAGCTGCCATTATAAAGCTGACAGCAACCCCAGAAATATTACCCCACTTGCCACCGCACCAGGGCAAATGGGAAGAGCGAGGCTAAGCACCAGGATTGGCACATCTAATGGATGTGCCATTTCTGGAGTGGCTGAGGGCTGATGTTATTAGTCTGGGAGGGGGCCAAAATCCATGACCCCTTCTGTGAAGAATATCGGAAATATAGTTTCATGCCAATCAATTGTATCCTATTTGACCTGGGAATATAAAACTCTCTTTCCTTTGTACATCAGGGACTCAGCAGGAAGTCCAATATTCTCAAAGCCTCAAGGAGAAAGTTGGCACCTAGCTCAGCAGGGGGGGTCAAGCCTCTAAAGGCTTTGAGTGGGAAAACACCAAATATATGGTTCATAAAAGGTACAAAGCATGATTTAGAAGAATAAAAAACTTTTATTGGACAAACAAAGTAAAAGGTAACACTACAAGCAAGACATTGCCTGCACTCATATACAAAAATGATAAACAGTACTTATGTCAACCAATAGTAGAAAATAGAGGACCACAAAAGGAGGTAATTGCTGCATATAGCACTGCTTGGGTAGACATTCTGAAGTAATATTCATCACTCAGCATAAATGATGTATATGGATTCAATAATAACATATAGTTGATTATGCCTGCAGGCAAAATAATGACATATCATGTAGGATGTATCATATGTACCACCTGCATTACCAAATCAAGAACATGCACCAGACAAGGGATGTGGTCAACCCATGTAAGCCCAGAGCTGCTACCAGATTTTGCACATTATTGCAAACCACCAGTCTGAGTTTAAGGTGCAGCGGCAGCAACCACTCATCTGTCTGGTCTGTGAGCCAAGTCCACAGCTCCTGTGCAGTGTGGGATCTGTCCCCCAAACAGATCAGTTTCAGAATTGCCTGGTTTTGTTTCCCCTCGGCCAAGCTCAAGTAGGTGGTGCAGGTCTTACTGTAAGCAGATGATAAGTTGTTGGAGAAAGAGACAACCGTTACCTGACCAAAGGAAAATCCAGCAATCCTCAATGGTGGTAGGACATCTGCTAGAATGCCTTGTGCCTCTGGCCAAGCCACCACTATATTTACCCAATGAACAGGGATATGTAATATTACTGGCCAGTGCTTACTGGTCCATATATCAGTCATTGTGTGGATCTTGCTACTGATGGCGTTGCGCAGTTCATACCTGATTTTGTCAGCCACCTGTGTGTGCAGGGCAGAGATGGCCTGCCTGGAGAAGTAGTAGCGGCTGGGAACATCATACTGTAGGACAGCCACCGCCGTGAGATTTTTTTAAACTGTCCATCTCCACCAGCCAGAATGGAAGTATTTGAAAGGTGAGTAATTTTGCAATGCTGTAATTGACAAGCAAGGCTGTGGGTGGTTGGGGCAGATTTAGTCTTTCTCACCAGGGTTTGGCAGATGGAAACCTGAACAGTTCAATGGGATGGTGTGGAAATGGTTGATGACACTGGTGATTATGTAGTGTCATACTGTATCTTCTCTTTGCGGAGAGACAAGTGGCCCTGTTCATCGTGAGCAGGGGGAAGATGCCAATACTGCAGCAGAAGAGGGAGCAGGATTAAGCTCTGATCATTCTTTCTTTTTAACGTGTGATTGTGCTTAGATTTCAGATGCCTGATCATGCATGTGTTGCTCATTTTGCAGATTTATGCCTTGCTTTTAGTTCTGATGGCACAGTGTGCAAACCACCTGTGTCTTGTCGTCAGGACATTGTCTGAAGAAATCAAACACCAGGGAGCTGGCTTGGGTATGTTAATTTCCTTGGCACGGTTGGTAGTAGCAGCGGACATACTTGCAGACGGCTGTGCTTTTCCTCCCTGCTCCCACCATGGCTGTGATGCTGGGGCAGTGAGACAACCTCCTGTTCCTCCGAACTGAGCACTTCACTATGATGGCCTTTCCTCCATGTAGGGTCTAGGACCTCATCATCCCCTGTACCATCTTCAAACCAATTCGCATCCCTGCCCTTCTTGCCGATCAGCAAACTTCAGAAAGACGCACCAGATGATACCTGTGTTTCCTCATCCTCTGACTTGTACTGCAGTGGTCCGCTGACTGTGTGCACTGGTCCTCCCACGTACTCATCCTCTGACATAACAAGCTGTTGGGCATCAGTGAACTCAGTCTTTTCCACTTGTGGGGCAAGGCTACAGAGGGTGGTTATGGAGGTGCATTATACTACAGAGGGTCGCTATAGGGATGCATTATACTACAGAGGGTGACTATGGGGCTACATTACACTACAGAGGGTGGCTATGGGGGTGCATTACACTACAGAGGGTGGCTATGGGGGTGCATTACACTACAGAGGGTGGCTACGGAGGTGCATTATACTACAGAGGGTGGCTATGGGGGTGCATTACACTACAGAGGGTGGCTATAGGGGTGCATTACGCTATAGAGTCTGCCTATGTGGAGACTATATGGAGAAGGTGGACCTATGGGGAGTGCATTATACTGTATGGAGTGGGTGGACCTATGGGAAGTGCATTATACAATATGGAGACCTATAGGGAGTGCATTATACTAGGTGGAGACCTATATGGAGTGCATTATACTATATTGAGGACTATCTGGTGCATTATGCTATATGGAGGCTATCTAGGGGCCCATCATACAGTGTGGGAATTATAGTGACAGGGATATTATACATTGTTGAAGCCATTAAATAGTTTGGGGGATATTAATGGGCCAGTATACATACAGTTAGGGGGCATTATACTGTATATAAGAGAGCATCATACTGTTTATAGGGGAGCTGTACAGGGGGAGACTCGGGACATTATTAAATGTAAAGTGGGCACTTATTGTTATAGGGGAACTCAGGTTACTGTGACTGTCAAAGGGGCACACAGGGCAATATTACTTTTTAGTAGACAAAATGTGGGCACTGTTTTCTACGGCACTAGCACATGGCATTACTATTTTCTAGAGGGTTGCTTTAGAATTTAGAGGTCACCCAGGGCCACACAGTAGGTGCAGTAATAGGGACACATACAGCAGCAGCGGCTCAGCATTGGTGTACCACAGGAAGAGGAGTTTGTGCAGGTTGGGAATAGTCCTGTTTCGGACAGTGCTGAAAATGTGAAATGTGTCTTTGTTGTATTCTCTGTAGCTGAGTCCTGGCTGGAGGAGTTGTCATGTCGGTCTGGGCCAGATGGAAAAGGCGTGAAAAGTAAATGATTCCATCAGAAAGAATGTTAGCTGTAAGTCATTATCTGTAACTCTGCTGTGATCATTATATGTTCTGTAGGACTGGTATCTACCACTGACCAAATAGCGGTAATATCAATATTGGTCTTTATATAGAGATTATTTTCAGTAACAGCTCGGTCACCTGCTGAGGTTCTCCTCCACTATTAGGGTGCGTCACCCAGTTATAATCAAGGTTACCTTGTTAGGGGCCCACTCAGAAGTTTCTCCCCCCCTGAGCCAAAACCCTAGCTACGCCTCTGGGTGGAACATTATACACAACACTGGAAACACAACATTGGAAGTGCACTGTGCACCAGGCTAGATGGGCACAATACACAATTCTCAATCTTCACTGTGTGCTAAGCTGTACCAACAAAATTAATCAGGCTGTAAAGAGTAGATTAAGAGGGTATACTGCACTCCTCTCTCCTATCTGACAATGCTGAAAATGGCAGTGCAACACGCGATCCTGCCTTTATACAAGCTGTCTCATGTGCTGCACTGCCCAATCACAGAAGCAGGAAATACCCACAGTCATAAAGCTTGATGATTGACTGTGGTTTAAAGTCTGTGTTTGGGGTTTGGTATCGCACACTGTGCCCGGTACGGACTCTGAACATTAGCGTTTTGCTGCACCAGTGTATTTATTGAATAAACTAATAAAACTGACAGAGTGGCATCCCTTGTCAATTTCATAACCAGCAGAGGGAAAGCTGATGGCTGAGGGCCGATATTAATATACTGGGAATGGGCCAATAGCCCTAAAGGTTCCTAGGCTATTAATATCAGCTCACGGGTTTGCCCATCACTATAGAGGAGGGATTTGTAGTGCCCGACGGAAGCTACAATAGAGATGACAGAGCTGTTATGTTTCGACAATCTCCGAGAACTTCTGAGTGGTGCTGGTAACAGCTGATGATAGGTATCATCACTCCACCAATCAAATATTTATGATGACCTATCCTAAGGATAGAACATCAAACAAAAAAGTAGTGTCCAACCTTTTTAATATCAGAATTATGCAGTTGTCCACATACATTGAATACATATTGGTTCATCATATAAACAGCCTGAAATACATTTTGGATTACTTAAAGGGGTTGTCTTGGCTTATCATATTAATCATTTATCCCCAGGATAGGTCATCAGTATCAGATCATCGGGGTCCCACACCCATGTCCATGCCAATCAGTTGTGTTCAGCTCCTGTGGCAGCTGGATATTATTGTGAATTCAGTAGGAGCTAAGCTGAAGTCTTGGAAATGGCCATTAGACAGTGCACTAAGCTGTGCTGTCTCTGATCCATTCAGTCATTACTTCTAGCTGCTGTCAGAGGTGAAAACAGTTGAGGGGTAGGGTGCTGAATGTTGCCCCCCCCCCACTGATCTGATAGTGATGACCTATCCTAATTGCTCACATATAAATTAGATTAAAGTTGATAGAAAAGAAGGATTTGCTTGGGCTTAAGCTAAAAACCAATAGATTGTTTTAAACGACTGATCAGACTGTCATAGTCGGTTGTGTACAATTTATTTTTTGAAAAAAGTTGGACAAATATCCCCCCATGAATGATTTTTCTTTTAATGACCATTATCAGAAAGATCATTTGTCCATTGTACGTTGTCAATGAATATACATAGCCAGGTTCAATGACTATAACTGGCAATTTTATGGACTAAAATGCATACGGCTGTGCATTAAGACTAGTGGTTTTATGGGGGTCTTAAGGATAAGCCATCAGTACTATAGGCCTGGAAAAGCCCTTTCTTAGCAAAGCAGATTTCCCTGTGTATGAGTAGGGTGATCAGTGATTAGCATTGTTGTCTTGCAACACTAGGATGATAACTGACCAAGAGGAACATGAAAATGGAGTTTATTCATTCTTGCTAAGTTTATGTGGTTTTCCTCTGAGATAAATGCACATATAGGCATATGTTAGGCTGGGTTCATACTGCGCTATGACAGTCCGTTTAACGGACTGCGTTACATCGCGATATAATGCGGTGTAACGCAGTCCGTTAACGCTGCCATTGCCTCTCATTAATTAGTGCATCGCAACTTATGCCGTAAAGCGGCACCCATTCGCGATGTGCCGTTAAGCACTGACGGAGCCTCGGACGCGGCCTGCAGCGTCTGAGGCTCCATCACAGCTAGCGCTGATGAATCATCAGCACTAGCGGTATAGCATAACGCATATCGCGTTATGCTATGGCGTTAACGCAGCCCGTCAATGCTATGCGTTGATAGGGCTGGTTAACGCTAGGTGAACCAGTCCTTATAAAATCTGAATTACTGTAAATAATTTTTTTTTATTTCTTGAATATTTATAGTGTAAAAGGATATAGTTTTATCTGCACAAAATGATAGCGTTACACACTGTGTTCCAAATTATTATGCAAATGATATTTTTCTCTGATTTTCCTAAATAGTCGGTACAAATGACAGTCAGTCTAATAAAAGTCATCACCCGTTAGAGTATGCATCGAATTTTATTGAAGAAACCTCCCAATGATAACAGTATAATCTCCAAAATGAATAAAAACTCAAATTGCACTGTTCCAAATTATTAGGCACAGTAGAATTTCTAAACATTTGATATGTTTTAAAGAACTGAAAATGTTCATTTGTGGAATTTGCAGCATTAGGAGGTCACATTCACTGAACAAAAAAGCTATTTAACTCCAAAACATCCTAACAGGCCAAGTTACATGTTAACATAGGAACCCTTCTTTGATATCACCTTCACAATTCTTGCATCCATTGAACTTGTGAATTTTTTGGAGAGTTTCTGCTTGTATTTCTTTGCATGAAGTCAGAATAGCCTCCCAGAGCTGCTGTCTTGATGTGACCGGCCTCCCACCCTCATAGATCTTTTGCTTGATGATACTCCAAAGGTTCTCTATAGGGTTGAGGTCAGGGAAAGATGGTGGCCACACCATGAGTTTATCGCCTTTTATGCCCATAGCAGTCAATGACTCAGAGGTATTCTTTGCAGCATGACATGGTGCAGTGTCATGCATGAAGAGGATTTTGGTCCTGAAGGCACATTTCTGCTTTTTATACCATGGAAGACAGCGGACAGTCAGAAACTCTATATACTTTGCAGAGGTCATTTTCACATCTTCAGTAACCTTAAAGAACCCTACCAGCTGTTTCCCCATGATTCCGGCCCAAAACATGACTCCTCAACCTCCTTGCTGACGTCGCAGCCTTGTTGGGACATAGTGGCCATCCACCAACCATCCACTAGTCCATCCATCTGGACCATCCAGGGTTGCTCGACACTCATCAGTAAACAAGACTGTTTGAAAATTAGTCTTCATGTATGTCTGGGCCCACTGCAACCATTTCTGCTTGTGAACACTGTTTAGGAGTGGCCGAATAGTAGGTTTATGCACCACAGCATGCCTTTGAAGGATCCTACACCTTGAGGTTCGAGGGACTCCAGAGGCACCAGCAGCTTTAAATATCTGTTTGCTGGTTTGTAATGGCATTTTAGCAGCTGCTCTCTTAATCCGATGAACTTGCCTGGCAGAAACCTTCCTCATTCTGCCTTTATCAGCACAAACATGTTTGTGCTCAGAATCAACCACAAATCTTTTAACAGTACGATGATCACGTTTAAGTTTTTGGGAAATATCTAATGTTTTCATCTCATGACCAAGGCATTGCACTATTTGATGCTTTTCAGCAGCAGAAAGATCCGTTTTCTTTCCTAAATTCCTTGAAACCTGTGTCCTGCTTAATAATGTGGAACATCATTCTTAAGCAGTTTTCCTTTAATTGGGCTCACCTGGTAAACTAATAATCACAGGTGTTTGAGATTGATTTCAGTGATCCAAAGAGCCCTGATATACAATAGCATCTATGAGTTTATTTGAAAAACAAAAAATTACATCTTTATGACACTTAAATCCAATTTGCATAATAATTTGGAACGCAGTGTATACTGTACTAGCTGAAGAGCCCGGCGTTGCCTAGGGATAGTAAACAACTGTGGTTAGTTATAACAAATTATAATGATTATATTGCACATAAAAACCGTGCATCTAATCCTATCCTGTGTGATACTGACTGCTGAGCCGTGTATCTAATCCTATTCTGTGTGATACTGTCTGCTGAGCCTTGTATCTAATACTATTCTGTGTGATACTGTGTGCTGAGTTGCGTATCTAGTCCTATCCTGTGTGATACTGTCTGCTGAGCCGTGTATCTATTCCTATCCTGTGTGATATTGACTACTGAGCTGTGTATCTAATCCTATCCTGTGTGATACTGACTACTGAGCTGTGTATCTAATCCTATCCTGTGTGATACTGACTACTGAGCTGTGTATCTAATCCTATCCTGTGTGATACTGACTACTGAGCTGTGTATCTAATCCTATCCTATGTGATACTGCCTGCTGAGCCATGTGTCTAATCCGCTCCTGTATGATACTGACTGCTGAGCTGTGTATCTAATCCTATCCTGTGTGATACTAACTGCTGAGCTGTGTATCTAATCCTATCCTGTGTGATACTGGGCTCCCCCTGCAGTCTGTGTCAGAGGGTGGTCTGTGTTGGCACGGTAATAAATTGTGTTATTTCCAGCTTTACAGAAGGACGATAACACCATAGAAATGATAAGAATAATAGGCCTCAGTTACCACAACTGTCTACACAGAAAACTGTTGTGGATAGCAACCAATCACAGCTCATTTTTCATCTTTTAAACAGCTCTGGGACAGCGTGGCTAGCTTTGAGTGGCGACTTTTGTGTTTCGACTTTTATGTGGCGAGGTTGGTGTATGTGTGGTGAAATGTGTGCTGAGGGTGGTATATGTGTTGAAGCACGTGGTAGTGTGTGGCGCATTTTGTGTGTGTGCTCATATCCCCGTGTGTGGTGAGTATCCCATGTCAGGGCCCCACCTTAGCAGCTATATGGTATATATTCTTTGGCACCAACGCTCTCATTCTTTAAGTCCCCCTTGTTCACATCTGGCAGCTGTCAATTTGCCTCCAACACTTTTCCTTTCACTTTTTCCCCATTATGTAGATAGGAGCAAAATTGTTTGGTGAATTGGAATGCGCAGGGTTAAAAATTTTGCCTTACAACATAGCCTATGACGCTCTCGGGGTCCAGACGTGTGACTGTGCAAAATTTTGTGGCTGTAGCTACGACGGTGCAGATGCCAATACATACATACACTTTTTCCCCAATATGTAGATAGGGGCAAAATTGTTTGGTGAATTGGAATGCGCGGGGTTAAAATTTTGCTTCACAACATAGCCTATGACGCTCTTGGGGTCCAGACGTGTGACTGTGCCAAATTTTGTGGCTGTAGCTGCGACGGTTTGGATGCCAATCCCGGACATACACACATACATACACACCCACATTGAGCTTTATATATTAAATTAACATGTATTATACTTGCTTAAAAATGGTGTTCGAAAAAGATTTCTTAGGATCCTTAATTAGAGAAACCAATTAGTTATGGTTCAACAAGAAATGAATTTACTCATAAAGTATATATTCTGCTGTCCTAAATACCCAGTTCAGCCCCAGTATAATCTGTTACTTTCTTATGGAGATGAATGAACCCAAGTTCACAGTCAGTCCAGGACTTAGGAGAATCCACCCTCACTGTTCCTATTGGCAGTGGGAGTTACATTAATGCGTGTTCTGTGTGAACTTTTACTTTGCGGTTTCTAACCTTCAGATGCCTGTAAAACAGGGCTTTTTGTTTGCTATAAATATTGCAAAATGTAGTTACTAGTTACTTGCATTGCACATAAATTGTACAACATTTCCAAGAATCTGTTTCTCCTCAGATTCCATTACCACTGGGGAATGCAACCAACACATTCCTGCACATTTTAGTGTAGCAGTCATTCTTACTATATATCCAAAACCCTTAGACGGCATTGTCATGTATTTAAAATTAATCTTTGCTTCAGTTTGATGCCTATACCAAGTGTCTATGCAGAGTCAATCAAATCAGTTGAGTCATGCTGCTCCTACCACGGGCTCCGTTATTGCGGCTTTTCTGAGAAAACACACTTTGAAAAGGCGTCGGGGGACGATGCCACAAGAATGACTAGTCCAAAAGCCATATCCCCAATGACTTCTCCCTACTCCTCTCTGCCTCAATGACAAGTAGTTCAATTTACACACATACATAGATAGAGACCTGTAAGTTTAAGGGAGTGGGGTAGAGGACATGGCTCTTGGACTAGCTTTCCCAGTCACAACATACCGTTTCTCTGAAACGTACATGACTGAAACAATGGAGCCTATCTCTTATTCATGTTTCCCATAGTTTATGCTGTACTATCCCAAGGGTTCGGCGCTTCAGACAACCATAGCTCCCCGCAACGTGATCCTGGGGTACCAATGAGTAACCAGGGTAGCTGGAGTCTGCTGAAGGCCCCCATTGCAGCTATCTTAGTATCCCTATGAAGTCTAGTCACAGACTATGCTTCAAAGTAGACTATCATTGTCATTGCAGTGTATAGAACAAGTTATGACACAATCAAATTCAATCGAGAAACTAAAAATAAAGCAAAAAATATTTTTTTATATAAAATAATATAAATGTTTGAACCCCCCCTTTTCCCAGACTACTGATAAATAAATTAAAGATACATAATCACCGCATTCATAAAAGTACAGTCTATCAACATATAAAATTTATTAACCATAAATGCTGCAAAGAGAAGAAAAAAAAACCCAGAATCTCCAGATTTTTGGTCACCTCAACACATACACCTCATTAAAAAAAGTAATGTAAAATAAAACATTAAATGTACTCCAAATGATATTAATAAAAACATTAGCTTGCCATGCAAAAATACAAAAAAAAATCAAGTCCTCAGAAGGGTCTATTGTCATAAAGAAAAATCAAAACTACAACTCTTCCCACAAAATACTCTACTATGAGCCCTCATACGCCTACATCAATGGAAAAATAAAAGGGGATGGCTCTTGGAAGTAGGGGAAGTAAAAATTAAACTGCAAAAAAAAAATTGCTTGGTTATACAGAGGTGAAAATACAAGCTTTTAATTAAAAAAAAAAACTATGCAAAACAGGGTGTGAAGGGGATTAGTCTGCAGTCTATTAGCAAACCCCATTACGTAGAGGAATAGCTATTGTTGCACTCTAAATATATTGTTTAAAGTTGTTCCAAAGGTGGAGCGTCACCATTAGTTACAATAGCCGCACGTTGACTCTGGGCTCACTTTGAGGCTCAAAGGCTATATAAACTTTGAAATAACAACAATGGGTAAAAGGCAGCAACAAGAAAAACTATTCATCAAGATGACTCCAAGCAAGATAACACTGGATACGGTCCTGACTCTGCCCAGCAATGTCATACATTATAATCAAGTTTCAATGCTAGTTTTGCCAAAAAATGATCCAAGCAGCTACTCCTCCACATACGTGCTCCAGTGTTTTCTTTTATATTTCATTTTCGTATTTCAGGCTATTTAACATGCTACAATGAAGCAATATCTGTTTAACCCCTGAAAAACTATCTTGCACCTCAGTGATCAAAATTATATTTCATGTCACATAATAGTTTGAAATGGTTGTCTGAGATTCAAAAAGTGTTCCCTTTCCAGTGAATCAGTCTGATCTGAAGAAAAGCGGAAGAAGCTACAATGCCTAACTCAGCCATAGACAAGAATGGTGCTATTTCTTTTTTTATTCTAAGAAATTTCTCTTAACGGGGTTGTCCACTACTAGGACATACCCTTCTCAATCTGAATGTTTGGTGGCGCCCCCATCCCGGTCTACAGACAAATCGAACATCAAGCGAAAATCAGAGAGCAGCCGCAGCCCGGACTTTCTCTTCATGTTCAGTTTTTCCATAGGTGTGAACAGTGACGCCCGTGGTGATTGGGCACAGGGCTCACATGTCATAGCAAAAGCACAAGAGCCCCTGAAACGCAAGTGCCAACATCGGTGGAATTGTGGCAGAATGGAAGGCAAGAATAAGTGTTTTAATTTCATCTAAACATTCAGATTGAGAAGAGGTACTCCTAGTAGTGTACAAACCCTTTAGTAAAAGGCATTGTCCAGCTAGAAAAATCATCTTTGGATGTATACTGCTCAAATAAATAAAGGGAACACTAAACCATACATTGTATTGTTTAGTGTTCCCTTTATTTTTTTGAGCAGTATATATAAAGCAACAATATATGCAACATAGGATCCCTTTAAGTATATTGCTATCATTAGATTCATGATGCTCAAACCACAGGCAACATAAATCAGAAATTGCAGCCAGGTATATAAACATAGAATGAAAATCTGTCTAGGACTATAGGAGAAACCTGACTAATTGATGAACGATATTTCAATATTTGGTTTGGCTCACGATCACCAAATTTGCAATATTCACGATATAATAGTCGATTAAATCGCCGAATATAGCAGAACATACACAGCACAAAAGCCAGTGTTTCCCACACTGTGTGACAGCGAGGGAAACACCAGCATAGCGCTTCTGCTTGGCAGTGAAATCATCCCCACCGGTCAGAGAGCCGCGGTTCCCACGCTGTCAGCGCAAGGCCTCAGCTGTGATCAGAGATATAAAGGTTACCTCCAGTCACTGGTGTCAGCTGATGGGACTACTGCTCCCATCATCCGACGCCTGCTGCCGCTAATAACAGCAAGAGCAGGAGCGGCAGATGGGAGTATTCATCAGCCACTCCTGTTCTGTAAATAAAGAATTACAAAAAAACCTGCATGGGTTCCCCTATATTTTTGATAACCAGCCAGGCAAAACTCACAGCTGGGAGCTGCCACCCTCAACTGTTAGCTTTAGCAAGGTTGGTTATCAAGAATAGAGGGGTCCCCATGCTGTATATTCAATTATTTAAACAAATAATTTAAAAAATGGCGTGGGGTCCCCCCCATTTTTTGACAACCAACCTTGCTAAAGCAGACAGCTAGGAGCTGGTATTTTTAGGCTGGGTAGGGGCCATGGATATTGACTCCTCACCCCAACCTGGATGGTCGCATCTGGGCACCGTACAGGTTGAAAGCTATTAATCCCCAGACATGGATTACGGCGTTGGACAGAACAACCAATAGGTATGGCATATTGTTGTTTTTTCATTTTACTTTTATTACAGGAGAACGAGGGCTTTGGTGGAATAGGAGTTAGGAGAATATTACTGTGTTTGATATTTTTAAATAAAATGGATATCTGTGTTTAGTCTTATTTCTATTAAAGGACTTTTCTGGCTGTGTCTTTATTTACCATACAACTATAGGATTAGCAATGGCTAGGTGTCTTATAGATCTGTCACCACTGATGTTTATGAATGGGGCTGGCTCATTTTAAAAGCAAAGCCAGTCCCTAACAGATTCTATGTGTAAGGGGTGTACCGGGGCCATGTGAAGTGCACAAAAGGAAATTTTCTGCTCACCCCTCTTCACTCCTTATCACACCTTCGACGCACGGAAACACCCTGACCCGGATGTATAGTGCATGCACAACATAGAAAAAGATTTTCCAGCGTCTCCAGGAGATAAAATAACAATTGCTTTATTGAAAATATAAAATCTTCTTACCATCAAGTAAAAACAACATAAAGAGGCATATGGAGGGGAGCACTTTCCTACGCGTTTCACCCTGAAAGGGCTTAATCATGGAATGCCATGATTAAGCCCTTTCAGGGTGAAACGCGTAGGAAAGTGCTCCCCTCCATATGCCTCTTTATGTTGTTTTTACTTGATGGTAAGAAGATTTTATATTTTCAATAAAGCAATTGTTATTTTATCTCCTGGAGATGCTGGAAAATCTTTTTCTATGTTGTGCTGGGGCCATGTGAAGCTCCACTCCCTTTCCTCATGTTGATACTGTATATAATTGTATATATATAATGTTTCTAATGCTGCCATGTACATATATTTATGTGTTTTGTAGATAGGGAAAGTACAGTACCTCAAAGTGGACACTAGATGGGGTGCAATAGTGTACATAGTTTTACATAGGAGGAACCAGCCGCAGATAAGATAGAGGGTTTTTCCTTGTTTCAAGTAGTAGGTGTCATGTCCGCCATGTCTGTTATGCCGCAAGTTGCCTGGAGCAGTGTGCATGCGCGCCTTACCTCATGGCTGCACGCTGTTGCTGGGTAACCATCCGTCTCTGTCTGACTCTGCAATCCGCTGTACTCCTGGAACCCCTGATCATGTGACCTTTCCTATGTTCCAGCCCAGCTCTGGTTCTGCAATCCGCTGTATTCCTGGAAACCCCTGATCATGTGACCTTTCCTATGTTCCAGCCCTGCTCTGGTTCTGCAATCCGCTGTATTCCTGGAACTCCTGATCATGTGACCTGCTCTATGGTTCTACCCAGGCTGTTCTAGCGATGCTCTCTATGATCCTGGAGGATCTGAACCCAAAGTCCCTCCCTGGTCCTGACCCGGAAGTACTGGTGCTATGGTGCTATATCAGACCGCCCCTCCCTATGGTCAAGGCCTGAGTATCATGTTGCTTCCCTGCATGGCTGCTTGGTCAGCTCGGTCGCTCCCTGTAGTCTGTACCCCTGCACTCTGCCCTGTCGTGCGTCTCTGCACATGTTCTGTGCTTGTACTCTGTCTCTAGTCTCGTGCCATGTCTTGTGTTGTCTCTCGTGCCATGTTTGTTCTTGCCTTGCTTTGCCTTGTAGTACTTCTGCTGTTCTCTGCCTTTGCCTGTTTCGCCATGTCTGGTCTTTGCTATTCTGAGCCTTGTAGTGCTTCTCATGTTTCTTGTCTCTGCCTGGTTTTCCGTACTCTGCCCTATGGTGCTCTCTTGCACATTTCTACGCTAGTCTCAAGGTTCTCCCTTGACCCAGCTCTGGGCTTCGGCCTACGCTCCGCTGCTATTTCTGTTCTCGCTCTGACCTGACTCTGTTTCTGCCTACGTTCCGCTCCATGTTCCATACCTTGTCTTGTCTTGTTTCTCGCCTAGCCTTGCCTTGTTTCTTGCTTTGCCTTGCCTTGTTTCTTCGTGTGCCCTTTGCATGCGTCTGGCCTTCCTAGCCTCCTGTCTGTGCCTCAGCCGTGCCCGCCCTAGCCATACCCGCCTGCTTGTGCCTCCGCCGTGCTTGTCGGCCAGTGACAGCTGTGTCGCCTGTTATGCCCCAGCCGGGTTCGCTGGAGTCTTGCCCGTCTGTGCCTCAGCCTGATCAGCTAGCCAGTGCCCCAGCCTTGCTCTCTGTGCTTCCTTGCACTCACGCTGTCTCTGCACTGTGCTCTCAGTGCTTCTCTTAGCACGCGCAGGCCCTCGCCTGTCCCTTGGCATACCTCCCCGTGCTTCTGTAAAAGTACGCGCTAGTCTTGCCATGTATCCTGTCGTGCCCTTTCGCACGTACAGGTCCTTGCCTGAACCCTGACCCTGGCATGCCCTCTGCACACGCAGGACTCTGCCTTGAACCTGACCCTGGCGTGTCTCTCTGCATGCGCAGGACTCTGCCTTGAACCCTGACCCTGGCGTGCCCTCTGCACGTGCAGGACTCTGCCTTGAACCTGACCCTGGCGTGTCTCTCTGCACGCGCAGGACTCTGCATTGAACCCTGACCCTGGCGTGTCTCTCTGCACGCGCAGGACTCTGCCTTATACCTTGTACCTTGGCGTGTCTCTACACACGCACCCTCATTTGTATGTTGAGCTTTGACCCCTGGCGTGTCCCCTACACATGCACCTTGCTTTGAACCCTGGCGTGTCCCCTACACACGCACCTTGCCTTGCACCTTTCCCTGGACCCTGGTGTGCCCCTAGCACGCATCCTGCCTGGAATCTTGCCTTTGACCTTGGCGTGTTCCCTTACACGCACCATGCCTGGAGATCTGTCATGCCTCCTTGCCTGAACCTTGTTTGCCTGCTGGATGTCCGGAACCTGCCGATCGCTGCCAGAGATCGTAAGCCTGATGACTGCGGCCTGATGTCCGGAGCTGATGTCTGCAGCCTGATGCCCTGATCATGTCGATCGTTGCCAGCTGCCCGGAGTCCGATGCCTTTGCCTGTACCCAGGCGTGCCACCTGGCACGTACCATGCTATGGACCTTGGCATGCCCACGCACGCACCTTGCCGTGTTTGTTTGTTATCACGTTTTTGCACTGAATGTTATCCTGAAGTTGTCTTAATGAAGATACCTTGAACTTACGTCTTGTCTTGTCTTGCTTCCTGCTCGTCCTTGTCGTCAGACACTCGTATCTAGTGTCTACTTGAGCCAGCCGTCTGGTGCCAGCAGGCTCACCCCCTTAGTCTTGCCCCTGACACTCCATGTAAAGGTGGTGGTTCCTCTTAAGGTCAGCTCGCCCTAGGTGGGTGGGTGCCGTGACCCAGATGGTCCACTCTAAAGAAAAATGACTCAGCGTAAGCTGACCTCGTCACAGTACGACTTCAGAGCCCGGACAGAGCAGTTAGCTCCATAATGTTGGGAAGTGGGGAGCCCAGTCGTCCACAGCCTTGGGGCCAGAATTGCAGCAGAAGTGACACGCAGGTCGCTGTAACATGTGGCAGCTCACTACATGGGCAGATGCCCTTATGTCTGGGACGAAACAGACTAGGGAACTCCTGAACATAGTGAAGCTGAACAGGGAGGACGCTGCATTACCGGTCGAGATGGGATGAGAAGGGTACATGTGACACCCCAGAGTCCGGTTGTCACAGTGACATTGCCTCCCTCTAATAGGTGAAGTCATGTTTGGAGGCAGAAGGGGACCCCCATGCCAGGTAACATAGATTAAATCACTATTCCTGCTGCAGGTCAGAAAGGGGATCTGCCTTATAAATTCTGGCCAGCAGATGGGGTTGGTGAGTCAGCTAGAAGTGAGCTGAGGGGGTTGTCATGGAAACGAGAGCAGCTGTGAGCTGAGAGGAAAATGACAAGACAGTTAAACATGAGGTAAAAAGATCTTTCTGGAAGATCCAGTCAGTTCATGACAAGGAACTGATCAGTGAGGAGTTCAAGACAGGGAGCTTATCGGTGAAGAGGGAAAGGACAGGAGCAGAGACGGAGAGGCTCTGGGGAAGCAAAAAAAAACTGCATATAGCAGACCCCAGAGCGAAGCGCTAATAGAGAGAAAAGGGACGTCAGAGTCCATGGTGGTCAGGAGCTGTATGTCCTGATCGACGAATCTGAGAGTACAGGGGATTGTAAATTCCTGTGCATCATTGAACACCTGAGGGCATGGCAGCAGATAAGGAGCCCGGGGCTGATGGTGAAAAGGACGGAACCCGTGGAATAGGCTCATGCTGACAGCCGTACAGGTTAGTGAAAACATCAAGCAATTGAGGGTCGCAGCTTAGTTATAAACAGTGGAGACCCACACACAAAGCGCAGAAGGAAGGTCCAAAATCCCCACCTGGCAAGGTGGCTCCCCTGAATGCCCCAGGCGAGCCGGACTCATTCCATCACCTGTATGTGGTACTTCGGATTGCAACCAATTACCAGTAAAAGGTAAAGAAACTGCACCTCTCTGTGTCTTTCTTTCATTTCTCTGCACCCCAACGTTCACAGCCATGTTGACTATTAATCTAACATCTTTGCTCTAGGACTATTGCTCTACCTGTGGAGAGCTATTTTCACCTCAGCTGTGCCACATCAACAGTCTCAGGGGAACAACACTGCGGCGCTGGTCAGCTCTAACCAGAATACCACAGGTGGCGTCACATATTTAACCATCCATAAACTTTATCTTCATTTTTACCACACTTCAACAAACAACTATTCCCCTTCCCTATTTTATTTATTTTATTTAATGGACTCCCCAGGGCCATGGACCGGGTCGCCGCCGCCGTGACACCGTAACCCGTTGAAGTCGACGGGCCCGGTACCGAGTAACCCACGGCCCTGCACCGCGCGCGCGCTCTTATGCCGCCGCGCGCCCGCCCCCCGTTGCTCAATACATACTGAAGGACATAGGGAAGAGCACAGGGAAAGTGAAGGATATGGTCTGTGCAGAACTTTGTGTTGATGCTGTAACTGATGTGGACGTACTACGATTGAAAACAAGTAAAGTTCTACGTTTAAAGTTGGAATTGGACTCTGTCTTTTTAAGTGTCAGAACAGAGGAAGGAGTGTCTATGCGTCTAAGGGAGGCCTTGGAGAACCAGGCAAGTGAGAGAGATCAGACTTCACAAAAAGCACGACAAAGCCCACCAAAAAGATTCTAGACTGAAAAATGCTCAAGAAGCAACATTAAAAAAATCAAAGCATCTAAGAAAAAAAAAAACAGATTTTCCTGAACCGTTTATGCATGAAAAACTTGATGGGGTCTGTCTGAGTTTCAAAGACGTCATGTGCACATAGCCTTACAAAAGATTCACAACATGTCATCAACCAAATGGAAATTAAATCTGAATTATTTACATCTTTCTTTTTCTTTTGATTTACACACAACTTAATAAATTGGATTTGATCCACATGTCTAGATTTTTTCAAAGTGTTTGGTTCTTGTGTTCCCAGAAATTTACAACCTGACAAAGGAAGCGCAATGCTTTTAAATTTCACTCCAAATTTATATTAGGAAATGGCAAGCTATGAAAGACAAATCTATATCTATAATATGTATATATACAGTATATATATATATATATATATATATATATATATACTGTATATATATGGCGCTGTACATGAAAAAGGGTTACATACAAAATACAAATATAAATTACAGTTAACAAACTAAGAATGACTGCCTGGTACAGAGGGGAGAGGGCCTTGCCCATGTGGGCTTACATTCTATAGGATGGTGCGGGTGGAAGGAGATCGTAGGTTGGAGGATTGCAGTAGCTCTGGTGTTGGTGAGGCGAAAGCTTCGGTAGTGATGAGGAGGCAGCAGGGTCATTACAGACTGTAAGCTTTTTTGAGGTGGGTTTTCAAATTCTGTCTGAAGGAGCCAAATGTGGTTGACAATTGGATGTGTTGGGGCACAGAATTCCAGTTCATGGGGGATATTTTCAGGAGAAGTCTTGTAGGTGATTGGGTGAGGAACGAAAAAGTGTGGAGAGAAGGAAGTCTTGGGAGAACCAGAGATTATGTGAGGGATGATATCGGGAGATTAGTTCAGAGATATACGGAGAAGACAGCTTATAGATGGCTTTGTAGGTCAGTATTAATTTGAACTGGTACGCTGAAGAATTGTGAGCCAGTAAAGACATTTGCAGAGGGGAGAAATGGAGGAGTAGCGAGGAGAGAGATGAATTAGTTGAGCAGCAGAGTTAAGGATGGATTGGAGAGGAGCAAGAGTGTTAGCAGGGAGGCCACAGAAGAGGATGTTGCAGTAGTTGAGGCGGGAGATGAAGAGGGCATTCACAAGCATTTTAGTAGATTGAGTGTTGAGGAAAGGATGGATTCTGGAAATATGTTTGAGCTGCAGGCAACGGGAGGTGGAATGAGCTTGGCTGTGCAGTTTGAAGGACAGGGCAGAGTCAAGGGTTATTCCGAGGCAGCAGATTTCTGGTACGGGGGAAAACCATGATGTCATTTATTGTGATAGATCAGGTAAGGAAGATCTGTGAGACAGAGGAAAGATGATGAGTTCAGATTTGCCCACATTGAGTTTGAGGAAGTGAGAGAAGAAGGAGGATATGGCTAATAGACACGCCGGGATTCTGAACAGTAGAGAGGTGACATCTAGGCCAGAGAGGTAGATCTGAGTGTCATCAGCATATAGGTGGTACTGGAAGCCATGGGACTTTATAAGTTGTCCAAGGCCAAAGGTATAGATTGTTCTCATGAGCAATTTTGCTGCTCTATTTTACCAATTGGTGGTGGTTTCAGCACCTGGACTCACCAATCAAAAGTTCTAAGACATGTCAAAAGTTTTCTAAAAGCTTAGTTGGTCCATAAAACAAAACATTACAGTATGTGAGCTGCCACCAGTAGAAGGAGCCCAGCATGCTATCATACAATTAGTGTATATACAAAACCTTCCATGCTAACTGCGTATGCCAGAGATGTATCATATTATTCTATTCAGAATTTTGTACCAAAATAAGACCTGATTCTATGATACATTAACATCTGACAGTACTTTTACAATTTGTGTTTTTGTCTCACTTTATTAGTCTCAATAAGCCCTGTCAGTAGAAAACACTTTATTAGTGGTGACGGTCTGAGCTAAGCCAGGATTTGACTAGAAGCTGACTGACAGTTCATGAGAAGAGTCTTTGCTGCATGTATTATAAGTCCCTGTCACTTACACGTCTCTTTGTCCTTTAACTTCCCAAAAGAAACAGTCACTTTGCTGGCTGGCCAAACTGGAGACTGCTCCATCACATCTGAGATAAGAAAACCTGGCAGGCTAGAGAGTTGATATGAGGCCAAATCAACTCATAATACCAAAGTAACTTCTCTAATCCATTTATTTTAGGAACCATTGCTAGTCTTATCAAGACTGCACTCTTGAAATTGTGAAGATCTAATAAATATTAAAATGTGCTTAGATTTTACTAGTAAAAGTTGTAGTGACAATTCATTTTTGTGTCATATTACAAGCTTGATGATGTCACTGCCGGTCACTGAGGCTGCGCTCGCAGCAGCTCATTCGTCAGTGGCTCTCAGCCTGGATGGATTATTTATACTATTTATCCCCAGACATGGATTACGGTGTGGGACAGAATGACGGAGAGATGAGGGATGTTGTTGATTTTATTTTTGTTTTATTACAAGAGAGGAGGGCTTCAGTGGAATTACCATATTTTTCGGACCATAAGACGCACTTTTTCCCAAAAAGTTTTTGGGGAAAAATGGGGGTGCGTCTTATGGTCGCAATATACTTAGAAATCCAGTGGCGGTGGCGGTCCTGGTGGCTGCAGTCCCGATGCAGCCTCCCTTCCCAGGCTGGTGCGGCTGTTGTATGGCTGTGGTGCGGCAGTGGCTGTGCTCTGTGGTGCGGTGGTGTCGGGGTTCTGTGGTATGGCAACAGCGGGGCTCTGTGCAGTGTGGGGGCTCCGCCGGTATTTCATCAAAGCCCGGAAACCCCCTCAGCTTTGTTGCTGTGACACGGTGGCCTCCGGAAAGATGGCACCGCCGCAACACAAAGCACCTCCACCGCACCAGCCTGGGATGGAATTTCCAGGAGGCCACCGCACCTGCCTGGACCACTGAACGACCCTTGTGACCACTCCTCCACCTGTGCCGATCCCTTCCCTGGTAAGCTGAATTCGGACTGTAAGATGGACCCCCATTTGACACATTATTTTTTCCCCTATTTTCCTTCTGAAAATTTGGGGTGCATCTTATGGTCTGGTGCATCTTATAGTCCGAAAAATATGGTAGGAGTTAGGTGAGTATAGCTGTGTTTGTTATTTTTAAATAAAAAAAGGAAAAATGCCTTTTCTGGGTGACAGCGGGCTGCTATTTTTTAGGCTGGAAGGAGCCAATATACATGGACCCTTACCAGAATGAGAATACCAGCCACCAGCTGTCTGCTTTAGCAAGGTTGATTGATAAAAATGGGGGGTCCACGCCGGGTTTTTTAATTATCTATTGAAATAATTAAAAAACAGCACGGGGACCCCTCTATTCTTGATAACCAAACTTGCGCTAACAGCTGAGAGTTGCAGCCCCCAGCTGTCAGTTTTGCCTAGCTGGTTAAAGAAAGTACAGGGGAACCTATGCCTTTTTTTTATCATTTATTTAGAGTGCAGGTGCCAGCTGATGAATACTCCCATCAGCCGCCGCCAACTCTCGCCGTTATTAGCAGCAGCAGACGTAGGCTGATGGGAGCAGTAGTCCCATCAACCTATGCCAGTGATTGGAGGTAAAGTTTTTAGCTTCGATCACAGCTGCGGGCTCATGCTGTTATTTGTAGCGTAGGAACCGCGACTATCTGGCCAGCGGTAATAATTTTACCGCCGGTCAAAAGCAGTGTTTGCTGCACTGACATGCCCTACCAATTCTGAGTATGTAAGCTCTGACAATATGGAAAGGTGGCACATTAGACAATGTCCATCCTTGTGTGGCAAATTGTGGCAAATTCTGTAATTTTTTGCAGCATTTCCGGTTCTATTAAAATGATGCCTCCCCTGCACCCCATAGTGAACAGGGTCTGTCTGGCAAACACTGGATGTTCAGACCCCCCATACAAGTAAATGAGGTCCAGGTTCCAGGTTTTTTTTCAACTGTTTGGTTAAACCCGTAGGACCCAAACATCCAGGGGTTCACCCATCTTTACTGTTAATAACAACTCCGAGTAACCCCTTACTGTTGTTAAGGACATACTGGGAGTTGTGGTGTTACAGGTTCATGCGATTCAATTGTTTATGGGGCTGTCTTGATATTACAATTGATTGTTGTACTAAGTTTGGTTTTTGCATTAAAGTACTCTTGTCATGCACTTATGATGGTTCTGGTGATGTGTGCATGTACTGATGGAGGTTCTGAGAACTTATTAATTTACTGATAGTGGTTGTGGTGACGTAGGTAAGTACTGATGGTGGGTCTGTTGATGTATTCATATACTGATGGTGGATCTAGTGACGCATTCATGTATTAATGGTGGTTCTGGTGACATATTCATGTACTGATGGTGTTCTAATGACATATTCATGTACTGATGTTGATTCTGGTGACACATTTATTTAATGATGTTTCTGGTGCCATTTTCATGTACTATTGTTGATGTTCTAATTATGTACTGATGACGAATTTAGCTTCATATTCATGCACTGATGATGGTTGTCACGCCGTGCTCACCTGGGGGCGGGACCTCGGTCCCGACGTCATCTCTTCCGGAGCTGCGGTCACTCCGGGGGTCCCGTAGGGTGCGCACGCGCAGCTCTCGTCCCCGGGCCTCCTCCTACATGTCACGTTTGCGCTTGCGCGCTCCTGTCAGTGCTGTATAGGGCTCGGTCCTCTCTATGGTAATGGAGGACCTGACCCGGAACCTGTAGTGGTCATGTGCTTTCTGGCTAGTTCCTGACCCGGAACCAGTAGTAGTCATGTGCTATATCAGACGACCTCCCCCTAGGGGAGGTGCCTGATTATTGTTGTGCTTCCTGGCTTGGTCTGCCGTGTCCCTGCCTGGCTGTGCGCTGTACTCAGGTCCTCTGCCTTGCACTCTGTTGTGCCTCTTGGCACACGCTCTGAATCTGCACTCTGCTTTGTACTTGGTTGTGCCTCCTGGCACACGCTCTGACCCTGTGTTCTGTCTCGTACTCGGTTGTGCCTCCTGGCACATGCTCTGACACTGTACTCTGTCTCATACTCGGTTGTGCCTCCTGGCACACGCTCTTACCCTGTACTCTGTCTTACTCAGTCGTGCCTCCTGGCACACACTCTGATTCCGTGCTCTGTCTTATACTCAGTTGTGCCTCCGGGCACACACTCTGATCCTGTACTCAGTCTCTTACTCTGTTACACCTCCTGGCACACCTGCTGCCTGACTCAGTGCTCTGACGTGCTCCTTGCACGCTTCCTGCTTCACTCACACCCGGACGAACGAAGTCTCTGTATACCACGTGTTCCCGTGTCCACACTTTACACGTTCCTGCAGACACTCTCACCCACTCGTGTCTCCTGTGAGCCGGCCGCCTGGTGCCAGCAGTCGTGGTGCCTCACCCCCTGGGGCTTGCCCCTGACACTCCCTGTATAGGGGGTGGTCTTCACTAGGTCAGCTCGCCCTGGGAGGGTTGGTGTCATGACCCAGAGGGTCCACTCCAAGAGTCGTCACAGTATAATCAGGCCATGGACCCCGCTGGTGCCACCACCTCCATCCAAAAGGAACTGGTGTTCCTACGGGAGAGTCAGACCAGGATTATGGTCTTTTTGAAATCCATGGAGTCTCGTTTGTCGGCCATACAATCCGTTTCTGCCCAGTCCTCGGCCCCGCACCCGATGCCGCGCCTCGGCAAGCCACCCCGATATAGCGGGGACCCTAAGTTTTGTCGAGGATTTCTGAACCAATGCCGGTTACATTTTGAGCTTTTGCCGCAGCACTATCCCACTGAGCGCGCCCAAATTGCCTTTATTGTTTCACACTTAGAGGGGGAGGCATTAGCATGGGTGAACCCCCTCTGGGAGCGCAATGACCCACTCGTCTCTCGGCTTTCCACCTTTTTGGACACCTTCCGCAAGGTGTTCGACGAGCCGGGTCGGCTGGCCTCTATCACCAAGTCCCTCTTTAACCTCCATCAGGGTACGCTACCGGTAGGACAGTATGCCATCCGTTTTCGTACCTTGGCCTCCGAACTCGGTTGGAACAACGAGGCTCTCGTAGGGATCTTTTGGCGTGGCCTGTCCAGTCGGATCAAAGACGTACTGGCAGGTCGGGATACTCCCACCTCTTTAGAGGATCTGATCTCACTGGCGACACGCATCGACCTGCGGTTTCAGGAACGTGCCCGTGAATTAGCCAGAGAGAGGAGCTCCTCTCACCTCCTCCGTTCCTGCTCCAAGAAGCCGGGAAACTTCTCCGCCTAGGGTTGATAGGAGAGGCCTCCCTAGGTGTACGTGATTCCTCTCCTCCCCTGCTCGTGTCCGTATTATTGAATCTCGGTGCCAAGCGTTATTCTGAGGAGGCTTTCCTGGATTCTGGCGCGGAGGGGAATTTTATCACACTCGAGGCGGTTAAAAAATACCGGATTCCTGTCAGATCCCTGGAGACTCCTCGGTCGATTGTTTCGGTCAATGGTACGTCCGTGCTGGAGTCCGTTACCCAGGCCACCGAAGAGATCGAGCTGCAGATCGGAGCCCTGCACCTGGAGAAGATCTCCTTCCTCGTCTTGTCCACCATGTCTCACGCACTTCTTCTAGGCCTCCCTTGGCTACGGACTCATGAGCCAACCCTGGACTGGCGGTCGGGCGAGATACTCCGGTGGGGACCGTTCTGTCAGGAGAAGTGCCTGTTGCCCGTCCGTCTGATGAACTCTGCCGGTCCATCCCCGGCACCTACAGGTCTGCCGTCGGCTTACTGGTCCTTTGCAGATGTTTTCGACAAGAAGGAGGCCGAGACTCTGCCCCCCCATCGGCCATATGACTGTCCGATTGACCTCATTCCTGGTTCTACGCCACCCAGGGGTAGGATATACCCGCTATCCCCTGCTGAGACCCAAGCTATGTCTGACTATATCCAGGAGAACCTTGCTAGAGGTTTCATCCGTAAGTCCTCCTCGCCCGCGGGAGCGGGATTTTTCTTTGTAAAAAAGAAGGACGGCTCCCTCCGTCCTTGCATAGACTACCGAGGCCTGAACAATATCACGGTCAAGAACAAGTACCCATTGCCATTGATCCCGGAGCTCTTTGACCGACTTAGAGGAGCTCGAATTTTCACCAAACTGGATCTTCGTGGGGCCTACAACTTGATCCGCATTCGTTCCGGGGATGAGTGGAAGACCGCCTTTAACACCAGAGACGGTCACTACGAGTACTTGGTCATGCCCTTCGGCCTCTGCAATGCCCCAGCGGTTTTCCAGGAGTTCGTGAATGACGTCTTCCGGGATATGCTGTACTCCTGCGTGGTAGTCTATCTGGATGACATCCTCGTTTTTTCTCCAGACCTCTCCGCCCACAGAAAGAACGTGCGTCAAGTCCTCCAGCGCCTGAGGGAGAACCGCCTTTATGCCAAGCTCGAGAAATGTGCCTTCGAGCAAACGTCCCTGCCATTCTTGGGGTACATTATCTCAGAATCAGGTCTATGCATGGATCCGGCAAAAGTGTCCGCCGTCCTCGATTGGCCACAGCCCCATGGGGTGAAGGCAATCCAACGCTTCCTTGGTTTTGCGAACTACTACCAACAGTTCGTTCCTCATTTTTCCTCGTTGGTTCGCCCCATCTCGTCCCTTATCTGCAAGGGAGCTAACCCAAAGGCTTGGCCCTCTGAGGCTGAAGAGGCCTTCCAGTCGTTGAAACAAGCCTTCGCCGCTGCTCCGGCGCTTCACCGACCTGAGGTTAGTAGACCTTTCACTCTCGAGGTAGACGCATCCTCTACTGGGGCTGGCGCAGTCCTTCTGCAGAAATCCTCTTCTGGACGTTTTGTCACCTGTGGCTTCTTTTCTAAAGTATTTTCCTCCACTGAGCAGAACTACTCCATTGGCGACAAAGAGCTATTGGCCATTAAGTTGGCCTTGGAGGAGTGGAGGTACTTACTGGAGGGTGCCATACATCCATTCAAGATCTTCACAGACCATAAGAACCTGGCGTACATCCAGTCCGCACAGAGGCTCAATCCTCGGCAAGCCAGGTGGTCCCTATTCTTCGCCCGCTTTGACTTTGAGCTACATTTTCGGCCCGGCGATAAGAACGTTAGAGCGGATGCGTTGTCAAGATCATTCCTGTCGTCTGATGCAGAGGAAGAACCCTCTCATATCATTGATTTATCCAAAGTAATTACTGTGGCTCCTGTCAAGTTAACCACGTTACCTCCGGGAAGAACCTTTGTGGCTGAGAATAACCAAAAACGAGTGCTAAATTGGGGACATTCGTCCAAGATTGCCGGCCACGTTGGTGTCAAAAAGACTTTGGACTTAATCTCTCGCCATTATTGGTGGCCTTCACTCTCCCAGGATGTTAAAGACTTTGTAGCAATTTTGCCCGTCCTGTGCCCAGAACAAGATACCCAGACAACCACCCTCCGGTCTTCTGTTCCCACTTCCCATTCCGTCGGCTCCATGGCAGCACATAGCCATGGATTTCATTACTGATCTGCCTTGTTCTTCCGGTTGTACTGTGGTCTTGGTGGTTGTAGACCGATTTTCAAAGATGGCTCACTTCATTCCTCTTCCCGGACTACCCTCTGCTCCTGACTTGGCGAAGATCTTCATTTCCCATATCTTCAGGATTCACGGCTTCCCCCAGCACATCGTGTCGGATAGAGGGGTCCAATTCACCTCCCGGTTCTGGAGAGCTCTATGCGGACTCATGAAAGTGTCATTGGATTTCTCTTCCGCCTATCACCCCCAAACCAATGGGCAGGTGGAACGTACCAACCAGATCCTTACATCCTATCTCCGGCATTTTTCTAATGCTCATCAGAATGACTGGGTCGGTCTACTTCCTTGGGCTGAGTTCGCCTACAATAATCACTCCAGTGAATCGTCTACCAAGTCTCCTTTCTTCATCGTCTTTGGACAGCATCTCAATGTGCCTCTACCGGTACTTCCTGTCTCGGGGGTACCTGCTGCCGATTCTCAGTCTGTGGAGTTCTCCAGGGTATGGCAGGAGACCAAAACCGCTCTCGAGAAAGCACGGGACAGAATGAAATTACACGCTGACAAGAGGCGCCTGTACGTTCCTCCATTTCTCCCTGGTGACAAGGTGTGGCTCTCCACCAAATACGTCCGCCTTAAGGTACCATCTTACAAATTGGGTCCCCGTTACATTGGTCCTTTTGAGGTCCTCAGGCGGATTAATGATGTTGCTTACAAATTGAAGCTGCCTCCTTCACTCCGTATTCCCAATTCCTTCCATGTGTCTCTCCTAAAACCTGTGGTTCTTAACCGATTTCATCCTTCTCCAGGCCACACACCCCAGCCTGTTGGCTTGGGGGATGAGTTTGAGGTGAATGACATTTTGGCCATGAAGAAGGTAAGAGGGAGAACCATGTTCCTGGTCGATTGGAAGGGTTTTGGCCCCGAGGAGAGGTCATGGGAACCCAGGGAGAATATCCACGCACCCCAGATTTTGTCTAAGTTCCTCTCCAGTTTTAGAAAGAGGGGGCGTAAAGGGGGGGTACTGTCACGCCGTGCTCACCTGGGGGTGGGACCTCGGTCCCGACGTCATCTCTTCCGGAGCTGCGGTCAGTCCGGGGGTCCCGTAGGGTGCGCACGCGCAGCTCTCGTCCCCGGGCCTCCTCCTACATGTCACGTTTGCGCTTGCGCGCTCCTGTCAGTGCTGTATAGGGCTCGGTCCTCTCTATGGTAATGGAGGACCTGACCCGGAACCTGTAGTGGTCATGTGCTTTCTGGCTAGTTCCTGACCCGGAACCAGTAGTAGTCATGTGCTATATCAGACGACCTCCCCCTAGGGGAGGTGCCTGATTATTGTTGTGCTTCCTGGCTTGGTCTGCCGTGTCCCTGCCTGGCTGTGCGCTGTACTCAGGTCCTCTGCCTTGCACTCTGTTGTGCCTCTTGGCACACGCTCTGAATCTGCACTCTGCTTTGTACTTGGTTGTGCCTCCTGGCACACGCTCTGACCCTGTGTTCTGTCTCGTACTCGGTTGTGCCTCCTGGCACATGCTCTGACACTGTACTCTGTCTCATACTCGGTTGTGCCTCCTGGCACACGCTCTTACCCTGTACTCTGTCTTACTCAGTCGTGCCTCCTGGCACACACTCTGATTCCGTGCTCTGTCTTATACTCAGTTGTGCCTCCGGGCACACACTCTGATCCTGTACTCAGTCTCTTACTCTGTTACACCTCCTGGCACACCTGCTGCCTGACTCAGTGCTCTGACGTGCTCCTTGCACGCTTCCTGCTTCACTCACACCCGGACGAACGAAGTCTCTGTATACCACGTGTTCCCGTGTCCACACTTTACACGTTCCTGCAGACACTCTCACCCACTCGTGTCTCCTGTGAGCCGGCCGCCTGGTGCCAGCAGTCGTGGTGCCTCACCCCCTGGGGCTTGCCCCTGACACTCCCTGTATAGGGGGTGGTCTTCACTAGGTCAGCTCGCCCTGGGAGGGTTGGTGTCACGACCCAGAGGGTCCACTCCAAGAGTCGTCACAGTATAATCAGGCCATGGACCCCGCTGGTGCCACCACCTCCATCCAAAAGGAACTGGTGTTCCTACGGGAGAGTCAGACCAGGATTATGGTCTTTTTGAAATCCATGGAGTCTCGTTTGTCAGCCATACAATCCGTTTCTGCCCAGTCCTCGGCCCCGCACCCGATGCCGCGCCTCGGCAAGCCACCCCGATATAGCGGGGACCCTAAGTTTTGTCGAGGATTTCTGAACCAATGCCGGTTACATTTTGAGCTTTTGCCGCAGCACTATCCCACTGAGCGCGCCCAAATTGCCTTTATTGTTTCACACTTAGAGGGGGAGGCATTAGCATGGGTGAACCCCCTCTGGGAGCGCAATGACCCACTCGTCTCTCGGCTTTCCACCTTTTTGGACACCTTCCGCAAGGTGTTCGACGAGCCGGGTCGGCTGGCCTCTATCACCGAGTCCCTCTTTAACCTCCATCAGGGTACGCTACCGGTAGGACAGTATGCCATCCGTTTTCGTACCTTGGCCTCCGAACTCGGTTGGAACAACGAGGCTCTCGTAGGGATCTTTTGGCGTGGCCTGTCCAGTCGGATCAAAGACGTACTGGCAGGTCGGGATACTCCCACCTCTTTAGAGGATCTGATCTCACTGGCGACACGCATCGACCTGCGGTTTCAGGAACGTGCCCGTGAATTAGCCAGAGAGAGGAGCTCCTCTCACCTCCTCCGTTCCTGCTCCAAGAAGCCGGGAAACTTCTCCGCCTAGGGTTGATAGGAGAGGCCTCCCTAGGTGTACGTGATTCCTCTCCTCCCCTGCTCGTGTCCGTATTATTGAATCTCGGTGCCAAGCGTTATTCTGAGGAGGCTTTCCTGGATTCTGGCGCGGAGGGGAATTTTATCACACTCGAGGCGGTTAAAAAATACCGGATTCCTGTCAGATCCCTGGAGACTCCTCGGTCGATTGTTTCGGTCAATGGTACGTCCGTGCTGGAGTCCGTTACCCAGGCCACCGAAGAGATCGAGCTGCAGATCGGAGCCCTGCACCTGGAGAAGATCTCCTTCCTCGTCTTGTCCACCATGTCTCACGCACTTCTTCTAGGCCTCCCTTGGCTACGGACTCATGAGCCAACTCTGGACTGGCGGTCGGGCGAGATACTCCGGTGGGGACCGTTCTGTCAGGAGAAGTGCCTGTTGCCCGTCCGTCTGATGAACTCTGCCGGTCCATCCCCGGCACCTACAGGTCTGCCGTCGGCTTACTGGTCCTTTGCAGATGTTTTCGACAAGAAGGAGGCCGAGACTCTGCCCCCCCATCGGCCATATGACTGTCCGATTGACCTCATTCCTGGTTCTACGCCACCCAGGGGTAGGATATACCCGCTATCCCCTGCTGAGACCCAAGCTATGTCTGACTATATCCAGGAGAACCTTGCTAGAGGTTTCATCCGTAAGTCCTCCTCGCCCGCGGGAGCGGGATTTTTCTTTGTAAAAAAGAAGGACGGCTCCCTCCGTCCTTGCATAGACTACCGAGGCCTGAACAATATCACGGTCAAGAACAAGTACCCATTGCCATTGATCCCGGAGCTCTTTGACCGACTTAGAGGAGCTCGAATTTTCACCAAACTGGATCTTCGTGGGGCCTACAACTTGATCCGCATTCGTTCCGGGGATGAGTGGAAGACCGCCTTTAACACCAGAGACGGTCACTACGAGTACTTGGTCATGCCCTTCGGCCTCTGCAATGCCCCAGCGGTTTTCCAGGAGTTCGTGAATGACGTCTTCCGGGATATGCTGTACTCCTGCGTGGTAGTCTATCTGGATGACATCCTCGTTTTTTCTCCAGACCTCTCCGCCCACAGAAAGAACGTGCGTCAAGTCCTCCAGCGCCTGAGGGAGAACCGCCTTTATGCCAAGCTCGAGAAATGTGCCTTCGAGCAAACGTCCCTGCCATTCTTGGGGTACATTATCTCAGAATCAGGTCTATGCATGGATCCGGCAAAAGTGTCCGCCGTCCTCGATTGGCCACAGCCCCATGGGGTGAAGGCAATCCAACGCTTCCTTGGTTTTGCGAACTACTACCAACAGTTCGTTCCTCATTTTTCCTCGTTGGTTCGCCCCATCTCGTCCCTTATCTGCAAGGGAGCTAACCCAAAGGCTTGGCCCTCTGAGGCTGAAGAGGCCTTCCAGTCGTTGAAACAAGCCTTCGCCGCTGCTCCGGCGCTTCACCGACCTGAGGTTAGTAGACCTTTCACTCTCGAGGTAGACGCATCCTCTACTGGGGCTGGCGCAGTCCTTCTGCAGAAATCCTCTTCTGGACGTTTTGTCACCTGTGGCTTCTTTTCTAAAGTATTTTCCTCCACTGAGCAGAACTACTCCATTGGCGACAAAGAGCTATTGGCCATTAAGTTGGCCTTGGAGGAGTGGAGGTACTTACTGGAGGGTGCCATACATCCATTCAAGATCTTCACAGACCATAAGAACCTGGCGTACATCCAGTCCGCACAGAGGCTCAATCCTCGGCAAGCCAGGTGGTCCCTATTCTTCGCCCGCTTTGACTTTGAGCTACATTTTCGGCCCGGCGATAAGAACGTTAGAGCGGATGCGTTGTCAAGATCATTCCTGTCATCTGATGCAGAGGAAGAACCCTCTCATATCATTGATTTATCCAAAGTAATTACTGTGGCTCCTGTCAAGTTAACCACGTTACCTCCGGGAAGAACCTTTGTGGCTGAGAATAACCGAAAACGAGTGCTAAATTGGGGACATTCGTCCAAGATTGCCGGCCACGTTGGTGTCAAAAAGACTTTGGACTTAATCTCTCGCCATTATTGGTGGCCTTCACTCTCCCAGGATGTTAAAGACTTTGTAGCAATTTTGCCCGTCCTGTGCCCAGAACAAGATACCCAGACAACCACCCTCCGGTCTTCTGTTCCCACTTCCCATTCCGTCGGCTCCATGGCAGCACATAGCCATGGATTTCATTACTGATCTGCCTTGTTCTTCCGGTTGTACTGTGGTCTTGGTGGTTGTAGACCGATTTTCAAAGATGGCTCACTTCATCCCTCTTCCCGGACTACCCTCTGCTCCTGACTTGGCGAAGATCTTCATTTCCCATATCTTCAGGATTCACGGCTTCCCCCAGCACATCGTGTCGGATAGAGGGGTCCAATTCACCTCCCGGTTCTGGAGAGCTCTATGCGGACTCATGAAAGTGTCATTGGATTTCTCTTCCGCCTATCACCCCCAAACCAATGGGCAGGTGGAACGTACCAACCAGATCCTTACATCCTATCTCCGGCATTTTTCTAATGCTCATCAGAATGACTGGGTCGGTCTACTTCCTTGGGCTGAGTTCGCCTACAATAATCACTCCAGTGAATCGTCTACCAAGTCTCCTTTCTTCATCGTCTTTGGACAGCATCTCAATGTGCCTCTACCGGTACTTCCTGTCTCGGGGGTACCTGCTGCCGATTCTCAGTCTGTGGAGTTCTCCAGGGTATGGCAGGAGACCAAAACCGCTCTCGAGAAAGCACGGGACAGAATGAAATTACACACTGACAAGAGGCGCCTGTACGTTCCTCCATTTCTCCCTGGTGACAAGGTGTGGCTCACCACCAAATACGTCCGCCTTAAGGTACCATCTTACAAACTGGGTCCCCGTTACATTGGTCCTTTTGAGGTCCTCAGGCGGATTAATGATGTTGCTTACAAATTGAAGCTGCCTCCTTCACTCCGTATTCCCAATTCCTTCCATGTGTCTCTCCTAAAACCTGTGGTTCTTAACCGATTTCATCCTTCTCCAGGCCACACACCCCAGCCTGTTGGCTTGGGGGATGAGTTTGAGGTGAATGACATTTTGGCCATGAAGAAGGTAAGAGGGAGAACCATGTTCCTGGTCGATTGGAAGGGTTTTGGCCCCGAGGAGAGGTCATGGGAACCAGGGAGAATATCCACGCACCCCAGATTTTGTCTAAGTTCCTCTCCAGTTTTAGAAAGAGGGGGCGTAAAGGGGGGGTACTGTCACGCCGTGCTCACCTGGGGGCGGGACCTCGGTCCCGACGTCATCTCTTCCGGAGCTGCGGTCACTCCGGGGGTCCCGTAGGGTGCGCACGCGCAGCTCTCGTCCCCGGGCCTCCTCCTACATGTCACGTTTGCGCTTGCGCGCTCCTGTCAGTGCTGTATAGGGCTCGGTCCTCTCTATGGTAATGGAGGACCTGACCCGGAACCTGTAGTGGTCATGTGCTTTCTGGCTAGTTCCTGACCCGGAACCAGTAGTAGTCATGTGCTATATCAGACGACCTCCCCCTAGGGGAGGTGCCTGATTATTGTTGTTCTTCCTGGCTTGGTCTGCCGTGTCCCTGCCTGGCTGCGCGCTGTACTCAGGTCCTCTGCCTTGCACTCTGTTGTGCCTCTTGGCACACGCTCTGAATCTGCACTCTGCTTTGTACTTGGTTGTGCCTCCTGGCACACGCTCTGACCCTGTGTTCTGTCTCGTACTCGGTTGTGCCTCCTGGCACATGCTCTGACACTGTACTCTGTCTCATACTCGGTTGTGCCTCCTGGCACACGCTCTTACCCTGTACTCTGTCTTACTCAGTCGTGCCTCCTGGCACACACTCTGATTCCGTGCTCTGTCTTATACTCAGTTGTGCCTCCGGGCACACACTCTGATCCTGTACTCAGTCTCTTACTCTGTTACACCTCCTGGCACACCTGCTGCCTGACTCAGTGCTCTGACGTGCTCCTTGCACGCTTCCTGCTTCACTCACACCCGGACGAACGAAGTCTCTGTATACCACGTGTTCCCGTGTCCACACTTTACACGTTCCTGCAGACACTCTCACCCACTCGTGTCTCCTGTGAGCCGGCCGCCTGGTGCCAGCAGTCGTGGTGCCTCACCCCCTGGGGCTTGCCCCTGACACTCCCTGTATAGGGGGTGGTCTTCACTAGGTCAGCTCGCCCTGGGAGGGTTGGTGTCACGACCCAGAGGGTCCACTCCAGGAGTCGTCACAATGGTTCTGGTGATGAATATGTCATCAGAATCATCATCACAACATGAATACAGCACCACAACAATCATTACTACATGAATATGTTACCTGACCCACCATTAGTTTTGTGCAAGCTGTATTTGTCACATGACGGATGTAAAAACCATCAAATGTATCCCTTTATTTATCATGGGGGTCTGTTCATTTTTCCATTAGGGTATCTGCCAAATGCTGGACACCTTAATTGACACCAAATGACCCCCGATTATAGTTACTTTTTTTTGACCAGCTCTACCCTCGCCTACTGTATTCTCACCCATCCCTTGTAGATTGTGAGCCTTCGCGGGCAGGGTCCTCTCTCCTCCTGTACCAGTTATGACTTGTATTGTTTAACATTATTGTACTTGTTTTTATTATGTATACCCCTCCTTACATGTAAAGCACCATGGAATAAATGGCGCTATAACAATAAATAATAATAATAATTCTTTCTCCTGTATTGTATAAATGGTCAGCATAAAATGATTTATTCCGTATCTAACTTTGAAATTACATTGCCTCTTAAGCCATATCACTAAAGTGCACCACTTTTTTTTACTTTAATGACTATTTTTGTGAAAAGGGAACAAATACTAGTGGAAGTTGTCATCGGAGTTTGCTACCTAACCCATCGGGGGGGAGGGGGAGGTTCATTAGGGTTCCTGTTATTCTCTGACACATTACTTTGCTTTGGGGTGGGTCACCATTGGCTTCATCTGCCTAGTGCGAGTGTAAGACATGTGCCTATACAAGCGGGATGGTGTGTATGCTAGCGTAGTACTCAGTGCTGGCATCTTCCTAGCCTCTTAAAATTTTGGGTAGTGTCAGCGAAAATTATGCTGTGAATGCTCGGACTAGCTGTGGTGCGCACTTATCTCATTGTCAGCTTATTGCTATAGGTGAGTTGACAAGTGAGTACAAGAAGCAGAGAGCACTTTTTTAGTAACATCCAAGTCATATGTGAGGCAAAGGGCAGTGTTCGTGATAATGGCAAACTTAAAAACTGAATATGAGAGCTTGTGAATATGTTTTAAATGTATACCTCTGACATGAGCCTCTGTATTGCCAAACAGTATGTATTTCCACCTCAAACTCATGCCTCAATGGACCTTGCTTTGTGCATTGGAGCATGGCCATGTTGGAAAAGAAAAAGCTGGAACCATACAATTGTTCAAAATGTCCTGATATGCTGAAATAATAAGATTTCTCTACACTGGAACTAAGACTACGTTCCCACGATCAGTATTTGGTGAGTTCTTGATGTTGCAGAATTCCGGCACTATTTTTGCACCTATTATATAAATTAGGTTACTTGTGTTTTTTTCATTGCATTTTTGTGTGAATTTTTTAACATGTATTTTTATCGCACTTTTGATGCTGCGTTTTTTGTCTGTTTGGTGTGTTATGCTTTAACCTCTTAATGACCGGGCCAAATTTTTTAAATCTGACCAGAGTCACTTTAACTTGGGAACACTTCAACATATCCCATTGATTTAGAAATTTATTTAGAGATTTGTTTTCAAGACACATTATACTTTATGATAAAGGTAAATTTAGGTTAATATGTTTTGTGTTTATTTATAAAAAAAATCAGAAATTTGACAAAAATGTAAAAAAAATTAGCAATTTTCAAACTTTGAATGATTGATTATCTCTTTAATCCAGATTGTCATACCACAGAAAAACTTTAATAAATAACATTTCCCTCAAGTCTGCTTTAAATCAGCACCATTTGTAAAATGTTATTATATTTTGGTAGCATTTTAGGAGGTTTAAAATAGCATCAAAATAGCATCATTAAAGTAGCATCAATCTTTCCTTTTTTCCAAGTAAATTTACAAAATTAGTTTTTTGAAGGACCTATCTAGGTTTGATGTGACTTTGGGGGTTTTATTTTTTGGAAATCCCCCAAAAGTGATACAGTTTTAAAAACAGCACCCCCTGACATACTGAAAACTGCTGTCAGGTAGTTTATTTACCCTTCAGGTGATTTTCAGGAATGAATGTAAAGTGGCATGACAGGAATGAAGAAATGTATTTTTGCCACCTAAATGTCGCTAACTTCTGATCAAGTTACAACAGCCAGCAGACTCTAAGGTCGCTATTTGGTCATGAATTGCCATGGCAAATATCAGGACCACACAATTATGATCTCAGGGTGCCAATGGGGATAAAGAGGAAGCCCCCACACTGTTAACTGTTTATATGATATAGTCACTATTGACAGCAGCATCTAAGGGGTTAAACAGATATGGACGGTGCCAATACTGATCGTGGCTAATGCAGCAAGGTGTCAGCTATAGAGAACAGCCGACAGCTGCTGGATTGTCACCTGTATGGGGATGCTATTCTCTTACATCTCAGGTAAGCAAAAAGAAGTATTGGCGGTCATTAAGGATAAAGCTGCTTTGTTTTTGAAACTTCCTGGTATTTGACATTCTCAGGTGCAAATTACATGCGCTTTTTATACCTTTCTGCTGGATTTATGCATCTAATGTAAGTCTATGGAGAAATTCTACACAGAAGAGTCAGCGTACCCACAAAAGAAATTAACATGGTGTAGATTGTAAAAATACATTACAGGGGAGTTTACACAGCATAAAAAAAAAGCAAAGTGGCCATGAGATTTCTATAAATCCCATCAACTTTGCTGTAAATACAGCATGGTGGGCACGTAGCCTTAGAGATTTGGGTCAACCCTTAAAAAACAACCCTAATACATTATCACGGTCTTCACTAAATGATATGTTTGACAAGTAATGTTATACTGGCATTCACCAAAACACTCACTAGTCCATTATTGTGCCAGTTAAAGAAACGTGATCACTGAGCAAAACACAGTACTGTGGTGGTATCGAGCATTACACCACTCCGTTTGACATTTAGCATTGTGGTTGGTGATGAAAGGCTTGCACACACTTTTTACACGTAATTCCATTGTAACAATTCAACCCCTCCATATGTCTGTGCAGTGATGGATAGCTCAGTTCTCCAATCTGGTGCAGGGACATGATGAGCTGATTGTGCAGTTCTTGAAAGCTTAGTTGTACAGTCTGATGCAGGGGCGTGCTGAGCTGTCTGTGCAGTGATTGACAGCTTAGTTGTACTGTCTGGTGCAGGGGCATGCTGAGCTGTCTGTGCAGTGATTGACAGCTCAGTTCTCTCCAATCTGATGCAGGGGCATGCTGAGCTGTTTGTGCAGTGATTGACAGCTTAGTTGTACAGTCTGGCGCAGAGGCATGCTGAGCTGTCTGTGCAGTGATGGACAGTTCAGTTGTCCAGTCTGGTGCAGAGGCATGCTGAGCTGTCTGTGCAGTGATGGACAGTTCAGTTGTCCAATCTGGTGCAGGGGCGTGCTGAGCTGTCTGTGCAGTGATTGACAGCTCAGTTGTCCAGTCTGGTGCAGGGGCGTGCTGAGCTGTCTGTGCAGTGATGGACAGTTCAGTTGTCCAGTCTGGTGCAGGGGTGTGCTGTGCTGTCTGTGCAGTGATTGACAGCTTAGTTGTCCAGTCTGGTGCAGGTGCGCGCTGAGCTGTCTCTGTTTTTGATTGACCGATCAGCCGTCCAATCTGATACTGAGAGGTGCTGAACTCTTTTCAGGTGCTACTGGTTCCCTTGATTGTTCACCTATTTAACTGAGCTGGCAGTCCCAGATAGTTGTCAGCTGTAGCTTAAGCTAAGTGGGAATTGTTTTCCCTGTGCTTAGTGCCTTGTTTATTGATCTATCGATGTCTAACCTTGAACATCGTTCTGACCATCCGGTTGTCTATTCTTTCTGCTGTGATCCCCTATCCTCCTGGAACTATTAAATTTAATTAAACAACAACCACAAGAAGGATTTCATCACTCCAGGTGTCATTTTAATCAGCATAAGAGCGCCAACCTGACAGTGTCTGTAGTTTACTCAGCAAAATTCTGCTGACAGATTCCCGTTAACGTCACACTACTAGTGTGATCAGACATGGGTCCTATTCTCTGTAATATATTTTATTAATAATCTTTTAGAGGGTTATTCACAAAAAGCTACAGTATTAAGTTATCACCAATTAATTTGGTTATATGTATTGGAAAATCCTTTGATATTGATTACTAGCCAGACTGCACATGGAATATTTTGTACAGTACTTTGAACCAGTGCACAAGAAAGGAAAAAAAGGTATGCTAAGGGCTATGTATAGCCAATATGTTATCAGGGTCATATGACATGAGTCCACATACCCTGTACATCATGTGTTATTAAGGGGGTTAAAGAGTTCAAAAGGGGAGATGCCTTTTTTGAATGTAATAATATGACAAAGTATGGTAATTAGATGAGCTTTAATTATGAGTTATTAATTCAGGGATAATTTGTTGATTTGCTTTCCTCTTTGCAGTATAATAGGCTGAACTGGATGCACTTTTTTTTTCATGTTTTAACACATTTGTTTAATAAAAATGTTTTCATGGGGAAAAAGGAGGGATAACTGTTTCTGTTAAATGTGTGGGGGATTTTCTAAACTTTACTAAAATGCACATTTTATGTCCTACTGCGAAGAGACCAATAGAGAGTTAGTGATGTTACTCATAGGGACCAAATTTATTATCTTTTAAAGCATGTTTTAAATGGAATGTGTCAAAAGTTTTTCCCTACTCCATTTGAGTGTAGCATATTTAGGGTCTGAGACCCTGATTCGATGTATCGCTGAGGCTGTGTGCCCACGTAGCGTTTTTTAAGCGTTTCTGTGGCGATTTTAAAAGCGCGATTCTGCCGCGGAAACGCTTACAAAAAGCATTCCATGCATTCCTAATAGAAAACATGTTGTGCCAATGATGCATTTTTTACTGCTGCGGAATCGCTTAGCGGTAAAAAACGCAGCATGTTCATTAATTTTGCGGAATCACCCACGATTCCACATACCATCAATTGTATAGGCAAAAATGCTTAGGAAAACGCATGCAAGAACGCTTGACAAATGCTTAAAAAAGCGCGTCAAAAACCGCATGCGTTTTCCCGGGAGCAGGGTTTTCGATTCTGCTCAGGAATATTCTGCTTGGGCACATAGCCTTACTGTGCTGCTTGCTGTCAGATCTACTTTGTAAAGCCCCACCCACATCACTGATTGGCAGGTTTCCGCCAATACACAGTGTATACATAAAGCTACCAATCACAGGAGGGGGTGGGATTATGCAGAGTACATGATTATGCTTGACTACCTGACAGCAGATTTACTAAATCTCTAGTGATAATCTCCTGCTGATAAAACTGATCTTATCTGGACTACAGTAAGTGACAGATCACTGGAATCAGGATCTCTGCCTCTTCATTAAGCTGCTCTCAGACTATGTCGTAAAAATCTGCTGAGATATTCCCATTACACATGACGTAGACATTTAGCAGTTTCCCAAAGTATACATCCTAGTCCCCTGAAGCTGTAAACAGCTCACTAACCATGGTTTCAAAGAGCGTTTAGAAAACTACCAGAGAACATACAAACAGAACCAAATCTGTTTACCTCTAAATCCCATTACATGCTTTATGTTCACAATATGTAACAAGAGAAAAAGCTAATATGTCTCTCAGCTATCAAGCCATCTTGTCACTAAGAGTGCTATAAAAATGTACGGTAGCTTAAATAAGAATAATAATTGATAGCTGTAACATGATATGTTGGTCCTCGGCACGCAATGATGAAGAAATAATATCTATTGCTACAAGGAAGATCTGTGATTATTAATATTTCATCATTCAGAAATTAGAGTCCGATAATAACAACAGTAACATACAACATATTGCAGAATAGTTTATAGCAAGAAACTTGATCAGCTCAATGCTGCACTTTATTCATTTTGCAGAATATATCAAGGAGCTGCTTCCAGGGGTGTTACTATTCTAAATGTTATGGTATATGACTTGAACACTTGCAATAACTCTGTAATCAGTGACAATACAATCTATGGTGAGAACAAAAAGGAGTGAGATCCCGTCAGCTCTTCTCCTTCATAGAGGTTCTCCCCATCCATGAATCGGAGTATACCATAGCTGCAGGCTTATGCTGCATGGAACGTGTTGAGCAAATAGCAAATGGCATCATGTTAATAGTTAGTTAGAGTTTATTAATAATGAACTGTGTGACCCCTGATTTTCTGGGTGTTCGATCTCCCATATAATGTTGTGATGATGAAGATGCTGATTGCTGTATGTCCCAAATAAAACCATCCATTCTCGCACAATGTCTGGGTGCTGATGTATCTGCTGAAAGCTGAAGTATGCAACAGATTATGGCCCCAGAAAGAAACATACAAAGCACGTCACACCACACAATGGTGAATGGAGTGATACAAGAAATGTTCCTGTTACTGTATACAAGTAAGAAAATTGAGTACATACAAAGAAGAGGGGGAAAATGGCCAGCAGCTCAGGGAATACAGTACTCTTCCAGCGACCAAAATGAAGATTGACTATTACCACTGGCGGACACAGACAGAAGAGGTCCCCTGTGCAAGAACAGTCCAAAAGCTCAGCATTAGAGATGAGCCAACCTTCCAAGATTCGGTTCAGTTTGCCAAATGTCCTGATGTTCGCTGAACAGTTTGCCGAACGTACCCAAACCCCATTATATTCAATAGGAGGCAAAATCAAACATATACACAACACTTTAAAAGGGGTGACCAAAAAGGTTTCATAAATAGCTCAAATTAGGGGCAGATGTGGCGCCCCCAGGAGTATGGTCACCACAATTGCATTGCCTACCTCCCGGGAGGGTAATGTTATGCTTGGAAGCAAGGAAGGGTCTCTCTAGCAGTTAATCATTTACATGCAACACAGTTCCCACTCTAGGCCAGCAGAGGGAGCTCTGAACCAGGATTGGGAGAGGATTGCGCTCTGAGGGCCAGGAAGGCAAATAGTTAGTCAGTGTGAGGAGGGCAACGAGTGTATACATGTGGAGAGAAGCTGGAAGTTGAGCTGAGGACAGAGAGCTCCCTCCCAGTGAGAGCGCATGATCTGGAGCCTGGTCTCCACGGTTGTATGGATACTGAAGGTCCTGCAACAGAAACCAGAGGAGTAGGAAGCTGTAAATGCTCTATTCCCACCTAAGACTCGGAGGCACAACAGCGACGGGTGAGCCAAGAGAGATAGAGGGCTACAGCTGTCTGCCATACGAGGTAGTTCTGAGAGAAGATAAAAAGGAGGAACTTCAGCGTAACATAGTACTGGATGTGCCTCAAGCCAGCGCTAGGAAGGAGACTACACAACCCATCTGATAGAGAGATCCCTGAGTTGCTTCCAGGCTAGCCTGCTCCTGTGCCATCTGTAATCAGGACCCTGGACTGCATTTGCCAAGTAAAGGTAAAGAAACTGCACCCTATTGTGTCCTTGCCTCCTTCCTGCAACATCCTCAGCACTGCTACATCTCTATGCCAAACACTGCACCATCTTCCTAACCCTTATCTACACTGCCCTGGGACTACAGCCCTGCCTGTGGAGGGCTACAACATCATAGCTGCACTACACCATCAGTCCCAGAGGATCTGCATGCAGCGTCGGCTTAACACCTCCCTTGCCGAACACCACAGATGGCGTCACGAATCATTAATTTACAAACTTTATTCCCAACTCAATCCCTTTTACATGGGCGCCCAGGGCCACGGACCGGGTCTCCGCTGCTGTGACATTCCCATCTGAGAGACCGGCCCAGTACCGAGTACCCCACAGCCCTGGGAGGGCGACCCACATACACCATGAAAAGTGGCATCAAATAACCCACAGTAGAAATTTGCTAATGGCACAGCAGTCAGCCACAATTTTTTTTTCCCAGCCACACTCAGGTGGCACAAACATCAGTTTCAAAGAGTACTATTGGTAGAAAAATGTAAGGAAAGTAACACAGGTAGTTGACTGATCAATTGACCTACGGTAGAACATTTTATAATGGCACAGAATCAGTCAGCCATGAGCCATGCATGAGGTATCAGGGTCTGGCCCAGCATTTACAGCTTTGAATTGAAGTTTCATTTAAGGGAGCAGTGTCAGCTTTCTTATCTGGGAGCCCTGATACCTCATGCAACAGTTCAATTTTTTTTCAGCCACACTCAACTGGTACAAACATCAGTTTCATAGCGTCCTATTGGTAGAAAATTGGAAGGAAAGTAACACAGGTAGTTGAGTGAAAGTAAGTGCAGACCTCCCCATCTGGGAGACCTACTACTACAGGCAACACACATGAAGGATATCCATCTTGGGTTCTCGGTGTATAGACTGGGAGAACAAAAAGCGCAATACTGTTTTAAGTGGTTAACAGTGTGGTACAGAGAAAGGGAATATGCTCACCTGGTGGAGTTGCACTTAAGCAACATGTGTAGCACATTCATCAGCTGCTGCAGTACTCAGGTCCATAAGGACTTAGAAGCATATAATCCGGGCAAAGTGTCACCTTGTTGCGCTGCTGATGGATATAGACGGCCAGACGGTATACTTTCAAAACTTTATGAGGTTTTATAGGTCAACGCGTTTCAAAGGCAGCACATGACATCTTCATCAGGATTTAGGTTTTGCCCTGATGAAATGGTTGTGTGCTGTCCTCGAAATGCGTTGACCTATAAAAGCTGTTAAATAAAGTTTTGAAAGTATACCGTCTGGCCGTCTATATCCATCAGCAGCGCAACAAGGTGACATTTTACCCGGATTATTAATTAGGATTCTTCACATTTGAAAAAAATTATTGTCACACACCAGTAAAGTGCCATCAATTTCCACAAAGTAGAAACAATATAATACGCCTCTGACAAACCTTCTACTACAGGCAACCCACCAGATGGGAGACCCAACTTGGAGTCTGTACATTTAACCCCTTTCCTACATTAGACGTACTATTCCGTCCATGTGACCTGGGACCTAAGTCCCAAGGACGGAATAGTACGTCATAGCGGTCAGCGGCGCCCCCCGTGGGGAGTGCCGCTGATTGTGGCCGGGTGTCAGCTTCTTATCACAGCTGACACCTGGCACTATGTGTCAGGGGCGGTCACGGACTGCCCCTGGCACATTAACCCCTGGCACACTGCGATCAAACATGATCGCAGTGTACTGGGGGTTTAGGGAAGCATCGGCAGGGAGGGGGCTTCCTCTGTGCTTCCCTGAAACCCCCAAAGCAGCGCGATGTGCTGCGCTGCTCTGGGGGGCCTCCTTCCCTGCAGGTCCCCGGATCCAATATGGCGGCTGGGACCTTCGGGGGCCTGCAGGAAGCCGGCTTCCTCTCTGCCTGCAGAGCGCAGGCATGAGGAAGCCTGCTGCAGTGCCTGTGTCAGATCGCTGATCTGTCACAGCGATCTGTGATGTGTCAGATCAGCGATCTGTCACATGACAGTGATGTCCCCCCTGGGACAGTGTAATAAAGTGAAAAAAAGTGTAAAAATAATTTATAAAAAAATCTCTAAATAAATTAAAAAAAAATATTCCCTAATAAATTCATCTTTTTAAAATAAAAAAAACAATAAAAGTACACATATTTGGTATCGCCGCATCCGTAACGACCCGCCCTATAAAACTGTCCCACTAGTTAACCCCTTTATTGAACCCCTTAAAAAATAATAAAAAACGAAGCAAAAAATAATGCTTTATCATCATACCACCGCACATCAATTGCAATAACGCGCGATCAAAAAGACGGATATAAATAACCATGGTACCGCTGAAAACATCATCTTGTCCCGCAAAAAACAAGCTGCCACACAGCATCATCAGCAAAAAAAATTAAAAAGTTATAGCTCGCAGAATAAAGTGATGCAAAAATAATTATTTTTTATATAAAATTGTTTTCATTGCATAAAAGCACCAAAACATAAAAAAGATATAAATGAAGTATCGCTGTAACCGTATTGACCCGAAGAATAAAACCACTTTATCAATTTTACCACACACGGAACAGTGTAAGCGCACCCTCGAAAAGAAATTCATGAAATGCTGGTTTTTGTTCATTCTGCGTCCCAAAAATCGGAATAAAAAGCGATCAAATGTCACATACCTGAAAATGATACCAATAGAAACGTCAACTCGTCCCGCAAAAAATAAGACCTCACATGACACGGTGGGTCAAAATATGGAAAAATTATAGCTCTCAAAATGTGGTGATGAAAAAACTATTTTTACAATAAAAAGCGTCTTTTAGCGTGCAACAGCTGCCAAATATAAAAACCCACTATAAATAGTAAATCAAACCCCCCGTTATGAATGGGTCACCGAGGAGAAGAGTAGGCCCAGGCTAAGCCACAGAAAACCAGAGAGGTTGGTAACTAAGCGGATTGCAGACCCCTGATCCTATCCACACAACTAGCAGTAGCCGTGGAGCGTACCTACGATGATCCTAGAAGCCTCGGCACAGTCGGAGAGCTAACTAAGCCTAAAGCAAGAAAGGGGACATCTAAACTGCCCCAGAGCAGACCCCAATGGAATAGATAGCCCCCAAACATATATTGTCGGTGAGACAAGATGAAAACACAAACGCAGGCAGGAAAATAGACTGAGCAAATGATGGGGCCCAGACTGACTAGACAGGACAGGAAAGGAAAGACACTGTCTGCAAGCACACAAAAAACCCTGCCAAAAGTCCAACACGTCTGATGCACAAAAATACTGAAGTCGCACGACTTCGCCTCCTACTATATCAGCACTCTGGTATATTCTGAAAGCAGAGCAAAAAGAGACCAATCTAACAGGGAACAAAACAAACTGGCACAAGCAGTACCATATGGGCGGTGATTCAGCACAGCCCCAGGCGGAGCTGGCTGATTCGCACATAACAGAGATAGACAAAACCAGATCAAATGCCAGCAGGATAGCAAATGAACCACTTAGCTGAACATGCAGGGACAGAGCTGGAGACATCAGACCTCAGCAGGAACAGGAAGAAAATCACCAGCAGGGATAGAGGAAGTCGGCTGTCTTAAATCCCAATCTGAAACCCCAGATCTCCAATTGTCATCCTCATTATCAGGTGACAAGCCTCTGTCAATCAGATCAGCTCCATTACCTCCAGTAACCACCAGAGGGAGCCCAGAAAGAGAACTCGCAATCCCTTTGTCAATCAGACCAGTTCCACTACCTTCAGTAATAACCAGAGTGAGGCCAGAAAGCGAATTCACAACACCCCCTGTTATCACCCCCTTAGTTATGGAAAAATAATAAAAGAAAAAAAATGTATTTATTTCCATTTTCCCATTAGGGCTAGGGTTAGGGTTAGGGCTGAGATTAGGGTTAGGGGTGTGTTAGGGTTAGGGCTGGAGTTAGAATTGGGGGGTTTCCACTGTTTTGGCACATCAGGTGCTTTCCAAACACGACATGGCGTCCGATCTCAATTCCAGCCAAAAACGTCAAATGGCGCTTCTTCCCTTCCAAGCTCTGCCATGCGCCAAAAAAATGGTTTACCCCCACATGTGGGGTATCAGCGTACGCAGGACAAATTGCACAATAACGTTTGGGGTCCTGTTACCCTTGAGAAGATAAAAATTGGGAGTGAAAAGATCATTTTTATGGAAAAAATATGATTTTTTAATTGTACGGCTGTACGTTATAAACTTCTGTGAAGCACTTGGGGGTTCAAAGTGCTCACCACATATCTAGATAAGTTCCTTGAGGGGTCTAGTTTCCAAAATGGGGTCACTTGTGGGGGGTTTCCACTGTTTAGGCATATCAGGAGCTCTCCAAACGTGACATGGCATCCGATCTGAATTCCAGCCAATTTTGCAGTGAAAAAGTCAAACCGCGCTTCTTCCCTTCCGAGCTCTGCCATGCGCCCAAACAGTGGTTCCCCCCACATATCAGGTATCAGCGTACTCAGGACAAATTGCACAATAACTTTTCCAGTCTAATTTCTCCTGTTACCCTTGGTAAAATAAAAAAATTGAACCTGAAGTAATTTTTTTTGTGAAAAAAAGTTAAATGTTCATTTTTTTAAACATTCAAAAAATTCTTGTGAAGCACCTGAAGGGTTAATAAACTTCTTGAATCTGGTTTTGAGTACCTTGAGGGGTGAAGTTTTTAGAATGGTGTCACTTTTGGGTATTTTCTATCATATATACCCCTCAAAGTGACTTCAAATGTGATGTGGTCCCTAAAAATAAAATAGTGTTGTAAAAATGGGAAATCGCTGGTCAACTTTTAACCCTTATAACTTCCTAACAAAAAAAAATTTTGTTTCCGAAATTGTGCTGATGTAAAGCAAACATGTGGGAAATGTTACTTATTAAGTTTTTCGAGTACCATATTTCTGTGATTTAAGAGCATAAAAATTCAAAGTTGGAAAATTGCGATATTTTCAAAATTTTTGCCAAATTTCCATTTTTTTCACAAATAAACACAAGTTATATGAATGAAATTTTACCACTATCATGAAGTACAATATGTCGTGAGAAAACATTGTCAGAATCACCGGGATCCATGGAAGCGTTCCAGAGTTATTACCTCATAAAGGGACAGTGGTCAGAATTGTAAAAATTGGCGCGGGCATTAACATGCAAACCACCCTTGGGAGTAAAGGGGTTAAAAAAATTATTGTCACACACCACTAAAGTGGCATCAATTTCCACAGAGTAGAAACAGTATAATAGGCCTCTGACACACCTTCTACTACAGGCAGCGCACCAGATGGAGACACAATTTCGAGTCTCCACATTTCAAAAAAATGTTTCTAACAGCAGCAGTAGCAACAGCAGGCACAGGAGCCACGATAAGGTGTCACAACCTGCAATAATGCGAGATCAATGCATGGCATTAAAAACGACATAGTCACCTTGTCTGAAATTGGGGTGCAAAAGTCATTGGAGATCCATGATTTGTTCATTTTGATGAAAGTTAGGCAGTCTACACTTTTAGGGGACAACCGGATGCCCTTATCTGTCAGTACACAACCAGCAGCGCTGAACACACGTTCTGAGAGAATGCTGGCTGCGGGGCAAGACAAAACCTCAAAGGCATGACAGGCGAGCTCAGACCATTTTCCATTTTTGAAGACTAAAATGTAAAAGGGTCCAAATCCCCCCTGATGGCATTGATATTGAGCTTGAGATACTTCTGCGCCATCCTCTAAAGTCGCTCACAGCGTATCAGACTTGTACTTTGTTTTGCTTGTGCATAGACTGGTCTAAAAAATGTGTGAAATGACTCACAGAAATTGCTTGTGCCACTTACACTGCTGCTACTACTGCTAATGTTTTTGTGGTGACTCCTTGACGTTACCAGGGTTGGAAGTCTAGCACTGTGATTCACACTGAGGCACTAGAAGAGGTGGAGGAGCCAGAATCCGTGGACGAAGTGTTAGATACAGAGGTTTGTCCCGTAAGCCTTGGGGATTCAAAGACTTGTGGAGCAGCCCCTTGACTACTTGTGTCCACAGCCACTAGAGTCAACCAGTGCCCAGTCAGCAAGATGTAATGCACCTGCCCATGTTTGCTCGTCCAAGTGTCAGTGGTGAAATGCACACTGGCAGGCATAGATTTTTTTCAGGGAATGGGTGCTGCAGTCAGCGACATGCTGGTGTAGCGCAGGCACTGCTTTCTTAGAGAAGGTCAACTGGTACTGGAGGACTGCAACGGCCATCAATTTCCGGAAACCATCTGTATCCACCATGCGGAAAAGGCAGCATTTCTATGGCCAACAGATTGGAGATGGTGGAGTTCAAGTTCTTAACTTTGGCATGTTTAGGAGGAAACATTCTTTTATGTGACCACAACTGCGGGAGCGAGGGCTGGGTGCTGTGTTGAGAGAGGGTGGAGTATGGTGGACAGGACAAACTGCTGGACTGTGAATGAGGTGCAGGCGGAGATATTATGGTGGATTGAGAAAGATGTGTTGTGTAAACACGTAGAGTTCTGCGGCCTGAGACCCGTGTGAGAACAATTGGCACTGTGACAAAGGAGGAAGAAGCAGCAGATGTGGTTAATGGGATGGCCAGTGGTTGGCGAGGCCCGCTAGTCCGGATTTTAGAGCTGGGGAAATTCCCAGACTAAGGCATGTAGATAGCGCATGTGCTAGTTTATGCATGTAGTAGTCAAATTATTGCAATTTTTTGCCTCTAATGAGTCTTTTTTTTTTTGCAAATTTGGCAGATAATGTGATTTGGGTCATCCTTAGTCGTCTAAAAAAATGCCAAGGCTAGGCAACCCTTGCGCCCCTGTGAACTGCAGACTCATGACCGGTGCTGGCCTACTGAGGATGCAGTGCTTGTCATGGCTGCATCACTCCATGCCTGTGCGGCAATCCGCAATGTAACCTCCTTGTCTTCCACCTCCACCTCCTCTGCTAAGCTACTCTGGGTTCACAGCAAGTGGAATCTACAACCTCCTCATCATCATCCTCTCTGTTCTCCCACTCCTCATCCTGAGAGTCATCCTCCTCTTCCTGCCTTGACACAACAGTACAGTCCATGTGCTCCTCTGGTATGTGAGTCTCATCAGAATCACCTCCACCCCTGGGGGTTAACCTCTGGTGACGAGCGTCTGGATTCTACTTGGACCCTACTTTGTCCAGCCCGGGATCCAACATTAAAACATTTAGGGCATCAGTGCAGATACTTTCCTCCTGTGGATTTTGTGAATCTTTGGAGCAGACCTCTGATGCCCTTGGAATAGAATGTGTGAACAGCTCTGCAGAATGGCCCATCTGTGGTTTGCCACAGTCAGTTGGGCATTTGGAAATTTGTGACACGGGGGGAAGCAAGAGTGACTTGGGTCCACCTCTGAGGTTTGTACTGCGTGTGATGTTCAAGTGGAGGAAGAAGAGAAGAGGCTGTTAGCTGCCAAAGAAAGGGAGTCGAGTAGCCCGTCCACTAACAGACGCTGTCAGTGGTCTTTAGATAGGAGACGGCGTTTGTTCAGTTGAGTTTTCATCAACATTGACACCTAACACATGTACACGTCGAACACCAAGCCTATTCCTCCTTCCACCACGACCTCGCTTTTTCCCACTCATGTTGTATGCACCCTTCCCATCTTTTAAATGGCTTTTCACAACCTTAGGCTCACAACTGTCAGTCACATGTCACTAAATGAACAATCACTATTTGTTTTCTTAGATAGTGTGCCTGAACAACACTATTAGGCATAACAATTTTTAAGACCAAATGGTGCCTCCTGATTCCTCACTGCAACACAGTTTTATCCCAAAGTATGTGGATTAGAAAATAGGACCTCCTGACTGAACCCAAAATTAGGAATAACGATTTTTAAGAGCAAATGGGGCCTCCTGATTCCTCAGTGCAACACAGTTTTATCCCAAACTATTTGGATTAGCAAATAGGGCCTCCAGGCTGAACACCTATATTAGGACTAATAATTTTTAAGAGCAGCCTACCAATTCATGCAGGGAGTGATTGCTTAGTATATGATTGCACAAAAGCGGCTTGTATAGGGTGTTGTTCACATACAAGTAATGCAATGTAATGTGTCTGGTTTACAGCCTATTAGCGTCGCCCATACTATTATACCAGGCAGGCTTCCCAGCACTATCTAGATGCATCCCATGTGAACAGACACTCTAGTTATCAGGGTGCAGCCAAGCCCAGCAATTTTGATCTTGTAAACTGGATTGTCTGTTCACATGGGATGTATCTAGATAGTGCTGGGCAGCCCGCCTGATCTAATAGTATGGACGTCGCTATTAGACTGTAAACCAGACACTGGGAATTACCTGTATGTGGACAGCCCCCTTTACAAGTCGCTTTTGTGCAATCATATACTAAGCAATCACCCCCTCCATGAATTGGTAGGCAGTGAATGGTTGTCTTATTAATATTTTGCAACTGTGTTGCTGCCATCTTTGCTACATGGGTTTGCTGCTTCCTGAGAGTGCATTTGTTCAGATACCTGGGCAGGAAAGCACTGCTGCCCCTTTTCTGCTGCATTAACTCACTGCAACACAGTTTTATCCTAAATGATTTGGATTAGCAAATAGGGCCTCCTGGCTGAACCCCTATATTAGACCTAACGATTTTTATGAGCAAATGGGTCCTCCTGATTCCTCACTGCAACACAGTTTTACCCCAAACTATTTGGATTAGCAAATAGGGCCTCCTGGATGAACACCTACAGGTGCTTCTCACAAAATTAAAATATCAGCAAAAAGTTAATTTATTTCAGTTCTTCAATACAAAAAGTGATACTCATATATTATATAGAGTCATTACAAACAGAGTGATCTATTTCAAGTGTTTATTTCTGTTAATGTTGATGATTATGGCTTACAGCCAATGAAAACCCAAAAGCCATTATCTCAGTAAATTAGAATACTTTATAACATCTGATTGAAAAATTATTTTAAAATCCGAAATGTTGGCCTACTGAAATGTATGTTCAGTAAAAGCACTCAATTCATGGTTGGGGCTCCTTTTGCATCAATTATTGCAACAATGCGGCATGGCATGGAGGCAATCAGCCTGCGGCACTGCTGAGGTATTATGGAAGCCAAGGTTGCTTTGATAGCAGCCTTTCGCTTGTCTGCATTGTTGGCTCTGGTGTCTCTCATCTTCCTCTTGACAATACCCCATAGATTCTCTATGGGGTTAAGGTCAGGTGAGTTTGCTGGCCAATCAAGCACAGCGATACTGTTGTTTTAAAACTAGGTGTTGCTATATTTGGCATTGTGGACAGGTGCCAAGTCCTGCTGAATAATTAAATTTGCATCTCCAAAAAGCTTGTCGGCAGAGGCAAGCATGAAGTTCTCTAAAATTTCCTGGTAGACGGCTGTGCTGACTTTGGTCTTGATAAAACACAGTGGACCTACACCAGAAGATGACCATCACTGATTGTGGAAACGTCACACTAGACATCAAGCAGCCTGGATTGTGTGCCTCTCCACTCTTCCTCCAGACTCTGGGACCTTGATTTCCAAATGAAATGCAAAATTTACTTTCACCTGAGAACAACACGTTGGACCACTGAGCAACAGTCCAGTTCTTTTCCTCCTTGGCCCAGATAAGACACTTCTGGCGTTGTCTATTGGTCATGAGTGGCTTGACACAAGGAATGTGACACTTGTAGCCCATGTCCTGGATATGTATGTGTGTGATGGCTCTTGAAGCAATGATTCCACCAGCAGTCCACTCTTTGTGAATCTCCCCCAAATTTTTGAATGGCCTTTTCTTAACAATCCTTTCAAGGCTGCGATTATCCCGGTTGCTTGTGCAACTTTTTCTACCACAATTTTCTCTTCTTTTCTTCAAATTTCCATTAATATTCTTGGATACAGCACTCTGAACAGTCAGTTCCTTTAGCAATGACCTTTTATGGCTTACCCTCCTTGTGGAGTATGTCAATGACTTCCTTCTGGACATCTGTCTAGTCAGCAGTCTTTCCCATGATTGTGAAGCTTACTGAAACAGACTAAGGGTCCTTTTTAAACGCTTAGGAAGCCTTTGCAGGTGTTTTTGTTAATTATTCTAATTTACTGAGATATTGACTTTTGTGGTTTCATTGGTTGTAAGCCATAATCATCAACATTAACAGAAATAAACACTTGAAATAGATCATTCTGTTTGTAATGACTCTATATATTATTATTATACATTTTTATAACTCCATTTATTCCATGGCACTTTACATGTGAAAAGGAGCAAATATAGACAAGTACAATAAACATGAGCAATACAAGACACGCATAAGTACAGAAGGAGAGAGGACTCTGCCCGCAAGGGCTCACAGTCTACAGGGGATGGGTGAGGATACATTAGGAGAGGGTAGAGCTGGTCGTGCGGTGGTTCAGTAGACTGAGGGTCAGTGCAGGTTATAGGCTTGTCGGAAGAGGTGGGTCTTCAGGTTCTTTTTGAAGGTTTCCATGGTAAGCGATAGTCTGTTGTGTTGGGGCAGAGAATTTCAGAGTATGGGGGAAAACGGGAGAAGTCTTGTATGCGGTTGTGGGAAGAAGAGATAAGAGGAGGGTAGAGAAGGAGATCTTGATAGGATAGAAGGTTGCGTGTGGGTAAGTACCGGGAGACCATGTCACAGATGTATGGAGGAGACAGGTTGTGGATGGCTTTGTATGTCATAGTTAGGGTTTTGAACTGGAGCCTCTGGACGATAGGAAGCCAATGAAGGGCTTGGCATAGGGGAGAGGCTGGGGAATAATGGGGAGACAGGTGGATTAGTCGGGCAGCAGAATGTAGGATGGATTGGAGTGGTGCCAGAGTGCTAGAGGGGAGGCCAGAGAGTAGGAGGTTGCAGTAGTTGAGGCGGGAGATGATAAGGGCATGCACTAGTGTTTTTGTGGTGTCATTGTCAAGGAATGCACGGATTGCGGGAAATATTTTTGAGTTTGAGATGGCAGGAGGAGGCTAGGGTTTGGATATGTGGCTTGAAAGAGAGGGCAGAATCGAGGATTACCCCGAGGCACCGAGCATGCGGGACTGGGGAAAGTGAGCAGCCATTGACATTGATGGATAGGTCTGGTGGAGGGGTAGAGTGAGATGGGGGAAAGATTATGAATTCTGTTTTGTCCATGTTCAGTTTTAGAAAGCGAGCACAGAAGAAAGCTGAAATAGCGGACAGACATTGTGGGATTTTGGTCAGTAAGGAGGTGAGGTCAAGTCCAGATAGGTACATCTGTGTGTCATCGGCATAGAGATGATATTGTAAACCGTGGGATTTTATGGGCTGTCCCAGGCCGAAGGTGTAGACGGAGAAGAGTAGGGGTCCTAGAACTGAGCCTTGAGGAACACCGACAGAGAGGGGGTGAGGTGAGGAGGAGGTGTGGGAGAGGGAGACACTGAATGTTCGGTAGATATGATGAGATCCAGGATAGGGCCAAGCCTGTGATGCCCAGAGAAGAGAGAATCTGGATCAGGAGGGAATGGTCCACAGTGTCGAAGGCAGAAGACAGGTCCAGGAGAAGGAAGACAGTGAAGTGTCGCTTGCTCTTGGCGGTTAGGAGGTCGTTGGTGACTTTAGTTAGGGCAGTTTCAGTTGAGTGATGCAGTCGGAAGCCTGATTGTAAGTGATCAAAGAGGGAGCAGGAGGAGAGGTGGGAGGACAGTTCAAGATGGATATGCTGTTCCAGTAGTTTTGAGGCATAAGGGAGAAGAGATATCGGGCGATAGCTAGACACAGAGGATGGGTCAAGGGAGGTCTTTTTGAGGATGGGTGTGATCGAGGCTTGTTTGAAGGATGAGTGGAACACACCATTTGTAAGTGAGAGGTTGAAGAGGTGTGTTAGAGTAGGGATGAAGACTGTGGCAAGTGTTATGATTAGGTAACCGAGGAGGATAACGGGAATAGGCGAGGCAGCCAGATAACCAGAGAGTGTCACGCCGTGCTCACCTGGGGGCGGGACCTCGGTCCCGACGTCATCTCTTCCGGAGCTGCGGTCACTCCGGGGGTCCCGTAGGGTGCGCACGCGCAGCTCTCGTCCCCGGGCCTCCTCCTACATGTCACGTTTGCGCTTGCGCGCTCCTGTCAGTGCTGTATAGGGCTCGGTCCTCTCTATGGTAATGGAGGACCTGACCCGGAACCTGTAGTGGTCATGTGCTTTCTGGCTAGGTCCTGACCCGGAACCAGTAGTAGTCATGTGCTATATCAGACGACCTCCCCCTAGGGGAGGCGCCTGATTATTGTTGTGCTTCCTGGCTTGGTCTGCCGTGTCCCTGCCTGGCTGTGCGCTGTACTCAGGTCCTCTGCCTTGCACTCTGTTGTGCCTCTTGGCACACGCTCTGAATCTGCACTCTGCTTTGTACTTGGTTGTGCCTCCTGGCACACGCTCTGACCCTGTGTTCTGTCTCGTACTCGGTTGTGCCTCCTGGCACATGCTCTGACACTGTACTCTGTCTCATACTCGGTTGTGCCTCCTGGCACACGCTCTTACCCTGTACTCTGTCTTATACTCAGTCGTGCCTCCTGGCACACACTCCAATTCCGTGCTCTGTCTTATACTCAGTTGTGCCTCCGGGCACACACTCTGATCCTGTACTCAGTCTCTTACTCTGTTACACCTCCTGGCACACCTGCTGCCTGACTCAGTGCTCTGACGTGCTCCTTGCATGCTTCGCACTCACACCCGGACGAACGAAGTCTCTGTATACCACGTGTTCCCGTGTCCACACTTTACACGTTCCTGCAGACACTCACACCCACTCGTGTCTCCTGTGAGCCGGCCACCTGGTGCCAGCAGTCGTGGTGCCTCACCCCCTGGGGCTTGCCCCTGACACTCCCTGTATAGGGGGTGGTCTTCACTAGGTCAGCTCGCCCTGGGAGGGTTGGTGTCACGACCCAGAGGGTCCACTCCAGGAGTCGTCACAGTATAATCAGGCCATGGACCCCGCTGGTGCCACCACCTCCATCCAAAAGGAACTGGTGGTCCTACGGGAGAGTCAGACCAGGATTATGGTCTTTTTGAAATCCATGGAGTCTCGTTTGTCGGCCATACAATCCGTTTCTGCCCAGTCCTCGGCCCCGCACCCGATGCCGCGCCTCGGCAAGCCACCCCGATATAGCGGGGACCCTAAGTTTTGTCGAGGATTTCTGAACCAATGCCGGTTACATTTTGAGCTTTTGCCGCAGCACTATCCCACTGAGCGCGCCCAAATTGCCTTTATTGTTTCACACTTAGAGGGGGAGGCATTAGCATGGGTGAACCCCCTCTGGGAGCGCAATGACCCACTCGTCTCTCGGCTTTCCACCTTTTTGGACACCTTCCGCAAGGTGTTCGACGAGCCGGGTCGGCTGGCCTCTATCACCGAGTCCCTCTTTAACCTCCATCAGGGTACGCTACCGGTAGGACAGTATGCCATCCGTTTTCGTACCTTGGCCTCCGAACTCGGTTGGAACAACGAGGCTCTCGTAGGGATCTTTTGGCGTGGCCTGTCCAGTCGGATCAAAGACGTACTGGCAGGTCGGGATACTCCCACCTCTTTAGAGGATCTGATCTCACTGGCGACACGCATCGACCTGCGGTTTCAGGAACGTGCCCGTGAATTAGCCAGAGAGAGGAGCTCCTCTCACCTCCTCCGTTCCTGCTCCAAGAAGCCGGGAAACTTCTCCGCCTAGGGTTGATAGGAGAGGCCTCCCTAGGTGTACGTGATTCCTCTCTTCCCCTGCTCGTGTCCGTATTATTGAATCTCGGTGCCAAGCGTTATTCTGAGGAGGCTTTCCTGGATTCTGGCGCGGAGGGGAATTTTATCACACTCGAGGCGGTTAAAAAATACCGGATTCCTGTCAGATCCCTGGAGACTCCTCGGTCGATTGTTTCGGTCAATGGTACGTCCGTGCTGGAGTCCGTTACCCAGGCCACCGAAGAGATCGAGCTGCAGATCGGAGCCCTGCACCTGGAGAAGATCTCCTTCCTCGTCTTGTCCACCATGTCTCACGCACTTCTTCTAGGCCTCCCTTGGCTACGGACTCATGAGCCAACCCTGGACTGGCGGTCGGGCGAGATACTCCGGTGGGGACCGTTCTGTCAGGAGAAGTGCCTGTTGCCCGTCCGTCTGATGAACTCTGCCGGTCCATCCCCGGCACCTACAGGTCTGCCGTCGGCTTACTGGTCCTTTGCAGATGTTTTCGACAAGAAGGAGGCCGAGACTCTGCCCCCCCATCGGCCATATGACTGTCCGATTGACCTCATTCCTGGTTCTACGCCACCCAGGGGTAGGATATACCCGCTATCCCCTGCTGAGACCCAAGCTATGTCTGACTATATCCAGGAGAACCTTGCTAGAGGTTTCATCCGTAAGTCCTCCTCGCCCGCGGGAGTGGGATTTTTCTTTGTAAAAAAGAAGGACGGCTCCCTCCGTCCTTGCATAGACTACCGAGGCCTGAACAATATCACGGTCAAGAACAAGTACCCATTGCCATTGATCCCGGAGCTCTTTGACCAACTTAGAGGAGCTCGAATTTTCACCAAACTGGATCTTCGTGGGGCCTACAACTTGATCCGCATTCGTTCCGGGGATGAGTGGAAGACCGCCTTTAACACCAGAGACGGTCACTACGAGTACTTGGTCATGCCCTTCGGCCTCTGCAATGCCCCAGCGGTTTTCCAGGAGTTCGTGAATGACGTCTTCCGGGATATGCTGTACTCCTGCGTGGTAGTCTATCTGGATGACATCCTCGTTTTTTCTCCAGACCTCTCCGCCCACAGAAAGAACGTGCGTCAAGTCCTCCAGCGCCTGAGGGAGAACCGCCTTTATGCCAAGCTCGAGAAATGTGCCTTCGAGCAAACGTCCCTGCCATTCTTGGGGTACATTATCTCAGAATCAGGTCTATGCATGGATCCGGCAAAAGTGTCCGCCGTCCTCGATTGGCCACAGCCCCATGGGGTGAAGGCAATCCAACGCTTCCTTGGTTTTGCGAACTACTACCGACAGTTCGTTCCTCATTTTTCCTCTTTGGTTCGCCCCATCTCGTCCCTTATCTGCAAGGGAGCTAACCCAAAGGCTTGGCCCTCTGAGGCTGAAGAGGCCTTCCAGTCGTTGAAACAAGCCTTCGCCGCTGCTCCGGCGCTTCACCGACCTGAGGTTAGTAGACCTTTCACTCTCGAGGTAGACGCATCCTCTACTGGGGCTGGCGCAGTCCTTCTGCAGAAATCCTCTTCTGGACGTTTTGTCACCTGTGGCTTCTTTTCTAAAGTATTTTCCTCCACTGAGCAGAACTACTCCATTGGCGACAAAGAGCTATTGGCCATTAAGTTGGCCTTGGAGGAGTGGAGGTACTTACTGGAGGGTGCCATACATCCATTCAAGATCTTCACAGACCATAAGAACCTGGCTTACATCCAGTCCGCACAGAGGCTCAATCCTCGGCAAGCCAGGTGGTCCCTATTCTTCGCCCGCTTTGACTTTGAGCTACATTTTCGGCCCGGCGATAAGAACGTTAGAGCGGATGCGTTGTCAAGATCATTCCTGTCGTCTGATGCAGAGGAAGAACCCTCTCATATCATTGATTTATCCAAAGTAATTACTGTGGCTCCTGTCAAGTTAACCACGTTACCTCCGGGAAGAACCTTTGTGGCTGAGAATAACCAAAAACGAGTGCTAAATTGGGGACATTCGTCCAAGATTGCCGGCCACGTTGGTGTCAAAAAGACTTTGGACTTAATCTCTCGCCATTATTGGTGGCCTTCACTCTCCCAGGATGTTAAAGACTTTGTAGCATCTTGCCCGTCCTGTGCCCAGAACAAGATACCCAGACAACCACCCTCCGGTCTTCTGTTCCCGCTTCCCATTCCGTCGGCTCCATGGCAGCACATAGCCATGGATTTCATTACTGATCTGCCTTGTTCTTCCGGTTGTACTGTGGTCTTGGTGGTTGTAGACCGATTTTCAAAGATGGCTCACTTCATTCCTCTTCCCGGACTACCCTCTGCTCCTGACTTGGCAAAGATCTTCATTTCCCATATCTTCAGGATTCACGGCTTCCCCCAGCACATCGTGTCGGATAGAGGGGTCCAATTCACCTCCCGATTCTGGAGAGCTCTATGCGGACTCATGAAAGTGTCATTGGATTTCTCTTCCGCCTATCACCCCCAAACCAATGGGCAGGTGGAACGTACCAACCAGATCCTTACATCCTATCTCCGGCATTTTTCTAATGCTCATCAGAATGACTGGGTCGGTCTACTTCCTTGGGCTGAGTTCGCCTACAATAATCACTCCAGTGAATCGTCTACCAAGTCTCCTTTCTTCATCGTCTTTGGACAGCATCTCAATGTGCCTCTACCGGTACTTCCTGTCTCGGGGGTACCTGCTGCCGATTCTCAGTCTGTGGAGTTCTCCAGGGTATGGCAGGAGACCAAAACCGCTCTCGAGAAAGCACGGGACAGAATGAAATTACACGCTGACAAGAGGCGCCTGGACGTTCCTCCATTTCTCCCTGGTGACAAGGTGTGGCTCTCCACCAAATACGTCCGCCTTAAGGTACCATCTTACAAACTGGGTCCCCGTTACATTGGTCCTTTTGAGGTCCTCAGGCGGATTAATGATGTTGCTTACAAATTGAAGCTGCCTCCTTCACTCCGTATTCCCAATTCCTTCCATGTGTCTCTCCTAAAACCTGTGGTTCTTAACCGATTTCATCCTTCTCCAGGCCACACACCCCAGCCTGTTGGCTTGGGGGATGAGTTTGAGGTGAATGACATTTTGGCCATGAAGAAGGTAAGAGGGAGAACCATGTTCCTGGTCGATTGGAAGGGTTTTGGCCCCGAGGAGAGGTCATGGGAACCCAGGGAGAATATCCACGCACCCCAGATTTTGTCTAAGTTCCTCTCCAGTTTTAGAAAGAGGGGGCGTAAAGGGGGGGGTACTGTCACGCCGTGCTCACCTGGGGGCGGGACCTCGGTCCCGACGTCATCTCTTCCGGAGCTGCGGTCACTCCGGGGGGTCCCGTAGGGTGCGCACGCGCAGCTCTCGTCCCCGGGCCTCCTCCTACATGTCACGTTTGCGCTTGCGCGCTCCTGTCAGTGCTGTATAGGGCTCGGTCCTCTCTATGGTAATGGAGGACCTGACCCGGAACCTGTAGTGGTCATGTGCTTTCTGGCTAGGTCCTGACCCGGAACCAGTAGTAGTCATGTGCTATATCAGACGACCTCCCCCTAGGGGAGGCGCCTGATTATTGTTGTGCTTCCTGGCTTGGTCTGCCGTGTCCCTGCCTGGCTGTGCGCTGTACTCAGGTCCTCTGCCTTGCACTCTGTTGTGCCTCTTGGCACACGCTCTGAATCTGCACTCTGCTTTGTACTTGGTTGTGCCTCCTGGCACACGCTCTGACCCTGTGTTCTGTCTCGTACTCGGTTGTGCCTCCTGGCACATGCTCTGACACTGTACTCTGTCTCATACTCGGTTGTGCCTCCTGGCACACGCTCTTACCCTGTACTCTGTCTTATACTCAGTCGTGCCTCCTGGCACACACTCCGATTCCGTGCTCTGTCTTATACTCAGTTGTGCCTCCGGGCACACACTCTGATCCTGTACTCAGTCTCTTACTCTGTTACACCTCCTGGCACACCTGCTGCCTGACTCAGTGCTCTGACGTGCTCCTTGCACGCTTCCTGCTTCACTCACACCCGGACGAACGAAGTCTCTGTATACCACGTGTTCCCGTGTCCACACTTTACACGTTCCTGCAGACACCCTCACCCACTCGTGTCTCCTGTGAGCCGGCCGCCTGGTGCCAGCAGTCATGGTGCCTCACCCCCTTGGGCTTGCCCCTGACACTCCCTGTATAGGGGGTGGTCTTCACTAGGTCAGCTCGCCCTGGGAGGGTTGGTGTCACGACCCAGAGGGTCCACTCCAGGAGTCGTCACAGTGAGGTTGGTAACTTAGCTGATTGCAGACCCCTAAACTGACAGCACAACCATAATTAGCCGTGGGACGTATCTACGATGCCCTAGACGCCTCGGCACAGCCAAAGAATTAACTAAGCCTAAAGAGAGAAAGGAGAAAGCTAAACTGCCCCGGAGTAGAACCCCAAAGGAATAGATAGCCCCCGAACATATATTGCCGGTGAGACAAGATGAGGCACAAATACAGGCAGAAAATAGAGTAAGCAAATGATGGGGCCCAAACTGTCTAGATAGAATAGGACAGGAAAGGATACTGTCTGCAATCACGCAAAAAACCCTAAGAAAAACTTCAACACATCAGATATGCAAAAATACTCAGGCCCCACTAAATCAGAACTCTGGTGTAACTGGACTCAAACAAAAGATACTGATATAACAGGGGATTAGAAATACTGCAAAGACTGACATAAGCTGTGGAAAATGAAACAGAGTCCAGCAAAGGTCCCAGCAGGGAACCAGGCTGGACTCATACCAGCAAGAAAATGGATCAAATGCAAAAAGATTCATGCAGACAAATAACTTATCTGAAAGATGCAGGACGAAGCAGGAGGCAAGCAGACTTCCAAAAAGCTCAGGAATAAAACCAAATCACTGGTAAGAGCTGAGGGAAGGTTGCTCACTTAAATCACTCCAGTCTGTAATATCTGACCTCCAATCATCCTGCTCAGGTGATTGACTTCTGTCAGCCAGACCAGCTCCATTACCAGCAGCAACCACCAGAGGGAGCCCAAACTCAGAAGCCACGTCAAAAGTGTTCACAATAGGTGAGGTTAGGGATGAGGTGGGATGGGAGCGGGTCAAGTGTGCAAGTGGTGAGGTGTGATCTTGAAAGGATGGTGGAGAGCTGATCTGTCATGGTGGAGTGGTTTTTTGAGGAACAGGGCTGAGCAGCTAAGAGGGGCATTGGGGTCTGTGGGCCAAAGCTTTCTCTGATCATATCAATCTTCTGCCTAAAGAAGGAGGCAAAGTCTTCAGCAGTAATGAGATGAGAGGGAGGAGGTGCTGGGGGTGGAGTATAGAATTGAAAGTGTTGAAGAGCTGTTTAGGGTTGTGAGACAGAGAGGATATGAGAGATGAGAAGTAAGTTTGCTTTGCGGCAGTGAGCGTGGACTTGAAGCTGGTGAGGGACTACTTGTATGCGGTTAAGTGCTCGGCAGAACGGGATTTCTTCCATCTCCGCTCAGCAACCCTGGAAGCCCATCTCAGTTCTTTGGTCTTCCAGGACTGCCTGTTGATTGTACAAGTTTTGCTATATGTAAGGGGGGAGGCCGAATCAAGTGCTGCTGTTATTGTGGCATTATAAAATGTGGCAGCAGCATTTGTGTCATAAAGTGAAGCTATGTCTGTAAGAGGGAGGAGGGATTCAGAGAGTGATTGTAAATTGAGGTGTTTGAGATTTCTGCGAGGTGAGTAAGTTTGTGGAGTGGGGGTTGCGCACTAGGAGAGGAGAGGGAAGAGAATGTCAGTAGGTTGTGGTCAGACAGGGAGAGGGGTGAGTTATTGAGATTAGTAAGGGAGCAGAGGCAGGTGAAGATAAGGTCCAGCGTGTGACAATCTTTGTGAGTGGCCACGGAGGAACATTGAGTGAGACCAAAGGAGTCAGTGAGCGATAAAAGTTTGGAGGCAGCTGGGGTGGAAGCATCAATGGGGATGTTGAAGTCACCCATGATGATAGAGGGGATTTCAGCAGAAAGGAAAAGAAGCAGCCAGCTGGTAAAGTGATCGAGAAAGGTGGAGATGGCTAGTTCTGGGGGTGGTAGATGACAGCCAGCTGGAGGTTGGAAGGGGAGTAGATGCGGACAGAGTGCACCTCAAATGAGGGAAGAGTAGTGGAGGGTGGTAGAGGAATTGCAGTAAAGGAGCAGGTATTGGAGAGGAGCAAGCCAACTCCTCCACCATGTTTGTTGCTGGGGCGAGAGGTGTGTGAAAGATGGAATCCGCCATAAGAGAGTGCAGATGGAGAGGCTGAGTCAGAGGGGGTGAGCCAGGTTACAGTGATAGCAAGGAAAAGCGTTTGTTGGTGATGAAGAGGTCATGGATGAACGACAGTTTATTGCAGACTGAGTGTGCGTTCCATAGTGCTCCAGGTAGGGGGACCGGAGGAGTGGGGGCTGGATGAATGGGTATGAGGTTATCATCATTGCAAAAATGTGTAGAGGATCGTGGCAGGGTGTTAGAAATGAGTGAGGGGATGTGTTGAGGAGGGCCAGGATTTGGGGATACGTTGCCAGCAATGAGGAGTAGCAGACAGAGCATTAGAAGGTGGGAGCAGGATAGGACATGATGTGGCCGTGTGTGTCTGGAGAAAAAGGATTGTATGTGGAGGAACAGTTCAGAGGAGAAGGTGAGGTGGATGGGGAGGATGGTGGGAGAAATGACTAGTTCCTTACCAGGTAGGGGGATTACAGGAGATCGGACAAAATAGAGAAGTATGGGGGTGAAAGTGAGAAGAAACCGAAACATTGTTGTGGTTATCTATTCTGTTACCTTACAGTCAAATTCCAGTCCAATTCTAGTCTAATTCAGAGTAGCGTAATTAGAAATCTGTAATTTGAAATATGGGATTTGAAATAAGCCTGGCCAGATGCATGGCCCTGAATATATCTGTAACTGAGAGAGATCAGCTGTGGGAGAGGAAATAGGCGTGTGTGGCCAGACCACATGTTCAGAGTTAACCAAAGTTGAGAAAAAGGGGGGGAGGGTCTGGCCACTCAGAGATAGGCATGTAAGGCTGTGTGCCCACGTACCGATTTTTAAGCGTTTTTGCCGCGATTTTCGGGGCGAAAACGCTGCAAAAACGTTTAAAAATCGTGTACAGAATGACCCCCATGCATTCCTATGGCATTCCGCACATGCTGTGCTAATGCTGCGCTTTTTTCCGCGGCGGAATCACATTGCGGAAAAAATCGCAGCATGCTCATTCTTTTGTGCGGAATCGCAAAGAATTGCCGCGATTCCGCACCCATAGGAATGCATGAGAATCGCTGACCTCCCGCAAGTGGCTCTGCCCACCATGCGGGAGATTAAGCGTCTCATGTGCAGTTGGTACCCACGGTGTGGAGGAGAGGAGACTGTCCTCCAGGCCCTGGGTACCAGACCCCTGTAAAAAAAAGAATAAAAAATAAAAAATCGGGGTATATTTACCTTCCGGTGTCCCGCGCTGCATTCCCGGCCTAAGCGTTCCCAGTAATGCCTTGCGGCAAGGCCCTGTAATGACGTAGTCTCGCGTGACTCCAGCGGTCTCGCGAGATCGCTATAGCAACGCGAGACTACGTCATCACAGGTCTCGCAAGGCATTACTGGGAACGCTGAGGCCCGGGATGGCAGCGCGGGACGCCGGAAGGTAAATATACCCCGATTTTTTTATTTTTTTTAGCATTTTAACATTCTATCTTTTACTATTGATGCCAAATAGGCGGCCTCAATAGTAAAAACCTGGTCACACTTGTCAAACACTATGTTTGACGAGTGTGACCAACCTGTCAATCACTTTCCAAGCGATGCTTCAAATCGCTTGGAAAGTGCTTGAATATCGCACGCGAAAATCGCGGCAAAATCGCGATCATAATCGCTGTAAAATCGCGGTGAAATCGCGCGGAAAAAAACGCGTGATTTCTGGGAAGGAGTCCGGTTTTTAGTGAGCGTTTTAAAACGCTACGTGGGCACATAGCCTTAGACAGAAGAGGAATGAAGTACATTATGGAAACAAAAAGTAGGGTAAGCAATGCATACCAGGAATAGTAAATGCAATTCACAAAAACACAGTCTGGGGCTTGGAAAAGCTGGAGACATTCAATGCATACCTGTGGGAAGAGGAAAAAGTTTCACTTTTTGTATTGAAGAACTGAAATAAATTAACTTTTTGATGAAATTCCAATTTTGTGAGAAGCGTCTATTGTTAGGGTCTGTGGATCGCAACAAATATAAATTAATAGAAGGTGCGATCTCAACCCGGGGTCCACCGTGCGGTGATGGAGGAGCCACAGCTAGTAACCAATGGCGGAGCGATGCTGCGTGCAAGCACCGTAAACACACGAAGTTAAATGTCACTCCGTGTGGAAAGAGTGCAAAGTACCTGCTTAGTTGCTCCACATAGCGGTACAACAAGAAAGAGCACTCAAGCCTATACTCTGTTAGGCTTCACAGGAGTATAATGATAATGGCACTAATTGGGGTGCCTATAGCTATCCGCCAGGAAAGAGTAAGCTGGTGGTTGCGCTTGCTCTGACACTCGGTGTGCGATCCGCACATGCGACTTAGGATGCCCGGTTCAGATGCTAAGCCAAGCGGGAGTTGCCAACCCACACTGCCTGCCTAGACACACTTGCAGTGCTAGCAGCGGCACACGTGCACACAGAGTGATATCATATCCACCAACGCACCAAACACAAATGACCTTAGCGCGCCGACACGCGCTCCAGGAAACCTTTTATACGTTCCTGTTCAAGTCCAGTCAGACAGGACCTTGCTTGTGGACCAATCTGGAACTGCCATGTCACCCTTGCAGCTGACGACCGACCCACGAGAAGTCGCCACCTCACGAGCATGCTCAGTAGGGAGATTTCCGGACTTAGCCTCAGGGACGTCTATTCGCCGCTGCCTGTTGCTAGCTACTATAGCTTTCGCTGGAGAGCCAGCAGTAACCATGCACACAGCACGAGTCTGAGCAAGACACTGAGACTGACGTCTCTGCTGAGCAGCCAAGGTTTGGGATTTACCCTGTGCATCGGGAGAACCCCGGCGCCTATTACCTGTATTTCCAAAGTGGGCTAAATAAAAGGTTGAATCTGCAATTTCTGATCCAGAATGGCACTTTTTAAAGTGACAAATACCGTAATCAGTCAGTGATAGTGAATTGACTCTATAGCAACAAGTTGCATGACAAGTAATATAAGCTTTTTCACATATCTTTCTTTAAATAGAAACAAAACAATTTATCATGCTGTTGAAAGCAGAATAATTGCTGAAGATACTGCACATGTAATCCTTACATACGTTAAAATAGACAGAATTTAGTAATATCATTAAAAGTCATGCTGTAATTGTCAAGTCTAGAAGGAGGACTTTTAGCCATAGAGCATATGACAGGCAAATAATTCACTGTAAAATTCCAAGTGGCGAGTGTGCTACCATGAATGGAAAGCAAACAGTAGCCAATGCCAAGGTGGAAAAGCATTTAAATCAACTCAATACAGTAAAAAAAAAGGTGAGACTTTGTATGTACAGTGGGGAAAAAAAGTATTTAGTCAGTCAGCAATAGTGCAAGTTCCACCACTTAAAAAGATGAGAGGCATCTGTAATTTACATCATAGGTAGACCTCAACTATGGGAGACAAACTGAGAAAAAAAAATCCAGAAAATCACATTGTCTGTTTTTTTTTCATTTTATTTGCATATTATGGTGGAAAATAAGTATTTGGTCAGAAACAAGCAATCAAGATTTCTGGCTCTCACAGACCTGTAACTTCTTCTTTAAGAGTCTCCTCTTTCCTCCACTCATTACCTGTAGTAATGGCACCTGTTTAAACTTGTTATCAGTATAAAAAGACACCTGTGCACACCCTCAAACAGTCTGACTCCAAACTCCACTATGGTGAAGACCAAAGAGCTGTCAAAGGACACCAGAAACAAAATTGTAGCCCTGCACCAGGCTGGGAAGACTGAATCTGCAATAGCCAACCAGCTTGGAGTGAAGAAATCAACTGTGGGAGCAATAATTAGAAAATGGAAGACATACAAGACCACTGATAATCTCCCTCGATCTGGTGCTCCACGCAAAATCCCACCCCGTGGGGTCAGAATGATCACAAGAACGGTGAGCAAAAATCCCAGAACCACGCGGGGGGACCTAGTGAATGAACTGCAGAGAGCTGGGACCAATGTAACAAGGCCTACCATAAGTAACACACTATGCCACCATGGACTCAGATCCTGCAGTGCCAGACGTGTCCCACTGCTTAAGCCTGTACATGTCCGGGCCCGTCTGAAGTTTGATAGAGAGCATTTGGATGATCCAGAGGAGTTTTGGGAGAATGTCCATGGTCTGACGAAACCAAACTGGAACTGTTTGGTAGAAACACAACTTGTCGTGTTTGGAGGAAAAAGAATACTGAGTTGCATCCATCAAACACCATACCTACTGTAAAGCATGGTGGTGGAAACATCATGCTTTGGGGCTGTTTCTCTGCAAAGGGGCCAGGACGACTGATCCGGGTACATGAAAGAATGAATGGGGCCATGTATCGTGAGATTTTGAGTGCAAACCTCCTTCCATCAGCAAGGGCATTGAAGATGAAACGTGGCTGGGTCTTTCAACATGACAATGATCCAAAGCACACCGCCAGGGCAACGAAGGAGTGGCTTCGTAAGAAGCATTTCAAGGTCCTGGAGTGGCCTAGCCAGTCTCCAGATCTCAACCCTATAGAAAACCTTTGGAGGGAGTTGAAAGTCCGTGTTGCCAAGCGAAAAGCCAAAAACATCACTGCTCTAGAGGAGATCTGCATGGAGAAATGGGCCAACATACCAACAACAGTGTGTGGCAACCTTGTGAAGACTTACAGAAAACGTTTGACCTCTGTCATTGCCAGCAAAGGATATATCACAAAGTATTGAGATGAAATTTTGTTTCTGACCAAATACTTATTTTCCACCATAATATGCAAATAAAATGAAAAAAAACAGACAGTGATTTTCTGGATTTTTTTTTCTCAGTTTGTCTCCCATAGTTGAGGTCTACCTATGATGTAAATTACAGACGCCTCTCATCTTTTTAAGTGGTGGAACTTGCACTATTGCTGACTGACTAAATACTTTTTTTCCCCACTGTATACATGGCACAGACATCTAGGTCACAAACATCCAGAAAGCATTAGTAACATACAAAAAACGGAACCTGACTAAGGATCTTTTTTAGTGTCCAGGTACTGTAATATGAATGGTACCATTAAATCCAAGGATGTAACTGCACAACTTCCTAAAAATAGTCAAACCAGTGCTTGACAAAACTCAAAACAGAAATACTACTTGCAACAGTGTTAGGCCGGTTTCACATTTGCGCTTTTGAGCGCAGCGACGGCCTGCGCACGGCCGCCGCTAAGCCCTGCCCCCTGCCCCGCCTCCACCGGTATCTCCGTCTCCGGGTGCATGACGTTGCATGCGTCGTGCGTCCCCTATCTTCATCACAGAGGGCGCAGGCCGTGCACAGTCTGCGTTTGGCGGCGCATGCGTCCTTTTGACGGTGCGCCGAGCACAACCAAAATGCAACAGGTTGCGTTTGGCGCTGCTCGGCGCACCGTCAAAAGGACGCATGCGCCGCCAAACGCAGACTGTGCGCAGACTGCGCACGGCCTGCGCCCTCTGTGATGAAGATAGGGGACGCACGACGGACGCACGATACCGGTGGAGGCGGGGCAGGGGGCGGGGCTTAGCGGCGGCCATGCGCAGGCCGTCGCTGCGCTCAAAAGCGCGAATGTGAAACCGGCCTAACCTTTTGAGGAAGACTTAAAATGTACAATAATGCAATTACGGCACATCTCTGGAAATAAGGACGGAAGAGAAAACTGGATGTGTTAGATATAACTTAACCCAGATAAAGAAAAAATAATACTGATGATTTTTTCCCACAAAGCACATGGGGTGAGTCATGCCTCCAATATTTTTTATGATTCACAGCTGATTTTAATTGGCAATTGTCTATCTTTCTGTATTACACTGTAATAGACACTGGATGTGTCTTTTGTATTTGCTATTGCATTTTCACTGCACTTTGATTGATTCCTTGTACTGTGAATCTCTTACTTGCTTCATATTTTGTATTATTCACTGATTGTTATAAATTGTTTTGCTTGTCGCATTCACTATATATGTGTATGCATTTGCACTTTGCAACTGCTTGAGAAAGGTCCACATCTTGGACCGAAACGTCGCACATGGGTGAATAAATCACAACATTGGATCATTCAGAGATCCACAATGAACATCTGGAGTGAGTTTGCTGCACTGAAAGTAAAGGGACCGAATAATATGGCACGCCCCACTTTTCAGTTTTTGACTTTCCACAAAAATTTAAAATAACCAATAAATTTCATTCAACTTCACTATTGTGTCCGACTTGTTGTTGATTCTTCACCAAAAATTTACATTTGGTATCTTTATGCTTGAAGCATGATATGTGGGAAAAGGTTGAAAAGTTCCAGGGGGCCGAATACTTTCGCAAGGCACTGTACATGCCTGCTCACTTCTCCAGACATCCCAGCTGCTCCCAGGCTCCTTTTTGGTCCTATGAAACTCTGCCGTATCGCATCTCCAGCCCAGTGTTCACTCTAGGCCAGGACCTCAACAGTAAGTAGGCCTCGGAGTTTACTGCACAAGCTGCAGGACCTACTTCCAGCTAGAAGTCCCAGCCTACAGCAAATAGGGGCCGAAGATGCGACACGGCAGAAGCTCAAAGGACTGGACAGAGGGAAAGGAGCAGTGGGAGTGACTGGAGAGGAGAGCAAATGGTGAGTATAAGTATGGTATTTTAATTATACATCTTACATTTCTTATGCTCTGGTGTCTGAAAAAACCCCAGAGACTAATTAAGGACCTTAAATTCTACAAGAAAGCAGCTATAAGTGAATCCAGATACAGAAAATCGACCAATTCTTCCACAATATCTTAGAGCTGATGACTTTCCTAGAGATAGGCAAATGTATTTGAAGGGAGTTGCATTCTACTTGAATTTCACACAAATGTTTTCTTACAAAATAATCTATTAATCTACTCAGCTCCCTTTAATCTGACACATGACTGCAGATTGGACTTCATTTTCTTAGTGACAGGTTCCCATTAAATGATTATTTCGATCTTCGACATATGTTGTATATCGACAGGATATCCCATAAATGTCTGTTACAGATTTGACCGTGGTACTCTCACCTACTTCTAGATATGCGACACCTTGACTCATTTCTTGAAGTTGCTAAGGCCTGTTTCACACATCAGTTTTTTTGGTCAGTCACAATCCACTAAAATGGCGGGTAACGGACCACAACGTTTGGCACCGGACCGTTATTTTAATCCGTCAAAGGAAGAATTTTAAAGGAGAGAGAGAGAATTTTTCAGCCGCCAGAACAGAGTTTAGGGTTAAATATGCGGCTGAGTGAATGCTTTCGGGCATGCGCAGTGAGAAATGCGGATCCGGCCGCCCGAAAAAACGTTGCATGGTCCATTCGGGCATGTCGGCGGACGTCAAAATTTTGGCGGATCCGCAAAAAACGGATCCAATGGATGGCCATCCGTCAAGATCCGCCAGTAATGCAACTCAATGGGAAAAAAAAACGGATCCGCCAAGGAAAATGGCGGATCCTTTTTTTTACAAAACGGTGGATTTTGACTGATGGACACAAACGGATGTGTGAAACAGGCTTAAGAATGGTGAGTTGATGGTGCATATGGGTCTCTCTCTATTCACTTATAAAAACAATCATGTTTAAAAGCAACCAAGCAAGTTGCGAGACCTGCAATTATGAGACTATTATGGTACATCCTGTGGAAAGGCATAATAGTCTAAGATGGGAATAACCCATCAATTACCTCTGTGATATCTTCATTCTGAAGATCATGGAGGTACCAGCTAAAGGCCCACTGCCACCACCAATGAAAAAGTGATGGCATATCCTTCCCATCACTTTCTCTGGTGCTAAAACTTTGGGGGAAAACACTCCATGAACACAAAGCTATTAAATTACAATGCAAAATACACTCACTGGCCACTTTATTAGGTACACCTGTCCAACTGTGTGTTAAGACTTAATTTCTAATCAGCCAATCACATGGCGGCAACTCAGTGCATTTAGGCATGTAGACATGGTCAAGACAATCTCCTGCAGTTCAAACCGAGCATCAGTATGGGGAAGAAAGGTGATTTGAGTGCCTTTGAACGTGGCATGATTGTTGGTGCCAGAAGGGCTGGTCTGAGTATTTCAGAAACTGCTGATCTACTGGGATTTTCACGCACAACCATCTCTAGGGTTTACAGAGAATGGTCCGAAAAAGAAAAAAAATCCAGTGAGCGGCAGTTCTGTGGCCGGAAATGCCTTGTTGATGCCAGAGGTCAGAGGAGAATGGGCAGACTGGTTCGAGCTGATAGAAAGGCAACAGTGACTCAAATTGCCACCCGTTACAACCAAGGTAGGCAGAAGAGCATCTCTGAACGCACAGTGCGTCGAACTTTGAGGCAGATGGGCTACAGCAGCAGAAGACCACACTGGGTACCACTCCTCTCAGCTAAGAACAGGAAACTGAGGCTACAATTTGCACAAGCTCATCGAAATTGGACAGTAGAAGATTGGAAAAACGTTGCCTGGTCTGATGAGTCTCGATTTCTGCTGCGACATTCGGATGGTAGGGTCAGAATTTGGCGTAAACAACATGAAAGCATGGATCCATCCTGCCTTGTATCAACGGTTCAGGCTGGTGGTGGTGGTGTCATGGTGTGGGGAATTTTTTCTTGGCACTCTTTGGGCCCCTTGGTACCAATTGAGCATCGTTGCAACGCCACAGCCTACCTGAGTATTGTTGCTGACCATGTCCATCCCTTTATGACCACAATGTACCCAACATCTGATGGCTACTTTCAGCAGGATAATGCGCCATGTCATAAAGCTCGAATCATCTCAGATTGGTTTCTTGAACATGACAATGAGTTCACTGTACTTAAATGGCCTCCTCAGTCACCAGATCTCAATCCAATAGAGCATCTTTGGGATGTGGTGGAACGGGAGATTCGCATCAGGGATGTGCAGCCGACAAATCTGCGCCAACTGTGTGATGCCATCATGTCAATATGGTCCAAAATCTCTGAGGAATGCTTCCAGCACCTTGTTGAATCTCTGCCACGAAGAATTGAGGCAGTTCTGAAGGCAAAAGGGGGTCCAACCCCTTACTAGCATGGTGTACCTAATAAAGTGGCCAGTGAGTGTATATTGATATTATGTAAAAAAGGTTGTTTTTTATATTAATCATTTATGAATCTTTTTATTGTCAAAAGTCAAGGACTGCACAACTGCATCAAGCACACACTTTTTTGAATAATTTGGGACATCAGGATAAAGCAAACTGAATATTTAGGTAATTACTTAGTTTCAGTTTTGGGGTTTGTCTGGCTGAGGTCACTATAAAGGAAACAATCATCAGGCTGATCATCAAAGTACTTTCCATGTGAAAATGAATGTGGGATACATGAAAGCTGCACTGATACATGAGGATAAGATTACCACACCAAAGCTTTGAGCACAGATCATTTGATATCAAACAGTCTAAATAGATAAAAATAAACATTAATGTGTTTTTTCCCACATACTGTGACAAGTTTTCTACAAAGTCCTGGTCATTTTCTGATACATGATTTAAGGGGGTTTCCAGTCATATAAAGTGAAGGCATATGGATCGGATATGCTAACACTATATGATCAGTGAGGGGCTGACCACTGGGGCACTCTATAAATCCTGTGAAGAAAGTAGGCGCAGAATTGGTGTATGCTGTATCCTCTTCATTGTTTTCCCCTTGCATAATCACCTCCAGGCACCCTCTGTGGAGGAAACTGCAGCTCAATCCCATTTAGGTGAATAAGGATGACTGCAGTTCTTTGCACAAATGGGTAGGTAAGGCTACTTTCACACATCAGGTTTTCGGCGTCAGGCGCGATCCGGCGTCGTGACGGAATGCCGGATCCGGCAAATGTTTTGTAAAACCTGATGTGCCGGATCCGGTTTTCTGCCGGATCCGTCTTGTTCTTGACAGACAAAACCGGATCCGTCTCATCCGGTTCATCCGTTTTTCTATCCGTTTTTTCGACGGATTACGCCGGATCCGGTTTTTAAAATTGACCCTTGTGGCCCCTCAAGGCAGAGTACACTGGCAGGATGACAGAGTGTGAAAGATTTGTGCCCTAACCAAACTTGTGTACCTTCTGGACCAACAGTATATACCTTTGCCAACCAAAGTTGGCTATCTTGTCATGGTCTACTATTTTTAGCTTTAGGCCACAGGTGTGTACCTGGTTGTGTTTTATGCAAAGTATTTCACCTTTTAACAAAAGTTGTGTACATTGTTAGGAAATCACCAACAATAAACACAACTTTTTAGGTGAAATACTTTGCTTCAAACACAACCAGGAACACAACTGTGGCAAAAAGCTAAAATTTACCCACAGTTATACCTGGTTTTGAATACCTTTTTACCTTTGAAATACCCTGTATTTAACCTTTTTTTTAAACATAGTTCGCCGCAGAAAGAAAAGACAGACAACCATTGTGAAACGATAATTTAACTTTTATTTAAAATTTTTTTTTTTTGTAAAATGTTTTTAAAGTGCAAAAAACTTTTTTAATAAAGGTTTTAAACCCAATGGGCATTTTTATTAAAAAACACACATTACAAATCTGTGTATTGTGGGGTGGAAATACTGCTGGAGGGGCTGCGGGACACTTCGACACTGGGTGTGTGGAGAGAGGACTGGGATCGTGGTGGGGAAGGAACAGTTAGAGGTGAAGGTGTGGAAAAAACTACAGAATGGGTGGACATGTGGGAAGCAGAAGAGGTGGTGGGTGGTGGAGTGGAGGGTTGGGCAGGGACTGTAGGAGCAGATGATGTTGATGGAAAGTTGTATGGGAAAGGAGTTTGGTACGGGGAAGGAGTTTGGTACGGGGAAGGAGTTTGGTACGGGGCAGGTTGCTGGAAGTGGGGAGATGACTGGTACTGGGGAGGTTGCTGGTACTGGGGAGGTTGCTGGTACTGGGCAGGTTGCTGGTATGTAGTAGGAGGGGGAGGATGAAAAGTGGCTGGAGGGGGTGCAGATGTAATAGGAGGGGGAGGATGGAAAGTGGCTGGAGGGGGTGCAGGTGGAGGAACTACAGTGGTGGGAGGTGGAGGTTGGGAGGTAACCTGCTGTAGAGCACCGTGGCACGAATGCATTACATGCATCTGCTGGGCAGGAGAGAGCGTTTCCATGCGCTCCACAACAGACCTGAAAAAGGTGTGGTTTGGCGAAGATCTTGCTTCTGAATGCATGGTTTGCAGAAGTGTCTTCACCTCCAGAATGCTGGAGTTGATCTGCTGAAAGCCTGCGGAGATTTGCTCTGACAAGACTTTGAGACAGTTCTGGAAAGATGCATTCAGATGCAATAACTCTTGCGCATAACTCTTTTCCTGACCTCTCTGCCGCTGCCGCCCAGTACCCGCAGGTGTACTAGAGGCGGCAGGGGCAGAAGGGTGGGGTAAAGGGAAAGCGATCTCCTCACCAGCAGCTTCATGTAATGTAGGCGGCCACGATGCTCCTGTGCTGGTGGATGGGATAGATGGGTCGAATGTGTGGGAAGGCAGGGAAGGTGCAGATGTACCGGGGCGGTCGAAGTGTCCCTCGGTGCCGGTCTCCTCAGGGATCGCCTCAGAAGGGTCCAATCGTGCAGGCTCCCGAGTGCTGCTCACCGTGCTGTGGAATAAAGAGAAAAAAAAACAATTAAAATACTGACATGGTATGGCCCTGGCTGAAAAAAAAAAGTTACATCTTTTTCACATGTGGTGTGTAATATTTACCTTCTGGTGAGCATTGTTTCCCGGAGGAACGACAGGGCTTGTGCGTACTTGTACTTGCTCCTGCGTCCTCCAGATCCACTCGGGGCCCGCATCTCTTTATTGAACTCCTTCTTGAAACGATCCCTCACAGACCGCCACCGATTCACAATTCTGTTCCCTGAAACGAGAAAGGAGTGGTTAGTATACAACATCAGTGTTTCACAAACTCCAGTCCTCATGGTCCCCAGGGGTCATGTTTTCAGGATTTCAATAGTAAATAGAAATCCTGAACACATGATCCGTGGGGACCACGAGGACTGGAGTTCGGGAAACACTGATTTACATCAAGCAACCGTTACTGTATATACTTACGCTCTTTAATCTGGTCCCGAGCTTCGAGGTCCTCCCAGCGGCCCACAAGGAGAGAACAGATTTCCTCCCAGAGTCGTCGGGTAATGATCAGGTCAGCGTGGCGGCGGTCAGCCATATTCCAGAGCGGCTCCCTTTCTCTGACGAGATCGATGAGGCGGTCCACATCAATCCCTCCATCCTCACCGTCAGTCGGGAGCACGCTGTGAAGGCTGTTAAAGAAAAAGACAAAAATAACATAATTAGCCTCCACAAAAGAAATGAAATAAAAAGTGCCAAAAAACAAAGCAAAAATATTTATACTTACACGCTGGTGACCGCCGCGTTGCTGTCGCCGACGACCCTGGGAGGCACTGCGAGGACCTCTTGGCCGAGCACCAGATTGGGAAGACTAGAGAAGAAAACAAAAAATGTTATGAGTTTGGATGTAGGCATTTGTTTGCTGTGTGTGGTCTGCAGAACATTGTTTTCTATGTGTTGTGTGTAGTGTGATGTTGTGTTTCTGCGTTTGATGCAAAAAACTTACGAATTGTGAGCCCACTCCAAGCGTCTGTCCACCCCTTCCTTCTTCTTCTGGGAGCTCCTCTTCATCTTGTGATTCCTGTTTTGAAATAAAAGGCAATGAATAGACATATATTACAGAGATGATGGATTTTGGAAATAAAAACTTACCGTCAAACGCTGACGATGCGAGGGAGGGCTCCCAGAAGAAGATGTGCTGTCCTGTTGATGGCCAGACTCCATGGCTGTGGGTATTGCTGCTGCCAGTGATGCCATTTCTGCTGCTGCTGCTGCTGCATCTCTTTGGCGGCTGTTGAATAAAGAGAAACAAAGGGCCAATGAATATCTTGATATTCCATGGCCCTAGTTTGGAGGAATGGGGGATTTGATAATTACCGTCTCTCATCTGCTTCTGGACTCCCCTCCCGTTCAGCATGCTGCTCCATTTGGGGTGTTGCTGATGGTGCTGCTGCTGCAGATGTCTGCTGCCTTCTCCTGCGCCTGGTTGCTGTCTTGGGTGGCATGTTGGGTGTGGCTGAGGGTCCCATTGTCTTGCTTTTATATATCTCCTGTGGGCAGAGCTACTGAGCATGCTCAGACCAAAAAAACCGGATCCGGCCACCGGATCCGGCTTTCGCCGGATCCGGCGCATTGCGGCGCTCATAGGCTTTCATTGTGTGAAAAAGCCGGACGCGCCGGATCCGGCGTGTCCGGCTTTTTCGCCGGAGACAAAAAACGTTACAGTAGACGTTTTTTCCAGACGCCGGATCGCGACACATTGCCGGATCCGGCGATAACCGGATGAAACGCATGGCCATCCAGCGCAAATGCAAGTCAATGGGGGGGAAACCGGATCCGGCATTGCATTTCGCCGGATCCGGTTTCTGTCAAAAGCGCCGGATCGCGCCTGACGGCGAAAACCTGATGTGTGAAAGAGGCCTAAGAGTGACGCTGTGCATGAAAAACTTATAACCAGAGATCCTAGAGATAGTACTGTAACCAATTAGTAAGTGGTGGCGTATCCTGGCAATGTCATTTCCTTATTAGATGGTAAAATCCCTTTAAATAGGACTTGTCACTTGCTGAAAAAATATGAGTCAAATACCTGATAACCATTCCCTCCCTTGATTCTGTCTCTCATTTCCTTTTTGAGTGGTGCTACTTCATTGCAGAAATATTCACATTTTTTACTTTTTGAGCTCATCATGAGAAATCTCTGCTTGTAATGCAATTGGGTTTTGGTCAGTCTTCTCTGGAGTCTGTGCTTTCACCCCTCCTTGCTTGACATTGCCAATCACAGTTCAGCAGCTGATGAACCAGGCTCAGATCCTGATAAGCTGTGATTGGCGTCGGTTAGGAAGGAGGTATGAAAGATCATGGTCTCAAAGAAAATTCTAAAGAAACTCATACTGCACAGGCCTCTCTCATCTTTTTAAGTGGGAGAACTTGCACAATTGGTGGCTGACTAAATACTTTTTTTCCCACTGTATGATCACAATCAATGATTGTAATTAATGCTAAGAATGTAATTATTGCTACTTTTTTCCCCACTGTACTTGCTTGTAGGGGTTTCCAGATTTAAAAAAATGTTGGCCAAGAGTACGGAGTCCTACTCCAGTACTGTTTCTACAGTGATTTCCCTCCAGAATCCTATTAATGACATTACCTCATGTATATTTGCTTGTTGGGCATGTAACTGCTGTGGCCTGTGATTGGCTGCAGCGGTCTTGTATTCTCCATGCAAATGTCCTTTTGAGGATTATTATTGGCTGCAATGGTCGCATGAATGATGGACAGTATGTAATCCCTGCAAGAATGGCAGGGACCACCATATAGCCAGCACTGGAGGTGTGAAATATTTAATTGGTAAGTAATAGTTTTTTTTATTTTATAACTTCTGTACTCTTAAAGGGACTCTGTCAGCTCAGAATGAGTGTTCAAAACAAGCACAGGCGCTCGGTGCTTCATGGCGAGGCCATTTGTTTATATATACCTTCCCACCTGCTTGTTTCCACCTTTCTCTGGAGAGCTGAAGGCAGAGCTGTCAATCAAACAAGAGGGGGGTGGAGACAGAGAGATAACAAACAGGTGGGAAGGTGTATATAAATGATTAGCCCTGTTGTGAAGCTCTGAGAGGCAAGACTTAGGGCCCCCTCACACATAGCGACTCACCAGCGATCCCGACAACAATATCAACGTGTCAGGATCGCTGGTGAGTCGCTACATGATTGCTGGTGAGCTGTCACACAGACAGCTTCACCAGCGATCAGCACAGCGACGCCGAGCGCACGGCGTCGCTGTGTACTTTAGCTACCAGTGCGCTGATGCAGGGAGCTGGTAACTAAGGTACACATCGGGTTTCTAAGGGGTGTGCGTCACTTAGAAACCTGATGTGTATGTGCCCAAGTGAATCTTCCAGCACCTTTAATGTGTTTATTCAGGTACAGAAGCTTGCCCACATTGCATTTGTGTCAGGCATTGCCACTACAACACAGTCTAGCTACAGTTTGAGACGTTGTCATATGTAGGGAGAAGTCGCTCTGTCTGGATATATAACACACTAGAGAGCCATTTGGCCCTTGAGTCCTACTACATATTGATGACTATCACTGCATATTTCTGGAAAACCCCTTCAACTACTTTAACTTTGTTATAATGATTGTTTTGCAATATTTCCAGTACAACAGATGTTTTCTTACATGTGATTAAAAAAAAAGACTAAAAGACTTGCACTGACTTACACAGATGTCAAGCAGTGTTTGTTGTGAAAATTAGGATTTTCTATAGAGTATTTCTTAAAAAGAAGAACTATTACTGTTAGCAAAGCGTTTTCTTTGCGAAGAATGCTTAGGTTTCTGATTGATCTATCCCAAAGGAGTATGATGACTACAAATAGGGGGATTTGATAAATGAAATCTTTCTGTTGCAAAATAGTGAGGTCATCCATAATGTTATATTTCCTGTCTTTTTCAAAGAAGTTCTCACCGAGTTGATATCTTGCTAAGGCTACTTTCACACATCATTTTTTTGCCGTCAGGCATGATCCGGCTTTTTTTTTAGAAAAAACGGATCCGGCATAAATTTTGGAGAACTGTAGAAACGTATCCGTTTTTTTGCTGGATCCGTCTCTGTTCCTGGAGGCTGGCCAATTGGATCTGAGCATGCGCAGACTTAAAAAAAACGGATCCGGTGGCTGGATCCGTCTTTTTCTGGATCCGGCGCATTCCGGCGCCCATAGACTTTCATTGTAGCAAAAAGCTGGAAGCGCCGGATCTGGCGCTTCCGGCTTTTTCACCGGAGACAAAAAACGTTACAGTAGACGTTTTTTCAAGACGCCGGAATGAGACAAGTTGCCGGATTCGGCAAAAAACGGATGAAACGCAATGCCATCCGGCACGATCCGGCGCTAATGCAAGTCAATGGGGAAAAACCGGATCCGGCATTGCATTTTGCCGGATCCGTTTTTTCCAAAAAAAGCCGGATCGCGCCTGAAGGCAAAAAACTGATGTGTGAAAGAGGCCTAAGAAAACACTTTAACAATATGTTGTTTCCAAGAGCAAAACATATTTTTATATATACCATACTACATAATATTCTGTGTTAACAACATTTTAAATTGTGAGAAATGTTACAGAATTCTCTAGCAGCAAAAGGGTTAAGCACGTCAGTATATGCATAACTAAATTCTAGAATAAATGATAGAGGTGCTTCATATACTGTATATTCTTTTGAGAGGGGGCTAAAGAATTCCAATGTAGTGTTTCCAAGTACCGTACATTCTGATTTGGCTGCATTAATATAACATGCCTCTAAATAACTAGTTGCCCATACACATGAGAAAGCTGGTGGCCGAAACTCTCAAGACCCTATATATGTATGTCCCAATGGCTAATAATAGTATGATTGTGTTTGCACTATAACTGGGTATTAGAGGACATTAAATTGTCGTAGGTTTACTGGATACTGTAAAGCAATTCAATCTGTCACAGTTCCACCCCTCAGTGTGTCTGGGATGCAGTTACTGACAGCTCGGCCATCCAAACTGTTACAGGGGCATCCAGAAGCTGCCTGTACTTTGATTGACAGTTTGGCCATCCAATCTGGTACAGGAGTGTGCTGAACTGTCAGTGTGTTGATTGACAGCTCGACTATCCAATCTGAGACTGGGAGGTGTCATCTGTCTTCAAGTGTTTTTTATCACTGGAGATTGCTATGCTTCTTAACTGAGCTGCTTCTCCCAGACTTCTGCCAGACGTACATTCAACAAGTGAGGTTTGTGCTTCCTGTGCCTTGAATTCTGTATGCTCGATCTTTTGCTGCCTTACCTCGGACTTCGTTCTGACCATCCGACTGTTTAGCCTCTTCTGCTCTAATCTGCTATCCTTCTGGTATTCTGACCTCAGAACGTTACCTGACCACACTTTTGCCTCTTCTTTCTGTTTATTACATACCCTCATGGCTTCTGACCTTGGACTCCTTGACCATTCTGACTCACAGCTTGACCGTAAGAAGTGACACAATGTCAAGTTACAGGAGCAAAAGCAAATAGAATGTTCTTGTCCATGTCCCACGACTTGTCATTGTTATTGTTGCTGTTACACTGCTATACAGTCAGGTTTGCCTTTCAGAAATTTGTCCTGTCTCTCTCCCTGTAGCCCACCTCTGATGTAATTAACCCCTCCCTTCTTCCCCAGTTAGTGTTTGTCAGCCATCTTGCTAGGTTCATTTTTGTACATCTCTGGTTCAGAATTGTCTTTTACCTACTGCAGTTGCTGCAGCTACTGCTGTTACTATGGTTCATAATTCAAAGATTCAGACTAAGAATAAACTTCTGTAATCTTCATACATGCCTCTGCGATCAAGTTAAAGCTTTCTGATGAAGTTCTTTGTGTGAGTACCTGTTCAATACAGACATTATTAAAAGCGCTGTAAAAGGAGCCCCGCACTCATAGTCTAGGTATGGAGTCTGAATAGTGCTTACAAAGAAAGACAAATATTTGTGTACAACAGGCAAAATGGTCATCATATATGTGAAAGAAAGGTAACTCCAGCAGTGTGTCACACTGTGAAGATCTTCAGTAAGGAAGAGGGGCTTCAAACTATCCCTGGGACTGGGACCTTAACTATCCTTGTCCTGGAGGTACTCTTGAAGGTAGAGAGACCTGGGTCTCCGACCTTACAATGCTCCTGTTAAATCTTAACCTGTTCCCTCCCCCACCCCATGAGGCATGGGACAGAAATGAAAGGTAAACAAGACAAAAAGACAAAATAGGTGTAACAGAAAACCTTTATCATACAAAAGCAATCACCATCCATAGGAAAGAGGATAGGAACAGGGAGGAATAAACTAAATGGGAATAGGGACCAGGAGATAAACACACACAGTACTTCAGCAAACTACAGATAACTACAATTGCAACTCCAACTACTCAGCTTTGGCACTCAGGAAGATGAATCTTTGACCAGCAAGGACTAAATGCCCAGAGCCAGAATATATAGAGAAAGTATAAGATAAGCAGTTGCAGCTGAGAACAACCAGGCAGTATGGTTTCAGCATGGAAAAAGTCCTTAACTCTCTCATCACTGAAGGAAAGGAAATCCATTTAAAATAGGGCATGAATCACACCATCTCTAAAGAAGACTTGGGATTTATTACCCAATGTGACAGTCTATCTCCAGGTCTTCCAGTGGGATGTGACACCTTTGTGACAGTATCTCTCCTTCTATGAGGGGCCACTGGACTCTTGGGACCAGGTTTATCTGGATGGGCCTCTTGGAAGGACCAAGTTAGATTACTGGAATTAACCCCAGATGCCGGTACCCACAACCTCTCCTAAGGACTATACCCATTCCATAACACCAAGTATTGTAAAGAATGCTGAACCATATGAGAATCCACAATTCTTACTATCGCAATCTCCAATTTACCATCAACAATAATTGGTGGAGGCAGCAAGGGTGACAGCTCCATAGGCGCTACATATTTTTTGAGCAATGACCTGTGGAAAATGTTGTGGGTGTTGAGCGTTAAAGGAAGCTCAAGATGAAAGGCCACAGGGTTAATTACGGCAACCACCTTGTAAGGACCAATGAACCTAAAGACCTAATTTCCTGGAAGGCATTTTCAGTTTAATATTTCTGGTAGACAGCCATAATAAATCATTCACATCAAGGTCTGGACCCGACAAGCCTTGCGTTTGTATCTGTCCTCCATGATTTTTAAGTTGCATGGAGGGAGGACTTGGAGCTGCCACGAGATGAATCCAAATTAGACGAGCCAATTCACATGTGGAGGGTGCACGTCCAAGCTAGTTAGCATATTGTGGCAAATTAAGCCATATTAAAATCAAGTTGGCTGACACGTTTCGAGTGCCTGGTGTGCACTCGTTGTCATAGGATACATAAAACTGGTACAGCCACAATTTTATACACATAAATTAACCAATGAAAAAACATACAATCATGAAAAACACATGTGCCTTAGACAAAGTGAGAAAGCACCTGAAAGGCAAATTAATGGGTTAAATCACATGTAGAACAGATGAATGGATGTATAGCAGCTCATTCATGAACAAAAATAAATTAAATTGCATGTATAACAATTCAATAAAAATACAATGAATCATTTTTAAAGCTCATACCCAGGGGGAATCTGATATAGAGTTTCAGATTCAAAAAAAAAAAAAATCTTCTCGCATGAAAAGCATTTTCTTGTTTGACACCTCCATGTGCAGGATTTAACACTTTTTCAGAAGCAAAAAAATCTGAAAAATGTAAAAAATGCAAAACTGCCATGGTGAAAGTTCACAAATGTTTAACAATAGCAGAGTAACAATCATTTTTGCCAGAAACATAAGAGATTAAGAAGAAATAAAAACCACACACACAATCATGGAAAATACATGTGCAAAAACAAAAAGTGAAAAAGCATCTGAGAAACAAATTAATGGGTTAAATCACATATAAAACAGATCAATGGATGTTTAACGGTTTATTCATGAACAAAAATAAATTAGAACGCATATATAACCACTTAATAAATATAAAATAAATCATTTTTGGAGTTCATACCTAGGGGGAATCTGGTATTGAGTTTCAGAATCCAAAAAGCTTCCCGCATGAAAAGCATTTTTTGTTTGTCACCTCCACGTGCAGGATTTAAAACTTTTTCAAAAGCAAAAAATCTAAAAGATGCAGAATTTCCATGGTGAAAATTCACAAAATGTTTGACAGCACCAGAGTAACAAGCATTTTTGCCAGAAATATTAGAAAGGTGCTCATCAATTCTTTTTTTTGAGTTTTCTAGAAGTACATACTATATATTGAACATTACATATGTTACAAAAAATACAATAGATGACACTTTGGGAATTGCAATTGATAAATGAAGAAATCTTTTGAACAAATCCAGGAACTGAGAAAGAAAAAATTTCTTTAGTTTCATCATGGGCAAAGCTGCAAACATTACAGCGGCTATCTGCACATTTGTGGAAAGCTTCCACAGATAACCATGATTTTTTGCATGAAAGCTCTTGGAATAAACTAGGAGAAGGCACATTGCTGAGACTGGAGCCCCTTTTAGGCTGGAGTCACACTAAACGATAAAAAAAATCGGTCCATTTTTGACGGACCGAAATCGCACAAATGTTTCTTCACCAGGGATCCGTCTGTCAGCCAAATTTCGTGTGATGATGCGATTTTACTCGCATCTAAGCATCCGCTTGACATCCGTCTGGTGAGATTTTCTCGCAGGCTAGCAAAATGGACATATAATGGAGCCCAATGACAGGGTTTCCAACACAAACTAAAGAATAGATCTAGACACATATATATATATTTCTAATTCATACAGTTCTTCATAGCAGAATAGCCGCTGAAACATTTGCCGGCTTTTGAAAAATCATTCTCCTACCCGACATGAAATGACACATGGTTTACATACAGTTAACCATTTCATTTCATGTTTTTTTTAAGATGTCTATCACTAGTAATTAGATGAGGGTTTGTGGGTTAAATTTTGGAGTTGTAGGGGTTAATTAAAGGGGTTAATATATATATGTGTGTCTAGATCTATTCTTTCCTTGCTTTATTTAACCGGTCAGTGTGATTTTACTGTATTGTAAAAAGAATTGCCGGCTTTTGGTAAAGGACACCGGGTGCGATTTTATCGCAAGTCACACATCTGGTCCAGTTGTAATCCGATTTTTTCTCACCCCCATAGACTTGCATTGGCGAGTCCGATCCGAAAATCGGTGACAATCGCAGCGTGCTGCGATTGTCTCGGTTCGAGGAACGGATCAGACAAAAAAAACGCATGATGGGAGCAGCACCTTAGAATAACATTGGGACGAATGCAATGCGATTTTTTATCGCATTGCATTCGTCCGATTTAATCGCTAGTGTGACTCCGGCCTTAGCTACATAACGGCATCCTTGACTAATAATAGAGCTAAGTTTGTCATCTTGGTTAAGAACAGGGAGATATTTCTGAATAATTGTTTTAATTGCATTGAATTGAGGACTATAAGTTGTGGAGAATGTAACTGCAGAGCTAGAAAAACTTGTTTTTTTAGAAAAAAATCTGGGTTGTTCAGATACCTGATTGAAAGCATGTTTGATTGCACGTTCATTGTAGCCTCTGTTCAGAAGGCGCTGAGAGATGATGCGGCTTTCGTTGAGGAAAGAATTATAATCAGAACATAGACGTCTGGTTCTATTGAACTCCCCATAGGGCATTGCTTTAATGGTGTGTCTGTCATGTGAGGAAGAAGAGAGAAGCAATGTATTACCTGAATCTTTTTTTCGAAAAACAAAAGTATGAATTTTTTGATCCTGAATATGGCCTGATAGCCAATTATCAAGAAAAGACAACTCATTACCAATGCCACTGACAGTAAATGATAAATTCAAATTATTGGTATTCAAAAAAACATGAAAAGAATCTAGAATTTTTGTGGACCTTTCCAAATAAAGATCAAATCGTCCACATATCTACCGAACCAGTGGATATAGGGAGAAAAATTATTAATATCAGAAAAAATATATTTTTCTTCCCACCATGCCCATGTATAGTATCGCCAGAGAAGGGGAGAATTTTAAGCCCATCGGGGCACCAAGTATTTCCAAAAAAAAATTACTATTAAACATAAAAAAATTATGTTTGAGCAAATGTGTAAGTACATCGATCAAAAAGGATTCCAAGTTCCACAAAGTAATTACTGAAACAATTTAAATGATGGTTGATAGCTTGTAAAGCAAGGTTGTGGGGGATAGAGGAGTAAAGGTTGACAATGTCGCATGTGAAAAAGCAAAACAAATTTTTCCACTGTATGCTATCAAACGCCATTAAAACAGAAGTGGAATCTTTCAGATAACCAGGGATTCTTGACACTAAAGGTTGCAAATGGCTATCCACTCAAAAACTGAGATTTTCATTGAGGGAACCTATGCTTGAGATAATGGGTCTTAATGGAGGAGGAAAAACCTCTTTGTGTGTTTTGGGTAAACCATGGAAAATTGGCAAAATTGGATGTTCAGGTAACAGCCATCTGCCAACCTTTATGTCGATAACACCAGAAGATATACCTTGCTGGATTAAAAAAGACAATTTAGTTTTATAAATGGAGGTAGGGTCAGCAGATAGTGGAAGATATGTGTTACTATCGTTTAGAACCAAATTCACACAATGCACATAGAGACCCATGTCCAAAATCACAGTGCAACCCCCTTTGTCTGATTGGCGAATCACCACATCGGGGTTATTTTGCACATCAGAAATGGCACTGGCTTGTTGAACTGTCAAATTGTGTTCAAAGTGTGATTGATTATTTTTTTTATCAAGATTTTTTAAGTCTTTTTCAACTAGAGATTAAAATAAATCTAGACAGGGTGCACGTGATTGGAGAGGGTAACAAGAAGCATTTTGGGGACAAAAAGAAATGTCAGAATCCTGGACAGCACCGGAGTTGAAGCGTGGATCCTGCAAAGAAGACAAAATGGATACCGTTTTGACGTCATCAAGCAAAAAAGATGGAGGTACATCAGACGAATTCTGTGGAACTGCAAAAAATTTTTCCACCTGGGTAGAGTCTTGCGAAAAAAAATGTCTTTTTACGGTTAGAAGCCGCGTAAATCTGTTAGTGTCTTTGATGGTCTGAAACAGATCAAATTTCTTGGACAGTACAAAGTTCAATCCCTTGGAGAGAACATCTAGATGATCCCAGGAAAGCACAATGGGTCTGAGAACTAATACGTTGGAGCAGGCATTATCTACTTCATTCGTTTGTCCCATGTAGGATAGCGTTTCCAAGTGTAAAGCTGGAGTCACAGATAGCGACTTACCAGCGATCCCAACAACGATATCAACGTGTCAGGATCGCTGGTAAGTCGCTATGTGATCGCTGGCGAGCTGCCAAACAGACAGCTTCACCAGCGATTAGCGCGGCATCGCTGCGTTCATTAGCGCTGATGCCATATTCATGTCAAAAATAGAATTAAAATAAAAAATATTGTTATTCTCACCTTCCGACGTCCCGCGCAGCATTCCCGCCTCTCTCCACGCTCCGGTCCCAGTAACCCTTTGCGAGAATTACCGCAATGACGTCCGTTCTCGCGGGATCGCGAAGTCTCGCGGTCATTTTTGCAAAGGATTACTGGGACCAGGAGCGTGGAGAGAGGCGGGAAGACTGCGCGGGATGCCGGAAGGTGAGAATAACAATTTTTTTATTATTTTACAGCTGATTGCTGGTCTCCCGCCTGTCACACGCATCGATGCATGCTGGCCAGCGGGAGATCAGCGACGAAAAAAATGTCCAGAGGTTTCTTGCAGCGATCAGTGATACCGGCAGGGGGGCCGGTCGCTGATCGCTGTCACACACAGCGATCTCGCTGGTGAGATCGCTATTGTGTCACAAAAGCTGTGACTCAGCAGCGATCTCGCTAGCGAGATTGCTATGTGTGATGGGGCCTTTAGGCTCCCTTTCTTTTTCTTTGCCCACCTCTCCTGCACCCCCTGCGTTTTTTGAAGGAGTGTAAACCGTTTTGCCATTATCTAAATGTCGTGGTTCAATGTCACTCACACGGATGAATCAGTGTCCTTATCAGAGCTACAGAAATCCGAGCATGAAAAGGTAACTGATCGATTGTTTCTGTAACGTCTGTGATAATCAAAAGGTGAATTTTTCAGGATAGACTTCCTAGGTGTCACCGACTTTTTCCAGTCATACACCTTATTGTTTTTGTAGTCACGAGTGTCTCTTGCTAGCTTGGATTTTTTTGTTTTCAAAAAATTATTTTCCAAGGTCTCATTGGTGTCATTGATTTTTTTCACGCGGTTATCAAAATCAGACCGTGTAGCAAGACGATTCAGTTCACTGGTTACAGTATCGATTTCTTTTTTTAAATCGAATAAACGTGACTCCTCGTGCATTACAATCAGCTCCATAAGCTTGAAGGAGCAATGTGATAAAACAGAGTTCCATTGTATAACAAAGTCATCATAAAAAATATACTTGGGCAATTTTTTTAATCTTAAACCTCGAGGTACCATTTCTTTTTCGAGGTATTTTTTTAAAAAAATCATGATCCCACCATGTTTTCAGTTCCTGCCTCAAAAGCTTAATGAACAATTAATTCGTTTGAATTGAAGTTTCATCTGGCTGGTCTGTTTCATTGAAAAGACTGGCTAGTTTGGCGAGTCTAGCGTCTATGAGGGAGGTCATGATGCGACAATAGTGGATTTCAAGAGCTTCACACAAAAGTCATGTGCACAAAAAATATAAGCATAGGCTCATATAAAAATTCACAAAATATGAAAAATTGAACAATGTCCAGAGTGAAACATACTTCAGGTATAATGGATCTCAGAGCTCACGGCTAAACAGAGACGTGCATGGAGGGAGGACTTGGAGCTGCTACGAGTTGATCTCCAAATTAGACGAGCCAATTCACATGTGGAGGGTGCACGTCGAAGCTAGTTAGCATAGCGGAATCAGGAAAAAAGAAGATTGACGGCACTCCGGGAATAAAGAAAAAAATATATATTTTATTGTGGCAAATTTTTTTTTTTTTGGATTCTGAAACTCAATATCAGATTTCCCCTGGGTATGAACTTTAAAAATGATTCATTGTATTTTTATTGAGTTGTTATACATGCGATTTAATTTATTTTTGTTCATGAATGAACTGCTATACATCCATTGATCTGTTCTACATGCGATTTAACCCATTAATTTGCCTTTCAGGTGCTTTCTCACTTTGTCTATTGCACATGTGTTTTTCATGATTGTGTGTTTTTTCATTGGTTAATTTATGTGTATATAATTGTGGCTGTACCAGTTTTATGTATCCTATGAGTAAGAGTGCACACCAGGCACTCAAAACGCGTCAGGAAACTTGATTTTAATATGGCTTAACCCCTTCACACCCGAGCCTGTTTTTGCCTTCGTGACGGGCCAATTTTTTCAATTCTGACCAGTGTCACTTTATGAGGTCATAACTCTAGAACGCTTCAACGGATCCTACTGATTCTGACATTGTTTTCTCATGACATATTGTACTTCATGATGGTGGTAAAAATTTTTAGATATGAGCTGCACTTATTTGTTAAAAAAATCAAAATTTGGCGAAAATTTAGAAAATTTTGCAATTTTCAAACTTTTAATTTTTATGCCCTTAAATCAGAGAGTGATATCGCACAAAATAGTTAATAAATAACATTTCCCACATGTCTACTTTACATCTGCACAATTTTGGAAACATAATTTTTTTTTTTTAGGAAGTTATAAGGGTTAAAAGTTGACCAGCGATTTCTCATTTTTACAACAAAATTTGCAACACCATTTTTTTTAGGGACCACCTCACATTTGAAGTGAGTTTGGGGGGTCAATATAACAAAAAATACCCAAAAGTGACACCATTCTAAAAACTGCACCTCTCAATGTACTCAAAACCACATTCAAGAAGTTTATTAACCCTTCAGGTGCTTCACATGAATGAATGGAATATGGAAGGAAAAAATAAACATTTAACTTTTTTTCACAAACATTTTACTTCAAAACCATTTTTTTTTATTTTCACAAGTGTAAAAAGAGAAAATGAACCACAAAATTTTTTGTGCAATTTCTCCCGAATATGCAGATACCCCGTATGTGGGGCTAAACCACTGTTTGAGCACACGGCAGAGCTCAGAACGGAAGGAGCGCCGTTTGACTTTTTCAATGCAGAATTGGCAGGAATTGAGATCGGATGCCATGTCGCATTTGGAGAGCCCCTGATGTACCTAAACAGTGGAAACCCCCACAAGTGACCCCATTTTGGAAACTAGACCCCTTAAAGAACTTATCTAGATGTGTTGTGAACACTTTGAACCACCAAGTGCTTCACAGAAGTTTATAACGTAGAGCCATGAAAATAAAAAATCATTTTTTTTTCCACAAAATGACCTTTTAGCCCCCAATTTTTATTTTCACAAGGGTAACATGAGAAATTGGACCCCAAAAGTTGTTGTCCAATTTGTCCTGAGTACGCTGATACCCCATGTGTGGAAGAAATCTACTGTTTGGGCACACAGTGGGGCTCGGAAGGGAAGTAGTGACGTTCTGAAATGCAGACTTTGATGGAATGGTCTGCGGGTGTCATGTGCGTTTGCAGAGCCCCTGATGTACCTAAACAGTGGAAATCCCCCACAAGTGACCCCATTTTGGAAACTAGACCCCCCAAGGAACTTATCTAGATGTGTGGTGAGCACTTTGAACCCCCAAGTGTTTCAGTAAAGTTTATAATGTAGAGGCGTGAAAATAAAAAAATCATTTTTTTTCCACAAAAATTATCTTTTAGCCCCCAATTTTAATTTTCACAAGGGTAACAGGAGAAATTGGACCCTAAGAGTTGTTGTCCAATTTGTCCTGAGTACGCTGGTACCCCATATGTGGGAGAAAACTACTGTTTGGGCTCACGGTGGGGCTCGGAAGGGAAGTAGTGACGTTCTGAAATGCAGACTTTGATGGAATGGTCTGCGGGCGTCATATTGCATTTACAGAGCCCCTGATGTACCTAAACAGTGGAAACCCCCAATTCTAATTCCAACCCTAACCCCAACACACCCCTAACCCTAATCTCAGCCCTAACCATAACCCTAACCACAAACCTAACACCAACACACCCATAACCTTAATCCCAGCCCTAGCCCTAACCCTAGCCCTAACCCTAGCCCTAACCCTAACCCTAGCCCTAACCCTAGCCCTAACCTGTGTACCTGCTTTTTTCTTTTTTTTTTCTTTACTTTTTTTATTTTTGTGACAAGATCGCTGCGCTGCGATCGGACTCATAGTAACGCCACTTCTCCTCTGATCTCACACTGACAGATGATCAGAGGAGAATCAGCGTTACTATGTGACAAGATCGCTGCCTGGCACACTGTAACGTGACTTCTCCTCTGATCTCACAATGACAGATGATCAGAGGTGAAGCAGCGTTACTGTGTGACAAGATCGCTGCCTGGCACAGCTGTGCCAGGCAGCGATCAGCTGTGCCAGGCAGCGATCTATTCACACAGTAACGCTGCTTCACCTCGGATCATCTGTCAGTGAGATCAGAGGGAGAAGCCGCTTTACAATGAGGGAGATCGCCGGGAAACAAGCAGCTTTCCCAGCGATCGCTCCCGTTGGCTGCTGTGACGCTGATGTCATCAGGACCTGAACCAATCAGGTCTCGATGACGTCGGGGGTCCCAGCATGCATTGTGCACCGGGATCCCCACGTTGTAAGGTATGTGGGGGTCCCGGGGGGCACAAAACCACCGACAGTAGATAAACGTCGGCGCTGCACAAAGCCCAGCAAGCGCCAACGTTTATCTACTGTGGGCGGTCGGGAAGCGGTTAATTTGCCACAATAAAATATTTTTTTTTTCTTTATTCCTGGAGTGCCGTCAATCTTCATTTTTCCTGATTTTTAAGTTGCTATGAACCCCTTTCTATACAGATGAGTGATGAGGAGAATCATTCCTCCCCAGTTACCCTTGAAGTCTCCTCCTTACTGAAGGTACGGAACTGAGTATGGAAGCCATATGCACCAAAAAATGGTGACTTACCAGTGGACTTATTGCGGCGATTGATTAAGTCAAACTACTAATACTACTAATAGTAGAAAAGGTGACCAATCCCCCTGGTAATCTGCCACCTGAGGAATGTCTCCAGACATTGATTTAAATGTTCAATCTGACCATTAGTTTGAGGATAGAACGTCAAAGTAAAGGATAGATGCATCCCCAGGCAAGAACAAAATGTCCTCCAGAATTTAGATACAAACTGGGTCCCTTGATCTGCCACCACATTGGAGGGAACCCCTTGAAACTTCATGATCTCATTGACAAGCATCTGAGCCAGAGTCTTATTGCTAAGGAGAGCAGGTAAAGCAATGAAGTGCACCATTTTACTGAACCTGTCCACCACAACTAAGATAACAGCCTTACCAATGAAGGAAGGAAGATCTGTAATAAAATCCATGGATAAATGTGTCCATATCCGGTCAGGTATTGTTATTGGTAGAAGAGCCCCAGATGGAGAGATAGGCCTTCTGCGTCAATGGGTGGCCACGAAGCAGCTACCCAGCGACACCCAAAGAAGGACATTGACTCGAGACACTCGCCAGTGCTACGCCAGTGGGAAAAACTGGTTATCAAAGGAGGACTATTATAACGTAAGGCAGTGCTGCGCACAACATCGACGACCGCCTGGCATGTCGTGATTCCGGGAGCTCGGGTCGCCGACCTTGCTCGCGAGGCCCATGAGAAGGGGGCTCATTTCGGGTCACAAAAGACTTTCCAGTGGCTGCAACAAATGGCCTACCATCCCCGATTGCAAGCCGCAGTGGAGGAAGTTTGCCGTGCATCGCCTGTGCGAACTAACTAAACCACCTGAGCAATGGACAAGTATGCAGTGTCTTAGAATGGTTACTGGTAATGTGATGGTAATATGTGGTCTGGTCACGGTGTTGCAGTATTTGTGCCTTATATGTGGTATTATTCGGTCACTATGTGGTGGTAATATGTGGTCATGCTGTGACTGTATTTGTCTCTTGTATGTGGTATTATTGGACATTTTAAAAAATGTATGTGACTCATTCCCTTAAAGAAAAATAAAGAAAAATATACCTAAAAAGAGTATTGGATATTTTAAATCATTTTTAATAGGTTAGAAACAAAAACGGAAAAATAAAATAGCCATAAACCACCAGAATAGAATAAAAGACAAAGTTTATTTAGTTACACATATTAAAAAGTCAAATAAAATAACAAGATAAAATATAAAACCAACAAGAAAAGGGGTGTTCCACTCCATCAAAGTTGTCCAGCATGGGAGAAAAAACACCTAGTAACGGAATGACATATACAGATAATAGGTGAAAAATTGTAGATGACTAGAAATTCATGAGTATAAAACCATATGCAAATGGCGATTCACATAAGCGATCAAGAAGGTAAAGAAAAGATCAGAGGTGGTGACCATAGATGTGCTTGTGTAATTATAAGCTACAAGTTACTCAGATCTCGTGAATGCACAAAGAAGAATCGCACAGTAAATAAGCACAAGTGGCTTCCTTAGCAAAAAGTCATGTACAAAGTAGTATCACTCACAGCCGCAAATCAGCAATATGATCCTCAAGTTACCCATAGTGTTTGGAGATGGAATGCCCCAAACTGAACCCAAAGCACATTTTGCTTCCTCAAGGGGATATGTGTCATGCCCGCCATGTCCGTTATGCCTGTCATGCCCTCCATGTCTGTTGTGCCGCATGACCCCTGGAGCAGTGTGCACATGCACTGAATTCTCATGCCCGTTATGTCTCATGCTGCAAGATCCCTGGAAGCAGTGTGCACACGCACCTCGTGACTGTTGTGCTGCAAGATGCCTGGAGCAGTGTGCAAGCGCGCCTTACCTCATCGCTGCACGCCGTTGCTAGCACTGCCTGACCCAGCTAACCTCTCAGTGTTTGTGGAGCCCCTGATCATGTGACCTTCTCTATGGTCCAGCCCAGTCTGATCTAGCAACGCTCTCTATGATCCTGGAGGAATGAACCAGAAGTTCTCCCCTGGTCCTGACCCGGAAGTGCAGGTACTAATGCCCTATATCAGACCGCCCCTTCCTATGGTCAGGGCCTGAGTATCATGTTGCTTCCCTGCATGGCTGCTTGGTCTGCTCGGTCGCTCTCTGTATTCTGTGCCCCTGCACTCTGCCCTGTAGTGCGCCTCTGCACACGCTCTGTGCTTGTACTCTGCCTCTTGTCCCGTGCCTTGTCTTGTGTTTGTCTTTTGTGCCATGTTTTGTCTCTGCTATCCTTGGACTTGTAGTACTTCCTATGTTCTCTGCCTTTGCCTGCTTTGCCATGTCTTGCCTTTGCTATGCTTTGCCTTGTTGTTCATCCTATGTTCCCTGTCTAGTCTCAAGTCTCCCCCTTGACCCGGCTCTGGGCTTCGGCCTATGCTCCACTGCTAGCTCTGTTCTAGCTCTGAAGTGACTCTGTGTTTCTGCCTACGTTCTGCTCCTTGCCCTGTACCTTGTCTTACCTTGTTTCTCACCTTGCCTATCCTTGTTTCTTGCGTTGCCTTGCCTTGTTTCTTCGTGTGTCCCTCGGCACGCGCAGGACCTTGCTTTGTACCCTGACCCTGGTGTGTCCCTCGGCACGCGCAGGACCTTGCCTTGGACTTTGAACCCTGGCATGTCTCTACACACGCATCCTGTCTCGTATGTTGAACTTTGAACCCTGGCGTGTCCCCTACACACGCACCGTACTTTGCACGTTGAACCTGGCGTGTCCCCTACACACACACCTTGCACCTTGCCCTGGACCCTGGTGTGCCCCTAGCACGCACCCTGCCTGGAATCTTGCCTTGGACCTCGGCATGTTCCCTAACGCACCATCTCTGGAGATCTGTCGTGCCTCCTTGCCTGTATCCTGGTTTGCCTGCTGGATTCCCGGAACCTGCCATCACTGCCAGAGATCGTAAGCATGAAGACTGCGGCCTGATGTCCGGAGCTGGTGTCCGCAGCCTGATGCCCTGAGCCTTGCCAGCTGTCCGAAGTCCGATGCCATCGTGTCCTTGCCGGTAACCGTGCTTACCTTCTGGCACGTACCATGCCATGGACCTTGGCGTGCCACGCACGCACCTTGCTGTGTTTGCCTGTTATCACATTTTGCACTTAATGTTATCCTGAATTTGCCTTAATGAAGATAACTTGAATTCACATATTGTCTTGTCTTGTTTCCTGCACGTCCTTTGTCGTCAGACACTCGTAACTAGTGTCTACTTGAGCCGGCCGTCTGGTTCCAGCAGTCATAGAATCATAGAATCATAGAATCATAGAATCGTAGAGTTGGAAGGGACCTCCTGGGCCATCTGGTCCAACCCCCTGCTCAAAGCAGGATTCGCTAAATCATCCCAGTCAGATGTCTGTCCAGCCTCTGTTTGAAGACTTCCATTGAAGGAGAACTCACCACTTCTCGTGGCAGCCTGTTCCACTCATTGATCACTCTAACTGTCAAAAAGTTTTTTCTAATATCTAATCTGTGTCTCTTCCCATTCAGTTTCATCCCATTGCTTCTAGTCTTTCCTTGTGCAAATGAGAATAAAGTTGATCCTTCTACAATGTGACAGCCCTTTAGATATTTGTAGACAGCTATTAAGTCTCCTCTCAGTCTTCTCTTTTGCAAACTAAACATTCCCAAATCCTGCAACCTTTCCTCATAAGACAGGGTTTGCAGACCGGTCACCATTCTGGTCGCTCTTTTCTGAACTTGCTCCAGTTTGTTGATGTCTTTTTTAAAATGTGGTGCCCAAAACTGGACACAATATTCCAGATGAGGTCTGACCAAAGAGGAGTAGAGGGAAATAATGACTTCACGTGATCTAGACTGTATGCTTCTGTTAATACATCCTAGAATTGCATTTGCCTTTTTTGCTGCTGCATCACACTGTTGACTCATATTCAGTCTGTGATCTATTAGTATACCCAAGTCTTTTTCACATGTGCTGTCACTTAGCCCTATTCCTCCCATTCTATATATGCTTTTTTCATTTTTATTGCCCAGATGTAGTACTTTGCATTTCTCCCTGTTAAAAACCATTCTGTTAGTTGCTGCCCACTTCTCCAGTTTATTTAAATCTTTTTGAATCATCTCTCTCTCCTCTCTAGTATTAGCTATCCCTCCTAGCTTTGTGTCATCAGCAAATTTAATCAGTTTACCCTCAATTCCTTCATCTAAATCGTTGATAAAGATGTTGAACAATACAGGGCCCAGGACAGAGCCCTGTGGTACCCCACTTGAGACATTCTTCCAACTGGATGTGCAGCCATTTACGACCACTCTTTGGGTCCGATCACTAAGCCAGTTATGAATCCACCTAACAGTTGCCTTGTCCATTCCATACTTAGTCATTTTTTCAATAAGGATTGTATGAGAGACTTTGTCAAATGCTTTGCTGAAGTCAAGATATACTATATCTACAGCATTTCCTTGATCCACCCAATCAGTGATACCGTCATAGAAGGAAATTAAGTTAGTCTGACATGACATATCAGTTACAAACCCATGCTGACTCTGTTTAATCACTTCATTCTTATCCAGGTATTGACATCCATGTTGTTTAATAATTTGTTCAAAGATCTTTCCTGGTATAGAAGTCAGACTCACCGGCCTATAGTTGCCTGGGTCCACCTTCTTCCCCTTTTTGAAGATAGGAACAACATTTGCTCTTCTCCAGTCTTCTGGCACTTCTCCTGTTCTCCAAGAATATTCAAAGATTATGGAGAGGGGTTCAAAAATTTCTTCTGCTATCTCCTTTAGTACTCTGGGGTGTAATTCATCTGGACCTGGAGACTTGAATTCATTTAGGTTAGCTAAGTGTTTCCTCACTATCTTTCTGTTTATAGATATCCTGGATTCTTCTATTCCCTTAATAGGCCAGTGAATAACAGTTGATGTTGCATTTCCTTTCCGAGAGAAAACAGATGCAAAATAGGAATTTAAAAGTTCAGCCTTCTCAACATCCTGTGGCCCACCCCCTTGGTCTTGCCCCTGACACTCCCTGTATAGGGGGTGGTTCCTCACAAGGTCAACTCACCCTAGGTGGGTGGGTGCCACGCCCCAGAGGGTCCACTCTAAAGAAATCGACTCAGCGTAAGCGGACCTTGTCACAATATGCTTAGAGTAGAATAGGGCCCGGCCAGAGTAGTCTACTTTGTCGTGGTGGTGGCTTAAAAAATCTCTTGGCCAAAGCAAAAGCTGCTGCTTATGTATGTGATATGGTGTTTGTTGGGAACTGTTAATGTCTGATTGGTGAGGATGTGGTGCAAAAGTAGAGTTTTTCCAAGAGTGGTCTGTAGGACTGTGGAATGTTGGCGCGGTGGAGGCAGAGCTGGGGTGGAGCCTCGGCGGAGTCTCAAGGGGGCCCTAAAATTCCTGATGGTATCCCTGCAGCCGGGGATCGCAGCTGATTCGTTGAAGTAAAACATTAATTCAAAACAGTCAGAGAAATGTTTTACCTCACAAAAAGGTATACTCTTTTAGTCCTCCCCTGGCAGGAGGTGTGGTATGTTCAGACTATATTCCAGCACGGTCAAACGCCACCATTACACAGTACACAGCAGGGGCACATTTATAACATTATCTCAGCACATTAACATTTTATTTAACACATCCAATTGTGGAACTTAATTTTATTCCAAGATCTATTCATTAAAATGTACTTTGTTCATGGGAAAACCCCTTTAAGTAATAGATCAAAAAGGGCAAAATACTGTTACATCATTTAAAACAGGGGGGACTAGACATGTATCTTATAATTTATACTAATTATCATATTAATAAGAGATTTAGGGCTTTTGCACACGCAGATTTGTTGCTTTTTCTGTCAGATTTGTCACAAAACCTGAAGGGTTTCCTGATTCCAGCAAAGTGAATGAGAATGCTGAAGCCTCATGCACACGTTGCTTATTTTTGACTTGCAGATTTAAATCTGCAGCATGTCAATTATTTCAGCGTTTTTGCTGCAGCTTTTACTCATACTAATGAGTGGGAAAAAATATAGTGTTTTGAACCTGCCTAGCACTCACACTTAGACCCCCCGCTGCAGGGAGGAAAGTAACTTTATTCCACCCTGCAGCATTCTGGTTTCAGTCATAGGAATTGCGCCAAAGTGGGTTCAGTCACCGCTCTGTGTGTATAGAGAGCGGCGCCTGTAACCAAGCCCCTGGCACTGACTGACAGCTGGCTCTAATGCTGAGCTGCTGTCAGAGTAGGAGGGACATGGTAACAACCTCCATTTTTTATGCACAGAGCAGTGACACCACTATGACTGGAACCAGAAAGCTAACGGGAGGAATAAAATTCATTTCCTCCAGGAAGTGCGGTGGGCAGGTTAAAAAAAAGGTTAAAAAAAATGCAAATACCTGGCAGGTTAAGCCCATATCTGCAAGTCAATAGTGTTTTTTCATGTGACCAGTTACCTGTAAGATTTCAGAATACCAAGACATTTTTAACAATTATATGTCTTCAGCTTTGTGGGAACAGTTTGGGTAAGGCCGTTCCTGTTCAAGCATGACTGTGCCCCAGTGCACAAAAGAAGGTCCATAAAGGCATGGTTGGGTGAGATTGGTGTGGAAGAATGAGTTGCGTGAGATTGTCTGCCTGCACGTAGCACGGACTTCAACCCCATCACACACCTTTGAGATTATCTAAAACACGGACTGGAATTATGAGTCAGATCCTCTCATCCAACAGAGACCAATCTCATAGATACTTTTCTGGATGAAAAGGCAACATTTTCAAAATTAAAGTTGTTAAAGCAGCAAAAGGTGAGGACAACTTCACAATAAAGAGTTACTCCCATCAAAGTTTTTATTCTCTTAATATATTGATATCATATTATGTAGCACTGTGCACTTACAGTTGCTCATGTTGCCTTTCTACCCAGCTAATTCTTCACTTTTCTCTGCTCTACATAAAAGAGGATGTGTCTTGTCCCTGCATTTATCATCCCCCTCTTCAACTCCTTACCGAGCTGCTCCTTTCCACCCACTGCCTTAGACTTTTGCAGTGAGTCATGACATATGCAGACAAAATTGATCTCCTATTTCTACATAGCGCTTAGAAAGAGTCAGCTAGTCAGTGTTTAATTATGTGATGTCAGTGGTAAAGAGAAGACTTAGCTGGATAGAAGGGCAAAATGAGCAATTGTAAGTACACAGCGATTGCAATATATTAAGAGGATACAAATTTTGATGGGAGTGCTACTTTAATTTTTATGGATTTAGAATGGGATGTCATAAAAGTTCCTTAAGGTGCAATGTGTAGGTGTCCCTATAACTTTGTCCATATAGCGCATATGATGAACCTCTTTTTATATCCATACTTGATGACTATCACCTTAAAATACATAATGCTGCATTAAACTGTATGTGTGACCTTCAGGAAACTGATAAAGAAAATGGACTGCTGTTACATACAAAATAGTTACTCATTAGCCAATATACTAATATACCTCTATTAGTAGAACAAATACCTCAATTGTATCAAAGAAAGACAAAGGGAAAGAAAACTTTAGAAATTGTATTATCTCATTTTATATTGTACGCGACCTTGGAATAGTCAACAATTCAAACGCTGCAGTGTCTACATTCAAATGAGATCCCTTATCTTTGAGGGCCAGCAGATCTAATAAGCGCATAGAACATTCTAACAGTCGCTCTGGTAATAAAAGCACCATGTAGAGACCTACTGTATGTATTTCTGTGACCATATATTATGTAGATTTAAATTGGTTATCCAAATTCAATAACAGGCTTTGTTCTGCCTTCTTCCACATATGACGCTGTGTGGATTCCATCATACGGCTTAACTTTTCATCCACTCCAAGAAACAAGACTGTATGGTTGCTTAAGTCTATTATTTATTGGGATGATATGGACAACAATGGGAAATGATAACAGATGGATAATTCAGCAGATTGTTGCACAAAATGTGGATGATTCAGGTAAAAACTACAAAAGACAGATAATACAGCATATCAGTAAGCCTATAACCTGCAGTAACCACCGATCGACCAAACCGCTGCACGACCAGCTCTACCCTCGCCTACTGTATTATCACCCATCCCTTGAAGATTGTGAGCCCTCGCGGGCAGGGTCCTCTCTACTCCTGTACCAGTTATGACTTGTATTGTTTACGATTATTGTACTTGTTTTTATGTATACTCAACCTTACATGTAAAGCGCCATGGAATAAATGGCGCTATAACAATAAATAATAATAATAATCAGTACTAGTAGACAGTATACAATACACGAATACTGGCAGGTAATAGCAATTCATGGTATTATCACAACAGTAGCAATGATACAGGATGCTGCTATCATGCATTATATAAGAGCTGAGCAATATAACTTTTAGGGATAATAACAGTACAAGTTCAGTAACTGGCCTGAGGAACAGTGTTCTCCCCAAGTTTGCTCACTTTGACCTCTACCTTGCGCACTTTCCCGTCCTTGCTGGGAAGAGGCTTGGTGACTAGGCCGAGTGGCCACTCATTACGATGTGACTGAGTGTCTTTGACGAGTACCACATCGCCTGGTTGGATGTTTGGGTGGTCTTTGTGCCACTTTGTCCTGGTTTGTAGAGTGGAGAGATATTGTTTCTTCCATCTGTCCCAGAAGATATTGGACACGCTTTGCACTTGCCTTCATTGGTGTCTGAAGAGATTCTTATCATTGAGTTCTCAGAGTGGAGCTCTCGGGACACAGGTTTGCTATGCCTATCATTCTCTCCCAGGCACCTCCCATGTGCGAAGAGTGTGGTGGATTGGAAGTCCAGGTGCATCCTTGCTCGCCTAGGTACCTTTCAACATTAGCGATGTCCAAATTGGAAGGGATTTGGAGTTCTCTTGCCGCTCCAATGAAATTCGTACCTCTGTCACAGCGAATATGCTTCACAGGGCCTCTGATTGCGTGAAGCGTCAAAACGCATTTATGAAACTTGAAGGGTCCATAGACTCGATTACTTCGGTTTGAACAGCTCTAATGGACAGACAAGTGAATAGAACTGCCCAACACTTTGCTTCAGTATTGGCTTTCCTAGTGCGTTGAGTAGCCACGGACCAAGGATCGAATACGTTTAGTCCAACATTGGTGAAGGGGGGTTCGGTACTGAGTCTGTTGGATGGAAGATTGGCCATCTTCGGATTTTGTTACGAGCCATGGAGTTTGCGACACATAACACAGTTGAAGATGAGTTTGCAAACGCTTCTCTTTGCACCGACTATCCATAAACCAGCCACCCGCAGATTCCCTTCGGTGAACAAACGGCCTTGGTGTCTCACCAAGTCATGATGATGCTGAATGAGCAGGGCTGTGACGTGATGACGTCCAGGAATTATTGTTGGGTGTTCCTCTGAAACTTCTACCTCGGCTTCTTGAAGACATCCACCTTCTCTCAGTAGCCCATCTTGATCAACAATTGGATCGAGCTTCTTTAGCACGCTGTCTCCAGGAATAGGTTGTCCCTTGTTGAAATTGTTTTTGACTATTTGTGTATCTATGATGTCCAGGAACATCCTATCTTCTATGGACATCGCTACCTTGTCGCCCTCCTTTGTCCTGTGGAAGACCGTACCTCCCCTGTGGTCTTGTTCATCTTCACAGGCGTGGTCTTCATTGGTAGGTGCTGAGAAAGGGCAAGGTAGTGGAGTGCTGTTTGGCAATTCCTTTACCAGCAGACTATTGTGACATGGCCGGAAGAGAGATGGACGTCCATTTTCTAGTGTGCTGTGTTATGATTGAGTCACCAAGGAGGAAAAAACAAAACATAAGCTCAGCCCAGAAAATCAGAGAGGTTGGAAACTAGCGGATTGCAGACCCCTAATCCTATCACACAACTAGCAGTAGCCGTGGAGTGTTCCTACGGTGATCCTAGACACCTCGTCACAGCCGGAGATCTAAATAAGCCTAAAGAGAGAAAAGGGAAAAATTGACTGCTCCAGAGCAGACCCCAAAGCAATAGGCAGCCCCCAACATATAATGACGGTGAAGCGAGATGAAAACACTAACACAGATAGAAAGATAGGTTGAGCAAACGATGGGGCCCAAGCTAACTAAAAAGGACAGGACAGAAAAGCTGCTGTCTGCAATCCGAGAAAACCCTGCAAAAAATATTACCAACACAACTGATAAGCAAAAAGGACCCTGAAGTCACTAGACTTCAAACCCTATATCAGCACTCAGAATATTCTGAAAGCAGAGCAAAAGAGAACACTGATCAAGGAATAAGAATCCAGCACACCCCCGGCCGGGGATGGCTGAACTCAAAAAACAAGGTAAACAAAACCAAAACTAATAAGTTCAATAGCAGAGCAAAAACTTATCTTTGGGAAGCAGGAATCAGACTGGTCTCCAAGAATCCAGCAGAGAAATCACCAGCCACTCAGAAGGGCGTCGGCTGCCTTATATCCAGTCTGAAGTTCCTGTTACCCAGTCACAATCCACCTGATCAGGTGTTTGGTTTCTTTCATCCAAATCAGCCTCACTACCTTCCCTCACCAGAAGAGGGAGATCCTCGGACACAAAAGGTGAATGAACAGATGAGCTCACAACAGTACCTCCCCCTTGAGGAGGGGTCACCGAACCCTCATCCAAGCCACCAGGCCGATCAGGATGAGCCCGATGAAAAGCACGCACCAATCTTTCGGCATGAATATCAGAGGCAGAGACCCAGGAATTATCCTCCTGACCATAACCCTTCCACTTAACCAAATACTGGAGTCTCCGTCTAGCCAGACGGGAATCCAGTATCTTCTCTACCTCATAATCCATGTTACCTTCAACCAACACAGGGTCAGGAGGTGCCGCCATAGGAACCACTGGTTCAACAAACCTCTTCAACAAGGATTTATGAAACACATTATGAATCTTAAATGTGACAGGAAGAGCCAACCGAAAAGAGACCGGATTAATAATCTCCAAAATCTTGTAAGGTCCAATAAACCTAGGTTTAAACTTTGGAGAAGCCACTTTCATAGAGATATTCATTGATGACAACCAGACCATATCACTCACCTTAAACCGGGGACCAATGGTCCTATGCCAGTTAGATAACCGCTGGTCCTTTTCCTGGGAAAGAGACAACTTATCCACCACTTGGTCTCAAATCTGCTGCATTCTTTCCACCACAGTGTCAACCCCTGGACAGGCAGAAGACTCCACCTGCCCTGAAGAAAATCGAGGATGAAACCCAAAGTTACAGAAAAAGGGTGACATCAAAGTGGCAGAACTAGCTCTATTATTTATAGCAAATTCGGCCAAGGGTAAAAATGAGACCCAATCATCCTGATCAGCAGATATAAAACATCTCAAATAAGCCTCCAAAGTCTGGTTTGTTCTCTCCATCTGCCCATTGGTCTGAGGGTGAAATGCAGAGGAGAAGGACAACTGAATTCCCAACTTGGAACAAAAGGTCCTCCAGAAACTAGAGATAAACTGAACTCCTCTGTCCGATACAATGTTCTCAGGAATCCCGTGCAAGCGAACCATCTGTTGCAAAAACAAGGGCACCAACTCTGAGGAAGATGGCAACTTAGGGAGTGGTACAAGATGGACCATCTTAGAGAATCTATCACAAATCACCCAGATAACAGTCATCCTCTGAGAGACAGGCAGATCAGAAATAAAATCCATTGAAATATGGGTCCATGGCCTCCTGGGCACCGGCAAAGGCATCAACAACCCACTAGAACGAGAACAAGGCTTAGATAGGGAGCAAGTCCCACAGGACTGCACAAAATTTCTGACATCACGAGACAAGGCAGGCCACCAAAAAGGCCGACTCACCAAATCTCTAGGACCAAAAATACCTGGATGACTAGCCAACGCGGAGCAATGAACCTCAGACATCACTTTCCTCCTCCACTGGTCAGGAACATACAACCTACCACTGGGACAACTCTCAGGCTTATCCTCCTGAAACTTCTCCAGAGCTCGTCTCAAATCGGGCGAGATGGCAGAAAGAACCACCCCCTCACCTAAGATGGTAGCAGGCTTGGTCACAATAGGAGAATCAGCCAAAAAACTCCTAGAGAGGGCATCAGCCTTAACATTCTTAGTGCCCGGAAGAAAGGAGACCACAAAATCAAAACGTGTGAAAAACAAGGCCCACCTGGCCTGTCTCGGATTCAAGTGTTTAGCCGACTCAAGGTAGATCAAATTCTTGTGGTCAGTGAGGACCACAACTTGATGTCTAGCTCCCTCCAACCAATGTCTCCACTCCTCAAATGCCCGCTTCATGGCCAACAGTTCTCGATTCCCCACATCATAGCTGCGTTCCAAAGGAGAGAACTTTTGGGAAAAGAAGGCACAGGGGTTCATTTTAGATGCTACAGGATCCTTTTGGGACAAAACAGCTCCTGCACCAGTCTCTGAAGCATCCACCTCCACCTGAAATGGAAGTGAGATATCGGGTTGTCGCAAAACCGGAGAAAAAGTGAACCTCCACTTCAGCTCCTGAAAAGAAGAAACAGCCTCTGGAGACCAATTCAGCAAATCAGCGTCCTTCTTAGTCAAATCAGTCAATGGTTTGGCAATAACAGAAAAATTGGCTATAAACTTACGATAAAAATTAGCAAAACCCAAAAACTTCTGGAGAGCCTTCAAAGAAGTATGCAGAACCCAATCATAAATGGCCTGTACCTTGGCCGGGTCCATTTCAATAGTTGACGGAGACAAAATAAATCCCAAAAATGAAATCCTCTGTACACCAAAAAGACATTTCAATCCCTTAACATACAGGGAGTTTTCCCTCAAAATCCAGAACACAGTCCGAACATGTTCCACATGAGAGTCCCAATCCCTGGAAAAGATCAAAATATCATCCAAATAGATGATCAGAAACTTATCCACAAAGTCCCGGAAAATATCATTCATGAAGCACTGGAAGACAGAAGGGACGTTAGTGAGCCCAAAAGGCATCACCAGGTACTCAAAATGTCCCTCCAGAGTATTAAACACTGTCTTCCATTCATCCCCATGCTTAATGCGAATAAGATTATACGCCCCCTGAGGTCAAGCTTGGTAAACCAGCAAGCACCTTCAACTCTAGAAAATAGGTCAGAAATCAGGGGTAACGGATACTGATATTTAACAGTAATTTTGTTAAGGGAGCGATAGTCAATGCAGGGCCTTAATGAACCATCCTTCTTGGCCACAAAAAAAACCAGCACCCAAGGGTGAAGAGGATGGTCTAACATGACCCTTCTCCAATGATTCCTCAATATAAGAACGCATAGCCTCATGTTCGGGTACAGATAAATTAAAAAGTCGACCCTTGGGAAATTTACACCCCGGACTCTGCTCAATTGCACAGTCATAACTCCTATGAGGAGGCAAAGACGCAGACTTACTCTCACTAAACACATCATGAAAATCAGCCAAATAGTCAGGAACCTCATGAGACTGGGGAGAGATGGAGAAAACAGGAGTGTCACTAAGAGCACACCGACAACCCCAACTCACCACAGACACAGGTTTCCAATCCAAAACTGGATTATGGATTTGCAACCAGGGGAACCCCAGAACAATGGTATCATGCAAATTATGCAACACCAAAAATCTGCAATTTTCTTGATGGTCTGGGGTGACCCGCATTACCACCTGGGTCCAAAACTGAGGTTTATTCTTCGCCAACGGAGTAGCATCAATACCGCTCAAAGGAATAGGCGTCCGCAGGGGTGTCATAGGGAAACCACAACGTTTAGCAAAATCCAAATCCATTAGGTTCAAGGCCGCTCCTGAATCCACAAAGGCTTTAGCGGAAAATGTGGACAGGGAGCAGATCAGAGTAATTGCCAGAAGAAACTTAGGTTGTACACCACCTACAGCAAATGTGTGTGCAAAACGTTTCTCTCGTTTAGGGCAGACAGAAATAATATGAGAGGCATCTCCACAGAAAAAACACAGCTTATTACGCCTTCTAAACTCCTGACGTTGCGCCCTAGACAAAACTCTATCACATTGCATAGGTACAGACATTTGTTCAACAAGTGGCAGCATTTCCCATGTAATTTTACGTTCACGTAAACGCCGATCAACCTGAATGGCTAATGACATAGAATCGTCAAGAGCAGAGGGAACAGGAAATCCCACCATAGTATCTTTTACGGTTTCTGACAAACCCTTCTGAAAGAGAGCTGCCAAGGCACCATCATTCCAAGTGGTGAGGACCGCCCACTTTTGGAATTTTTGACAGTACAGAGTTCCCCGATGAGTTAGGCTTGAAGGCAAGAAATAATTTACAATTATTCTTAAAATTCAAAAATTTAGACCGATCCCCAAAAAACACATCATGAGTGGGGATTTTTGGTTCAGCAGCGTGTGAATAAGCAAGATAGGTGGAAATTCCTCGCACTTCAGCAGCAAGCTGCTCCACACGATCAGACAATTGCTTAAACTCCATCAGAAAAAAAATATTCCTCCTACAGCCTCAGAGAAAAAGAGGAAAAAATATACACACAACCCAACATATAATGACGGTGAAGCAAGATGAAAACACTAACACAGATAGAAAGATAGGTTGAGTAAATGATGGGGCCCAAGCTAACTAAAAAGGACAGGACAGAAAAGCTGCTGTCTGCAATCTGAGAAAACCCTGCTAAAAATATTACCAACACAACTGATAAGCAAAAAGGACCCTGAAGTCACTAGACTTCAAACCCTATATCAGCACTCAGAATATTCTGAAAGCAGAGCAAAAGAGAACACTGATCAAGGAATAAGAATCCAGCACACCCCCAGCCGGGGATGGCTGAACTCAAAAAACAAGGTAAACAAAACCAAAACTAATAAGTTCAATAGCAGAGCAAAAACTTATCTTTGGGAAGCAGGAATCAGACTGGTCTCCAAGAATCCAGCAGAGAAATCACCAGCCACTCAGAAGGGCGTCGGCTGCCTTATATCCAGTCTGAAGTTCCTGTTACCCAGTCACAATCCACCTGATCAGGTGTTTGGTTTCTTTCATCCAAATCAGCCTCACTACCTTCCTTCAGCAGAAGAGGGAGATCCTCAGACACAAAATGTGAATGAACAGATGAGCTCACAACAGTGCTGGTAAGCATACTGTTGACTGAGGCTGGCTTGTGTGCTCCTCCTAGACAGACGTCTCCTATGATGACCCATCCAAGGTCGAGCCTCTGTGCATACGGAGCGTTCCTGGAGCCGTTTATACATTCTCTAGTCTTGTAGACTCGTAGTATATCTCTTCCCAGGAGTAGAGCTATTGGGGTTCCTGGATCCATCTCAGGTATCAGGTGGGCTATACGCTTTAGATGGGGGTGATGTGCCGCCATCTCCCGTGAAGGTATTTCTATTGTTGTCAGGAATCTGGTTGCACTCCAGGATGGTCGGTAGCGATAGGCTGGTTTGGCCATCTATGGACTCCACTTTGTATCCTCTTGCTCTTCTCCCCGCCGTCTCATCGGTACCTGAACACGTCCTCAGGGTGTAGGGATAACCATGGCCTACAATGCTGAAGTTGTCAAAGAAGATAGACCTGGCTAGAGACCTGTTACTTTGGGCATCCAGAATTGCATAAATCTTGAAGGCTTTGTCTTTGCGGTCTGCAGGATAGACTCGTACAGGGCAGATTTTTGAACAGGATCTTAATCCTGTGAGTCCCTTACATATCTCCATACATTGAGAGCTGACCACAGGGGTGTCTTCATCAGTGTCCTTCTGCTTCTCATCGTGCTCCTCTGCTTGCGACAACACTCGTGGAGGTGATCCAGGGTGCATGGCTGTATTGTGATCCATGCTGCTGCATTCTGCACATTTCACACTAGCCTCACAGTTCCTGGCGAAGTGAGAGGTTGTGGCACAACATTTGAAACAGATATTGTTCTCCTTGAGGAAACCTTTGCAATGCTCCAAAGTCTTCTCCATGAAGTCTCTGCATTCCAGTAGAGGATGTGGTTTCTCGTGTAGAGGACAATATTTACTGACATCCTGAGGCTTACTCTCATCTGAGGGGTTCATTCACCTTGTGAGGAGGGCCTGTGGAAACAATGTTAGTTTTGTGGACTGCCACGGGTGTCTTACCGGGTTTGACACCAGGGGCAGTGGAATATGACAGAGTAAAGTCAAAACTAAGGTCACTTCTAATCCTAGATTGTTTGGTGACAAAATCAACAAATACAGTGAAAGGAGGGAATGATACATTATGATTTTGTTTATACTTTGAAGCACATGTAATCCACTTTTCTTGTAGGTTGTAAGGAAGTTTCTGTACTATCGGATTGACACCCTTAGCGGTGTCTAAGAACGCCAATCCGGGCAAGTCTCCTTCCTGCTGGGCAACCTGCAACTCATTCAATAAATCAGTTCTCTAAGCTTTAGATAACCTTTAGGTCCTATCTTAGGAAAATCATCAATTATTTTATATAAAGCATTCTTTATGACTTCTACTGTCTCATAGCAGTCATCAAGTCTTTGCCACACTTTATGTAGGGCTGTGCGAGGATGCTTTACATTAATGTCTCTCAGTCTTTTGGCATGCTCGACTGACTCACTTCCGAGCCACTTTACCAGGAGATCTAACTCCTCACTACAAGAACGGTCCAGACCATGAATGGCGTTCTGGAACGAGGCTCGCCATGACCGATAGTTCTCAGGTTTATCAGTGAACTTTACAAGTCCCTTTGTGACCAGTTCTCAGCGGGCAAGGAACTTTGCAAGGTCCATGGTGGCTCCGACAGTGCTGGCATGAGCCAGTGTGTAATAGTCATGTCTAGTGTGTGGTGCATCACCATACCTATAAGATGCTTCTGACTCCGAATAGTCTGTGCGATACCCTGTCGGTGAAGAAGGTGTCTCTTTAAGGCGGGATGGGAGCTGTACCTTCTTTTCAGTGGAACGGTAGTGGTGGTCGACATCTCTGTGCTGGACGTCTCCTCGCCTATGGTAGTAAAGCTCGGGGTTGGATCGCTGGTAATCGGCATAGGCTGATCGATATGATGCGCCAGGGCTGTCATCTACGCCGGAATATTGATGGACATATTCTGCGACGCATTGCGCTGGATCTTGCTGCTCTAGCTCTGGTCCAAGAAAGTTGCTGCGTCTCTCATAATCAGGATCTTTCATAGCGTCCAAATACTCTGCTTTAGCTATTGCAGCTGCTGTCTCTTTGTCTGCAAGTTTTTCTAGTTCTGCCTGCAGGCGCGTGGTTTCGGCCTCTCTCTCTGCTTGCAGATGTGCGGTTTCAGCTTTTAGACATGCGGTTTCGGCTTGCAGATGTGTGGTTTCGGCCTCTCTCTCTGCTTGCAGATGTGCGGTTTCTGCTTGCAGACGTGCAGCTTCCACCTCTCTCTGTCAGCAGACTTGCGGCTTCGGCATCTTGATCTGCTTGTCTCAGCTTTAGATGCATCTCTCGTGTGGCAAAGGAGGATCTTGCTTTGGCTGCCTCGGCTTCGCCATGAGCGACAGCAGTGAGCTCTGCTAATGATGATCTGCTGGAGCTTGCTCGTGACCTTGTTTTGAGTGAGGATGTGCTTTTCCGAGACATTGTGCGTTTAGCTGAGTACTGCTGAGTATATTGGCGCGAAACAGTTTATTTATGGCGGGCTTCCGCGTGGTGGGAAAGATGTAGCACTTATTGGCGGGCTGCAGTAGCGTTCTGCGGCTGTATGGCGGCTGCTGTGATATACCTGTATGCGGAGCAGTGTGGGTGTGTCAAAACTAGCGACTGCGCTCGCGGCCGAGCCGGTGCCTCCACGTCAACTGACCACGCCGACGTGGGGTGAGCATCCCAGGTGGGGATGGAATGTGGACCAACTGGACCATAGGGGGGACCCGGGCCTACCCGGACTAGGGAAGAGTAGCGACCGGGGTCTGTTGCAGCTGAGCATGTGGACCAGGTAGCAGAACTACATGACACCGCACAACTTCAGGTATAGACAAAGTTTACTTGAACAAGACATGGTACATAAACGAAACAGACAGTTATGCAAGGCTCCCGGTTCCGCACATCAGGGAAGGGTACACGTCTCAGGATAACAGACGAAGGCAGGAGGACATCATGGGTTGATGCAGTCCAGGGTTGTCTGGCATGGGCATACTAGGGCGGCCTCTTCCTCAGGCCTCAGGTGTAGCACAGGCTCAGCAGGAGAACATCAGACACTGACCTCAGACAGACTTCAGATGATGGCAGGGGTCATCACAGGTTGATACAGTCCAGGGTCATCTGGCATGGGCATCAGGCACAGCACATCTGGAAGAGGTTGTCAGACATCGGACATCAGGCCGTGGTCATCAGGCTCCGGACGAGAGGCCACGGTCATCAGGCTCCGGTCATCTGGCAGCAACCTAGAAAGGACCCCCAGCGGTCTGGTGCAAACCCTGCCGGGATGGACTGGAACTGGTAGGGAATTGCACCGAATCCCCAGCTGAGCACATAGTGGCAGAAACTCAGCGGACACACTGGACTCCTACTTCCAAGATGAACCCAGGTTAAATCACAGCAAATCAGGTAGCAAAGAGTCACAGTCACTGGGCACAGGGTTCAAGACACGGAAGGACCTCAGGAACAACACACAGAGGACACAGTTCAGACAGGGTCAGGTAAAGGAGCAGGTCCAGGATCCAGGGTTCAGGAAACAAGACACAACATAGATGGGCCTGGATACGCAGCCTCCAGGAAGGGCGATCTGGGTATTTCTGCCTCCAGAGCAGGCAGAGAAACAAGACACAATTCAGGCAAGGTCAGGTGCAGGAATAGATCCAGGATCAGGGATTCAGGAAACAAGACACAACATGGACGGGCCTGGATATGCAGCCTCCAGGAAGGGCGGTCTGGGTATTTCTGCCCCCAGAGCAGGCGGACAAACAAGACACAGTTCACACAGGGAAGAGGAGCAACAGCTCCCCCAGAACTGATCACAATCAGAGCAGGAGCTGAACACACAAACTCACATGGCTAGGTTCAGGAACTCAATGCGAAGCTCTGGCAACGCCCCACAGAGCAGGGAACTTTTATATAGCAACTGCCTCACAGCGATAGGCTGGAGCAGCAATTGTAGCACACACCCATTCCTCATAAAAGCAGGGGAGGTGTGGCCGCGCGCACACTAAGCAAAACCAGACAGAAATCAGGAATGCAAAGGACACCTGGCGAGAGCTGCAAGCCTGAACACACGTGGTAAGCCATACACAATGCAGAGGACCTATTAACCCACGGATAGCTTTCCACAGCGGCAGCCAGGGACCGCACCAGTGGGTGGTCATGCAAAGCAGCGGAGCCACGCACGCATGTACGGCTACGCAGCGGGACAGGGAACTGAGCAGCATCCATAACGGTAACAGACAACAGTATCCCTGCAGGTTAGGTGGAGAGGAGCAAAGGGTTAATGCAGACATGCAGAGTAATGCCGGGGAAACAAAGTACAAACACACTGGCGTTACAGGGTGTTAGTGGTCCTGTACAGTCTATGCAATCACCGCTTGCAACCGGCGGTCCTTTACTGAGCCCTGGGCTCATATTCCCTGCAGCTGTATGGCGGCTGCTGTAATACCTGTATGCGGAGCAGTCTGGGTGATAGCAGTCCTTTACAGTCTGTGTAACCACTGTGTGTGACCAGCGGTCCGTGTTACTGAGCCCTGTGCTCTTGTCTCTGTGGCTGTGTGGCGGCTGCTGTAGTACCCGTATGCGGAGCAGTTTGGGTGGTAGCGGTGCCGTATAGCCTGAGTAACCACCGCCTGTGACCGGTGGTTCCGTTTTTACTGAGCTCTACCTTCTTCCATGTATGACGCTGTGTGGATTCCAGCATACAGCTTAACCTTTCATCCACTCCCAGAAACAAGACTGTAAGGGTGCTTAAGTCTATTATTTATTGGGATGATATGGACAACAATGGGAGATGATAACAGATGGATAATTCAGCAAAATGTGGATGATTCAGGTAAAAACTACAAAAGACAGATAATGCAGCATATCAATACTAGTAGACAGTATACAATAAACGAATACTGGCAGGTAATAGCTATGCAGGGTATTATCACAACAGTAGCAATGATACAGGATGCTGCTATCATGCATTATATAAGAGCTGAGCAATATAACATACGCAGCAGCAAAGGAGAAAGAAATATCTAACACAACTAGTGGCTGCCAGCTTTACACTCACTGAGCAGAGGATGCATAACTAGAGGATGCTTATAACAAACATGCAGTGAAATAACATCACAGGAGCTGAGCATGCATTACAAACATCATAGGGGGCTGCATTATGGCTGCTAACAGAGATGCATAACTCATAATTGCATTATCCTTACCGGAATCCGCTTGTTATAGCAATGGTTTTGCAAAGATAAGATAAGATAATCCTTTAATCGTCCCACCATCGGGAAATTCAGAGCATTACAGCAGCAAGGCAGGAACAAGTACAGATACAGATGCATAAAGGCATTACATTGACAGTAGGTAGGTACATATACGAAAAAGAAAAGATATAACCGGACTATCACAACTTTGGATCTATCAGTTCACTGTTTGGGTCGTTCTCCGTTTCGGACAGTGCTGGTTATACAGCCTAACTGCAGCAGGAAGGAAGGACTTTCGATAGCAGTCCCTCTCACATTTAGGATGAAGTAGCCGGTCACTGACAGTACTGCACATCTTTGTCACGGTCTCATGCATGGGATGGGAATCATTCTGCACCATGTAGCTCACCTTGGCCAGTATTCTCCTGTCGCCTACTTCCTGAACTGGATCAAGGGGGCATCCCAGGACAGAGCTGGCCCTTCTAATCAGTTTGTCCAGCCTATTCCTATCCCTGGTTGATATGCCACTACCCCGGCATGCCACACCAAAGAAGATGACTGATGCTACAACAGAGTTGAAGAAGGATGCAAGGAGTGCCCCCTAACTCCGAAGGCTCTCAGCCTTCTGAGCAGATAAAGCATACAGTGGTCCTTGATGTACACTGCATCCAAGTGATGGGCCCAGTCAAGCTTATTATTGAGGATCACACCAAGGTACTTATAGGTGTCGACTATCTCAATGTCATTTCCCTGAATGTTCACCACTACTGGTGGATTTTTTCCCTAGCGAAAGTCCACGACCAATTCCTTGGTCTTCCCGGAATTAATCCTAAGGTGGTTCCTCTGACACCACTCCACAAAAGCCTTGTTAGTATCTCTGTACTCTCTTTCATCTCCTCCTGTGATGAGGCCTACTTTTGCAGAGTCATCAGAATACTTCTGCAAGTAGCAGCTAGATGAGTTGCACTTAAAATCTGCAGTGTACAATGTGAAGAGAAAAGGGGCAAGAACTGTACCTTGAGGTGCCCCTGTATTGCAGATCACCGTGTCTGACACACTGTCCCGAACCTTTACAAACTGAGGTCAGTTCGTGAGGTAGTTAAGGATCCAGGTGGAGAGATGGAGGTCCACGCCAACAAGGCCCAGCTTAGACCTGGCTGTATGGTATTAAAAGCACTAGAGAAATCGAAGAACATTATTCTCACAGTGTTCCCAGGTTTCTCCAGGTGAGAGAGAGTCCTATCTAGAAGGTGGATAATGGCATCATCCACACCAATGCCCGGCCTGTAGGCAAACTGAAGAGGGTTGATATCCGAGCTCACTAGAGGACGGAGACGTTTGAGAACCAATCTCTCTAGTACCTTCATCAGGTGTGATGTCAATGCTACTGTACAGGTCTATAGTCATTAAGGTCTTTCAGATAAGGTTTCTTCGGAACTGGTACCACACACGATAATTTCCACAGTTGTGGTACTATACCTATTCTCAGGCTCATATTGAACAGATATGTAATGATCTCACTCAGCTGGTTCTGATTAGCCTTGCACTGATGCCGTCAGGACCTGCAGCCTTCAAAACTTTGATCTTATCCAGTTCTTTTGCAACCTGGGTACTTGTGAAGAACAGACCCTGGCTCAGTTGACCAGTTGCAGCAGGGGGTGAGGTTATTGTAACAGAGAGGTGTGAATGGTATGCAGGGGCAGGAGCAGCCAGTGTGTGATTAAATCTGTTAAAGAATAGATTAAGTTCATTAAGCCCCTCTTTATCTACAACCATCCTGGAGACAGTCTGTCTATGCCCAGATATAGACTTTAGACCCCCCCAGACTTCATGAATCCTTTTCTGTGACAATTTCAGTTCAATCTTTCTCTTATAATTAGCCTTTCCCTGCCTGATTAGATTCTTCAGATCTTTCTGCACCTCTCTCAGCCTGCCCTTGTCACCTGATCTGAAGGCCAACTTCTTCTCTTTGAGAAGAGCCTTTATTCCGGGGCTGATCCATGGTTTATTGTTAGAGAAGCACCTCACTACTTTTGTGGGTACCGTGTTGTCTGCACAGAAATTAATGTAGTCCATTATACAGTGTGTGAGACCATTCATGTCATCACCATAGGAATCTTGCAGCACATCCCAAGTGGTTGTTTCAAAGCAGTCTCTCAGAGCATCATCACTCTCCTCAGTCCATATCCTCACTGTGCGAGTGACAGCAGGTTCTCTCTGTACAAGTGGCTTGTACACGGGTTGGAGGTGCACTAGGTTGTGATCCGATCTTCCAAGGGGCGGTAGGGCTGACGAGGCATATGCCCCTCTCACATTGGCAAAGAACAAGTCCAATATTTTGTTGTCTCTAGTGAGGCAGGTAACATACTGTATGCAACCAGGTAGTATGGATGCTGGAGACACATGATTGAAGTCTCCCGAAACCAGAAGGAGTGCTTGCCAGCCCTCCGCCTTTCCTCTTACCGCTCTCCCTTGTCCTGTCCGCGCGAATGAGTTTAAAGCCATCCAACGAAACAACAGTGTCCGGAGTACCTTCGGTGAGCCAGGTCTCTGTAAACAGCAACATACTGCACTCCCTTAATTCCCGATGATGTCGGGTCAGCGCCGACAGTTCGTCCATCTTATTCCCTAGTGACCTCACATTGCCCATAATGACGGAGGGAAGAGCAGGTCTATAGCGCCTTCTTCTAGCTTTCCTGAGGGCTCCAGCTCTGCAACCTCTTCTCTTAGTTCTCCTTATTTCTGGTAGAATGTCCTCTGGTCTATTAGCAGCATGCTGCCTTGCTGTATCCCTAAGCAGCAGTATAGCTTCTCTGGAGTAGACAATAGGGTCTTTTTGAGTTCCTGGATTTCCCAACACAATAGATCCAAGTAAAAACAAGGTAAAAAGTCCATCGAAGGTCCAGGTCCTCTTATGGCTTTCCATAGTGCAATGTCCTTTGGAGTAACAATAACAAAGAGAAAGGAAAAGTAGAAAAAATAGAGAAAAAAGGAGAGCAAAGAAGGAGCTACTGTAACAGGCTGCCACTCCAGCGGTGCCAGCAGGACAAAAAAAAAAAAAAGAGCTGAGCTAAACACATGTGGGTTGCTCAGGAGACGCTGGAGAATGGTTACATGTTGTTGACCAAGGCTAGAAGAAGGGGCAGTTCTGAACGATTAACCATTCGGGAACAGAAAATTCCAAACACAGGCATAAAAGAGAAGGGCAACTTATAACACCTACTGGTGATAGCTGGAACAGCACTTAAAAATATCTAGCTGCAGAACAGGCTTTTTAATGAAACCATAAATGTGAAGAACAATAATTATTACTGCTAAAACTGTATTAAAAATTACTGTCATATAAAACTAATATATTTTGCAAAAAATCTCTTTCTGAGCACTTACCGTGAAATACTTTTGTTTAAAAATATTTTTAATTGTATTCTAATGGAGGGAAACAATAATTTTTATACCTAAAATCATTTGTATCATGGCAAATATAATTAAGTGTATATATCTTGCCAAACTGTGTCCTGGAAGCAAAAAAGTTGAAATACTTATAGGGGTTATCTGGACTATTTTTTTTTTCTCATGTGGCTAAGAACTGATTGTCAGGTAGTTGCCAACTACAAGTCTGTTCTATCCGATGCTAGCTCAGAGCGATTATGGACCACTCCTGCCAGCAATCCTGCTGCTTCATTTGACCTCACGTCAACAGAGCAGCTCTTACTTGTCCATTCTACTTTGTCAATGGGGCATGACTGCCGACTGGCTCCCCATAGTTAGGCAGAGGGAAGCCTGCTGTCAATCAGCATGACATCGGCAGTTACGCCCAACAGAGCAGAGTGGAAGAGAAGCCACTGCTCTGTCGACATGACGTCAACAGAAGCAGCAGAATCACTGGCACAAAACGTCCGTGACTGCTCTTCTAAATGTGAAAGACGTCGGAAGGGGGCAGAGATAGAAGTGCTGAGTGACAGCAGCGCTGCCCTCTGATGATGATTCGTTTGATGGAGGTGCTAGAAGCTGTGGAGCGGCACTGGTGTCACTTACTTCTTTTACCTCTGCCCCCTGACAACTTTTTTCACAGTTAGAAGCTATGGTTGAAGCAGAGTATTGGAGTTGCACTGACATCTCCCACAGTGGCCATCACCCAAGATCCACGACAGCTTCAGAATGGGAGGTGATGCAAGAAACTAGTAAGTAACTGCAGGGCTGTCCCCTGGTGACATCCTTGTTTAGGAGGGGTGATGAGCACTGTGGGGAGTGAATGCAACCCCAGCCTCCCCTCAAATGAGATATCACAGGAAAAAACACATTTATGGTTTAGGTAGATATAGAAAAGTGTATGGCATGGTGTAATAAAGCTAATTACAAAAGTGGCTAGGGTGCAAAGATAGATATTTTGAAAATATATTTTAAGCGCCTTTCAGGCACGTTCACACTGAACAATTTTGCAAATAATCAAAAAAATTACCAGCCTTTTATAACAATGTTTCAATCATATTCACAACAATCATAAGAGAGAAGAATGATTAGTGGCCCTAGTGATAGCAAGGGCAGCGTGCCAGGCGGGCAATTATAAATATAAAGGTCACTAAAAGAAGAATTTACCAATAAGGGGAATTTTTTTTGGTATGTACAATCAAAAATAAATGAAAAACTAGTGTTGTACATTTATACTGGGCAATTATGATCATACGGAAACAAATTGTCACTATAAATGTCTAGGATAAATGGGCCATAAATCTTAATGTAAAGCCCTCTAATTCCTTTAGAATGACTAGGCTTGATATATACTACCATAGTACCATCACATTACCAGGGTCAGGTATAAGAGTCAAGTATCAGACTAAAGTATCAGAGTCAGGTATCAGATATTTGACTTTGATATATGATCATGTCCTAAAATGGACACTGTATAGGTGGAACTGCCACTTCCTCACCCCCATAACTGGACAAATATCTCTGTAAGCTGTCACCCCGCTTAGTGCTTTGGATGCATCTCCATGCCACATACAGCACAGAGCCAGTGACTGTAATGAGAGGCAACAGTAATGCTACTGGTCTTCACCTTAGTTAGCGAAATAAAATGTTGGCTCCTCAGTGAACTTTTTCCAAGGAAATTTGATTAGTATCCTGCGGGGTCGTCTAGTGAAGAATGATTCGTAATAATAATATTTAACCTCTTTTCTTCCAAGACTACATTAAAGGTCTGTGTCCTTGCTGACACTGAACTGAGCAGGAGAATCAGTCTACAGGGGATCCCTTTCCCGTCTATATAAATACAAGCAAATGCCAGTGAGAGGCATGGCCCCGCCAATATATGTCCTCAGTTTGACAGGACCTGGTCAATGTCCCACTGCTGAGGGTCGTGGTAATTTACGTCCACTCTGTGTACTTTAACTTATCTGCACTGGAGCTGGCTGGTCTCTTTCAGTCAGCCTGTCTCCTTGCAGGCTGTGAGACTTTCCTGACTGAGGGACTAAGTGGGAACTGACTATGTTCCTCCTGCCAAGTTCTCTAGCCTCACCAATAACAACAAACACAAGCGAGCAGCCAGCAGGCCCATTCCAAGACACTGGAGAAGAATTCATCTCTCTTCGTTTCATCCTCTCCAAAGTTCATGCCTCATTTGTGTTCTATTGAACTGAGAGAAGGGCTAATTGGTAATTACTTTAGGTGCATTTTTCCGCATCATTCAGTTACATATATAGTGTCACTTACAATTCGGAATTCTGCCATTGCTGGCTAAATATTGGTTTGTGGCTTGTCCTCCCACAACTCCTAGGGGAAACATTAATTCACCACTCTGCAGTACACATAGATTTGTGTAACAACATAACTGCAACATGTTGTAATCTGCTTTCTTTCTCCCCACTTAATGTCATCATTTATTACTCGCTTTTCAACTTGCTTCCAAGTAAATCAACGATTAAACATGTAAACAATAACATTATGGGATTGTTTCCCTAAATTGTATGTGACACCGAGTCGTAGACGCCAGTAAGTACCTGCAGTCTGTAGCCTGAAGTGATATGTGATAGGACAATGTGCTAAATGTGCCCGAAGGATTATTATTATGATGTATAATGAAAAGTTATATCGATATAAATACTTTTATGCCCAAAAATGACAAAAGTATTCTGGGAGTGATAGCTTTTGTAAACCTGCTTGAAGAAGGAGCCTCTGTGCTATGAAAGCCTGCAAACAGAATTTTATCGAAAGTTTCATTGTAATATTTTTGAAAGTACAAATAATAGCAATAACATTATTAATGATAATATTGTTAGTTGTAATAATGATGAAGAAATAAAAAGCATAGCAAATAACTTTTATCTAAATTAAAGTGACCCTGAGCGACTGATAATCCAGTATTGGGCATTTGAGCGTATTTTTACTATGTTGACAAATGTCCCAAATCTTTGCAGTCAAAGTAATGTACAGTATTGGCAGTAAAGAGAATCAGCTCTCAAGTACAAACTATATATGTGGATGGTTATTAATGATGGATCAGGAGTCAGGACAGTTTGGGGTATTCTATCAGACTCATTTACATTCTAATGTCATTAAATATTGTTGTATGTTCAATACCAGAGCACATTAGAGGAAAATATCCATCTTCACTGAAGAGGATATTGTTGGAAAGTGTAAAAACAAGCACTTATGCAAATTCAATTTATTAAGATCCCCCTATGTTTCCTCAATGATTATGTATTTATTTTTTATTGTTTACAGCTTGTCATCTAGGGGGATTGACCTCTACTGCTGTCTAGCAGCAGTGGCCGAACAGCATAGTGCTTACAACCTCTTTACAATAGAAATTATAAGCACTGCTCTGAACCTTGCCATGAGCTCACAGTTTGCTCCTGCTAATGGCCAGCTTCAGTATCAGTGGGCTTCTGGGGTTGCAGAAGCTATGCTGTCTCATAAAGTGTGGCACCCCTGAGGGTTCAGTTGCCACAGAGGTACTGCACCTCCTCCTGAGGTGTGGTGCCCCACCATACAGGTAAGGTGGAGACACCTGACCACACTCCAACACCTGCATCCCAGACAACATAGTAGTGAAGCAAGGCACCTTTGGTGGCTCCCTGCTTGGAACACGAAGAGTGCTGGGAGGTGGGTGGAGCTTAGTTGGCACCAAAAGAGCGGGAAGAGTTTAGGATTTGTGCAGTCAGTCAGTCAGGCAGTCAGGAGTCTGACAGAGTGAGTGGAAGAGAGAAGATCCCCTGAGTGGGATGGATGAAGGAAGTGCTGCAGCCGACCTCAGTGACCTGGGTCCGCTGGCACAGGAAAGGGACATTGATGGAAAGCCTGACTCTCTCCATAAGAAAGAAGGATTAGTATGGAATGTAAGGAGAGGAGGACTAAGGATTAGGGTTAGAGCAGAACCCTTCCCAAATTCACAGCGCAAGGCCGGGGTCCGGTCCCCGAGATTGTATGGATACTAATGGTCCTGCAGCAGACACCGGAGGAATAGAAGTTGTCACCACTTTATTTCCACACAAGACTTGGGGGCACAACAGCAACGTGAGTGAGCCGGGACTATGTAGTAAGGAGTCCCTGAAGCAGGCTACAGCTGTCTTCTGTACAAGTAGAGTTCATACGAACATCTGACAGGAGGAACTCCAGTGTAACTCAGTACTGTGAGTACTTCACTAAAGAAGCAAGAAGGGAGACGTTCAGAAAAGGCATATGTTGGCGGAGTGTTGAAAAGGAGTACTTCATCTTGCCTGGAAGTTGGCTGAGCTCCTGACCTGGAGGACACGGCATGGATGCGGGCACCTGTACACGCAACAGACTGTGAGTAAAGCTTTGGAACTACATGCCCTGGTGTCCTCCGCTTATTCCTGCGCCAACACACTCAGCACTGCTACATCTCTGTGCCTAACACTGCACCATCTACGTCTCCCCTCACCGTCACTTCACCTACTCTGCCCTGGGACTACAGCCCTACCTGTGGAGGGCTACACCATCATTGCTGCACTATACCATCTGTCCCAGAGGATCTGCTTGCAGCGTCGGCTTAACATCTCCCTTTCTGAACACCACAGGTGGCGTCACGACTCATTTATTCACAAACTTTAATCATCACCCACAAGCTCGACATCCCACTTTTACAATGGACGCCCAGGGCCATGGACCGGGTCACTGCCGCTGTGACACTTCCCTCTGAGATACCAGCCCAGTACCGAGTACCCCACTGCCCTGGGAGGGCGATCCAAAAGCAGTCTTGAGAGTGCTCAGTTCAGGAGAGTAGCTTAACAATGCCCTTGATCTGAATTGTCAATTGAGCAGGAGTGCCTACTCCCAGGAAGCAGGAAGTCAGGAGGCTGAGAAGTGCTACTCTACTGGACACGTGATCAACCCTTTAATTCAGCACTCCACGAAAATCATCTACCCTCTCTTACACCTAGCACAGATAGATGACTTCTTGTGCTTAGGCTCTGTATTAGGCATAATATACTTTACTAGAGAGTTTCTTAGATTACATTTTTTTCTCTCCACATTATAATCAAATAGTGGTCATTTACATCCATTTTCTGTGTTGGGTTTGTGGAAGACACTCATTAATACATGACATGTGACATATGATTTTAGTGTCCACATGTAATCCTGTTATCATAATTGATGTAGTATTAATAACAACCACATTGGGAATGAGTCCTATACTTGCTCTTACAGGTACGATATCTACATAGTAAAAAATAACAAGGAAAGTTTTCTGAGATGCTGGAAATTAGCCAATAGCCATACTAAACTGAAAATTCACTGTTCAACTAAAGCAAACAGTATTTCAATAGGCAAGATTTATGACTTGATCAGATACCACACCTACTGGATATCTCTGTATCCCAAGGCTTAAGATATGTGTTTCCTGACTTTTACGCAAATCCTCAAATTTCTCAATAAAATAATCTTCATTTGCTGTGTAAATTGGACACCAGATATTATTTCTTTTTCCACTTAATTCCCAAGTTTAATTGTAGGGCTAACCAAAACTCCATTGTTAGGCACTTTTAATTTTCTCCACTGTTCCAGTATGCTCTTGTAATTACAGACAATTTTGGCTATAAGTGTCTTGTCCCACGACATGGGAATCATACAGAACTGTATTGTATTGCTGCTGTTGCTTTGCTATGCAATAAGATTTGCCTTTTAGAAGTTTGTCCTCCCTCTCTCCCTGTTTGCCTCCCTAGCTCTGATAGAAACAAAATGGAGAGAGAAGGGGGCGCTCCTGGTGTTATACCCGGTGGTCAAATAGAGTAGGATAGGAACAAGGTACACTAACATCACTAACCACACCTGATGAAGGCGGATTCACCGCCGAAAAGCTTTGTGAGGACATAATGACCAAGTAAAGAAGTTTCTTTTCCATCCAAAACAAGTGTCTGTCTTGGACTGAGCGCCCTTATCAGCCGTACTTCACCTCCCTAGCTCTGATGTCAGTAACCTCTCCTTCTTCCTCATTCTCTGTATGTCTGCCATCATAAGAACCTCATGTCTTACAGCTCTGGTGCAGAATAGTCTTTTTTACCTACAGCTATTACATCTACTGCCACTGTAATTGTGCATACTGCAAGAATTCAGTTTGAAAATAAAACTTTCTGGAATCTTCATGTATGCCTCTGCAGTCGAGTCAAGCTAAGTGATGACATTTCTTTGTGTGAGTAATGGTATATAGAAACAACTATAGAAATTGTGTCTTAAGCGCATCAAACTTGCAACCTATTTATGGAGTCAGAATAATAAGCCTTTGGCAAATTCTTCATCTTGTTGTTATGCCTCTGGAGGTAAGAATCCTGCACATATTGTCACCACTCATTAGCAAATGGGACTGTCAGAACCAGGACCAGTTGCCCCTGTAAGGGCCCCATAACAGCCATTTGGACGTCTGCCTCTATTACAGGTATAACCAGGGCTGTTGTAGACACCTGGCATTTTATAGGACCTACTGGAGGAATAACTGCTGCTCTCTGCTTTGCATTTTAATATCCTATTTAATTTCTAACTTACATAAACTTAGGAAACCCACATAAAATGCTATTATATTCTCCTACCTCTTCTCATAGAAGACCACATAGAACATCATTTTTCAGAAACTACTTATAATTTATCTCTACCATGTCGCTCTCAAACTTATGACCAGCAGTATGGGAGGCAGAAACACTACTAGTGAGCCACAGACTACACTGCTATGAAAGATTGTGTCTGACTGAAAACTTAAACAGTATTTTTCCTTAAGGGTCCCGTTACATTTAGCGATGCACCAGCAATTATGACAACGATACGACCTGGTCAGGATCGCTGGTGCATCGCTAAATGGTCGCCAGTGAGCTGCCAAACAGGCAGATCTCACCAGCAACGTAGCAGCGGTCGTTACTTACCTGTCAGATGCGGCGATGAAGACGTCCTCCCGCCCGTGTCCACGCGTCGCTCGTTGGCGCCAGCAGGAAGCCGCCAACGAGAAATGGCCCAGGACGTTCTCGCGCAATCAGCGATAACCAGCGGGGGAGCTGGTCGGAGGTAAGTGTCACATATAGCGATATCGCTACCAATATTATTGCTGCATCACAAAATCGGTGACACTTTAGCGATATTGCTAGCGATATCGCTGTGTGTGAAGCCCCCTTAAGGTCATACTGTGCCGTCATATAGTGCCATTATATAGGGTTGTTATTTATATGTTAGTACCTTAAAAGATAAAAAAAAATACATTTTTTACGGTAAAGTTACTAAAAAAAATAACAGTACAAAAGCTGATAGAATAAACACAATTTTACACTTTTTTAAAATAAACATCTGAAAACAATTAATAACAGACATATTTGGTAATATTGTAGCATTATTTTTTCCTGCATTTAACCCATTAATAACAGTTAATACAATTAAATTCTTACTTATGGTATGGTAATTTGGTACATAAAAAGCTCATACAGTTAAATTGATGCAGAAATATAAAAAAGTACTGTCTGTTAAAGCTATGAATGTGGGAAAAAAAAACTATTCTGCATCAAATACAGCACCAAATTTTCCAGCAGTAAAAGGATTACATTTATAACATTTTTATGAGAAAATTCATACATCCAAATACAACAGAAACTGTTGTGAATTCGCTTTCTGGCCTCTCTCTGGTTATTACTGAAGGTGGTGGAGCTGGTCAGATTTACAAAGGGGTTGCGAGTTCTCTTTCTGGGCTCCCTCTGGTGGTTACTGGAGGTAATGAAGCTGATCTGATTGACAGAGGCTTGCCACCTGATAATGATGATGACGATTGGAGATCTGGGGTTTCAGATTGGGATTTAAGACAGCCGACTCCTTCTATCCCTGCTGGTGATTTGCTTCCTCTCCCTCCTGAGGTCTGATTTCTCCAGCTCTGTCCCTGCATGTTCAGCTAAGTGGCTTATTTGCTATTCTGTTTGCATTTGATCTGGTTTTGTCTATTACTTCTTGGTGCGGGTCAGCCAGCTCCGGCTGGGGCTGTGCTGAATCACCACCCATTTGTTACTGCTTGTGCCAGTTTGTTTTATCCCCTATTAGATTGGTCTCTTTTTGCGCTGCTTTCAGAATATACCAGAGTGCTGATATAGTGGGGGGTGAAGTCGAGTGACTTCAGCGTTGTTTTGCATCAGACGTGTTGGTCTTTTTGCAGGGTTTTTTTGTGTGATTGCAGACAGAGTCTTTCCTTTCCTGTCCAGTCTAGTTAGTGTGGGCCCCATCATTTGCTCAGTCTATTTTCCTGCCTGTGTTTGTGTTTTCATCTTGTCTCACCGACAATATATGTTTGGGGGCTATCTATTCCTATGGGGCCTGCTCTGGGGCAGTTTAGATTTCCCCTTTCTTGGTTTAGGCTTAGTTAGCTCTCCGGCTGTGCCGAGGTGTCTAGGATCATCGTAGGTACGCTCCACGGCTACTGCTAGTTGTGTGTCTGCAATCCGCTTAGGTACCAACCTTTCTGGTTTTCTGTGGCTTAGCCTGGACCTGCTCTCCTCCTCGGTGACCCATTCATAACAAGAAACCATGACAAAGAAGAACCAGGTGGCAATATTGGTTTCCTATTTTCCAATTGAAGACATATTACTTGGATTTTCCATCAATTCCCAATCCTGAGAATAAAGCAATTCATTGCACTGAAGGGTGACTGGAAAAATCACTTTTCAGGGAAAACAAAGAAGGCAACACAATCTAAACCAGTGTTTTAGGTTTGCATTTGTTAGTATTAGAATTGCGTGTAATTTAGGATTACTTACAGGGAATCTGTCAGTAGGATCAACCCTCCTAAGCCATTTATATGGACATATAGGTCATAAGAAGCTAAATAAATGAAATCTTCATACCTGTGATCCAATATTTTATTCCAGAGATATCCTTTTTTTATATGTAAATGAGCTGTTTAAGGTGGTGGGTCTGACACTGATCTGCAATAGAATGTGCCTTCAGAGCGTATTTTAAATGTAAGGGGGCTATAAGTTATATAGCTTACTGTGTTAAGCACATTTCAGGATATAAATTTTTTTTAACAACCTTTTTAAGGTTGTGTTCATATCTTGGTCAGTAAAGCATACAGTCCTTATTCCATGAAGACTCCCAGTTCCAGTGCATAAGCCAAATGTATTAAGGTGAGTCAACCATACCTTAAATTTATAACATTTTCCTATACAGTGTCATGGCTAAAAAGAGCATACCGTGCAACACCATAGCCAATATATGTGTAATATTAGTCAATGGCTATCAGCTCAAAAAGGCTACTCAGGACAGAATTGGCTCTAGCCACCTCATGTAGCAGATTATAGAGGAACTCTAGCCTTCACCCTTTAACTCCTGTATGGGGATTTAGACTTACAATGAGATCCCTTAGGTACATTCACACAGTGGCTACAGTCTGGAAGCATGAGCCTGAGGTAAGGATGTCCAGATTTGCTAGGTCAATAACAAGCTGGATAATCCAGGGTCAGAATGATGAGAGGAAACTGCAGTCTTCTGGAAAGTAGCCAGGCTCTGATACCAGGTGATCAGTTAAAGTATAGTTAGACTAGCTGAGGTCAGGAGGGATAACAAAACAATCATAGTCAGTGTCACTAACCAGGTCATGTACAGAAATATAATTTGTAATTGCCAGCAGACAGCTGGGAGTTTAAGTAGGGTGTGGTACTGCCCTTTCACCATAGCAGGGAGATAATTACTTCTGCTGAATTGCCATGCCAGTAACTCTGGCTGTACAGAATCTGAGCTACTCATCGATATTTTCTGTCATCTACTCCATCACCAACATTGCTTGCTGTATGAATACAGCGGCAGCTGGAAACAGAGGCAGAGGTCTTTGAAGTAGGTCTAAGAAAAGACGTAACAGTATGCCAATGTATGGCTTTACACTGGCATGTGTAAAAGGTATATGTTAGAGAATATTCCTAACAAAGCTCCCATTGCTTGTAAAGTTGTTTCCAGGAGACCACTTCCCACTTCCATAACTGCTGTGTAGCCGTGGATGATGAAACCATCTCTCATGCCCCGCCACGTTACATGAAGATGGTGGTCCTGTCTGGGTGTGTGGACTTGTGCTATGGGGGTGACACGCCAGTGCAAGCCGCATGTAACTGATTACTTTGGTTGGCAAGGACAAGATGATTGACAGTTCAATGAGGGAGACCACCAGTCAAAAATAAACTTTTTACTGTATGATAACTTGGTGCGGATTAAATTCAGTAGATAGCGAGTACACAACTTAATGAATGTTTCCTTTACAATATGTAGCATTTTACACACACAGTTTAAAATCATCCCTCTTTACTCACTTGTCCTCTATCTTCACCATTCCTCTCTGCTTTACCACAACCCAGTTCAGTATTAGAGTCCTGTTAGCAAGAGTCCTTTACTCCTATCCCCTCTAGGGAACTTTATTGCCAGTATGGTTGGTACTTATCTTCTCTGTCTCTAACGTTTTGGAACTCCCGCCCAGGGCCCTCTCTTCATCTCATGTAGTCAGTCTCATCTGATCCCATTACCTCTCGTAATTATAAACTCTGGGCCGTACAGCTGGGCGTCCTCTCCCTGGGTCCATCTCCGATTGATCGCTCTGTCATTCTTACTTTCCCAATAAGTTTTATCGCAGCCTTTAGGAGTGGTACACTATGACAATGGGCCACTGGACATCAAAAGTTTGTACGCCTTTAAGGGGGCTTTACACATAGCGATATTGCTAGCAATATCGTTAAAGCGTCACCGATTTTGTGACTCAGAAGCGATATTGCTAGCGATATCGCTATGTGTGATCCTTACCTCCGACCGGCTCCCCCGCTGTCTGTCGCTGATCACGCGAGATCGGCCGGGTCCATTTCTCGTCGGGCACTTCCTGCTGGCTTCGACGAGCGACGTGTGGACATGGGCGGGAGGACGTCAGGATTGCCATGTCTGAAAGGTAAGTAACGACCGCTGCTGCCTCGCTACGTCGCTGTGAGATCTGCCTGTGTGGCAGCTCACTAGCGACCATTTAGAGATGCACCAACGATCCTGACCGGGTCGTATCGTGGTCGGGATCGCTGGTGCATCGCTAAATGTAAAGGGGCCTTTAGCGTAATGGTGCATTTACAATGCACTAGTACATGGAACTCTCGTTACCTAATAATCAGGCAGTATAAACAGGCTGCAATTACTCCATGAACAAGCAAAACTGAATAAGCAAAACACTCAATCGTTGGGAGAAATTATTTAAGAATCATCGTTCTCTGCAGTATAATGTGCAGTGTAAGTAGATGATGTGCTGCCGAGAACAATGGCAGCCTATATGCAGAGAACAATCTATTATTGATCATTCTCTGTGCATCGCAAGTATAAATGGCCTATCTAAAAAGGCTGTTAAATGACCGCCAATTCATCAAACATACAGCCAATCAGCGGATGATTAACACTACAAGTCACGCAGTGTAAATGCACCTTAAGGTTTGTCAGTTTCTCTACTTTCTTCAGCAGTGACGTTATGCAGACTGTGTGGAATACCATGGTAATAAGTTAGCCTAATCCAAACTTACAGCTTGATGACTTTTCACTGTGATCACAATTTTTTTAGTTTTTTTTTGCTTTCAAAGCTCCGTTATCAGCATTGTCAGGCAGTAGCTGCGCTGATGCAATTCAGCAACCACTACAATCCCAGGATTGCATCTCCTGTCTCCCAGCCTTCACTTGTGTGTTTAGACAACCAGTAAACAATTGATATCATTTTCATGTTTTCTTAGCCTTTGTTCTGACCCACAATGATGATAGTAAAACATATGATTGTTTGCAAATTTCCAAACACTTAGAGGAATTCAAGACACGGTGTACAGCCTTCAGTCACAGTTCAGGTCAGATAGACCCAGCTCACTTACAGAGGATTTGCTTGAGTTTCAAGGACACTGCTTGCAATCTTTCTTCCGTGAGATTAAGCTGGCCAAGCGCCATTGTCAACAGTAAATCTCACTTACATGCTCAAAAGATTAAATATCTGATTCAAATTTCTGGCTGCTAATTTGTTGTACTTGGCCACACGAGCCACTCTGAGCAATGAGCGACCTTTAATTGTGGCTGTTGTTGTTTCACATGGCGGAAAGAAAGGCACATTTTAGCCAGAAAAGTAACCCAATTCACTATAATGGTTTACTACCTATTTTGTTGGCATACCAAACTACAGCAATCTAAGCTATATAGTAACAAAAGTATTCCACAGTATTTCTTAGATGAACTTTTGCTGGTTGTCAAATTTAAGATGTTTTTAGTGTTTTCAATATTTAATTTTATCGATCTTGTTGCATGAATTTATATGATTCTCCCATACATCTCTATAGAGCTTGTAAACATCTATGCTCATGCCCTATAACAAACTGCATTAAGATGTATGGCGCTGATTTTGACTCACATAAACACAGAACTTTGCAGAAACTTCCCTAAAAGGGTTGTTTGCTTTATTACTTGATTAATGCACTTCGGCTCAATCTCATGCCATGGCGACCTAATAGATGAACGCTTTATAAGAAGATCAATCTTGTACAAACCTAGATAGGTTCATCAGGGTCTTCTCGGCTGTTATCTTAATAGCATCAAGCCATCGGGTTGCTGGTCTTTTTCTTCGCCTTGTTCCTTCTATTCTTCCTACCATGACGTCCTTCTCCGGTGATTGCTCTCTTCATACTATTTGTCCAGAGTAAGCAAGTCGTAGCTTTACGATCGTTGCTTTGAGTGACATGTCTGGCTTGAATTGTTTCAAAATTGAATTGTATGTTCTTGCCATCCATAGTATTGATAGCATCCTTCTTCAGCATCACATTTGTTTTGTTTCTATATCGTCCAGTTTTCTCATCTGTTTGCTACCACAGAGGAGATCAAACTATGTACTAGCCGTGTCACCAGTGAAATGTTCCATGATTTGAAGACCCTGACATGATTGTTGATTTGCTCATAGCTATTCTCCTATTGACTTCCGGTGTCGTCGCCACATCTTGAGTTATCATAGATCACAATAGGTTGACGTCCTTTACAACATCCAGTTTGTCGCTGTCCATCTCAAATGTGTCTCGGTTGTACTTGGCAGTAGCCAATATCTTTTTTTTCATTATTTTGAGTAGCAGCTCCATGTTCAAGCTTTTCAGCTTGAAATTCCGTAATAAGTCCTCCATTCCAGCTATGCTTTGCATACCTTTGTTTGCTTTACATACCTTTAAATATATGATGTGACAGAATAGAATAGCGATAAAACAATAAAAAATGTCCCTTTGTATAATAATTAATGAAAATTCCCTTTATCTAGGGTAAGACAGAAAGGCAAATGACCTGCGTAAAATACGCGTAGGTGCTGAAATAAGAATGCATAAGTTGTCAGAGAATCTAGCTTGACAATCACAGTATACTGTATATGTACCTATTTTTGCGGACTATAAGGGTTTGTTCCCATATTCAGGAATTGCTGCGGGTTTGAATCTGCATATTTATGCGACCAGATGTTACAGCACAGTGGATGGGATTTCTAGAAATCCCATGTCCACTATGTAACTCTGTGATCCTGCGTAACATCGGCGGAAACTGATATGTGGCGCGTCTATGACCATAGTATGTCAATTTCTCTTTGAGAGACGCTAGTCTCCACAACAGAAATTACATGAATACAATGTATTGAATGCCGTAAATCCACAAGATTCAGTGAACACATGCGAATTTACTTGAGTTCAATAGAGCGCAGAATTCTGGACACAGCGAAAACACGCTCCATCCAAAGCGCTGCTACATAAGGAATGTGGGCACATAGCCTATCATGCATTGGACCATAAGACGCACCCCAAATTTTGGGAATGAAAAAAGGAAAAAACATTTTATTGATAAAATGGTGGTCCGCCTCATAGTCTGCATTTATGGTAGCTTACCGGTGGTGGCGTCGGTGGATCGGGGTCACAGAAGACAGGGTCTCTTCTGCAGGAAGCTGGCAAGAGTGGGGGGATGCTGTGTCCCTTGGTCTGAGAAAATGGGCTGTCCCTGTGATGCAAAGGTGCGGGCTCTGGACTTTCAGAAAATGTCAGCGGTGAGCGAAGTCCCCGCTCTGCCCATTGATTTCCCAGCAGTGGGCTTCAGGAGCCGAGATGTCAATCTGAGCATTCGCCGCCCTCCGGCATCTATCTTCCCCAAACCCACTATCGGGAAATCAACCGGTAGAACGTGGACTCTGCTCACTGTCAACATTTTCTGAAAGCTGAAGGCCTGCAGCCTTGCACCCCGGGCATACCGCAACAGCGAACCTGCCTCCTGTGACCCTGCTCCACCGCAGTCACTCTCTGGTAAGCTACATTCGGACTATAAGACCCCCCATTTTCCTCCCAAATTTTAGGGAAAAAAGTGCATCTTATATTCTGAAAAATACTCTGGTCCTTATTAGCGTTGAATATTTCATGGGCAATAATATGTGAAACTGCTGGAAGATTTCATAGTTGCAAGGAATTATTATATATATATATATATATATATATATACACACATATACTGTATATAATGCATTGGTATTCTGAGTGGTCAAATACTGAATTGAAAAAATGATTCCATGTTAACAATGCAAAGAATGATGTATTTCTACTATTATCAGTGTGCACTAAAATTGTCAAGAAGAGCTAGTGAGTTATTTGTCATGTTGTGTAGTGGAGGTCTGTTAGGATATGGATACAATAAGGAGTAAACTTGTATTTCTTACTTTAATCATTAATTTTTGACTAAAAATCATTTTGAAATAGGAGTTCAGAATTTGTGACAGATTGCCTTCTACTGCCTTTATGTGTCATTGTACATGGAGAATGCAGATGGAGTTAAAATCACCGAGTCAGTTAGCTCATTCTGATAGCTGTGTCTGTAACATTTTTCTCTTTTGTCCTGAATTGTCTTCTAAGCTGATTTAAGTCGAAATCAAGGCTTAAGGCTCTGTCTCACATAGCAAAATCGCTAAAGCGTCACCGATTTTGTGATGCAACAGCGATCTCGCCTGCGATCTCGCTACATGCGACACATAGCAGCAACCGCCCCCCCGCTGGATATCGCTGATCGTGCTCGAATGTCCTGGGCCATTTTTTCATCGTCGGTGTCCCGCTGGCCAGCATGCATCGCTGTGTTTGACGCCGACGAGCGACCTCGTTGGCGGCGCAGAACTCAGGGATGCAGGCGGGAGTCGTCAGAATCTCTGCTGTGTGACAAGGTACCAATGACCGCCAAGGTCGTTATATGGATTGCCGGATGGTTGCTGCATCATTGAAGAGATCTGCCTGTTTGGCAGCTTACTAGCGACCATTTAGCGACACACCAGCGATCCTTACCAGGTAGTATCTTTGTCGGGATCGCTGGTGCGTCACTATGTGAAAAGGGACCCTTAAATTTCCGCTGGTCACAGATCAGTTTAGAAGATTGTTCAAATAAAATAATTGTACTGGAAAAATAAGAGCTACAAACCATGCTTTTAGAACAAGCTCCCATCTAGATCGGCTGGAACAAGGTGAGGTTGTATTATTAGATAGGACCGTCCCAACTGTGTACACCTTGTCGCGGTGAAATGGCTTTTACACATTTTTTTTATCAAAATAGAATTAACTGAGCACCCTATGTTATTTACATTTACTATTTATTTACTTACTACAGGGTGTATGCTCATTTTGTTTTTGCCTTGAGTTTTTTCTGTCTGTATATTGTTAAGGGGAATCTGCCACCCTATTTTTTGCCTATCAGTTGCCGGCACTGACATCAGGGGCTTATCTACAGCATTCTGTAATGCTGTACATAAGCCCCCGATGTAACCTGAAAGATAAGAAAAAAGAGTTAGATTATACTCACCCAGGTGTGATCCTGGTCTGGTTCGGGTCCGATGGGAGTCGCGGTCCGGTCCAGCGCCTCCCATCTTCTAATGGTGACGTCTTCTTGTTTCCTTCCCGTCACGACTTGAAGCAGACAAATCATTGATGTCAGAGTTGTATATGATCGGAAGGCATGTGTTCAAATGGTAGACCCATTTGAAATCAGCAGACACATGGATAATCAAAAGACAGCAGTGATAAACGGACAAACTGGATGCTTGCTTACAAAGAAGATTACATACTATTGCAGCAGAGTTGTGTGAAAAACACCAATATATGCTGATAAAAGTTTATGTTAGAGCAGACAATTGGTTAACCACAGCACAGCATTGATTGACTGCAAATTGTATACTTGTTTCAATAGAAGATTATAAACTGTTGCTTTCGAAATGTGTGAACAGCACAGGTATTAGCAGAGAAGAATTCATAATGCTTACAACAGACAAACGGTGAAATGCAGATCTGAGCCAGGAAGTATAAGGAGATAATTGATAAAAAAGCAGGAATTTTCAGAAGAGATCATTAGTCAGCTAAGTGATGTGGCTGATGAGGCAAACTCCAGAAGGACCTATAGTGACTGAATTAAATTACTGAATACTCAGACATTATTAACTTTCCAAGTAGGCTTAAAGGGCCTTGAGTGATGATGTCTAAGGTGGTTGCCAGGTCACCGAGGTAAACCAACTTGGACTTGCACAAAGGGAACTGGAACTAGAGGAAGGAACCAAGAACTGATGCCTGAGCTAGGAAAAATTAGTAACACACACTACATTTACACCAAACGACTGAATCCAGCAATTACAATATACAAGCTATATACTGCTCAAAAAAATAAAGGGAGCACTAGACACTCTTACTGAGCCGACACATGGATGTTAGTGACCTTCCTATCATTTCTCCCTGTTCTTTTTTCCATTGGCACAACAGCAGGAGAAATTGAATCACAATCAGTGTTGATTTCACAGAAGTTTGACTGACTTGGAGTTACATTTTGTTGTTTAAGTGTTCCCTTTAATTTTTTGAGCAGTATATATAACTGTTGCCAATATTCTGTATAACATATAATAAAAGTCACTTAGTGAGACTGCTGTCTGTTTGTTTGGAGGATTGGACAATTTTCTGCTAACTCGGAACTGACATGTCAGTTTAGCAGCCAGTCAAAGCTGTCAGTATTTCACCTGATTTATTTGTGGGCATTCCAAATTTCTGGGAAATTTTAGCATAGTACAATAAGGGTTAAGTAAATTCAGTAGACATGCCTTTGATTTTGCATTTCTAAAAATGTTGTAAATCCCATTATATAGAGAGCGTTATGATATATTTCTAATATTTACACACAACTCACCTCTATCACTGAACAGGAGAATTCTTATTATTACATTATCTCATCCCCACTTCCAAATAAACTATGTTCAGCCGCAATGAACAGTCACTCATACTTGGCACTAATGTGTATGGGAAAATTTAAAACAAAAACAAATGTGTTAGTGAACTGGGGCTTCGTTATAAAACACAAGACAACATTGTATTACAGTTCGAGAACGCCCCCAGCAGTTACATGTGTACTATATCAAAATGTCCTAGAACTCGGCCACATGGTTGAGATCAAAATAAGTTCAATGCAGAATGTATATCTGTGAGGAACAAGTGTAAGTTTATTCAATCAAATTGGTTTTAGTTTAAAACTATGGCACCAATATGTACCTTGGTCATCAAAGGGTTACTAGCTATACATATTCTATTTTTTCATTATCACTAAAGAGGACTTGTCACTTGCTATAAATATTTTTCACCTGGTCTAAGTGCAACTGTTCCTCTAAATCTAGAATTGTTGTCTTTTTTTTTTGTTCCTGCACCTCTCTTTGCTAAAATATTGAACCTAGAGATTAGTGAATCAGTTTGTGGTGGACCGACTTCAAGTCAAATTTCCTGAAATTCTCAGGTTCCCACAAATTTGCACACTCTGGATTTCGAGTATCACCCCCCAAAAAATTAAAAAAATGCCCACCGCCAATTCACACACTGCTGAAGACTCAGAGAGAGGGCTAATAGCATCAGACTCACCCGGGCTTCCCAGTAATATTCTGCAGCAATTATTTCACATGGTATAGCCCAGCAAAACATGGGGGCTACCTTAACCCCTTCACCCCCAAGGGTGGTTTGCACGTTCATGACCGGGCCAATTTTTACAATTCTGACCACTGTACCTTTATGAGGTCATAACTCTGGAACGCTTCCATGGATCCCGGTGATTCTGACATTGTTTTCTCGTGACATATTGTACTTCATGTTAGTGGTAAAATTTCATTCAAATAACTTGCGTTTATTTGTGAAAAAAATGGAAATTTGGCAAAGATTTTGAAAATTTCACAATTTTCCAACTTTGGATTTTTATGCCCTTAAATCACAGAGATACGGCACACAAAAAACTTGATAAGTAACATTTCCCACATGTTTACTTTACATCAGCACAATTTTGGAACCAAAATTTTTTTTTGTTAGGAAGTTATAAGGGTTAAAAGTTGACCAGCGATTTCTCATTTTTACAACACCATTTTATTTTTAGGACCACATCACATTTGAAGCCACTTTGAGGGGTCTATATGATAGAAAATACCCAAAAGTGACACCATTCTAAAAACTGCACCCCTTAAGGTGCTCAAAACCACATTCAAGGAGTTTATTAACCCTTTAGGTGCGTCACAGGAATTTTTTTGAATATTTAAAAAAAAATGAACATCTAACTTTTTTTCATAAAAAAAATAATTCAGGTTCAATTTTTTTTATTTTACCAAGGGTAACAGGAGAAATTGGACTGCAAAAGTTATTGTGCAATTTGTCCTGAGTACGCAGATACCTGATATGTGGGGGGGAACGACTGTTTCGGCGCATGGCAGAGCTCAGAATGGAAGGAGCGCCGTTTGACTTTTTCAATGCAAAATTGTCTGGAATTCAGATCAGACGCCATGTCACGTTTGGAGAGTCCCTGATGTACCTAAACAGTGGAAACCCCCTACAAGTGACCCCATTTTGGAAACTAGACCCCCCCAAGGAACTTATCTAGATATGTGGTGAGAACTTTGAACCCACAAGGGCTTTACAAAAGTTTATAACGTACAGCGGTACAATTAAAAAATCATATTTTTTCCACAAAAATGATCTTTTCACCCCAATTTTTATTTTCCCAAGGGTAACAGGACCCTAAAAGTTATTGTGCAATTTGTCCTGAGTACGCTGATACCCCACATATGGGGGTAAACCACTATTTGGGCGCATGGCAGAGCTCGGAAGGGAAGCAGCGCCATTTGACGTTTTTGGCTGGAATTGAGATCGGACACCATGTCGCGTTTGGAAAACCCCTGATGTACCAAAACAGTGGAAACCCCCCACAAATGACACCATTTTGGAAACTAGACCCCCTAAGGAACTTATCTAGATGTGTGGTGAGAACTTTGAACCCCCATGGGCTTCACAGAAGTTTATAACATAAAGCCATACAATTAAAAATCATATTTTTTCCACAAAAATGATCTTTTCACCCTCAATTCTTATTTTTCCAAGGGTAACAGGACCCTAAAAGTTATTGTGCAATTTGTCCTGAGTACGCTGATACCCCACATGTGGGGGTAAACCACTATTTGGGCGCATGGCAGAGCTCGGAAGGGAAGCAGCCCCATTTGACGTTTTTGGCTGGAATTGAGATCGGACACCATGTCGCGTTTGGAAAACCCCTGATGTACCAAAACAGTGGAAACCCCCCACAAGTGACACCATTTTGGAAACTAGACCCCCTAAGGAACTTATCTAGATGTGTGGTGAGCACTTTGAACCCCCCAGTGCTTCACAGAAGTTTATAACGCCCGGGCGTGAAAGTAAAAACTTCGTATTTTTTCCACAAACATGATCTTTTAGTCACCATTTTTTTATTTTCCCAAGGGTACCAGGAGAAATTGGACCCCAAAAGTTGTTGTCCAATTTGTCCCGAGTATGCTGATACCCCATATGTGGGAGAAAACTACTGTATGGGCACACGTCAGGGCTCGGAAGGGAAGTAGTGACGTTTTGGAATGCAGACTTTGATGGAATGGTCTGCGGGTGTCATGTTGCCTTTGGAGAGCCCCTAATGTACCTAAACAGTGGAAACCCCCCACAAATGACCCCATTTTGAAAACTAGACCCACTAAGGAACTTATCTAGATGTGAGGTGAGCACTTTGAACCCCCAAGGGCTTCACTGAAGTTTATAATGCCAGGGCATGAAAATAAAAAAATCGTATTTTTTCCAGAAACATGTTCAATTAGTCCCCAATTTTTTCATTTTCCCAAGGGTACCAGGAGAAATTGGACCCCAAAAGTTGTTGTCCAATTTGTCCTGAGTATGCTGATACCCCATATGTGGGAGAAAACTACTGTATGGGCACATGTCGGGGCTCGGAAGGGAAGTAGTGACGTTTTGGAATGCAGACTTTGATGGAATGGTCTGCGGGTGTCATGTTGCCTTTGGAGAGCCCCTGATGTACCTAAACTATTGAAACTCCCCACAAGTGACCCCATTTTGGACACTAGACCCCCCCATGGAACTTATCTAGATGTGTGGTGAGCACTTTGAAGCCCCAAGTGTTTCACAGAAGTTTATAACACTCGGACGTGAAAATAAAAAAATAATTTTTTTCCACAAAAATGATATTTTTGCCCCCAATTTTTTATTTTCCTAAGGGTAACAGGAGAAATTGGACCCCAAAAATTGTTTTGCAATTTTTCCTGAGTAGGCTGATACCCTACATGTGGGGGTAAAACACTGTTTGGGCGCATGGCAGAGCTTGGAAGGGAAGGAGCACCATTTGACTTTTTCAACTCAGAATTGGCTGGAATTAAGATCAGACGCCATGTTGCATTTGGAGAGCCCCTGATGTGCCCAAACAGTGGAAACCCCCAATTATAACTCCAACCCTAACCCCAACACACCCCTAACCCTAATCTGAGCCCTAACCCTAGCCCTAACCCTAGCCCTAACCCTAACCCTAACCCTAGCCCTAACCCTAGCCCTAACCCTAAGGCTGTGTGCACACGCTGCGGATTTTGCTGCGGTTCCGCAGCGGTTTTGGCTGCTGCGGACCCGCAGCAGTTTCTGCTGCGGTGTACAGTACCATGATTCCCTATGGGAATCAAAAACCGCAGTGCAGACGGTGCGGAATTTTCCGCGCGGATTATCTGCGGTTTTCAATCCGCAGAAAGAATTGACATGTCAATTCTTTCTGCGGATTCTCCTGCGGTTTGCCATCTCCTCTATTGAGGAGATGAAAAACCGCAGGACAAAACCGCAGAGCAATCCGCAGGTAAAACCGCAGGTCTTTTGACCTGCGGTTTCACCTGCGGATTTTACAAAATCCGCGCGGATGAATCCGTACCTAATCCGCAGCGTGTGCACACAGCCTTACCCTAACGGGAAAATGGAGATAAATACTTTTTTTTTAGTTTTATTATTTTTCCCTAACTAAGGGGGTGATAACGGGGGGTTTGACTTACTATTTATGGCGGGTTTTATGTTTGGCAGCTGTCACACGCTAAAAGACGCTTTTTATTGTAAAATAGTTTTTGCATCACCACATATTGAGAGCTATAATTTTTCCGTATTTTGACCCACTGAGTCATGTGAGGTCTTATTTTTTGCGGGACAAGTTGACATTTTTATTGGTACCATGTTCGGGCACATGACATTTTTTGATCGCTTTTTATTCCTATTTTTGTGACGCAGAATGAACAAAAACCAGCGTTTCATGAATTTCTTTTGGGGGGGTGCGTTTACACCGTTCCGCGTGCGGTAAAATTGATAAAGTGGTTTTATTCTTCGGGTCAGTACGGTTACAGCGATACCTCATTTAGGTCGTTTTTTTATGTTTTTGTCGGTTTTATGCAATGAAAACTATTTTATATAAAAAATAATTATTTTTGCATCGCTTTATTCTGTGAGCTATAACTTTTTTATTTTTTTGCTGATGATGCTGTGTGGTGGCTCGTTTTTTGCGGGACAAGATGACGTTTTCAGCGGTACCATGGATATTTATATGCGTCTTTTTGATCGCGCGTTATTACACTTTTTGTTTGGCGGTATGATAATAAATCATTATTTTTTGCTTCGTTTTTTATTTTTATTTTTTAAGGGGTTCGCTAAAAGGGTTAACTAATGGGATAGTTTTATAGGGTGGGTCATTACGGATGCGGCGATACCTAATATGTGTACTTTTATTGTTTTTTTTATTATTATTTCCAAAAAATGGATTTATTGAGGGAATATTTTTTTTTTTTTCTAATTTATTTGGCGATTTTTTTAAATTTATTTTTACATTTTTTTTAATTTTTTTTTACTTTATTACATAGTCCCAGGTGGGACATCACTGTCCTGTGACAGATCGCTGATCTGTCACATCACAGATCACTGTGACAGATCAGCAATCTGTCACAGGCATTGAAGAAGACTTCCTCTTGCCTGCGCTTTGCAGGCACTGAGGAAGCCAGCTTCCTCAGGTCCCCGAAGGCCCCCGTCGCCATCTTGGATTCGGGGGCCTGGAGGATAGGAGCCCCCGCAGCAGCGCTGCACATTGCGCTGCCGTGGGGGGCTCAGGGAAGCACGGAGGGAGCCCCCTCCCTCCCGATGCTTCCCTTTAACTCCCGGTACACCGCGATCATGTTTGATCGCGGTGTGCAAGGGGTTAACGTGTCGGGGGCGGTCCGTGACCGCCCCTGACACATAGTGCCGGGTGTCAGCTGTGATAATCAGCTGACACCCGGCCGCGATCAGCGGCGCTCACCACGTGGGCGCCGCTGATCACGGTAGACGTACTATCCCGTCCACGGTCATACGGGCCCGGGTACCGTGGACGGGATAGTACGTCGGATGTCAGGAAGGGGTTAAAGGGAACCTGTCAGCAGGATTGTGCACAGTAACCTACAGACAGTGTCAGGTCGGCGCCATTATACTGAATAAAATGATACCTTGTTTGATGAAATCCATCTTGTTGTTGTTTCTTAATCTTTATTTTCAGTTTTGTGCCCTAAGGCCTCTTTCACACATCAGTTTTTTGCCTTCAGGCACGATCCGGCTTTTTTTTGTAAAACCGGATCCGGCAAAATGCAATGCCGGATCCAGTTTTTCCCCATTGACTTGCATTAGCGCCGGATCGTGCCGGATGGCATTGCGTTTCATCCGTTTTTTGCCAGATACGGCAACTTGTCTCATTACGGCGTCTGGAAAAAACGGCTACTGTAACGTTTTTTGTCTCCGGCGAAAAAGCCGGAAGCGCCGGATCCGGCGCTACCAGCTTTTTGCTACAATGAAAGTCTATGGGCGCCGGAATGCGCGGGATCCAGAAAAAGACGGATCCAGCCACCGGATCCGGTTTTTTAAGTCTGCGCATGCTCAGATCCAATTGGCCAGCCCCCAGGAACAGATATAACCTGCTAGACGGATCCAGCAAAAAAACGGATCCGTTTCTACAGTTCTCCAAAATTTATGCCGGATCCGTTTTTTCTAAAAATAGCCGGATCCTGCCTGACGGCAAAAAACTGATGTGTGAAAGTAGCCTAAGGCGGGGTTCATGTATGTGGTGCTCTGATTACGTATTCATAATGCAGACTGCTGACAGGTCACTGATCCCTCAGTGACCTGCCGCTTAGTTTGCATAATGAATATCTGTATATACTTAAAAAAAAACACTTCTGCAGGCAGGTGCAAGCCGTGGCACCTGCTCTGCAGCACAATCACATGTTTACTGTGAGATGAATACATTTTATTCACGTTATTCAGCTTGGAGAAAAAAAAAGTCAACTTGAAAATGGCACCCACCGAGCCTGTGCAGTAGCAGCTATCAGTTTGTATAGAGATCCAATAGCTGCTATTGCGCAGGTGGTGGTGGCACCATCTAGCTGGAGAAAAGAAAAAATGTTCTCCAAGATGGCGCTGCCCGTGCCTGTGCAGTAGCAGGTCGCGGAGATCGTCGGACAAAAATTTCAAATTGACTTTTTTTTTCTCCAAGCTGAATAACATGAATAAAATGTATTCTTGTCACAGTAAACATGCGATTATGCTGCCTGCAGAAGCTTTTATTATCATTTTATTCAGTATAACGGCGCCGACCTGACACTTTGTGTAGGTTACTGTGCACAATCCTGCTGACATGTTCCCTTTAACAAGTATAAAAGATAGAGGTTAGCTAAGTAATGTCATTTCATGGTTTTGCTTTGTGGGGATAGGAGCTCTAAACCTAATGTGAATGTGTGGTACTACTTAGTAATGAGCGAGTATACTCGTTATTCGAGATTTCCTGAGCATGAGCGGGTGATGTCCGAGTATTTGGATGTGCTCGAAGATTTAGTTTCTGTCGCCGTAGCTGCATGATTTGTGGCTGCTAGCCAGCCTGAATACATATGGGGATTGCCTGTTTGTTAGGAAATCCCCACATGAATTCAAGCTGTCTAGCAGCCGCAAATCATGCAGCTACAGGCTACAGCGGCAGAAACTAAATCTCCGAGCACATCCAAATACTCGGAGATCACCCGAGCATGCTCGGGAAATCTCGAGTAATGAGTATACTCGCTCATCACTAGTACTAGTATAAAACCCTTCAGTGCTAGTTTTGCTACTAAAACAAAATCATGAATTCAAGGCTTGTGTGTCATAGAGAGTGTGTGCTTACTGTATTGCAACAGAATAAAACTAGGAGGAAAAAGACAGCACAATAGAGTTTCATCCAATAGAGATAAAGGTGTTTAAATAAGGTTAAACTGACCTGATTTAGTTGTGTATACACAACATTTCAATCACTTATACATCCAGCTGCTGCAGGTCCAATGGGTCATCAGATCGGGAAAACACAGATATGGAGAATTTGCGTATAATATGCACTGCTCCATATAATACTGTATATACTCGAGTATTTGCTGAGGTACCTAATTTTGCAACGGAAAACTGGGTAAGCTCATTGACTCAAGTATAAGCCGGGTATGCATTGTCCCCTCATCACTGTGCTGGTGTGCATGGCTCCCCCAAACTGTCCTGGTATGCATGGCTCCCCCATCCTGTCCAGGTATGCATGGCTCCTCCATCCTGTCCTGGTATGCATGGCTCCTCCATCCTGTCCTGGTATGCAAGGCTCCCCCGTCCTGTCCTGGTATGCATTGCTCCCTGTCCTGCTATGCATGGCTCCACCATCCTGTCCTGGTATGCAGGCTCCCCTGTCCTGTCCTGGTATGCATGGTTCCCCCATTGCTGTCCTGGTATGCATGGCTCCATATCCCCTATCCTTGTATGAATGGTTCCTATTAAAAAAAAACATGCCACTCACCTTCCACGCACCTTCGCAGCATCTTGTTGGTCCCGGTGCCCTCGCAGCATCTCGTTGCTCCTGGGGCCAGCAGCTCTTCCTGCGCCGAGCGATCATGTGCACCCTTCATCAGATCAAGAAAAGCATTGTGAGATAGGCTCAAAATAGTTCAGCACACTCCCAGAAGACCTCGAAGTGTTATATACATATTTTTTCAGCAGTAAGAGGCTTTTCTTATTGAGATTTGTGGCAAATTTATGACACAACTCAAAATCCTTTGAGAAAAGTTTGCTCTGATGGCTACAGTATCTGAGGGGCTTAGTGATAGTTCATTGCACTGCTTACAGGAACAACAGTAGGGCTTCATCTACAGCAGGGACATGGCTAATCTCCTAAGTAGAAATGGGCGAACCCGATCAGTAAAGTTTGGCATTCATACCGAACACATACTGTTCGGGCACAGACACCGAACAAAGACTTCACCAGGAGCCTCGGGTGTTTCTTGCACTGTCATGTGTATGAGAGCCGCATTTCCTGTCTATAAGACACCTCTTCATTACTAATCCTATAGTTTTATTGTAAATAAACACAGAGCAAGAATAAAGTTCTTTATCTGAAATGAAGCAAATCATATTTTTACTTTTTTATTTAAAAATAACAAACACAGTTACACTCACCTATCGCCAATTCCATTGATGCCCTCATTGTCTGTAATAAAACAAAAATAAAAAACAACTAAATCCCTCACCTGTCTGTCATTATGTCTCACATCGTAATCCATGTTTGCCAAGACGCGACTGTCCAGGTTGAGAACCACTAAAGAATGAGCTACTGCGAGCTCAGCATCAGTGATTAACGGTGACGTGATCGAGGTTATTGCCGGTCACTGAGGCTGCATTCCCAGCCAGGCCAATGAAGTATGATGACCTCAGTGAGATCACCACTTACACAGTGAGAAATAGCCTCATGGTGCAGAGGTGAGTTCACCAGGAGATACTTCTGACGGTGAACTCACCACTGCACAGTGAGAGTTTTTCTCATTGCTCTAGTGGTGATCACTGCAGTTTAGAGGTTGGGCTGGGAATTCAGCCTTAGTGATCTGTGGTAACGGTGATGATGTCACTGATGCTGCGCTTGCAGCAGCTCATTTCCCAGTGGTTCTAGGCCATCTTGGTACCGTCCAGGTTGAAAACTGTTTATTCCCAGACATGGATTACAGCATGGAACACAACAACAAACAGATGAGGGATATGGTTGTTTTTTTATTTTTGTTTTAGTACAGGAGACCATGGCTTCAGTGGAATGAGTGTTTAATAGAGTGTGGTTTACCCCCTTAGTGACAAAGCCAATTTGGTACTTAATGACGAGCCAATTTTTATAGTTCTGACCACTGTCATTTTATGAGGTTATAGCTCTAGAACACATCAACATATCCCACTTATTTTTTCGTGACATATTGTACTTCTTGTTAGAGGAAAAATGTCTTCAATATAACTTGTGTTTATTTATGAAAAAATGGAAATTTGGCAAAAATTTTGAAAATTTAGCAATTTTCAAACTTTTAATTTTTGTACCCTAAAATCAGAGAGTGTTGTCACACAATATAGTTAATAAATAATATTTCCCATATGTCACCTTTACATTAGCACAATTTTGGAAACAATTTTTTTTTGCTAGGACGTTATAAGGGTTAAAAGTTGACCAGCGATTTCTCATTTTTCCAACAAAATTTACAAAGCCATCTTTAAGGGGCCTCCTCACATTTGAAGTGAAATTGGGGGGTAATTATACTAGAAAATACCCAAAAGTGACATCATTCTAAAAAGTGCACCCCTCAAGGTGCGCAAAGCCACATTAAAAAAATTTATTAACCCTTCAGGTGCTTCACGAGAACTAAAGCAATGAGCAATGTAGAAGGAAAAAAATTACATTTTACTTTAAGAAAAAATTTACTTTGGAACCAATTTTTTTTATTTTCACAAGGGTATCATGAGAAAATAGACAAGAAAATTTGTTGTGCAATTTCTCCTGAGTACGCCAATACGCCATATGAGGGGGAAATGTTGTGAGTTCATTTTCCCCTTCACCGTCGATGTCTGATGAACTCCCTCTTCTGGTGAAGGAAGGTAGTGAGGCTGATTACCAAACACCTGATCTGGTAGATGATGACTGGGTAACAGGAAATTCTGACTGGATACAAGGCAGCCGACGCCCTTCTGAGTCGCTGGTGATTTCTCTGCTGGATTCTTGGAGACCAGTCTGATTCCTGCTTCCCAAAGATAAGTTTTTGCTCTGCTATTGAACTTATTACTTTTGTTTTGTTTACCTTGTTTTTTGGAGTTCAGCCATCCCCGGTCGGGGGTGTGCTGAGTTCCATTTTTTGTCTCTGATCAGTTTGTCTCTTTGCTCTGTCTTCAGAATTTACCTGAGTGCTGATATAGTCTTTTTGAAGTCCTAGCGACTTCAGGGCCTGTTTTTCCTATCAGACGGTTGGGACATTTTTTGGTAGGGTTTTTTACGGATTGCAGACAGCAGCTTTTCTATCCTGTCCTTTTTAGTTAGCTTGGGCCCCATCGTTTGCTCAACCTATCTTTCTATCTGTGTTAGTGTTTTCATCTTGCTTCACCGTCATTATATGTTGGGGGCTGCCTATTGCTTTGGGGTCTGCTCTGGGGCAGTTTAGATTTCCCCTTCTTTCTTTAGGCCTATTTAGTTCTCCGGCTGTGATCGAGGGGTCTAGGGCATCGTAGGAACCCCCCACGGCTAACGTTAGTTGTTGTGGGTAGGATCAGGGGTCTGCAATCCAATAGCTACCAACCGCTCTGGTTTTCTGGACTTAGCTTGTATTTTTGTTTTTTCCTCCTTCGGTGACTCATTCATAACAGAATCACCAGCCATACCGCAGATCCTAGGGTACTCAATAGCAGGAAAGAATTGTAAAAGAAAAAAAAAAATGTTTGTCAGAATTTTTTTTTTGTGTATATTTTTTCCTCTATGTCTCTGAGGCCGTAGGGGGAATTTTTTTTTCTTTCTCAATGGAGATGAAGCAATTGTCTGATCATGTGGAGCAGCTCACTGCTGAAGTGCGGGGAATTTCCGCCTATCTTGCTCATTCACATGCTGCTGAACCAAAGATCCCTACTCCTGATGTGTTTTTGGGGATCGGTCTAAATTTTTGAATTTTAAGAATAATTGTAAATTATTTTTTGCCTTGAAGCCTAACTCGTCGGGGAGCTCCGCGCAGCAGGTTAAAATTGTCATCTCTTTGCTGCGCGGCGATCCCCAGGATTGGGCGTTTTCTTTGAAACCTGATGATCCTATTCTTACTAATGTGAACGCATTTTTTCAAGCCTTAGGGTTGTTGTATGATGAACCTAATGCTATTGATCAGGCTGAAAAGGCCCTGTTGGCATTGAGCCAGGGTCGGGATTCTGCAGAGTTGTACTGTCAAAAATTCTGAAAGTGGGCTGTCCTTACTACCTGGAATGATGGTGCCTTGGCAGCTCTCTTTCGGAAGGGTTTGTCAGAAACCGTAAAAGATACTATGGTGGGATTTCCTGTTCCCTCTGGTCTTGACGATTCTATGTCATTAGCCATTCAGGTTGATCGGCGTTTGCGTGAACGCAAAACCGCACGAGAGGTGTTGCCACCTGTTGAACAAATGTCTGAACCTATGCAATGTGATAGAGTTTTGTCTAGGGCGCAACGTCATGCGTTCAGAAGGCGTAATAAGCTGTGTTTCTTCTGTGGTGATGCCTCGCATATTATTTCTGTCTGCCCTAAACGAGAGAAACGTTTTGCACACACATTTGCTGTGGGTGGTGTTCAACCTAAGTTTCTTCTGGCAATTACTCTGATCTGCTCCCTGTCCACATTTTCCGCTAAGGCTTTTGTGGATTCGGGAGCAGCTCTGAACCTGATGGACTTGGATTTTGCTAAACGTTGTGGATTTCCTATGACACCTTTGCAGACGCCTATCCCTTTGAGGGGTATTGATGCTACTCCTTTGGCGAAGAATAAACCTCAGTTTTGGACCCAGGTGGTAATGCGGGTCGCCCCAGACAATCAAGAGAATTGCAGATTTTTGGTGTTGCATAATTTGCATGATACCATTGTTCTGGGATTTCCCTGGTTGCAAATCCATAATCCAGTTTTGGATTGGAAATCTGTGTCTGTGGTGAGTTGGGGTTGTCGGTGTGCCCTTAGTGATGCTCCTGTTTTCTCCATCTTTCCCCAGTCGCATGATGTTCCTGACTATTTGGCTGATTATTATGATGTATTTAGTGAGAATGAGTCTGCGTCTTTGCCTCCTCATAGGAGTTATGACTGTGCAATTGAGCTGAGCCCTGGGTGTAAATTTCCCAAGGGTCGACTTTTCAATTTATCTGTACCCGAGCACGAGGCTATGCGATCCTATATTAAGGAGTCGTTGGAGAAGGGTCATATTAGACCATCCTCTTCACCCTTAGGTGCTGGGTTTTTTTTCGTGGCTAAGAAAGATGGTTCATTAAGGCCTTGCATTGACTATCGTTCCCTCAACAAAATTACGGTTAAATATCAGTATCCGTTACCCCTGATTTCTGATCTATTCTCCAGAGTTAAAGGTGCTTGCTGGTTTACAAAGCTTGACCTCAGGGGGGCGTATAATCTTATTCGCATTAAGCATGGGGATGAATGGAAGACGGCGTTTAATACTCCGGAGGGACATTTTGAGAACCTGGTGATGCCTTTTGGGCTCACTAATGCCCCTTCTGTCTTCCAGTGCTTCATGAATGATATTTTCCGAGACTTGGTGGATACATTTTTGATCATCTATCTGGATGATATTTTGATCTTTTCCAAGGATTGGGACTCTCATGTGGAATATGTTCGGACTGTGTTCCGGATTTTGAGGGAGAATTCCCTGTATGTCAAGGGATCGAAATGCCTTTTTGGTGTACAGAGGATTTCATTTTTGGGATTTATTTAGCCTCCGTCAACTATTGAAATGGACCCGGCCAAGGTACAGGCCATTTATGATTGGGTTCAGCCCACTTCTTTGAAGGCCCTCCAGAAGTTTTTGGGTTTTGCTAATTTTTATCGTAAATTTATAGCTAATTTTTCTGGTATTGCCAAACCATTGACTGATTTGACTAAGAAGGGTGCTGATGTGCTGAATTGGTCTCCGGAGGATGTTTCTTCCTTTCAGGAGCTGAAGCGAAGGTTCACTTCTGCTCCGGTTTTGCGGCAACCTGATGTCTCACTCCCGTTTCAGGTAGAGGTGGACGCTTCTGAGATTGGTGCAGGAGCTGTTTTGTCCCAAAAAGATCCTGTGACATCTAAAATGAATCCCTGTGCTTTCTTTTCCGAAAGTTCTCCCCATCCGAACGTAACTATGATGTGGGGAATCGGGAGCTGTTAGCCATGAAATGGGCATTTGAGGAGTGGAGGGAGACATTGGTTGGAGGGAGCTAAACATCAAGTCGTGGTCCTTACTGACCACAAGAATTTGATTTACCTGGAGTCGGCCGCTTGAATCCTAGACAGGCTAGGTGGGCCTTGTTTTTCACACGTTTTGATTTTGTGGTCTCTTTTCTTCCGGGCACTAAGAATGTCAAGGCAGACGCCCTCTCTAGGAGTTTCTTTGCTGATTATCCTGTTGTGACCAAGCCTGCTACCATCTTAGGTGAGGGGGTAGTTCTTTCTGCCATCTCGCCCGATTTGAGAAGTGCTCTGGAAGAGTTTCAGGAGGACAAACCTGAGCGTTGTCCCATTGGAAAATTGTATGTTCCTGACCAGTGGAGGAAGAGAGTGATGTCTGAAGTTCATTGCTCTGCATTGGCTGGTCATCCAGGTATTTTTGGTACTAGACATTTGGTGTGTCGGTCTTTTTGGTGGCCCGCCTTGTCTTGTGATGTCAGGAATTTTGTGCAGTCCTGTGGGACTTGCTCTCGGTCTAAACCTTGTTCTCGCTCTAGTGGGTTGTTGATGCCTTTGACGGTGCCCAGGAGGCCATGGACCCATATTTCAATGGATTTTATCTCTGATATGCCTGTCTCTCAGAGAATGACTGTTATTTGGATGATTTGTGATAGATTCTCTAAGATGGTCCATCTTGTACCACTCCCTAAGTTGCCATCTTCCTCAGAGTTGGTGCCCTTGTTTTTGCAACAGGTGGTTCGCTTGCACGGGATTCCTGAGAACATTGTATCTGACAGAGGAGTTCAGTTTGTGTCTAGATTTTGGAGGACTTTCTGTTCCAAGCTGAGAATTCAGTTGTCCTTCTCCTCTGCATTTCACCCTCAGACCAATGGGCAGACGGAGAGAACAAACCAGACTTTGGAGTCGTATTTGAGATGTTTTATTTCTGCTGATCAGGATGATTGGGTTTCATTTTTGCCCTTGGCCGAATTTTCTTTAAATACTGGAGCTAGTTCTGCCACTTTGATGTCACCTTTTTTTTGTAACTTTGGGTTTCATCCTCGATTCTCTTCAGGGCAGGTGGAGCCTTCTGCCTGCCCAGGTGTTGACACTGTGGTGGAGAGAATGCACCAGATCTGGGACCAAGTGGTGGATAAGTTGTCTCTCTCCTAGGAAAGGGCCCAGTGGTTTTCCAACTGGCATAGGACCATTGGTCCCCAGTTTAAGGTGGGTGATATGGTTTGGTTGTCATCAAAGAATATCGCTATGAAGGTGGCTTCTCTGTTATGAATGAGTCACCGTAGGAGGCAAAAACAGAAATGCTAGCTAAGTTCAGAAAACCAGAGAAGTTGGCAGCTATCGGATTTCAGACCCCTGAACCTATCAACACAACTAGCAGTAGCCGTGGGGGGTTCCTACGATGCCCTAGACCCCTCGATCACAGCTGGAGAATTAAATAGGCCTAAAGAAAGAAAGGGGAAATCTAAACTGCCCCAGAGCAGACCCCAAAGCAATAGGCAGCCCCCAACTTATAATGACGGTGAAGCAAGATGAAAATACTAACACAAACAGAAAGATAGACTGAGCAAAGAGGGGCCCAAGCTAACTAGATAAAAAAGGACAGGAAGGCTGCTGTCTGCAATCCGTGAAAAACCCAATGAAAATAAGAGCCAACAGACTGACAGTAAAAAAGGCCCTGAAGACGCTAGGCTTCAAAAAGCTATGTCAGTACTCAGGAATATACTGAAGACAGAGCTACAGGCAAAAGGAGATTCAGCTCACCCCAGCAGGGAATGGCAGAATACTGAAAAGCAAGGAAAACAAACAACAAAACAAAAAGCTAACAGGCAAAACAGAAAACTTAGCTTTAGAGGAGCAGGAATCAGACTGGTGTCCTAGAAGTCCACAGAGAAATCACCCGCAGGGCAGAAGGGCGTCGGCAGCCTTATATCCAGTCCGTGACTCCACTCAGCCAGTCATCCTCATTAGACTCAGGTGCCTGATAATCAGGCTCATTACCTTCCTTTACCAGAATAGGGAGTTCACCAGACCTCAGTGACGAAGGGGAAAATGAACTCACAACAGTACCTCCCCCTTGAGGAGGGGTCACCGAACCCTCAACCACGCCACCAGGGCGATCAGGGTGAGCCCGATGAAAGGCACGCACCAATCTTTTGGCATGAATATCAGAGGCAGAGACCCAGGAATTATCCTCCTGACCATAACCCTTCCACTTAACCAAATACTGGAGTCTCCGTCTAGCCAAACGGGAATCCAGTATTTTCTCTACCTCATATTACATGTTACCTTTAACCAATACAGGGTCTGGAGGTGCCACCCCAGGAACAACTGGTTCAACAAACCTCTTCAACAAGGACTTATGGAACACATTATGGATTTTAAATGTGACAGGAAGAGCCAAACGAAAAGAGACCGGATTAATAATCTCCAAAATCTTGTAAGGTCCAATAAATCTAGGCTTAAACTTAGGAGAAGCCACCTTCATAGCAATATTTTTTGATGATAACCACACCATATCACCAATCTTAAACTGGGGACCAATGGTCCTATGTCGATTGGAAAACCGCTGGGCCTTTTCCTGGGAGAGAGATAACTTATCCACCACTTGGTCCCAGATCTGGTGCATTCTCTCCACCACAGTGTCAACACCTGGGCAGGCAGAAGGCTCCACCTGCCCTGAAGAAAATCGAGGATGAAACCCAAAGTTACAAAAAAAAGGTGACATCAAAGTGGCAGAACTAGCTCTATTATTTAAAGCAAATTCGGCCAAGGGCAAAAATGAAACCCAATCATCCTGATCAGCGGAAATAAAACATCTCAAATACGACTCCAAGGTCTGGTTTGTTCTCTCTGTCTGCCCATTGGTCTGGGGGTGAAAAGCAGAGGAGAAGGACAACTGAATTCCCAGCTTGGAACAGAAAGTCCTCCAAAATCTAGACACAAACTGAACTCCTCTGTCAGATACAATGTTCTCAGGAATCCCGTGTAAGCGAACCACCTGTTGCAAAAACAGGGGCACCAACTCAGAGGAAGATGGCAACTTAGGCAGTGGTACAAGATGAACCATCTTAGAGAACCTATCACAAATCACCCAAATAACAGTCATTCTTTGAGAGACCGGCATATCAGAGATGAAATCCATTGAAATATGGGTCCATGGCCTCCTGGGGACCGGCAAAGGCATCAACAACCCACTAGAGCCAGAACAAGATTTAGACCGGGAGCAAGTCCCACAGGACTGCACAAAATTCCTGACATCATGAGACAAGGTGGGCCACCAAAAAGAGCGACTCACCAGATCTCTAGTACCAAAAATACCTGGATGACCAGCCAATGCAGAGCAATGAACTTCAGACATCACTCTCTTCTTCCACTGGTCAGGAACATACAACTTTCCAATGGGACAACGCTCAGGTTTGTCCTCCTGGAACTCTTGCAGCGCAAGTCTCAAATCGGGCGAGATGGCAGAATGAACTACCCCTTCGCCTAAGATGGTAGCAGGTTTGGTCACCACAGGAGAATCAGCAAAGAAACTCCTAGAGAGGGCGTCTGCCTTGACATTCTTAGGCCGGTTTCACACTAGCGCATTTTCAACGCGCGCACGGCCGGGGGTAGCTCCGCCCCCGATCCGGCTCTCTGCCCGGCGTGCCCGCCCCTTCCTTGTAGCGCCGCCTCCTAGCGGACAGCGGCGCCTGCGATCGGCGCACCCTATCTTTAGCGTAGGGTGCGCCGATCGTGCGCAGGCCGTGCGCTAGTTGCGCTTTGACCTGCGCTGCGCACTTTTGACGGTGCGCCGTGCGCGCCAAAATCAAACTTTTCGGATTTTGGCGCGCACGGCGCACCGTCAAAAGTGCGCAGCGCAGGTCAAAGCGCAACTAGCGCACGGCCTGCGCACGATCGGCGCACCCTATGCTAAAGATAGGGTGCGCCGATCGCAGGCGCCGCTGTCCGCTAGGAGGCGGCGCTACAAGGAAGGGGCGGGCACGCCGGGCAGAGAGCCGGATCGGGGGCGGAGCTACCCCCGGCCGTGCGCGCGTTGAAAATGCGCTAGTGTGAAACCGGCCTTAGTTCCAGGAAGAAAAGAGACCACAAAATCAAAACGTGTAAAAAACAAGGCCCACCTAGCCTGTCTAGGGTTCAAGCGTTTAGCCGACTCTAGGTAAATCAAATTCTTGTGGTCAGTGAGGACCACAACTTGATGTTTAGCTCCCTCCAACCAATGTCTCCACTCCTCAAATGCCCATTTCATGGCCAACAGTTCCCGATTCCCCACATCATAGTTACGTTCAGATGGAGAGAACTTTCGGGAAAAGAAAGCACAGGGATTCATTTTAGATGTTACAGGATCCTTTTGGGACAAAACAGCTCCTGCACCAATCTCAGAAGCATCCACCTCTACCTGGAACGGGAGTGAGACATCAGGTTGCCGCAAAACCGGGGCGGAGGTAAATCTTCGCTTCAGCTCCTGAAAGGAAGCAACAGCCTCCAAAGACCAATTCAACACATCAGCACCCTTCTTAGTCAGATCAGTCAATGGCTTGGCAATACTAGAAAATTTTGCTATAAATTTCCGATAAAAATTAGCAAAACCCAAAAACTTCTGGAGGGCCTTCAAAGAAGTGGGCTGAACCCAATCATAAATGGCCTGTACCTTGGTCGGGTCCATTTCAATAGTTGACGGAGACAAAATAAATCCCAAAAATGAAATCCTCTGTACTCCAAAAAGGCATTTCGATCCTTTGACATACAGGGAATTCTCCCTCAAGATCCGGAACACAGTCAGAATATGTTCCACATGAGAATCCCAATCCTTGGAGAAGATCAAAATATCATCCAGATAGATAATCAAAAATTTATCGACAAAGTCTCGGAAAATATCGTTCATGAAGCACTGGAAGACAGAAGGGGCATTAGTGAGCCTAAAAGGCATCACCAGGTACTCAAAATGTCCCTCCGGAGTATTAAACGCCGTCTTCCATTCATCCCCCTGCTTAATGCGGATAAGATTATACGCCCCCCTGAGGTCAAGCTTGGTAAACCAGCAAGCACCTCTAACTCTAGAGAATAGATCCAAAATCAGGGGTAACGGATACTGATATTTAATAGTAATTTTATTGAGGGCACGATAATCAATACAAGGCCTTAAAGAACCATCCTTTTTGGCCACAAAAAAAAAAACGGCACCTAAGGGTGAAGAGGATGGTTTAATATGACCCTTCTCCAATGCCTCCTTAATATAGGACCGCATAGCCTCGTGCTCGGGTACAGATAAATTGAAGAGCCGACCCTTGGGAAATTTACACCCCGGGCTTAGTTCAATTGCACAGTCATAACTCCTATCAGGAGGCAAAGACGCAGACTCATTCTCACTAAATACATCATAAAAGTCCGCCAAATAGTCAGGAACATCATGCGACTGAGGAGAGGTGGAAAAAACCGGAGCCTCACTAAAGGCACACCGACAACCCCAACTCACCACAGACACAGATTTCCAATCCAAAACTGGATTATGAATTTGCAACCAGGGAAACCCCAGAACATCGGCATCATGCAGACCATGCAACACCAAAAATCTGCAATTTTCTTGATGGTCTGGGGCGACCCGCATGACCACCTGGGTCCAAAACTGAGGTTTATTTTTAGCCAAAGGAGTAGCATCAATCCCCCTCAAAGGGATAGGCGTCCGCAGAGGTGTCATCGGAAATCCACAACGTTTAGCAAAATCCAAGTCCACTAGGTTTAGCGCTGCTCCCGAATCCACAAAATCCTTGGCGGAAAATGTGGACAGGGAGCAGATCAGAGTAATTGCCAGAAGAAACTTAGGTTGAACACCACCAACAGAAAACGTGTGTGCAAAGCGTTTCTCTCGTTTAGTACAAACAGAAATAATATGCGAGGCATCTCCACAGAAAAAACACAGCTTATTACGCCTTCTGAACTCCTGACGTTGCGCCTTAGACAAAACTCTATCACATTGCATAGGTTCAGACGTCTGTTCAACCGGTGGCAACACCTCTCGTGCAATCCTGCGTTCACGTAAATGCCGATCAACCTGAATGGCTAATGACATAGAATCGTCCAGACTAGAGGGAACAGGAAATCCCACCATAGTATCTTTTACGGCTTCTGACAAACCCTTCCGAAAGAGAGCAGCCAAGGCATTATCATTCCAGGTAGTAAGGACCGCCCACTTTCGGAACTTTTGACAGTACAATTCTGCAGAATCTCGACCCTGGTTCAATGCCAACAGGGTCTTTTCAGCCTGATCAATAGCATTAGGTTTGTCATACAACAACCCCAAAGCTTGAAAGAATGCGTTCACATTAGTCAGAATAGGATCATCTGGTTTCAAAGAAAACGCCCAATCCTGGGGATCGCCACGCAGCAAAGAGATGACAATTTTAACCTGCTGCGCGGAGCTCCCTTACGAGTTAGGCTTCAAGGCAAAAAATAATTTACAATTATTTTTTAAACTCAAAAATTTAGATCCATCCCCAAAAAATACATCAGGTTCAACAGCATGCGAACGAGCAAGGTAGGCGGAAATTCCCCGCACTTCCGCAGCGAGCTGCTCCACACAATCAGACAATTGCTTTATCTCCATTGAGAGAGAAAAAAAAAAAATTCCCCCTACGGCCTCAGAGATATAGAGGAAAGAATATACAAACACCTTTTTTTTTTTTTTTTAAACACAATTCTTTCCTGCTATTGAGTACCCTAGGATCTGCGGTATGGCGGGTGATTCTGTTATGATTGAGTCACCTTAGGAGGCAAAAACAGAAATGCTAGCTAAGTCCAGAAAACCAGAGAAGTTGGCAGCTATCGGATTGCAGACCCCTGAACCTATCAACACAACTAGCAGTAGCCGTGGGGGGTTCCTACGATGCCCTAGACCCCTCGATCACAGCCGGAGAATTAAATAGGCCTAAAGAAAGAAAGGGGAAATCTAAACTGCCCCAGAGCAGACCCCAAAGCAATAGGCAGCCCCCAACATATAATGACGGTGAAGCAAGATGAAAATACTAACACAGACAGAAAGATAGACTGAGCAAAGAGGGGCCCAAGCTAACTAGATAGAAAAGGACAGGAAGGCTGCTGTCTGCAATCCGTGAAAAACCCAATGAAAATAAGAGCCAACAGACTGACAGTAAAAAAGGCCCTGAAGACGCTAGGCTTCAAAAAGCTATGTCAGTACTCAGGAATATACTGAAGACAGAGCTACAGGCAAAAGGAGATTCAGCTCACCCCAGCAGGGAATGGCAGAATACTGAAAAGCAAGGAAAACAAAAAACAAAACAAAAAGCTAACAGGCAAAACAGAAAACTTAGCTTTAGAGGAGCAGGAATCAGACTGGTGTCCTAGAAGTCCACAGAGAAATCACCCGCAGGGCAGAAGGGCGTCGGCAGCCTTGTATCCAGCCCATGACTCCACTCAGCCAGTCATCCTCATTAGACTCAGGTGCCTGATAATCAGGCTCATTACCTTCCTTTACCAGAATAGGGAGTTCACCAGACCTCAGTGACGAAGGGGAAAATGAACTCACAACACTTCTCCAAAGTTTAAACCTAGATTTATTGGACCTTACAAGATTTTGGAGATTCTTAATCCAGTCTCTTTTCGATTGGCTCTTCCTGTTACATTTAAGATCCATAACGTGTTTCATAAGTCTCTGTTAAAGAGTTTTGTTGAGCCAGTAGTTCCTGTGGTGGCACCTCGTGACCCGGTATTGGCTGAAGGTAATGTGGAATATGAGGTTGAGAAAATACTGGATTCTCGCCTGGCTAGACGAAGACTCCAGTATTTCGTTAAATGGAAGGGTTATGGCCAGGAGGATAATTCTTGGGTCCCTGCATCCGATATTCATGCCGAAAGATTGGTTCGTGCCTTTCATCGGGCCCATCCTGATCACCCTGGTGGCATGGATGAGGGTTCAGTGACCCCTCCTCAAGGGGGAGGTACTGTTGTGAGTTCATTTTCCCCTTCACCGTCGATGTCTGATGAACTCCCTCTCTGGTGAAGGAAGGTAGTGAGGCTGATTACCAAACACCTGATCTGGTAGATGATGACAGGGTAACAGGAAATTCTGACTGGATATAAGGCAGCCGACGCCCTTCTGAGTCACTGGTGATTTCTCTGCTGGATTCTTGGAGACCAGTCTGATTCCTGCTTCCCAAAGATAAGTTTTTGCTCTGCTATTGAACTTATTACTTTTGTTTTGTTTACCTTGTTTTTTGGAGTTCAGCCATCCCCGGTCGGGGGTGTGCTGAGTTCCATTTTTTGTCTCTGATCAGTTTGTCTCTTTGCTCTGTCTTCAGAATTTACCTGAGTGCTGATATAGTCTTTTTGAAGTCCTAGCGACTTCAGGGCCTGTTTTTCCTATCAGACGGTTGGGACATTTTTTGGTAGGGTTATTTACGGATTGCAGACAGCAGCTTTTCTATCCTGTCCTTTTTAGTTAGCTTGGGCCCCATCGTTTGCTCAACCTATCTTTCTATCTGTGTTAGTGTTTTCATCTTGCTTCACCGTCATTATATGTTGGGGGCTGCCTATTGCTTTGGGGTCTGCTCTGGGGCAGTTTAGATTTCCCCTTCTTTCTTTAGGCCTATTTAGTTCTCCGGCTGTGATTGAGGGGTCTAGGGCATCGTAGGAACCCCCCACGGCTACTGTTAGTTGTTGTGGATAGGATCAGGGGTCTGCAATCCGATAGCTACCAACCTCTTCGGTTTTCTGGACTTAGCTTGTATTTTTGTTTTTTCCTCCTTCGGTGACTCATTCATAACAGGGCAAGCCACTGTTTGGGCGCATGGCAGTGCTCAGAAGTGAGGGAGCTCCATTTGACTTTTTGAATGCAAAATTGTCTGGAATCAATGGTGGCGCCATGTTGCGTTTGAAGACCCCCTGATGTACCTAAATTGTGGAGCCCCCAATTCTAACTCCAACGCTAACCCCAACACACTCCGAACTTTAACTCCAACACACCCCTAACCCTAATCCCAACCCTTACCATAACCCTAACCACAAACCTAACGCTAACACACCCCTAAACCTAATCCCAACCCTAACCGTAATCCCAACCATAACCACAATCTTAATACTAGCCGAACCCTAACTTTAGCCCAACTGTAACTGTTGTGAGTTCATTTTCTCGTTCACCTTTGATGTCCGATGAACTCCTCTGCTGGTGAAAGGAGGTGGTGAAACTGATTTGGATGGGAGAAACCTGTCACCTGAACAGGTGGATTGTGATTGGACATCCGGAATCTCTGAGTGGATATAAGGCAGTCGACGCCCTGTAGGGTTGTTGGTGATTTCTCTGCTCTGATCTCTGGCCTCCAGTTCAGTTCCTGTCTTCTAAAGCTAAGTTTTGCTCTGTTATTGTTCCATGAGATTTTGTCTGATTTGCTTAGTTTTGTGTTCTGCCAGCCCCGGCTGGGGGCTCTGCTGAATTTCCATTTTTGTCCCTGATCGGTTTAATCTTTTTTGCTCTGTCTTCAGAATATATCGGAGTGCTGATATAGGGATTTTGAAGTCTAGTGACTTCAGGGCCGTTTTTCCTATCAGACGTGTTGGGACATTTTTGGGAGGGTTTTTGCGGATTGCAGCCAGCATCTTTTCTGTCCTTTCCTATCTAGTTATTTGGGCCCCATCATTTGCTCTGGCTGTCTTTCTGTCTGTGTTTGTGTTTTCATCTGTTTTCTCCGACAATACATGTTGGGGGCTGTCTATTGCTTTTGGGTCTGCTCTGGGGCAGTTTAGATTTCCCCTTTCTTTCGGCTTATTTAGTTCTCCGGCTGTGAAGAGGCATCTAGGACCACTGTAGGAACATTCCACGGCTACTGTTAGTTGTTGTGAATCGGATCAGGGGTCTGCAATCCGCTAGCTACCAACCTCTCCGGTTTTCTGGACTTAGCTTGCATTTTTGTTTTATCCTCCTCCGGTGACTCATTCATAACATGTAACTTTAGCCCAACCCTAACCCTAGGCCCAACCCTAACTTTAGCCCCAACCCTAGCCCAACCATATCTTTAGCCCAAGCTTAACCCTAGCCCCAACCCTAACCCTAGACCCAACCCTAACCCTAGACCCAACCCAACTTTAGCCCAACCCTAACTTTAGCCCAACCCTAACCCTAATGTAAAAATGGAAATAAATTAAAAAAAAATATTTTATTATTTTTACCTAAGGGGGTGATAAAACAGGGTTTGATTAACTATTTTTTATTTTGATCACTGTGATAGAGTCTATCACAGTGATCAAAATGAACCAATAGGAAAAATTTCCTATTGTTGCCGGGTGCATGCAGGCAGATCTCGGCAGGCGCAGTGCGCATGTGCTCACCATTTTCTTCAGGGAAGAAGACGCAGGCAGCAGGGGGATGCAGGGACACTGGATGCACTGGGGGGAATCCCATTTCTCTCTCCTCTGATGTGCGATCACATCAGAGAAGACAGAAATTAAATAGGAAATCAGACTTTTTCTGGTCGCCGTTATTCTATGAATAACGGCGATTGCAACACTGGGGTCGGTAAAAACCAACCCAAATCATGTTCTCTGGGATCTCAGCTATCCCTGGTAGTCGAGACCCCGGAGAAATTCTGACTCTGGGGGGCGCTATACACTTATTTCTCAGCACTGTTAAAAAGTGGCGCAAGTACCCTTAACTGTCGCCTTTAAAAGGCGTATCAGCCATCATTAAGGGGTTAATTTAGAATCATTACAAGTAGTCTGTGTCATTCTTTCAATTAATAGACTTTATTCTGGATGTGTGTTTGCTTAAAATGTAACCATAGGATTAGTAATGGATAAGTGTCTTATTGACCCTTCTCCATTGCTAACCCATGGCCTTGATGTCACCTGACAATACAAAGGTGACATCAACCCCACAAATATGAACCCCACTTGCCACCGCCACAGGGCAAGTAGGAAGAGCCGGGCAAAGCACCAGAATTGGCGCATCTAATGAATACACCTTTTCTGGGCGGCTGCTGATTGCTATTTTTAGGCTGGGGGGCCAATATCCATCCTGAGACTACCAGCCCCTAGCTGTCTGCTTTAGCATGGCTGGTTGTAAAAAAATGGGGGGGACCCAACACTGCTTTTTTAAATTATTTATTTAAATAATTTAGAAAACGTTGTGGGGACCCCTCTATTCTTGATAATCAGGCTTGCTAACGCTGAAAGCAGAGAGTTGCAGTCCGCAGCTGTCAGTTTTGATTAGCTGGTTATCAAAAATACAGGTGAACCCCACCATTTTTTAAAATTATTTATTTATTTAAAGTCTCACAGTGCAGCACTGATCTCAGAGCGTTCAACCCAGTTCACCATGAGAAATTTCTCACAGTGTACTGTAGTGAACTCTCTGAACTCAGTGCTGCACTGTGAGACTTTGTCACCGAGGTCACCACAGTTCAGAGGCCTGACTGGAAACTCAGCCTCAGTGACCGGCGGTAACCTCGATCACATCACCACTAGTCACTGACGCTGCTTATTCATCAGTGGATCTCAGCCTGGGCGGTCACATCTTGGCACTGTCCAGGTTGAAAATTATTTGTCCCCAGACATGGATTACAGCTTGGGACAGAACATCAGGCAGGTTTTATATTTTTTTATTTTGGTTTAATTACAGAAGACAAGGTCTTCAATGGAATGGGTGTTAGGCGAGTATAACTGTGTTTAATTTTTAAATAAAAAAGTAAAAGTGTGGGTTGCAGCCCTCAGCTGTGAGTTTTGCCTGGCTGGTTATCAAAAATACAGGGGAAACCACACCGGGTTTTCTTTTTTATTTATTTATTTATAGCGCAGGCGGTCGCTGCTAAATACTCTCATCAGCCGCCACCTGCTCTCACAGTTATTTGCAGCAGCAGGCATAGATTGATGGGAGCACTAGTCCCATCAGCCGAAGCCAGTGACCGGAGATAAACTTTTTACCTCTGATCACAGCTGCGGGCTCACGCTGTCATTTGACAGCCAATCAGAAGCAGTGTTTGCCGTGTTGTCATGTACATGACACTGGATGTTTGGGCCCCCCATTCAAGTGAATTCAGTCTGTGTTCGGGTTTGAGTGTGAGTACTGTCTTGGTACCCGAACCCAAACTTTTTTTTACTGTTCAGTCAAACCCACTGGACCCAAACATTCAGAGTCCACCCATCTATACTCTTAAGACATTGCGAGATTTATTTATACATTTCTCGGTTTTAATTGTAATATGAGGTAAAATTGGAGAAAGGAGTAGTATTTTTTTATTTCTCTTATACATTTTCTGTTATTAATGTCTGTTAAATAACTTCAACTTTTACATATTCTGTCAAACTCTGCTGTTTATTCAAATTTTTTTTGCAGAGACTGCTATGAGGAATTATTACATACAATTAAATATATACATCTGTCCTAATGATTATACCCGACTTTGGATTTGCCTTTGACCATATGTTTGCCTAGCCCCTTTGTCTTGATCTGTTACCTTCTTGGAATTCTGACCCCGGACTTTGACCTGACTACACCTTTGTCTCTTCCCGCTGTTTATGATGTACCCTCCTGATTTATGACCTCGGACTCCTTGACTTCCCCGTCTCACGGCTTGTCCGTAAGGAGTGACTAAGCATCACAACTGCCACTTGGAACACTACATCACAAAGTAGAGCTCCAAAGCAGGGATAAAAAAATTAAAAATAAAACAAACTGGCTTGCCAAAACTATAAGTGCTGATTCTTCGGGCTGGGGTGAGAAAATTTATGTTAGCAACAACCAATTGATCACAGTTGATCTCAATTATAAGAAGAGGAGGCCATTTGGGCAAACCCTTTACTTAATACTGACCTGAACATAAAAATGATCAATAGATTCAAACTGCTAAAACCACTTGCAGGCATATTTTACTCTGAAACACTGTGGCATATCAGACAGAGGCCTGGCAATCAATTGGAGCAGGGTGAGGAGCAGCTGGTTGGGGGATGCCCCAGACTAGTCATGTCTCTTCCGCCTTTGCAAATGATATTTCTCTGAAATTCTGCAGCGTTCAGAATAAAACATACCATGCTGCAATCACATAGTCAAGCTCTGAATCATGTTGCCGGCACCACAGGGATCAATTGTCAATTGATCTTTAACTGTGCTAGATATCGAAAATCCGATCACAATCTGGGTTCCTAGAAACTGCAACCTTGGTAGTTTTTCTAGTAAGACATAAGCATTTATCATATCTTTTTTTATAGTTATCATGCTCATTATTCTGCACTTAATGGTCTGGAAAAAATACTGTATATGTTATGTAGGTGTAGATATACATTGTAGCAAGTCATAGTGGGAGTTTGCCAAGAAATATTGCAATATCATAGGAATTCACTCAGAATTTCCTAACTTCAACTTATGAATTGGTTTCTGTGCAATGTACCATGAATTTACTGTAGAAAAAAAAACCAGGAGATGCATGTCTAAGGACTGAATTATTCATTTACATGAGAATAGTAATGGAAAACATCTGGAAACAATAAAAATTAAACAACTATATGATCTTTTGCTTTGTCTGCCTTTTGCTGCATCCAGGGCCGGTTTTAGACAAATTGGGACCCTAGGCAAAATTCAAAGTGGGGCCCCCATGTCCATATAAAACACGTACATGTTACACTGATATTGGTGTCACCAGTATTTTCAGTGTGTCGTCCATGTGCCATCTGTTTTTCCAGTATGAATAATGGAAATGTTAAACATGTACGGCACACGGACGGCATGTTTACACGGACCCATAGACTTGTATTGGCCCTTGTCATCTGTGCTGCTGGGAAAACATGGACATGAGTGCAGCACCGTAGGTCAACACATGGTATCCGCGAAAAACATGATAGATCGTGTGAAGGGGGCTGTACAGTCACATAATAGAAAACAATAGCAGAATTGCAGTCTTTTTCTACATCCTACCTCACAAACAGCAGAATAAAAAGTGATTAAAAAAAAGTCCTACATGTCCCCCAAACTACTCTCCTAAATCCCCTCTGGATCCGTGGCAGATGGTTCGGGGTCCCTGATGGTTATTATTCACTTTATAGCCCGGAGCCACAAGACCCATGCAGCCCAGTGCTAAGATTGGCAGAGACCCCCAGAGCCACAAGACCACTGCAGCCCAGTGCTAAGATTTGCAGAGACCCCCAGAGCCACAAGACCACTGCAGCCCAGTGCTAAGACTGGCAGGGACCTCCGGAGCAACAAGACCCCTGCAGCCCAGTGCTAAGACTGGCAGGGACCTCAGGAGCCACAAGACCCCTGCAGCCCAGTGCTAAGACTGGCAGAGACCTCCAGAGCCACAAGACCCCTGCAGCCCAGTGCTAAGACTGGCAGAGACCCCCAGAGCCACAAGACCCCTGCAGCTCAGTGCTAAGACTGGCAGGGACCTCAGGAGCCACAAGACCCCTGCAGCCCAGTGCTAAGACTGGCAGAGACCTCCAGAGCCACAAGACCCCTGCAGCTCAGTGCTAAGACTGGCAGAGACCCCCAGAGCCACAAGACCCCTGCAGCCCAGTGCTAAGACTGGCAGGGACCTCAGGAGCCACAAGACCCCTGCAGCCCAGTGCTAAGACTGGCAGAGACCTCTGGAGCCACAAGACCCCTGCAGCTCAGTGCTAAGACTGGCAGAGACCCCCAGAGCCACAAGACCCCTGCAGCCCAGTGTTGAGACTGGGAAAGACCCCTGGAGCATCGGTTCTGGAGCATCAGGGGGTTTATCATTTCATGCTATTTATTTTTACTTTCTCAGAAAACCCCTGCAGTGTCTGTTAACACGTACCATATTTGCTGCGGATAGATCTACAGTGTTGGCAGGAAATATTCAGCGTTTTTGCATCCTTTTCACTTGCATTTTTGTGTCCCATTCATTTGAATAGGGAAAAAATGCTGCAGAAATGCTGAAAGACGATAGCAACAGATTGATAAAAAAAAAAGTGTCTTGTGGCCGGTGTCTGTGTCTGGCTGCTGCACTGACACAGTGCGGACTAGTATAGTACTCTGCACAATTCCACACAATAGTATATTAAGCCCTGTTCACACTGCGCTTCTGCAGTGCGTCCGGACTCTGCCTGAATCTCCCTAAAATAGGATTCATGTAAATCCCCAACGGGGCCACAGACGGCACTGACACCAGCAGAGGTCAAATGAATTAGTTTTTTCTATGAAATTGACTGGTTTTATTTTCTTAGGCCAGGTGCATGATCAGGAATTGGCAACGATTTGGACACAGCACATGTCCGCTGCCGGCTATTGAACGCAGGTGACTCCACATGTGATCACTGAACCGTGCGGATTCACTGTGTCCAATGCATTGTACAGGTGAGATTTATCGTGTCTCCACAAGATAAATAGACATGTTATGATCTGGAAAGATGCGCTGCATGTCCGTCTCTGGGGGTGAGCCGCCGGCGTCTGTGGACACATAGTGGGCATGGGATATCTTGAGATCCCATTCACTATGCTGTAACATCTGGACGCTGCACAAGTACACAGTGATTACTGACCATGTGCACCTACCCTCAGAGTCTGTTTGTGTTTTTTTGTTTAAAAGTGTCCACTTTTCTGTGGCTGTTGGAACACACGGACACGTTCAGAAAAAAAAACATCACATGTGGAATTCATTTGAACTCCATTCCTGTCATTGCAATCTATAGCTCTGTACAGGATTCAGGCAGAAGGCATCGGGAGCAGTAAAGAAAGACAGTATGAACAGGCCCTAATGTAAGACACAGGCATTAGACATACCGCATTTTTCGGATTATAAGTCGCACTTTTTTCCCCAAAAATTTTGGGGGAAAATGGGGGTGCGCCTTATAATGCAGATATAACTTACCGGCCACAGTGGAGCAGGATCCCAGGGTCTCTGCAGGACGCAGGCTGGGATGAAGGGGTGATCACATGTGCGACGTGCCGCTGCTGGTGTTCGGTGCTACGGGTGTACGGTGGTGTGAAGGCTCTGCCGACATTTTATGAAAGGCCAAAACCCCACAGTTGCATGGTTTCGTATGGGGTTGACTCCGGGAAAATGGCTGCCGGGGGCGGCGCATGCACAGATGGAGATCTCGGCACCAAGATCTTGGGAGATTAAATTTCAGCGCTGAGATTTCATCTCCCAAGATCTTGGTGCTGCGATCTCCATCTGGGCATGCGCCGTTCCCGGCAGCCATTTTCCCAGGAGTCCACCGCATAGGAAACCATGCAACTGGGGAGGCATGGTGGCTCATTGGTTAGCATTGCAGCGCTGGGGTCCTGGGTTCAAATCCCACCAAGGACAACATCTGCAAGCAGTTTGTGTGCGCTTCCTGTGTTTGCATGGGTTTTCTCTGGGTACTCTGGTTTCCTCCTACATTCCAAAGACATATACTGATAGGGAATATAGATTGTAAGCACCATCGGGGACAGTGCCAATAACGTCTGTAAAGCACTGTGGAATTAATGGCACTATATAAATGAGTGAAAATAAATAAACTGTTGGGGTTCAGGTCTTTCACAAAAAGTTGGCAGAGCCCTCGCAGCACTGTAAACCCGCAGTGGTGTGCAGCACATTCAAACACCCCCTCATCCCAGCCTGCAGCAACACTCCACCATTGCCTCCTCCAGCAGCGACCCTGGGACTGCCGGTAAACTACTGATTCCTTATTAGTGATGAGTGAGTATACTCATTGCTCTGATTTTCCCAAGCATCCTCCGAGTATTTTGGCGCGCTCGGAGATTTAGTTTTCGTAGTCTCATCTGCATGATTTGCTACTTGCAGACAGGCTAAATATATGTAGGAATTCCCTAACAAGCAGGCATTCCACACCAATTTTAAGCTGCAAAAATATCTGGAACAAAATTTGCAGTGTGAGAATTCACTCTTAGGGTATGTGCACATAATGTTGTTTAGACGCCGGCGAACATGAATTTTCAAGTAAAAATTGCTCCAGGAAAATGTCAACAGTGTTTTTCCTGAAGTGTCTTTTTTTGGTCATCTGTGCGTTCATTTTTTTCTGGAACGATCCTGCTTGGAAAAATAAGTCATATGTACAAACCCTTAGTATTATAAGGAACATGCGACAAATAACATACACACCTGTCCATAATCTGCACAAGATGGAGATTTCCTTTTTCACTTCCTTACAAGCTACTTTCCAGTCTAGGTTTTATAAAACACTATAAATGCAGTAAATATTAATATTCTTGCTGGAGTGGTGCTGCAACAGAAAGTGAGAAAGGAGGACAGGTTCTGTAAGGCCATGTGCCCACGATGCAGATTTCCAGCGGATCCGCAGCGGATTTTACCGCGCAGAAACGCTGCATAGCTGCATTGTGATGTACAGTAGCATGTTAATCAATAGAAAAAAAAAAACGCTGTGCTGCGGATTTTTCCGCGCGGTTTTCTTGTGGTTCAAAATATGCAGCATGTCACTTCTTTTGTGCGGTTTTCCACCTGCTCCATTTTCCAAATCCGCAGGGGGAAATCCACAGGGGAAAACCGCACAAATACCGCAAGAAAACCGCAAAAAAACCAGGAAGAAATCCGCAGGAAAAATGCAGGTCATTTGACCTGCGGATTTCTTCAATTCTGCGCGGAAAAATCCGCAGGGCAAAAAAGTACGTCTACACTTAGCCTTAAGGTATAGCATAATGAAATGATGTTTTTTTTAGTAACGAGGATTTATAGAATCCCAAAGCCATAGTCAGAAATGTCTCCCTTGCCTACAGTAAATTTTGGAAGTGAAAACAGCAGTATGACTGCCTTCCTATTCATCTTTTGACTGCTGCCGAATTAAAGCAATCTACTTAGCAAATCCTCTTCACTTATATATTAGATAGCAGAAATTTACCACTTTGTTTTGCACAACAAAGAACACTTTCCACCTCCCAGTCATATCTTGTCAGTATCCTGAATGCACTAATCTTGGCCTCGCAATAGCTATCATTCACTTCTAGCTATTCCATAAAAATATATAATGCATTTTAGAATTAGGTTTTAGTGTTTTAAGCTTTTTTTAACTTTGCTCTTGTTGCTGATTGTTTTGGAGTAATGAGTAGCTGAAATGCTGCTGAAGTATATTTGGGAGAGAAAAATAAAGAGTATTTAATATTTCTTGTGAGCAAAATGCCTTTAATCTATTAGAGATTGTTTGTCATTTCAAAGCTGCTTTTTGAATATTTTTAAACAAATCATTTAAAGGGGTTGCCACTATTTGACTAGTCACTTAAAGAGGTAGTCCATTTATTAGTGGGTCCCGGGAGATGAAGAAAGTTTTAAAAAAACAATACTATTGTCCCAGTCTAAAGCTACTCTTCTGCAGTCAGTGCTGAGGTCCCTGCCAGTCTGCTAAAATGAACATCTGAGCAGAGAGGGAAAAAAACTTTCTTCCACTAGGGAAAAAAAATGAGAACAGTGATCTCACTGGCCTCAACCACTGCTGGGCTAGGGTCATAACGACCAGGGTTTGCTGATGCCAATGCCTACTGGGAGCCTTCCACTGTTTGCTCCCTTCCTGAGAGAGAAGAGCCAGGGATCAGGGGGCGAGCGGAACCTGATGGCCACACTCCCCCCCCCCCCCCCCGTAGACCTGGCAAGAGAAGAACAAATAAGCGAGGTGCATCCTGGCAAAATCCAAGTGAAAAGTGGACACACGTGCAAGGGTGGCACACAGTGAAAGCAAATATAAAACTGAATAGTGAAGGTTTACAGTGATTTACTGAATGGACTTTCAACTGGGAATTTAAAAAAATCCCCACCCTAAAACCAGAAGGCCCAGATAAGGGTGTGTGCGTGAAGAATAAAAAAGGTGAAGTGGTAGTACAATGTGCCAAAACTCATATGGGTTTCCCAGTCCCAGTGAATTAATGCACCTCAGGATCACCACTCCTGGGGCACTTTGCTCTTTGGGTTTTTATTCTTCCCCGACCTAATGGTGTCGATCCTGTGGGGCCATCATTTACACCAAATGACTATATAAGCCACCCGGCGTACTAACAAGCGCACCAAACCCAGTGTGCATAACGTATCAATCTACTAGGGAGGCTGAAATAAAGCCAACTTTTCAAAATATACTACACTTGATCTCAGCTAAAAGGCCAAAAAGCAATACATCTATCTAATATGTGGTTGGGGGTCCAGGTCCAAATTTTGCACCAGACCCCTTGGACTCTAGTTATGCCATTGCTGTTGAACCTATCAGACTGGCAGGGAAACAGCGCATACTATGGGAGAGTAGCACTGGTCTGGTTGAGGAGTATCAATTTTTTTTCACCTCCCTAGAGCCATTAATGGACAACCCCTTTAAAGGTCTCTTAATAAAAAACTCCCAATGAATATTCATTAGTGTTCTGGTCTCATCCTGACCTCAAAGAATAGTTAATTTAACAACCCCCTAGCATTAAAATAGCAATTGTGGCCCTTCGCAGAAAATCAGATACAAATATACTCGGAGTTTGCTGCATATGGATGTTTAATGTGACTAAATTCCACTAACTGGTACATTTTTAAAGGGAATATGTCAGTAGGATCAACCTGCCTAAGCCTATATGGGCATGCAGGTCATAGGAAGCTGAATAAGATGATACCTTTATATCTGCGATCCGATATCTTATTCCAGAGAAATCTATGTTTTTCTTATATGTAAACGAGCTGTTCAGGACTATGGGCTGGACACCGATCTGCATGAGAATCTGCTTCAGAGATTATTTTAAATGAAAGAGGCGTTACCAGTGTGAGACATGTAATGTTCAACACATTGTTCTTATAATCACAATTAGCTCTGCAGTGAGATAAGAACTAACACAGTACAGCAGAGGTAACACAGTAATTATACACAGTTCATTTCTGCAGTATTAACACATTTACAGGTGACCTCTCACAGTGCTTCAGCTTCCATCTCACAGGCAGCTAGTGTGGGGAGGAGGGGCAGTACAGCCGAGCTGTCATCACTGCAAATGTGTTCGCAATGAGACAAGGTTCAACTCTGAAGTACTGTGCTGGCTATAATAAGGCACAGCTCTGTAACAGAGATGAGAGCACTAAAACAAGAGGACAACTGCTGCTGCAATGTCTGTAATCAGACTAACTTCATGTCTCCTGTACTACAATCAAGAAAAGACGTTAGCACAAATAATAGGTGGTGCTCAAGTAGGATCCCAATCTGTATAACTATATGTGAAAACTTGGCACTCACCAAAGGAGTTACAGTGAAAAGAAGTTAATGTAATCCAGTACGTACAATAACAGACGTTTCAGTCGTACAGACCTTCATCAATGTACCATTGTTGAGGAGAGCCTTAAGTTCAAATACTTAATTAACCTCAAAACATAAGAGATTGAGAGGAGCTACCCACAAAGTGTATTATTTCACCTTACATGAGCTTTTTCAGATCAAAGTTTGACACTAAAGATGGCTGCCATTTCCTGTTTTCATCATACACCATGTGCTCATGAATCTGGAATTCCCTATTTCACCAAACACCATGTGCTCTATGGATCCGCCCATGATGACGCCCACTCTGATGACCTCCTCATGGACCAACCCAGCCTGATGGCCTCATGGTTCTGCCCAGACTAGCTCACTGCCCAACCCACTAGCCAATGGAATACATCCGAACACTCCCATTTTAGAGTTAACCGAGCCCCCTTACAGGGGATATATAAATCTATGTTTGAATCAATAAAGTCTCTCTCTCTCTTGTTCTCTTGGAGCTGTGCCATAGATTGATAAAAGAGAGGTTACATCCGACTGTGTGGTGTGATTTCTTTTAGTGTGCACAGATCAATAACCATTGGGCCAGGAGCAGGCAACTAGTGAACATCTATCCTCCTTTATTCTGACAGAAGTTTAGACAGTTTTGTATCATTACTAATTACTATATTACATTGCTGCCATCAAATACTTAAGGAAACTAGCCTTCATTTTTTCTGTCATCGTTGAACCAACCAAGATGCTAAAGTACAATTTACTGGGTGCCACATGCATGAAGTAATTCTCACCACTTCATTTTGACAACTAAAATACTCAAGTAAAGCAACAGCCACAACACTAAAACCTCTTATCAGCACAGTGTCAACTATACGCCTTCTCTGCAACTCCACTTATAATCTTGAGCTCCTCATCATCCCACTAGCGCCTTCTTTCTCTTGCCTTTGGGGTCCTATTCCATCATAAAACACAACGACTGGAGTTGGGACGATAATTCATGGGATTTAGGTTCAGCCACGTTAGTAGTCTTTGATAGCTGGACAGAAGGCTTGCGAATCTCTTGCCTTCCAGGATACCCAGCACAGATTTTGATTAATCAGGCTAGCATCATCATTGCCGTGTGATGCACAGATGATGTTGCATCAGTCTGGCTAATGAAAAGCTACATCAGGAATCCTGGAAGGTAAAAGATTTGGGAGACACTCAGCCAGCAACCAGACACTACTGACCTGGCAAATAAATCGGAGTCCTACAAATTGATCAGCCCAACTCTAGCCACAAGAATTATTAACCAACTAGCTATTGAACCAGTTCTACGCCCGGGTGGTGAGCATTTATATTGGTATATGGTCTCCATCCTGGTATGTGCTGCTTCCATCCTGCACCCTAATCTTGCCATGTGCTGCTACCATCTTGCACCCCAATCCTGTCATATGCTGCTCCCATCCTGCGCCCCCTTCCTGTCATGTGCAGCCCCCATCCTGCACACTCATCCTGTTTTGTGCACCTCCATCTTGTCATATGCTACTTTCTTCCTGTGCCTTCATCCTGTTATGTGCTCCCATCCTGCATCCCAATCCTGTCTTGTGCTCCCATCCTGCGCCCCTATCCTGTCATGTGGTGCTCCCATGCTGCGCCCCCATTCTGGTATGTGCTGCCCCCATCCTGGTATGTGCTACTCCAATTCTGCACCCCCATTCTGTAATGTGGTGCTCTCATCCTGCGTCCCCATCCTGTAAAAGTGGCGCTGGAAAGCGTGGACTGCACAGGCGCCAATTCCAGCGCCACAACCCGCCCTCTCCTGACATCACAGCCTTTTTTCAATAATTTCCACCCACCAAAAAAATGGAGCCTGAAGTGCGCTATACGCATGCGCCATTTCCGACGAAGGATTCATTTCCCGGCCTCCGGCCCGAAGAGACCTTGCGGCAATACCGGATAGGTAAGTTGTTGTGCCAGAGATTGCGGTATGCGTTCAGTGCTTACGCATACCGCGATCTTCTGGGTCACAATCCTCATCCCCGGATGTGTAACTCTGTGGGGTCCAGACTGCGCAGGCACATCATGCTTGAGCAGTCTATAAAGGCTTCGGACAGAGTGGTGCTCCTAGCATTATATTATAGATGGTCTCATTGAGACAGAAGTCAAAAACAGGGCTGCCACTAGGAATTTCAGGGCCCCATATTGGCAAAATTTTCCGCCCAGGCTCCTTCCCAGCCCCGCCTCCACCCCTTGAACTGTCCACAGTCCCACCGCTCTGTCTTGGAAAAACTCCACTTCTCAACAATCACACATTAACAGTTCCCATCACCAGATCACACATATATAGCCAGCAGCTTTTGTTTTGGCCAAAAGATTTTTTCTAAGCCGCCATCACAACAAGGTAGACTCTTTTGGCTGGGCCCTACTCTACTCTAACCTATTAAACATTTGTTAAAATATCCAATACAATTTAGGTACACTACTGTTCAAAAGTTTAGGGTCACTTAGAAATTTCCTTATTTTTGAAAGAAAAGCACAGGTTTTTCCAATGAAGCTAACATTAAAAGATTCAGAAATACACTCTATACATTGTTATTGTGGTAAATGACTAATTCTAGCTACAAACGTCTGGTTTGTAATGCAATATCTTCATAGGTGTATAGAGGCCCATTTCCAACAACCATCACTCCAGTGTTCTTATGGTACTTTGTGTTTGCTAACTGTGTAAGAAGGCTAATGGATTGTTAGAATACCCTTGAAAGCCCTTGTGCAAGTATGTTAGCACAGCTGAAAACAGTTTGGCTGATTAGAGAAGCTATAAACCTGACCTTTCTTTGAGATGGTTGAGAATCCGGAGCATTACATTTGTTGGTTCCATTAAACTCACAAAATGGCCAGAAAAAAATGAACTTTCATGTGAAACTCGACAGTCTATTCTTGTTCTTAGAAATGAAGTCTATTCCATGCAAGAATTTGCCAAGAAACTGAAGATTTCCTACAATGGTGTGTACTACTCCCTTCAGAGAAGAGCACAAACAGGCTCTAACCAGAGTAGAAAGAGAAGTGGGAGGCCCCGCTGCACAATTGAGCAACAAGACAAGTACATTAGAGTCTGTAGTTTGAGAAATCGACACCTCACAGGTCCTCACCTGGCAGCTTCATTAAATAGTACACGCAAAACGCCAGTGTCAACTTCTACAGTGAAGAGGCGACTCCAGGATGCTGGCCTTCAGGGCAGAGTGGCATAGAAAAAGCCATAACTGAGACAGGCTAATAAAAGGAAAAGATTAATATGGTCAAAAAAACACAGATATTGGACAGAGGAAGATTGGAAAAAAGTGTTATGGACAGATGAATCCAAGTTTGAGGTGTTTGGATCACACAGAAGAACATTTGTGAGACGCAGAACAACTGAAATGATGCAGGAAGAGTGCCTGATGCTATCTGTTAAGCATGGCAGAGGTAATGTGATGGTCTGGGATTGCTTTGGTGTTGGTAAAGTGTGAGATTTGTACAAGGTAAAAGGGATTTTGAATAAGGAAGGCTATCACTCCATTTTGCAATGCCATGCCATACCCTGCGGACAGCACTTGATTGGAGCCAATTTCATCCTACTACAGGACAATGACCCAAAGCACACCCCCAAATTATGCAAGAACTATTTAGGGAAGAAGCAGGCAGCTGGTATTCTATATGTAATGGAGTGGCCAGCGCAGTCACCAGATCTCAACCCCATTGAGCTGTTGTGGAAGCAGCTTGACCGTACGGTATGCAAACAGTGCCCATCAAGCCAAACCAACTTGTGGGAGTGGCTTCTGGAAGCATGGGGTGAAATTTCTAAAGATTACCTCAGCAAATAAACTGTTAGAATGCCAAAGTCTGCAATGCTGTAATTGATGAAAGCAAAGTTTGAAGGAGAAAATTATTATTTCAAATAAAAATCTTTATTTCAAACCTTGTCAATGTCTGGACTAGATTTTAAATTCATTTGGCAACTCATTTGATTAATAAAAGTTTGAGTTTTCATGGAAAACACAAAATTGTCTGGGTGACCCCAAACTTTTGAACGGTAGTGTATATTTTTATTTATTTTTAAATTTTTAAAATGACCAATAATATCACATACAAGGGACAAATACCAGTGCACCATGACCAGACACCATATTACCACCACAGTAACCAAATAATATCACATACAAGGCACAAATACCACCGCACCATGTCCAGACCACATATTACCACCACATGATGACCAATAATACTACATGCGAGGAACAAATACCACCACACCATGGCTGGACAACATATTACTACCAAATAGTGACTGAATACTATAATACTGATCATTAATAAAAAACACAATACTAATATCACCATAAGTGCCATTATACACAGGAGATCTGTATACAGTATCAGTGTACAGGTAATAAAGTGATCAACAGTGACAATATACACACGACCGCTGTATATATTGTATTGGTTATACCATGATCAATGACATTATACACAGGAGCTGTGTATATAGTGTCAGTGTAAAGGTAATACAGTGATCACTGATGACATTGTACACAGGACCGCTGTATATAGTATACAGTGTATAGTGTCATTGTACAGTTAACACACTGACTCACCAGTCCTTCATCTTTGCTTTTCATCTTCATCCAACACAGACTGCCATCACTTCGTCCAGCCAGGGCACGTTTCTGCAGGAAATAACACCGTTATCTAGAGCTCAGCTTACAGAACACATTACTTAATTTTGTCCCAACTTCTAAACTACACCAGATGAAGGAAAAAAGGCAACATAGTGTCACTCTGCACAGTAACAGGACCGCCTCTCCCATTTAAAACAGTATCCTTAAAAAATAAATACGTCACTACAGTAATAATATCACTTAATTAGCCTCTATAGTAATTACAGTGGGGCAAAAAAGTATTTAGTCAGTCAGCAATAGTGCAAGTTCCACCACTTAAAAAGATGAGAGGCGTCTGTAATTTACATCATAGGTAGACCTCAACTATGGGAGACAAACTGAGAAAAAAAAATCCAGAAAATCACATTGTCTGTTTTTTTTTCATTTTATTTGCATATTATGGTGGAAAATAAGTATTTGGTCAGAAACAAGCAATCAAGATTTCTGGCTCTCACAGACCTGTAACTTCTTCTTTAAGTGTCTCCTCTTTCCTCCACTCATTACCTGTAGTAATGGCACCTGTTTAAACTTGTTATGCACATACACTTATAGTAGATAACTGTCTGCTAAACAAGCTGGCTGCAGCAGCTTTATCTCTGGAAGACCCAAAACACATGAAAACACATGACTACAGAGCTAATCTACCAGAAGAAAAGGACCAGGGTGCCTGAAATCAAACTGCCCGATCTTTGACTCTCTTCCAACAGATGATGTCATGGAGATAGACAGACATTATACGCATAAGATGGTTAGCTGGTCCAACTGAAATCAGGACTTTAATAAGCATTACATGCTGCCTTTTTACTGGCTCTAAATCATTGTTTCCCCTTTATGCTCACCAATATGGTATAAGGTTGTTCAAATAAGGCAATCCCCCTGAATGGGATTAAGGTAAATGTTGAAGAACTATTCAGCAGATACGTATATACATTTCTGTGGTATATAGGACTAGAACATTTTGCGGTAATCATCTTAAATAGAACATGTTACTTGCTCAAAAGATTGAGTTAAATACCTTGTAAAAATTCCTGAACTCCCCTGATGCTGCCATTTTTTTCTTTTTGTGCTACATCATTCCATTGCATAGATATACACATTAGTTTCTTCTGGAGCGCAGTATGTGAAATTTCTGAAATAACTTCCAGTTGGACTGCAAGCCTGTGAAATTACATCATTTGCAGTCACAACTCTATCGCTTGCAGTTTCCCACCACTGCTCCCTCACTCATTTTATAAAGAAAAAAATTGTAAAAAAAAAAACGTTTTTGATACTTACCTGACCGACGATCCCATCCAAGCGCAGCTCCGCTTCTGGTGTCCTCGTACATCACGCACGTAACTGCTGCTGATGCTGCTGTTGCTGCTGCTGAACCTGCTTTAACTGCTGTTGATGCTGAAACTGCTGCTTCTGCAGAAGGTGATTGTGATGAAGGAGTTAACTGCTCCTACCCCCCCGGGCCTGTAAGCATATTGAACAAAGCAGGATTTAGGGCTCCAATGTTGAATAGCAAGGCCTTTTAGTATGTTAATGAGATAAGGCCCAAAACAGAACTTCAATGCCAAGTAGGAGCCACGTCAGCATGGGGCAGAGAGGCGCCTGGGGGCTTCAATTAGAATATATCTGTCAGCTAGACACAGAAATACACATCCATTGTCTCTCCCAGCCGCCCCGACTCCATCCTAGGATCATGGATTATGAGCACATCTTTCGAGTTATGGACTTATGAGAATTATCCGAGTAACCCTGAGGAAATCGCGCATCTGGCAGTGCGATTCCTGAGGCAGTGAGGGTTCTGGGGCCTGAGATACATAGATTGGCCCTCCACAGCGACCCAATGGGGTCATGTTTGCTCTCCACACGACAGGCAAAACAAACCGCATTCACTGGTACTTCTCATGTCCTGTTCCGATCATGCTGTTGAAAGTTACCCCCTTTCTTAGATATTGGGAATAAGTTCTGCAGGGAGCTAAAGGGTGGAGATTATTAGCCCACCCTCTGACACAGGAGGAGGAACCTAGCGTGCTTAACTAGCAGCACATGGCAGAGAGTCTCTCAGACAGAAGAACCAGACAATGACGATCTAAGAAGGAACTGGGGACAGATCTGCCAAGGGGAGCAGCGGCCCATGCTTTGGGGTCTGTCCGGCAACTAAGATTCTTGTACCTGTGGACTGCAGAGCTCCCGGCACCCACATGCAACCTACAATCTGGTAAATTGACCTCCAGCTTAATATCTCCAATTCTTGTACCCTTATTGTTATATTTTTTTCTCTGACTGCAAATCCACTGTAATTCCATTGTAAAGCTTACTGTATATTTCTGTAATTATCTAGTGCGCCCTTAAGGCAATTAAATCATAAAATTATTCTTGGGCTGATGCTTTTACTCTGATTACGAATCTTAGAATACCCAGCGGGTAACAGGACATCCTCCCCGGCGGCCATTTGCTCTAGGTGCAGTTCCCTTACTAACCTGAGAGACAAAGGGGGCGCCAGAGAGCTGTGCCTGTGTAGTTATGTCACATTGGTGACGTGGGAGGAGCAGGTTCTGTTTCCTCCACGTTGGTGGCAGCAGTGGGATCAGAGTAATTGTGTGCATGGAACCCCTATTCCCAGACACTAGAGACTACCAGAGGTAACTTTCACTGCTGGGGTCTTAAGGTCAGCCCTGCACTAGATGGTCAGAGTGCAAATATAATAAGTTGTGTGCGAGGTCAGGGTTGCAGCTGTGTCAGTAACCAGAGGTTCCCAAGATGGCGGAAGGCACCAGGAGTAAGGCAAAGGGGGAGGCCAATGCTATGGTCTATGAGGAGGTGGTGGAGGACAATACCAATGAAGGCAAGGGGGAGCTCAGCCAGGGCTCCCCAAGGAGCCAGACCCCCATGCTCAGTCCCGCAGTGGACTGTCCACTACCTGCCCGCCCCAGCCTGTCCAGATCGGAGGCCCTTTTCCAAGCGGCTATGGCACAGCTCGAGGCTGGTAACGACACTGCCCATGACAGACTCCTGGTGGCGGCAGAGAAAGCGGCAGAGCGTGAGCATGCCGAACGTGTGTTGCAGGCTGCAGAACGCCATGAAGCTGCGGAGCACTGGCACCGACTGGAGATGCTCAGCACGGGCTCCTGCTGGACGCTCCAACCCCACCGGGGACCAAGGCATCCAAGGTCCGGGCGGAAGACTTTCCCCTGCTTGAAAAGGATGGAGACCTGGATTTCTATCTGCTGGTCTTTGAGAGAACCTGCCTCCAACACCATCTGGCCCTGGATCAGTGGGCAAGGTACCTGACCCCCCGAAAGGGGTAAGTCCCTGGAAGTTTTGGGGGACTTACCTGCCGGGGAGGAGCAGAACTACAACAGCATCAAGCGGGCCCTGATCCAGCACTACAACCTCACCCCGGAGTCGTACCGCAGGAAGTTTCGGAGCCTGCAGCGGGGCTCAATGGACACCTAGACCGACCACATGCGAGCACTGCTGAGAGCTGCGGAGCACTGGACCTCGGGTCTAGAGCTCACCACCCGCCAGGAGGTCCAGGAACTGTTCGTCACGGAGTAGTTCTTGTGGAACTGCCCAGAGGACCTCCTGCAGTTCCTCGGTGACCGGAAACCAAAGAGGGCTTCCGCTACAGCTGCCCTGGCAGATGAGTATGCCAACAACAGGGCGTCCGAGCCAAAGAAGCCTGCCAGCAGCACCTGGAGAGGGGGTAAGCCCAATCCTGCCCCTGTCCCCCCAGCCCCCAGAGTGCAAGGGATGTTCCCCCCTGCCGCCCTCTCCAGGCCAGGAGCAGAACCCAGACGTTGTCATCATTGCAACCAGCCGGGACACTTTAGGGCTGCGTGTCCCCAGCACCAGAAGGCCCCATCCCTGTCCCAGAAATTGTCCACTGTTTTGCGTGTGGGAGGGGCTGGTGGGAGGTCCCTGGACAATTACCAACCCGTCACCATCGGCCGCTCAGCAGTCATGGGACTGCGGGACACAGGCACTGAACGAACCCTGGTACGTCCTGAGGTGGTGTCCCCTCAAGACTTGGTGCCTGGGAAAACCCTTTCCATCTCCGGAATTGGAGGTGTTGAACCGGCGCTGCCCGTCGCCAAGGTGTTTTTGGACTGGGGCGCCGGGAGGGGAATGCGGGAGGTGGGAGTAATGCCAAATATTCCGGCTCCCCAAGAATGTCATGACTCTACTGTGACTGCTAATGTTAATGTGTTGAATGTGCCTCCAACAGTGGAGGTGGGAGTAACGCCTAATATTCCTGCCAATGTGTTGCTTGGGACCGATTTGGGGCTGCTAGTGTCAGTATGTGGCCACTGAACCCCCAAGTCCGGCTCCCCAAGAATGTCATGACTCTACTGTGAATGCTAATGTTAATGTGTTGAATGTGCCTCCAACAGTGGGGGAGGGAGTGAAACCTGATGGTGAGCCATGCACTGACACTACACACAGGGCTCACAGTGAGGACAGGTGAGAAGACTGCAGGGGAGAGCTCAGAGGTGGAGGGAGGGGCTGCTATGGGCAGTGTAGGGTCCCTAAGTGAATCCAGTCTGCTGAGTCTAGGGCCTCTGCAGAAAGAGGAACAGGCCATGGGGGAAGGGGGCGTCCTGGGAGAGGAGGCACCAGGTAAGACCCCAGGGCAGGAGTTTCTGCATCCGGGATGTCAGGAGGCCAGGGAAGTCTGCCTGACCCGGCGACTTGGTCGGGGGCCGAGGGGAAGCAGGCGCTACCTGTGGTCTCAGCGGTTGTGGCCGCTGTTACCAGGAGTAGGAGCGCCGGAGCCCAAGGAGCCTCGCGGAGGTCCGATGGTTTCCCCTCTCCGACCAAGTGGCTGCCGAGTCAGACAGCGGCCAAGAGACAGATCCCAGGGAGCTAACAGAGGATGTGGCAGTTTCGTCAATTCTTGCCACATCCAGTCAGGGATTTCAGGCAGTGTTGGAAGCTGATGCTAGCCTGAAAGCTCTCAAGGAGCAGAAACACAGCCTCCCCTGGAGTCTGACCGCGAGCGAGTGGTCTGGGACCAGGGATGGCTGTACTGGGTAACGGTCCAGCAGGGTTCACCGGAGGCGTGGCCCAGGGACCGACAGTTAGTGGTACCCTATCCGTTCAGGGCAGAATTGTTGCAGAAGGCACACGAGATTCCCATGGCCAGACACCTAGGGATCACTAAAACCAGGGTCAGGTTAGCTCAGCATTTCTACTGGCCGGGAATGAGGACCAAGGTGATTGCCTACTGCCATTCGTGTGACACCTGTCAGAGGGTGGGGAAGGCGGGGCGGCGCCCCAAAGCCCCAAAGCCCCATTGATAACTCTGCCCATCATCGAAGAGCCTTTCTCGAGGGTGGCTGTGGATCTCATTGGACCTCTGTCCACTCCCAGCCGCTCAGGGAAATGCTTCATACTAACGGTAGTGGACTATGCCACCCGGTACCCGGAGGCGGTAGCTTTGTCATCCATTCGGGCTGCCAAAGTGGCCACTGCCTTACTGGAGATTTTCTCCAGAGTGGGGTTTCCTCAGGAAATGTTCACCAACCGAGGGACCCAGTTCATGTCGCAGCTGATGGAGTCTCTCTGTAAGCAGGTACAGGTGCAACATCTGGTAGCCAGCCCGTACCACCCACAGACCAATGGCCTATGTGAGCGGTTCAATGGCACCTTAAAGCAGATGCTGAAGATGCTGGTCGACTCCCACGGGAGAGACTGGGTGCGGTATCTTCCACACCTGCTGTTTGCCTACTGGGAGGTCCCACAGGCCTCAACGGGGTTCTACCCCTTTGAGCTCCTGTACGGGTGACATATATGGGGGCCCCTTGCTCTGGTAAAGGAAGCATGGGAAGGGGATTTGGCCACCCCTGGAGTGTCGGTCATTGAGTATGTCGTGCGCTTCCGGGACAGAATGATGCCCTTGACAAGGCTGGTGCATGACAATATGGCCCAAGCCCAGGCCGACCAGAATGCTTGTGAGCGGACCTACCAAGTGGGTCAAAAGGTGTGGGTACTGGTCCCCGTACATCAAAACAAGCTTAAGGCGGCCTGGGATGGTCCATACCTCGTGCACCAGCGGCTCAACGCTGTCACCTATCTGGTCACCCTGGACCATGCCCGTGGAGGGAGGAAGGCCTTCCACGTGAACATGATGAAGGCCCATCATGAGCAGGAGGCTTGTGCCCACCCAGTGTGCAACCTTCCCGAGGAAGGAGAGGTAGAAACCCTCCTGGATCTGCTCACCCAAGCCAAGGCGGGTGGATCCATCGAGGATGTGGGGGTTGGCCACCAGATCTCAGAGGACCAATGGTCCCAGCTGGGGGTCACCCTACATCCCTTTCGGTAGCTGTTCAGTAGCCTGCCCGGAAGGACTGAGACCGCCGTCCATGACGTGGACACCGGCAATCACCCCCCGATCCGGCGTTCAGCGTATCGGGTCACTCTTGAGGTGCAGCAGCACATGCGCCAAGAGATAGACGAGATGCTGAAGCTGGCGGTGATCCAAGTGTACAACAGCGCGTGGGCTTCGCCTGTAGTCCTCGTCCCTAAAAAGGACCGAACTATGCGGTTCTGCATGGACTACCAGGGGCTCAACGCTGTGACGGTCACCGATACGTACCCAATGCCGCGCATCGATGACCTGCTCGATCAGCTGGCCGGGGCCAAGTACCTGACCATCATGGATCTGAGCAGGGGGTATTGGCAGATTCCCCTGACCCCTGGGGCACGGGTACGCTCTGCCTTTATCACCCCATTCGGACTGTAGGAGTCCACGGTGATGAAATTCGGCATGAAGAATGCCCCTGCCACTTTTCAGAGGATGGTCAACACGCTGCTCGAGGGACTGGAAGCGTATGCGACCGCATACCTAGATGACATCGCCATCTTCAGTCCCACCTGGGAGGATCACCTAGAGCACCTGGCACAGGTGCTCGGGCGGATCCAGCAAGCAGGCTTGACCATTAAGCCGGAAAAATGCCAGCTGGGTATGAGTGAGGTCCACTACCTGGAACGCCGGGTAGGTGTGGGAGCTCTGAAGCCAGAGCCCAGGAAGGTGGATGCCATCGCATCCTGGCCCACTCCCAGGACCAAGAAGCAGGTGACGTCCTTCTTGGGGATTGCCGGGTACTATAGGAGGTTTGTTCCACACTATAGTGCCCTGGCCAAGCCCCTGACGGACCTCACCAAGAAGAGGCTGCCCATCGCAGTCGACTGGACAGTCGACTGCGAGACAGCTTTCCTGGCGCTCAAGACCGCCCTTTCTAGCTCTCCTGTACTACAGGCGGCCGACTTCACACGGCCGTTCGCAGTGCAGACCGAAGCCAGCGACTTCGGCCTCGGTGCTGTGCTCAGCCAGGTCAACACTACGGGCCATGAACACCCCGTTCTGTTGTGAGTTCATTCTCTGGTTCACCAGTTGTGAGTTGCCCTTCTGGACTCCCTCTGGTGGTGACGGGAGGTGGTGCGGCTGGTTTGATCTGCCACCTGAGAATGAGGATGACGATTGGATCTCAGGATTCTCAGATTGGATTTAAGACAGCCGACGCCCTATTCAGTTGCTGGTGATTCCTTCTGGCTTGTCAGCTCTTGGTTTTCGGCTCTGTTCCAGTCATGTAAAGCTAAGTTTTTCTGCTAATGTTCACACTTGATTTTGTTGGTCTGTTCAGTTTTTTGTGTGGTCTGCCAGCCCCGGCTGGGGGCTGAGCTGAATTTCCACTCTTATTTATCAGTATTTTGCCAATTGGCTTTTTGTCCCTTACTAGTTCGGTCTCTTTTGGCTCTGTCTCAGAATATTTCAGAGTGCTGATATAGTGGGAGAAGTATAGTGACTTCAGGGTTAATTTTGCTATCAGAAGTGTTGGACACTATTTTTGTAGGGTTTTTTGCAGGTTGCAGACAGTGTCTTCTCTTTCCTTTCCTGTCTAGTTAGTTTGGGCCCCATCATTTGCTCAGCCTATTTTCCTGCCTGTGTTTGTGCCTTCATCTTGTTTCACCGTCAATACATGTGTGGGGGCTATCTTATCCTTTGGGGTCTGCTCTGGGGCAGTTAGTTTTCCCTTTTCTTGCTTTAGGCTTATGTAGTCCTCCGGCCGTGACGAGGCGTCTAGGTTCATCATAGGCACGCTCCACGGCTTCTGCTAGTTGTGTGGTAAGATCAGGGATCTGCAATCTGCATAGTTACCAACCACTCTGGTTTTCTGTGGCTTAGCTTGTTTTGCTTTTTCCTCCTCGGTGACCCATTCATAACACCGTTCTGTACCTGAGCCGGAAGCTCCTGCCGAGGGAAGTGGCCTATTCCATGATGGAGAAGGAATGTCTGGCAATTGTGTGGGCCCTGCAGCATCTGCAGCCATACTTGTACAGATGCCAATTCACCGTGGAAACAGACCACAACCTCCTCAGCTGGTTACACACGTGTTATGATTGAGTCATCGTAGGAGGCAAAAACAGAAATCTAGCTAAGTCCAGAAAACCAGAGAAGTTGGCAACTATCAGATTGCAGACCCCTGAACCTATCAACACAACTAGCAGTAGCCGTGGGGGGTTCCTACGATGACCTAGACCCCTCGATCACAGCCGGAGAGATACATAGGCCTAAAGAAGGAAAGGGGAAAACTAACTGCCCCAGAGCAGACCCCAAAGCAATAGGCAGCCCCCCACATATAATGACGGTGAAGCAAGATGAAAACACTTACACAGACAGAAAGACAGGCTGAGCAAAGACGGGGCCCAAAAACTACCTAGATAGGAACGGATAGGAAGGCTGCTGTCTGCAATCTGCCAAAACCCTATCAGAGACAAAAGCCAACAAGCTGATATAAAAATGGCCCTGAAGCAACTAAGCTTCAAAAACTAAATCAGCACTCAGGTACTTTCAGAAGACAGAGCTAACGGAACACTGCACACTCCAGCAGGGAGTGGCAGAATCCAAAAAGCAAGAAAAACAAAAAACAAATCTTAAATGCAAAAAGGCAAAACAGAAAACTTAGCTTTAGGAGAGCAGGAATCAGACTGGTGTCCAAGAGTCCACAGAGAAATCACCCGCAGGGCAGAAAGGGCGTAGGCTGCCTTAAATCCAGTCAGTGACTCCACTCAGCCAATCGTCTTCATTAGTCCCAGGTGCCTGATAATCAGGCTCACTACCTTCCTTCACTAGAATAGGGAGTTCACCTGGCCTCAGTGATGGAGGGGAAAATGAACTCACAACACACACGGTTTCTGGGACGAATGGGAGGTTGCTACACTGGAGCCTCGCTCTCTAGCAGTACCACTTCGCCATTCGCCACAAAAGAGCCAGGGACCATGGTAACGCTGATGGGTTGTCCCGGCAAGGAGAGGGTGTGGAAGGGCGCATGGGGGAACATAGGAATGTGATTCCCCCTAGCGCCCTCTAAAGCAGGGAGGTGTGATGAAGGAGTTAACTGCTCCTACCCCCCCAGGGCCTGTAAGCATATTGAACAAAGCAGGATTTGGGGCTCCAATGTTGAATAGCAAGGCCTTTTAGTATGTTAATGAGATAAGGCCCAAAACAGAACTTCAATGCCAAGTAGGAGCCACGTCAGCATGGGGCAGGGAGGCGCCTGGGGGCTTCAATTAGAATACACCTGTCAGCTAGACACAGAAATACGCATCCATTGTCTCTCCCAGCCGCCCCAACTCCATCCTAGGATCATGGATTATGAGCACATCTTTCGAGTTATGGACTTATGAAAATTATCCGAGTGACCCTGAGGAAATCGCACATCTGGCAGTGCGACTCCTGAGGCGGTAAGGGTTCTGGGGCCTGAGATACATAGATTGGCCCTCCACAGCGACCCAATGGGGCCATGCTTGCTCTCCACACGACAGGCAAAACAAACCGCATTCACTGGTACTTCTCATGTCCTGATCCGATCATGCTGTTGAAAGTTACCCCCTTTCTTAGATATTGGGAATAAGTTCAGCAGGGAGCTAAAGGGTGGAGATTATTAGCCCACCCTCTGACACAGGGGGAGGAACCTAGCGTGCTTAACTAGCAGCACATGGCAGAGAGTCTCTCAGACAGAAGAACCAGACGATGATGATCCAAGAAGGAACTGGGGACAGATCTGCCAAGGGGAGCAGCGGCCCATGCTTTGGGGTCTGTCTGGCAACTAAGATTCTTGTACCTGTGGACTGCAGAGCTCCCGGCACCCACATGCAACCTACAATCTGGTAAATTGACCTCCAGCTTAATATCTCTAATTCTTGTACCCTTATTGTTGTATTTTACTCTGACTGCAAATCCACTGTAATTCCATTGTATAGCTTACTGTATATTTCTGTAATTATCTAGTGCGCCCTTAAGGCAATTAAACCTTAAAATTAATCTTGGGCTGATGCTTTTACTCTGATTACGAATCCTAGAATACCCAGCAGGTAACAGGATATCCTCCCCGGTGGCCATTTGCTCTAGGTGCAGTTCCCTTACTGACCTGAGAGACAAAAGGGGCGCCGGAGAGCTGTGTCTGTGTAGTTACGTCACATTGGTGATGTGGGAGGAACGGGTCCTGTTTCCTCCACATTGATGTTTTAACTATTGCTGCTGCTGTTGAAACTACTGAATTAAGACTTTGTTAGTCTCATGTTGGGCCTGCTGCTGATGCTGCTGTATCTGCTGCTGCTGCTGTTGCAACTGGACTAATTTCTTAACAAGCTCCTCCATGCTTTCAGACTGTGTTCGCAATACTATCCATAGCCTTGTCTGGGCACTAATAAAACAGTATAGACCCTAATTACTACAGACACCACTGAGCTAGCCCCAGTTCTGTCAGACAAAATTAGTATCATCCATAGCAACCACAAATACTTGGAGTTTGGTGCACACAGCCTGTGCAGACTCTTCTCTAAGAGATTCTGGCTTGTTTTTCTCTTCAACTTCAATACACATCCAGTCTGGTCAGGTTCCCTGAGCTGATTGCCTTACATGAAAACCCAGCCTGTTTATATGCAGCGCTAGCAAGGTGTACTGATCAAAGCCTGCAGAGGTAGGCTTTACCTTAGCCTACCTGGCATTGCTCCATACCCTCTCATTCTGCCCAAAGCTGAGGGCTGGGCACCTTCTACAGCTGTTAAACCGGATAGCTATAGCACACAATATGGATAATAATTAACATTTACCTCCTCTCTACTTTACATCATCAACATTTTTTAAACTTTTTTTTGTTAGGAACTTAGAAGGGTTAAAAGTTTATCATCAATTTTTCATTTTTCCAACAAAATTTACAAAACAATTTGTTTATGGACCACAGCACATGTGAAATGACTTTGAGAGGCCTATGTAGTAGAAAATACTCAAAAGTGACACTATTTTAAAAACCGAACCCCTCAAATTGCTCAAAACCACATTCAAGAACTTGATTAACTCTCTAGGTGCTTCACAGCAATTAAAACAATGTGGAAAAAATATTTTAATTTTTCTCACAAAAATATTGCTTTTACCCCAAATTTTTAATTTTCACAAGGGTCACAGGAGAAAATTACCCATATATTTTGTGCAATTTCTCGTGAATATATCAATGCCCAATATGTGGTGTAAAACTACTGTTTCGGCACATGGTAGGAGAAGCATCATTCGACTTTGAATGTCAAATTGGTTGGATCGCACATCCAAAAATCATACGTTGATCTAATGCTGCTAGGGAAAAATTTGCAAAACTGAACATGAGGTTTAGTGTAACATTCTGATCAGACTGTATGAAGCCCACTACTACATCATAGTGAACCTCTAAGTGGGTCCCTAGCCTAAAAGGTATGGTGCCATGTGCAAGTCAACTTCACAGCAACAATACACCAGCACCCATGCTGCAAGGCTGAGTCCTACAGGCACAACACCACAGGAACAATGGCCACCTAACAGCATCAATACTAGGTGAATAGATGTGTGTTAGCTCTCAGACTGTGGACTGAGGGCACATATAGGAGGAACCCCTCTTGGAGTCCCCTACTAAAATAAAAACACCTGAGTAAAATGAGAGGAATGCTGGTCCAATTAAAACAAAAAAGGCACAGTAATGCAAATTCCAGAACTGTAGAATAAAGACAGACTGCACATCCAAAAATCATAAGTTGATCTAATGCCGCTGGGCAAATATTAAGAAAATTCAACTTGAGGTTCTTAGTTTAACATTCTGATCAGAATGCACTGTCGCTGCGATTTTGGCTTGAGTACGGTCTGACACCTTTCAGACTAAGGACCCATTGAGAGGTTCACCATGATGTGATAGTGGGCTTCATATAGTTTGATCAGAATGTTAAACTAAGAACCTCATGTTCAGTTTTATAAATTTTTGCCTAGCGGCATTGAATCATTGTGTGATTTTTGGATGTGTGGACCATGTTTTTGTTCGACAGTTCAGGCATTATTAAAAGTCTTCTTTGAAATAATTGTACCTGCTGATTCAAGGTCATTCTGTAGCTCTCCATATGTGGTCCTTTGCTCTTGGATAACTCTCCTGATAATTCTTTTCACTCCTCTTGTTGAACTGTGGTGGGGTGCACCTGGTCGTGGCCAGTTTACGATGAAATTATGTTCTTTCCACTTCCAGATTATGGACCCAACAGTTCTCGTTGAAACCTTCAGTGCCCCTTGATAAAGCTACTGCGAAACGCGCGTCGGGGTCCTCCTGCCCGCACCCTGAGGTAATATGCACTGATCACATTACTTATTTTTCGCACTTATATTCATCATCTGTTTGGAAATGCTCTTTAGGGTTCATTACCGCCATACTTTGCACAGGCATATACTGGTTATATGACACCCTAATTATCCATTCTTTTCTATGCAAATTAGAACACTTTTGGCTTGTTATAAGTTATATTTTTGAAAATGCCTATTAAGGTTTGCTACTGTTATATTTTGCACAAGCACATGCTGGTTATATGATACCTCAAATTTTTTTACTCATATTTATGTGCATTTGCACTTTTTCAATTTTTCGATTTATAGAAGCACTGACATCTATTTAAGTAATTGTTTTGTAACAAGTCTTATGCAAAAATATTCTTCTTATTGCATTTATTTGAGCATTTTTTTGTCTATGTAAACTTTGCATCCTGATGAATGCCTTCTGCTGTTTACTTCATGGTGTTGCGATTTTTTGTAGTGTCCTCATTTTTAATATCAACATTGCTATTTCTTATATATAACTTTTTTAGATACCGTATATTTCAATAAAGATTGATATATTTTGGACATGGCTTCTTTTTGCTCTTTTCGGATGATTTACTATTGAAGCTGTCTATTTCCTAGGCTATCTCTATTTTTTGAATATTATCTAATATGATAAGTATGTTTTGAAATAATAAGGTTCCAAAGGTGTTGAGACAGCTCACTGGTTTTACCTATCATTAGATATTTCTTGTGTGGCACTTTGGTAATAGGACACCTTTTCATAGGACATGAGTTTAACCAGCTGAGATTATCTTTCAGTAACTGCCAGAATTGCTTTCTAATTACTGATAGATTTCAACAGTTGACATGACTTTCTGTTGCTTTTTGCACCTCTCTTTCTTCATGTGTTCAATACTTTTTCTCTTTATTACACATAACAATTTAAGGACATCTATAGTTTGAATTCTTTGCCTGTTTGGATTTGATGTGTTGTTACCGACATCTGGTGAGAATTTCATATCAATAGCACCTTTAGAAATATATTTACTTAGAAAATTGGTCACGTGTTCAATACTTATTTCACCTGTTGTATCTAGAGGTGTAGTGACAATTTTGACTGCATATGTGTTTTCCAGAAATAAGCAGGAATGGATGTTGCTGAGGGAAAATTGCAAATCTGCCATTGTAGTGCCCACACACTGTAGTGCCCAGTACATTGTAGTTCCCATACATTGTAGTGTCCAGTACATTGTAGTGCCCTGCTTGTGATTCTAGAGGTATGCAGTGGTAAATTAAGCGGTCCCTCATCGCTACAGAAATGCCAAACATCCGATTGATAAATGTGGTTTAAGCCCACTTTTTGGCTCAAAAAGGAACGGGGCATTTGGATTTGGAAGTGTAAAATTCGCTGTATTTCTTTTGGGGGCGAGCAGCCATAGCACTTTTCAAGAGCCTTTGCTATACCAGTAAAATGGAAACCCCCTATATTTCCATTGACAGATGATGGACCTGAGTGGGGACTTGCTTTTTTGTGGACTGAGTTGTAGCTTTTATTGAGAACATGTTACAATAATGTTTGGGATAACATTTATCCTTCACTCTACGCTGAGCACTTACTTTGGAGTTTCCATCTAAATCCCACAAATTATGTTATTCCGATGAAACCCCTGATGGATCCATTCACTATAATGAGGCAGCAAAATTACTCTGGACTTCATCTGGCTTCTATTCAGCGGTGTCCTTCTTTTTAGAAGATCACCAAACTGTTGCCCGACCACACTTTTATGCACACTTAACCGCTTTCCGACATTGGGCGGAATAGTACGCCAATGTCGGACTCCCTCCCTTTGATGTGGGCTCCGGCTCAGAGATTTACACAGAAACCCCTATGCAAGCGCTCAGCGCACAGCGTGTGATAAATGAGCTGAGCCTTACTGCGATCTTTGGGAGGCAAAATGAACAAATAATCAGCAGGTCAGGAATTGCTTTTGTTATTTTTTTTACACTGTTCACCATGCGGTATAGGTGATTAAATGACTTTATTCTTCGGTCGGTGCAGTTCCAACAATCCCAGATTTATATAATTTTTTTGTTTTGCTACTATCAAACATAAAAAAAACCTTTTTTTTTGCAAAAAAGTGTTTACATCACCTTATTTTGAAATCCATATTTTGTTATATTTCTGACCCCAGAGTCATGTGAGGGCCTGTTTTTTGCTGGATGAGTTGACGCTTTTATTGGTACCATTTTACACTTTTGTTCATTTTCGTTTTGTTTTTGTTCATTTATACGCTCAGGGCTCATTCTCTCTAAAAAAAAAAATCCACCTGCTTTCCCCTCTGCAGGATTTTGTTGTCCAAATTACCCTGTCTGGTAGATGGATTAACCACTTCTGTCACTAGGAATGTAATACTTTTGTTGGGACATGGTGGCCATCCACCAACCATCCACTACTCCATCCATCTGGACCATCCAGGGTTGCTCGACACTCATCAGTAAACAATACTGTTTGAAAATTAGTCTTCATGTATGTCTGGGCCCACTGCAACCGTTTCTGCTTGTGACCACTGTTTAGGGGTGGCCGAATAGTAGATTTATGCACCACAGCAAGCCTTTAAAGGATCCTACACCTTGAGGTTCGAGGGACTCCAGAGGCACCAGCAGCTTCAAATATCTGTTTGATGGTTTGTAATGGCTTTTTAGCAGCTGCTCTCTTAATCCGATGAACTTGCCTGGCAGAAACCTTCCTCATTCTGCCTTTATCAGCACAAACACGTCTGTGCTCAGAATCAGCCCCAAATCTTTTAACAGTAGCATGATCACGCTTTTCGGGAAATATCTAATGTTTTCATCCCTAATGTTTTCATCCCTTGACCAAGGCATTGCACTATTTGATGCTTTTTGGCAGCAGAGAGATCCTTTTTCTTTCCCATGTTACTTAAGAACTGTGGCCTGCTCAATAGTGTGGAACATCCAGTTTTCCTTTTATTTGGCTCACATGGCAAACTAATTATCACAGGTATCTGAGATTGATTTCAGTGATCCAAAGAACCCTGAGACACAATAGCAATAATGGGTTTCCTGAAAAAAAAACGCTATGACACTTAAAAACAATTTGCATAATAATTTGGAACATGGTGCATATGGTGTATAGATTCTGTTGCAAGCAGCCATATGACAAATAACAAGGATTTCTTCACTGACCTTAATGAAAGCTAATGGTCACTATATGACTTCAGAATGAGTAGGAGACAGCTACCTCCACTGTCCAGTTTCCTTAGCACAAATCAGAAAGATCCCAATAAAGGATGTTCTCTATGTTCCCAGCATTGAAAACAATCTTCTGTCATTAAAGAAGCTCATGCAAATGGGGAATGTGGTTACTTTTAGAGATAACAGCTGCATCATCTCAAAGAAGGGTCACACTCTTGCAGAAGGAAAAATCCAAGATGAACTTTATCACCTGAAATGCAAAGAAAGAGTGTACAGTGCTAGACAAAATCTACATAAGAACTGCATCCATGTTTGGCACAGATGTCTTGGACACAGAGACCCAGAAGCAGTAAGGAAGCTAGCTCAACTTGCAAATGGTATTGAAATCAACCAGTGTAGTCAAATGATGAAGTGCACTAGCTGTCTTAAAGGGAAAAGGTCCAGAAAATCCTTTCCTAAAATACGCACCACTAGATCTGCACAGCCACTGCATCTGATACATACAGATGTATGTGGTCCAATGAGTGTTCAATCTCCTAGCAAGAAGAGATATTTTCTCACATTTATTGATGACAACTCTAGATATACAGTCGCCTACCTGCATCATAGTAAGGATGAAGTTCCACAGAAACTTGAAGAATATATCTTGCTGTAGTGTTAAACAAATTGGAAGAATGCCAAAAGCCTTGCGTGCAGATAATGGAACCAAATATACAAGTGGTAAGGTGCAAACCATTTTCAAAAAGGATGGAATCGTGTTGTAGACTACCATTCCATACAACTCAGAACAAAATGGCATTGCAAAGAGAAAGAACCGTACTCTCTGTGAAAGTGGAAGAAGTATGTTTAATGTGAATCTACCTACAACGTATTGGAGACAAGCCATCATGTCAGCTTGCTATCCTCAAAACAGAGTGCCAGGTAAAGCCACAAATAAAACTCCATATGAGCTATGGAACTGCGAGAAGCCTAACCTCTGGATATTTGGAAGCAAAACGCTTGTGTATGTTCCCAAAGAAAAACGTTCCAAGTGGGAATCACATGCAAAGCAAGGGGTCCTGGTGGGCTATAGCGAAAATCAAAAGGGATACAGAATCCTGCACCCAGAGACCAACACAGTAACAATCAGCAGAGATGTAGTGATTGAAGAAAACTCTGTATTGCTCAAATTCCTTGAAGTTACACCAGTTATTCAACCTAAGAAGCAACAACTAAAATTTCAATCACCAAACCCAGATGCCGAAAAGGAAAACACTGAAGTGTGGATAAGCTCTGAAGTCACCAAGGAAGACACAGAAGAACCAAGTCAACCTCCAGTCAGGAGATCAGAAAGGCTAAACAAAGGTATCCCAGCTGGAAGCCTTTCTTATATGGTCAGAAGAACACTTCCTGAACCAAAGCCACAGTCAAGAGATGCACAAACTGGCTGTTCATGAGAAGCAGAAGTGGATAAATGCTGCTAATGAAGATATGGAGTCCCTTCACCAACTCCAGACATGGGAGCTTAGGCTGGGTTCACACTTGCTTTTGGCAAGTCTGTGTATGGCTGCGTACTTCCTCCCTTAAGCTCCGCTTATGCACCGCCTACTTCCGCATGCATCCTGTGTACCTATCTTTGACACTGGATGCGCAGGGACATGTGTTCCCGTGCGGTCGGCGGGCACGTCAAAACGCTGCATGCAGACGCATCCGCATACAACGCAAGTCCCTGCATACCCAATGTTAAAGATAGGTACACAGGACAACGCAGGATACTTGCGGAAGCAGAGCGTAGGTGAAGCTTAAGGGAGGAAGTACGCAGCCATACACAGAGAAGCCAAACACAAGTGTGAACCCAACCTTACTGAGCTACCACAATGAAAAAGAAATTGCAAAGCTCGGTGAAATTCTCAACCAGCACTTTGAGATTAACGACCTTGGAAATGTGACATATTATTTGGGAATCCAAATGCAGAGAGAGGAAGATGTGAGTTTTCTCCTCAAACAAAGTTCTCAAATTTCCACAATACTAAACCAGTTTGGAATGTCAGAAGCCAAAGGTGCGTCAACACCAATGGATCCGTCCTACTTAAAGTTGGAAGGAGAAGAAGATCTGCTACCCAGCAATGAAAGTTACAGACAAGCAGTGGGGGCGCTTCTGTACATAGCAACCACAACTTGTCCGGACATCACAGCCACAGTCAGAGTACTCCACCGACAAGTAAGCAAGCCACGCCAAAGAGACTGGAATGCAATTAAAAGAATTCTTCAATATTTTAAAGAAACTCAAAGGCTGAATCTTAAGATATCTGCATCAGGTGATCTCACTCTCAGAGGTTATGTGGATGCAGAATGGGCTGGAGATTCAAGTGATCGGAAACCAACAAGTGGTTACTTGTTCAAGTTAGGAGAAAATTCAATGTCTTGGTCCAGCAGAAAACAAGTGTCAGTCGCATTATCTTCTACAGAAGCAGAATATATGTCTGCTGCTTATACAAGTCAAGAAGTAATTTGTGTTATGAATGAGTCACCGGAGGAGGAAAAAACAAAAATACAAGCTAAGTCCAGAAAACCGGAGAGGTTGTTAGCTAGCGGATTGCAGACCCCTGATCCTATTCACAACAACTAACATTAGCCGTGGGGTGTTCCCACGGTGGTCCTAGACAACTCGTTCACAGCCGGAGAACTAAATAAACCTAAAGAAAGAAAGGGGAAATCTAAACTGCCCCAGAGCAGACCCCAAAGCAATAGACAGCCCCCAACATGTATTGACGGTGAAAACAGATGAAAACACAAACACAGACAGAAAGACAGGCTGAGCAAAAGATGGGGCCCTCACTAACTAGATAGGACAGGAAAGAAAAGCAACTGTCTGCAATCACACAAAAACCCTGCCAAAAATAATGTCCAACACGTCTGATAGAAAAGGCCCTGAAGTCACTAGACTTCAAAATCACTATATCAGCACTCAGGTATATTCTGAAAACAGAGCAAAGAGATCAACTGATCAGAGACAAAAACTGGAGTTCAGCCAGTCCCAACCAGGGCTGGCTGAACACAAACACTAAGTAAACCAGACAAAATCTCATGGAACAATAGCAGAGCAAAAACTTAGCTTTAGTAGACAGGACTAAACTGGAGGCCAGAGCTCAGAGCAGAGAGGATCACCAGCAACCCAGCAGGGCGTCGGCGGCCTTATATCCACTCAGAGATTCCGGATGTCCAATCACACTCCACCTGTTCAGATGACAGGTTTTTCCCATCCAAATCAATTTCACTACCTCCTTTCACCAGCAGAGGGATTTCATTGTACATCAAAGGTGAAGGAGAAAATAACAGTACCTCCCCCTTGAGGAGGGGTCACTGAACCCTCATCCACTCCACCAGGGCTATCAGGATGAGCCCGATGAAAAGCACGAACCAATCTTTCGGCATTAATATCGGATGCAGAGACTCAAGAATTATCCTCCTGGCCATAACCCTTCCACTTAACCAAATACTGGAGTCTCCGTCTAGCCAGACGAGAATCCAGTATCTTCTCAACCTCATATTTCACATTACCTTCAACCAATACAGGTCAGGAGGAGCCACCACAGGAACTACTGGCTCAACAAACCTCTTTAACAGAGACTTATGAAACACATTATGGATCTTGAATGCAACAGGAAGAGCCAATCGAAAAGAGACCAGATTAAGAATCTCCAAAATCTTGTAAGGTCCAATAAATCTAGGTTTAAACTTTGGAGAAGCCATCTTCATAGAGATATTCTTTGATGACAACCAAACCATATCACCCACCTTAAACCGGGGACCAATGGTCCTATGCCGGTTGGAAAACGGCTGGGCCTTTTCCTGGGAGAGAGACAACTTATCCACCACTTGGTCCCAGATCTGGTGCATTCTCTCCACCACAGTGTCAACACCTGGGCAGGCAGAAGACTCCACCTGCCCTGAAGAGTATCGAGGATGAAACCCAAAGTTACAAAAAAAAGGTGACATCAAAGTGGCAGAACTAGCTCTATTATTTAAAGCAAATTTGGCCAAGGGCAAAAATGAAACCCAATCGTCCTGATCAGCAGAAATAAAACATCTCAAATAAGACTCCAAAGTCTGGTTTGCTCTCTCCGTCTGCCCATTGGTCTGAGGGTGAAACGCAGAGGAGAAGGACAACAGAATTCCGAGCTTGGAACAAAAAGTCCTCCAAAATCTAGAAACAAACTGAACTCCTCTGTCAGACACAATGTTCTCAGGAATCCCATGCAAGCGAACCACCTATTGCAAAAACAAGGGCACCAACTCTGAGGAAGATGGTAACTTAGGGAGTGGTACAAGATGGACCATCTTAGAGAATCTATCACAAATCACCCAAATAACAGTCATTCTCTGAGAGACAGGCATATCAGAGATAAAATCCATTGAAATATGGGTCCATGGCCTCCTGGGCACCGTCAAAGGCATCAACAACCCACTAGAGCGAGAACAAGGTTTAGACCGACAGCAAGTCCCACAGGACTGCACAAAATTCCTGACATCACGAGACAAGGCGGGCCACCAAAAAGACCGACTCACCAAATCTCTAGCACCAAAAATACCTGGATGACCAGCCAATGCGGAGCAATGAACTTCAGACATTACTCTCTTCCTCCACTGGTCAGGAACATACAATTTTCCAATGGGACAACGCTCAGGTTTGTCCTCCTGAAACTCTTCCAGAGCACGTCTCAAATCGGGCGAGATGGCAGAAAGAACTACCCCTTCACCTAAGATGGTAGCAGGCTTGGTCACAATAGGAGAATCAGCAAAGAACTCCTAGAGAGGGCGTCTGCCTTGACATTCTTAGTGCCCGGAAGAAAAGAGACCACAAAATCAAAACGTGTGAAAAACAAGGCCCACCTAGCCTGTCTAGGATTCAAGCGTTTGGCCGACTCAAGGAAAATCAAATTCTTGTGGTCAGTAAGGACCACGACTTGATGTTTAGCTCCCTCCAACCAATGTCTCCACTCCTCAATTGCCCATTTCATGGCTAACAGTTCCCGATTCCCCACATCATAGTTGCGTTCGGATGGGGAGAACTTTCGGGAAAAGAAAGCACAGGGATTCATTTTAGATGTCACCAGATCTTTTTGGGACAAAACAGCTCCTGCACCAATCTCAGAAGCGTCCACCTCTACCTGAAACGGGAGTGAGACATCAGGTTGCCGCAAAACCGGAGCAGAAGTGAACCTCCGCTTCAGCTCCTGAAAGGAAGAAACAGCCTCTGGAGACCAATTCAGCACATCAGCACCCTTCTTAGTCAAATCAGTCAATGGTTTGGCAATACCAGAAAAATTAGCTATAAATTTACGATAAAAATGAGCAAAACCCAAAAACTTCTTGAGGGCCTTCAAAGAAGTGGGCTGAACCCAATCATAAATGGCCTGTACCTTGGCCGGGTCCATTTCAATAGTTGACGGAGACAAAATAAATCCCAAAAATGAAATCCTCTGTACACCAAAAAGGCATTTCGATCCCTTAACATACAGGGAATTCTCCCTCAAAATCCGGAACACAGTCCGAACATGTTCCACATGAGAGTCCTAATCCCTGGAAAAGATTAAAATATCATCCAGATAGATGATCAAAAATTTATCCACAAAGTCCCAGAAAATATCATTCATGAAGCACTGGAAGACAGAAGGGGCATTAGTGAGCCCAAAAGGCATCACCAGGTACTCAAAATGTCCCTCCGGAGTATTAAACGCCGTCTTCCATTCATCCCCATGCTTAATGCGAATAAGATTATACGCCCCCCTGAGGTCAAGCTTGGTAAACCAGCAAGCACCTTTAACTCTGGAGAATAGATCAGAAATCAGGGGTAACGGATACTGATATTTAACAGTAATTTTGCTGAGGGAACGATAGTCAATACAAGGCCTTAATGAACCATCTTTCTTGGCCACGAAAAAAACCCAGCACCCAAGGGTGAAGAGGATGGTCTTATATGACCCTTCTCCAACGACTCCTTAATATAAGATCGCATAGCCTCGTGCGCGGGTACAGATAAATTGAAAAGTCGACCCTTGGGAAATTTACACCCAGGGCTCAACTCAATTGCACAGTCATAACTCCTATGAGGAGGCAAAGACGCAGACTTATTCTCACTACATACATCATAAAAATCAGCCAAATAGTCAGGAACATCATGCGACTGGGGAGAGGTGGAGAAAACAGGAGCGTCACCAAGAGCACACCGACAACCCTAACTCACCACAGACACAGATTTCCAATCCAAAACTGGATTATGGATTTGCAACCAGGGAAATCCCAGAACAATGGTATCATGCAAATTATGCAACACCAAAAATCTGCAATTTTCTTGATGGTCTGGGGTGACCCGCATTACCACCTGGGTCCAAAACTGAGGTTTATTCTTCGTCAAAGGAGTAGCATCTGTCATGATCTCAGTGCGGGTTTGACTCGCATACGTGGGGTTAATGTATGGAACCAGTGCTGATGACTGGCATTTCTGGGGTTAAAGGTTGTGATCCCAGTGCAGGCTTACCTGCACACCTGGGGCTATGATTGTGGCCTCTCCCTGGTTCTGGGGGAGGCTTCTTATAGCCTCAGGACGCTCCCATCCCTGTCAGTTATACTTTCGCCCTTGGCATTGTGTGGTGACCCTGAGTGTGTTAGTGCTGTGTTCTGGTTACTTGATTCTCTGTGTATGACTCGGTCTGTTCCCTGGATATCGCTTTGGATTCTGCCTGGTACTTCCTATGTCTGTTTGGTTTTGATCTCTGCTTGGCCCTGATTATCCGCTCTGTCTCCTCCCTGGTACTGTACTGTGATCCTGTGTATGACCTTTGGCTTTGTCTGACCTCCCGTCTGTTTATCCCTCCTGTACCTCGTTTGACTGTACTGTACATGACTTCTGTTTTGCCTGAATCTGAGTTCTCTGGCTTCTCTGAGGCTAAGCCCCGCCCCCTTGCAGCCACATGACCGTTCACATTACCATAGGTCCTGTGCAAGCTTGCTCATTTTCAGTGTCCGCAGGTCCCGTGCCTCTTTACTTTCCAGCGCTGACTGGTCCCTGACACTATTAGCTTGAAGCATGCATTGTCACTGCTGCTGCCACTCCACAGGTATCTTTTAGCACTGCTTCTGTACTCAGGACACGCGCACTGGCTCTATGAGCAAGTGTAGTGCGGTGTCTCTGACATTATAACTGACCGTTTCAGTTTTTTTTTTCTGAAGGAAAAAAAAAAAAAAGTGTGTGTTATCCTCATGGATCCCATACAAGCCTTGGCTGATCAGGTCAAGCACCTGACCCAAATGTTCCATAAGCTCAATGTGGAACAACGCACGATGCCCCAGACCCAGCAACAGTTGGTGGTTACTGTGCAGGGGGCTGTCGATGCAGGGGCTTCTAGTTCTGGGGGTAGGGATGTGTCATTAGCGTCCCCCGAATCTCCGGTCAAATTGCCAGACCTTTTCTCAGGGGATAAAAAGGAGTTCAGGTCTTTCAGAGAAGGATGCAAGCTTTTTTTTCTCTAAGGCCCCGCTCCTCCGGGGATGAGTTCCAGAGGGTGGGGGTCATTATTTCCCTACTTCGGGGGGCTCCACAAGCATGGGCTTTCTCTCTGTCTTCCTCTGCTCCTGAACGTATGTCAGTGAACGCATTCTTTGAGGCCCTCGGGCACATTTATGATGAACCTGACCGAGTGCGATTGGCAGAGGACATGTTGATGAGTGTCTGTCAGGGGAAACACTCAGCTGAGTGGTTTTGTTCTGAGTTCCGCCGCTGGGCGGCAGAGGTCTCTTGGAGCGACGACGCACTCCGAGGACTCTTTCGCAGAGGCTTGTCCGAGCGGCTGCAGGATGCCTTGGCGTTACATCCCCCACCTAACTCTCTCGAGCACGCCATGACCCAGGCCATCCGGATGGACCGCAGGCTGCGGGCCAGAGGGGTAATGCAGGTGGATACTCCATTATTCCCCAGTGGAAAAGAGACTGCCCCTGAGCCCATGGATGTAGGCGCCCTCTCCCTGAAGGATACGGAGAGGAAATGCCGGAAGGACAAGCAGTTATGCTTTTACTGCGGTAAAACGGGACATTGGAAAAGGGAGTGCCCGAATTGCCCGTCTTCAAACCCGGTCGGCGGGAAACGACTAGGTCTGGGTAGTCAACGGGGAGGCTGCTCAGACCCTCAGGTACCATTTTCCTCGTTTTCTAAAGTAGTACTGCCTGTGGAACTGTTTGTGGATGGTAGTTCTTTTTCCTCTACAGCCTTCGTGGACTGCGGATCATCTATTAATCTTATTGACTCCCAATTGGTCACACACTGCAAGATAGGGACAGTTAGGCTCAAGGTTCCGATCAAGGTGATGGCCACTGACTCATCTCCCCTCACTAAGGAGGGAATTCGCTTTATGTCTGATGTGTTTTCGCTCAGAGTGGGCGCTACTCATGTGGAAAACATAAGTTGTTTTGTGCTGGACAATCTACCTGCAGGGTTGGTGTTGGGCATGCCCTGGTTACAACGCTATAGCCCAGTTATTAACTGGAAAACGGGGGAGATTGTTCAATGGGGGTTTAATGATTTTGAGTTATGTGATAAATCCACACTGCTGGTTGAACCTGTTAAATCTGTGTCTGTATCATCTGTCGAGCTGGAAGGTATTCCGGAATGCCTGAAGGACTTCGAAGATGTATTCTCCGAAAGCGAGGCCGAGACGTTACCGCCACATAGACCCTTTGACTGCGCTATTGAGCTGGTCCCGGGGGCTAAATTACCCAAAGCCCATCTGTTTAATTTGTCCGGTCCTGAGCGCTTGGCTATGAAGGAGTACATTGCTGAAAGTCTGCGCAAAGGACACATACGTCCTTCAGTCTCACCTGTGGCGGCAGGTTTCTTTTTTGTAAAGAAAAAAGATGGCGGGTTACGTCCCTGTCTCGACTTCCGGGAGCTTAATCAAATTACTGTACAGAATACGTACCCACTTCCGTTGATTCCCAATTTATGTAACCAACTATCAGGGGCAAAGTGGTTTTCTAAACTGGACCTTCAGGGGGCATATAATTTGATAAGGGTCCGGGAGGGGGATGAATGGAAAACCGCGTTCCTCACGACCGAGGGACTATTTGAAAATGTAGTCATGCCGTTTGGTCTTACCAACGCCCCTTGCCATATTTCAGAATTTCATCAACGTGGTATTCTCAGATCTCATTGGTCGTTTTGTCGATATCTACTTAGATGATATTTTGATATATTCCCCCGACAAGTATTCTCATTTGGAACATGTACGAACTGTGCTCCAAAGGCTTAGAGAAAATCATTTGTATGCCAAATTGGAGAAATGTGTATTCTGTGTACAAGAGTTGTCTTTTTTGGGGTTAATTGTATCCGGTGAGGGTTTTCGCATGGACCCCAAGAAGGTGCAGGCCATTGCGGATTGGGTGCAACCCCAAGATCTTAAGGGTCTTCAGCGCTTCTTGGGGTTCGCCAATTATTACCGCAAATTTATCCGGGGGTTTTCGCAAGTGGTCAAACCTCTCACGGATCTAACATGCAAAGGTGCGGATGTGAGAAATTGGTCCTCGCTTGCAAAAGAGGCCTTTGCAACGCTGAAAAAATGTTTTATGTCTGCTCCTGTGTTAGTGCAGCCAGATCCGTCCAAACCATTCGTCGTGGAAGTGGACGCCTCTGAGGTGGGGGTGGGGGTGGTGTTGTCCCAAGGGCCTGCCACTCTAACCAACCTCAGACCATGTGCTTTCTTTTCCAAGAAGTTCTCTGCTGCGGAAAGAAATTACGACGTAGGCAATAGAGAGCTTCTTGCGGTCAAATTGGCGTTTGAAGAATGGAGGCACTTTTTGGAGGGGGCCAGTCACCCGGTTACGGTGATCACGGATCACAAAAATTTGTCGTACATTGAGTCTGCTAAAAGACTAACGCCCAGACAGGCCCGTTGGTCACTTTTTTTTTCCCCTTTTCAGTTTACGATTACATTTCGTCCAGGGTCTAAGAATGTCAAGGCTGACGCCTTATCACGCAGTTTTCAGCCGGTGTCGCCCCCTGAGCCACCGTCCTCCATTCTTCACCCTGGGGTTGTGATAGCAGAGGTCTCATCTGAATTGGAACGGGAGATTCGGGGGCCCAGTCGCAGGCCTCGGCGGCCAAGCCGGAGGGGAAGTTGTTTGTCCCAGAGCAACTTTGCCTGAAACTCTTGCAGGAGTTCCATGAATCCAAGCTGAGTGCTCACCCTGGTATTTCAGCCACACGTCTGGGGGTGGCTAGGATCTTTTGGTGGCCTACCCTTGGTTCGGACATAAAAAAATTCATTGCTGGTTGTGGGGTCTGCGCTCATTCTAAAAGCTCTCATAGCCGGCGGCAGGGGAGCTGATACCCTTGGCAGTGCCCGAAAGGCCATGGACTCACTTATCCATGGATTTTGTTACCAATCTCCCTCCATCTAAGGGTAATACAGTGGTATGGCTAGTGGTGAACAGGTTTTCTAAGCAGGCTCATTTCGTACCCCTGTCCGCACTACCGTCAGCTGAGATGTTGTCCAGGTTGTTTGTGCAGCATGTGATCCGGTTGCATGGGGTAACCCTGAATGTGGTGTCTGATCGTGGTGTGCAGTTTGTGGCTAAGTTTTGGCGTGCTTTCTGCAAAAAATTAGGTACGTCTCTGTCCTTTTCGTCTGCATAACATCCTGAGAGCAATGGGCAGACGGAGCGCACTATCCAGTCCCTGGAACAGATCCTCATGTGTCTAACCTCTGCTAGACTGAATGAATGGTGCGATGCACTGCCGTTGGCTGAATTTGCCTTCAATAGTCGGGTAAGTCAATCCACTGGTAGGTCCCCTTTCTTGATTAACTATGGGCTCAGTCCTCATTTTGGTGAGTTTTCTCGTCTGGATTCGGGGTGTCCCGGGGCTGAGGACTCTGTTCAGTGGTTAAAAGATACATGGGCAGAAGTCCAGCGGCGTATATCTAGGTCTAAAGGCAGGTATACGTTTTTCGCGGACAGGAAACGAACACCTGGTCCCATGTTTCGGGTGGGAGAGAAAGTTTGGCTCTCCACGTGAAACATTAAGTTAAAGATTCCGTCAGCCAAGTTGGGACCCAAATTCATTGGCCCGTACAAGATTGTGGAAAAAATCAATCCAGTGGCGTATAGGCTGTGCCTTCCACCCTCTTTCAAGATCCCTAACGTCTTCCACAAATCTCTACTGAAACCTTTTGAAGCAGTCCGGGGAGACTCCGAGTCTGCTGCTCCTCCTGTTTTGGTCGAGGGGCAGGTGGAGTACGAGGTTGGTCATATCGTAGATTCCAGGTTGGTACAGCGGTCGGTACAGTACCTGGTTCATTGGAAGGGGTATGGACCGGAGGACAGGTCCTGGGTACCGGCCCGGTTGATGCATGCTGATCGCCTGGTGCGGGCTTTCCATGCTAAGTACCCGGGCAAACCTGGGGGTCCAGAGGCCCCCCGTTGAGAGGGGGGTACTGTCATGATCTCAGTGCGGGTTTGACTCGCACACGTGGGGTTAATGTATGGAACCAGTGCTGATGACTGGCATTTCTGGGGTTAAAGGTTGTGATCCCGGTGCAGGCTTACCTGCACACCTGGGGCTATGATTGTGGCCTCTCCCTGGTTCTGGGGAGGCTTCTTATAGCCTCAGGACGCTCCCATCCCTGTCAGTTATACTTTCACCCTTGGCATTGTGTGGTGACCCTGAGTGTGTTAGTGCTGTGTTCTGGTTACTTGATTCTCTGTGTATGACTCGGTCTGTTCCCTGGATATCGCTTTGGATTCTGCCTGGTACTTCCTATGTCTGTTTGGTTTTGATCTCTGCTTGGCCCTGATTATCCGCTCTGTCTCCTCCCTGGTACTGTACTGTGATCCTGTGTATGACCTTTGACTTTGTCTGACCTCCCGTATGTTTATCCCTCCTGTACCTCGTTTGACTGTACTGTACATGACTTCTGTTTTGCCTGAATCTGAGTTCTCTGGCTTCTCTGATGCTAAGCCCCGCCCCCTTGCAGCCACATGACCGTTCACATGACCATAGGTCCTGTGCAAGCTTGCTCATTTTCAGTGTCCGCAGGTCCCGTGCCTCTTTACTTTCCAGCGCTGACTGGTCCCTGACACTATTAGCTTGAAGCACGCATTGTCACCGCTGCTGCCACTCCACAGGTATCTTTTAGCACTGCTTCTGTACTCAGGACACGCGCACTGGCTCTATGAGCAAGTGTAGTGCGGTGTCTCTGACAGCATCAATACCCCTCAAAGGGATAGGCATCCGCAGAGGTGTCATAGAAACCCACAACGTTTAGCAAAATCCAAGTCCATCAGGTTCAGAGCCGCTCCCGAATCCACAAAAGCCTTAGCGGAAAATGTGGACAGGGAGCAGATCAGAGTAATTGCCAGAAGAAACTTAGGTTGAACACCACCCACAGCAAATGTGTGTGCAAAACGTTTCTCTCATTTAGGGCAGACAGAAATCATATGAGAGGCATCTCCACAGAAAAAACACAGCTTATTACGCCTTCTGAACTCCTGACGTTGCGCCCTAGACAAAACTCTATCACATTGCATAGGTTAAGACATTTGTTCAACAGGTGGCAACATTTCTCGTCTACTTTTACGTTCACGTAAACGCCGATCAACCTGAATGGCTAATGACATAGAATCGTCAAGACCAGAGGGAACAGGAAATCCCACCATAGTATCTTTTACGGTTTCTGACAAACCCTTCCGAAAGAGAGCTGCCAAGGCACCATCATTCCAGGTAGTAAGGACCGCCCACTTTCGGAATTTTTGACAGTATAACTCTGCAGAATCCTGACCCTGGCTCAATGCCAACAGGGCTTTTTCAGCTTGATCAATAGCATTAGGTTCATCATACAACAACCCCAAGGCTTGAAAAAATGCATCCACATTAGTTAGAATAGGATCATCAGGTGTCAAAGAAAACGCCCAATCCTGGGGATCGCCGCGCAGCAAAGAGATGACAATTTTAACCTGCTGCTCAGAGCTCCCCAATGAGTTAGGCTTCAAGGCAAGAAATAATTTACAATTATTCTTAAAATTCAAAAATTTAGACCGATCCCCAAAAAACACATCAGGAGTAGGAATCTTTGGTTCAGCAGCACGTGAATGAGCAAGATAGGTGGAAATTCCCCGCACTTCAGCAGCCAGCTGCTCCTCACGATCAGACAATTGCTTAATCTCCATTAGGAAAATTCTTCCTACGGCCCCAGAGAAAAAGAGGAAAAAATATACATAAAAAAAAAAATTTCTGACACTTTTTTTTTTTTTTTTTTTTTTTACAATTCTTTCCTGCTATTGAGTACCCTAGAATCTGCGGTATGGCTGGTGATTCTGTTATGAATGAGTCACCGGAGGAGGAAAAAACAAAAATACAAGCTAAGTCCAGAAAACCGGAGAGGTTGGTAGCTAGCGGATTGCAGACCCCTGATCTTATTCACAACAACTAACAGTAGCCGTGGGGTGTTCCTCCGGTGGTCCTAGACACCTCGTTCACAGCCGGAGAACTAAATAAACCTAAAGAAAGAAAGGGGAAATCTAAACTGCCCCAGAGCAGACCCCAAAGCAATAGACAGCCCCCAACATGTATTGACGGTGAAAACAGATGAAAACACAAACATAGACAGAAAGACAGGCTGAGCAAACGATGGGGCCCTCACTAACTAGATAGGACAGGAAAGAAAAGCAACTGTCTGCAATCATGCAAAAAGCCTGCCAAAAATAATGTCCAACACGTCTGATAGAAAAGGCCCTGAAGCCACTAGACTTCAAATTCACTATATCAGCACTCTGGTATATTCTGAAAACAGAGCAAAGAGATCAACTGATCAAAGACAAAAACTGGAGTTCAGCCAGTCCCAACCAGGGCTGGCTGAACACAAACACTAAGTAAACCAGACAAAATCTCATGGAACAATAGCAGAGCAAAAACTTAGCTTTAGTAGACAGGACTAAACTGGAGGCCAGAGCTCAGAGCAGAGAGGATCACCAGCAACCCAGCAGGGCGTCGGCGGCCTTATATCCACTCAGAGATTCCGGATGTCCAATCACACTCCACCTGTTCAGATGACAGGGTTTTCCCATCCAAATCAATTTCACTACCTCCTTTCACCAGCAGAGGGAGTTCATCGGACATCAAAGGTGAAGGAGAAAATGAGCTCATAACAAATTTGGTTGAAACAACTTTTGGAAGATTTCAGCGGACCATTAGCTCAACCAACAGTTATGTATGAGGACAACCAAAGATGCATTAAACTTGCCAGCAGTGAGAAGATTAGTGCAAGGACTAAGCAAATTGATGTAAAACATCACCACTTACGTGACTTAGTGGGATGTGGTGCACTCAAGTTTGTTGCGAGTCTGACAAGATGATAGCCAATGGTATGACAAAGCCATTATCAAGAGCCAAGTTTGTGGACTTCAGAACCGCAATAGGGCTAACAGAATAAGTAGTTGTTGAGTGGGGGTGTTGGAATATGTTTAGTGCAACAACTCCATTCCTGTCTATGAGTGTTTAGCTGATAGATTTTTATGCTGTTTATAAATATAGGACAAAAAAAAAAAACTCCCAGAGGCTCACACAGGGAGAGCATGTGACTGTATTTCCTGTTTTCCTGTGTCTGTGTGTGAGAGAAGCAGCCTGCTGTAGATGCTGCACAGATAGAGACACACAAATGATTTATTCCTGATCTATTAAGATTATCATATATTATTCCTGTTTGCTCTTGAATAAAGAAGCTCTGTTGTCACACTCTTGGAGAATATCCTGAATAATCCGCTGCCAATATTAGAGGTGTTATCTAAAGTCACATTAACCTCTAGCTTTATGGTCTCTTATTACCAGAGACATTATCCCTATATACACAGCCCAGCAGCATCATAGACAACAAGCTGTATACTGTGTGCATGTTGGTTTATGGGTACGGGTCTAGAATAGGGGCTTGCAAGGATTTTTAGGGACTGCCGACATTGAGCGTGGGCGCCATATCGAATTTTAGAGTGCCAATCTCCGCTGCTAGGTAGGTTGTCAGTGTATAAAGGACCCCTTAGGGCCAATGTAGGATTACTACACCACAATGCATTCTGACTCCTTGCCCAATATCTTTACAATATCCCCCTATTTCAAGGATCTAGGAGGTGCTACTTTTATGTGTATTTTCAAAAATTTTGAATGTATTGTTCTTAATAACATTAAGTATTAAAAGTTAAATTTTAAGGGCTGTTTTCTATTTGGTTTACATAAAAGCACACCCATATATATCATTTTTTGTTTTGAACAGATCACCGGATCAAATACCCAAACCAAGCCATGACAGTTATTTAGTTCACCCATTCCATTGGTTTGGTTTTGCTCTCTCTCTGGAGATTGATAGCATTGGCATGCCTGGAGTAAGGATTGGCTGCTGTCAATCACCTGTGAGTGAGGCAGGGGTATGCAAAACTATTGGGCGGAACAGTGCCCTGAGCTTTTTGTCTACACCAATTATGCTTTACCTAAATTTGTATATTTTCTTTAACTTTAGTTTCTTTAGAAAGGAGGCTGCAATTAGAATCACTAAAGGTGTGATTTTGTAGGAGCTATATTCCATACAAGACTGTGTTCATAATTAATACTATCAGTTTAGGCTTACATACACCCTCATAGGCTTCATTCAGATATCCTTTTTTCACGCACATGTTCTGTCTGTGGTTTTCAGAGAAAATACATGCTCATTGTTATCTATAGAGCTGTTCACCAAAAATCACAGCGATATGTCTGTTTGTGATGAAAATTGTGCATACAAGTCTATGGGTCTGTGAAAATCACGGATAGCATATGGATGACATCAGTGTTCATCAGTGCGCAGTCTGTGATTAGGGTCTCATTCACACAAGAAAAATGGTCTTCGTTTTATCAGTGATTTTGTCCAAATTTTTATGAGATTTTCATTTGAGTTACATCTGAGTTTGGTCCAAGTGTTATCAGCTTCTCTCAGGTGAGAAACAAACAAAACTAATTTTCTATCTTTTCCTATATAGCAGTCCATGAAAAAAACGGACAGAGCTTTGGGCGGCACTCAAATGCCATCCAATGCCATTGTTTTACAAAACCATAGACTTACATTGCTAATTTTGATCAGACCCTCGGATAAATATGAAACGTCTCCATGATTTTGCACGGTTCACTTGGTCCGCGAAAGATTACCAACATGTGACTGGCCCCATTCACGATTATAGGGCTCTCTGTGAAAAACACGGGCAGCACTAATACGTAGAAAATGACGTTTGAATGAGATCTTACAATGAATAGGAGAGCACTGGCAACCTATTTTTTTATATGTGTAAAAACTGCCAAACGGACTAAAGACTGAATAATACTGATGACAGGCTTACAGATTTGTTTGTACGAGAAAAATCACTGAATGTGGCCTAAAAGTGATATCTCCGCAATCAATCAGGCATCTTAAAAGAAATGCTCCCTCAAGTGAATCCTAATATCCACTACTGAATTATTACATTGCAATCCCCTAGTAACACGCCAGTTACACCTCGCTATCCATTTTCTGAGGTTGACTTGAGTAGTTTCATTGAAAGTAAAATGACCTCAATTAAAATAAATGTATTTTGTAGCTGCCAAAGAGGAAGAAAGGGCTAGAAAGAGGGAAAGAGAAGTGCATGCCTCCACCTGTTTGCAGTACAAGGGGTGTTGTAATTCACTCTGTTTACCCTAACACACCGTTCCCAGCTCCAACAAAAATGGTTTTATTATTTACAGTCTGCACTTAGCACAGTCATCAAGGTTGATTGTGGGTTTATTGTTGCTGGCCAACCTCCTTACACCAGCAGGTGCCAGGCACTCGGAGCTACACTCCCATAGAACATTGACCCTGGGATACGTGAACAAGCCATGATGGATTCTGTTTACTTCGACTGTGAGCCCGCTCCTCCCATCCTGTGGAAACATCCCACAGACAATAAAATGTTTGAGTGTGCCAGAACCGTACAGCTCGGCTCCTTCCCTCCTGACTCATTCATGACTTACACAGAGAAGCGTTTAACCTTTTGAGAAATACATATCTCAAATGATGTCACTGGAAATTATGTATTTAAGGCAATATGTGATCATGGCGGCAAGGTGTAATGGGCCTAGAAGCCACAACTGATATTGATTCTTCTTCTTCTTACATTGCAGGTTGATATATGAAAGGCAAATGTCATGATGACTACGTGAATGTGCCAGAAATGTCTGACACAGGGATACCCCTTAGAGATCAGTCACAATGGATCATGAATAGGAACTACTGCAATGATCAAGTTGTTCGTATCGTGTTACTTCAGACTTTCATGTAAAAATACACATAGTTCACGCTAGATGCAGATGAAGCCGCGCTAAGATCCCCAAATGTAGAGGAGATGTTTGCCAGTTGGCAGCGGCACAACTGCTTTGCAATGCCTGAGCTGTGGTTTTACACAGAAAGTAAACCTATTACCTTATCTATTCACAGTATTGTGGTAGACAGTTACCTTAATTATAGATAATATGCTAAATAAAAGTTTACAATGTGTATCTGAAGATTGTAAAGGCCCCCATACCCATTAGACTAAAGGCCCTGTCACACACTAGCGAGATCGCTGATTTTGTGACGCCACAGCAATCTCGCCAGCGAGATCACTGTGTGTGACGGGGATCAGCATGCGGCCCCCCTGCCGGGTATCGCTGATCGTGCTCGATCGGCCTGGGCCATTTTTTGATCGCTGGTCTCCCGCTGGCCAGCGCGCATCGCTGCGTGTGACAGCGAGAGATCAGCGATCAGCGACGCTGGACACTGGTTTCTAATATAAACATCGGGTATCCAGGAGCCGCAGCTCTTGGATACCCGCTGTTTACCTTGGAAACAGGCGTACACGCTGGTTTCCAACGTCAACAGTAGGTATCCAGGAACCGCACGGCTCTTAGGTACCCGATGATTACCTTGGAAACAAGCGTGTACGCCGGTTTCCAAGGTAAACAGCAGGTATCCAAGAGCCGCCAAGGGCCCCATATAGCCCTCCAAAATATTATAATGGACAACATAGCCCTCCAATTATTATAACAGCCCTCACGTAGCCCTCCATATAGTATAATGAACCCCATAGTCCTCCATATAGTATAATGAACCCCATAGTCCTCCATATAGTATAATGCACCCAATAGTCATCCAAATAGTAGAATACACTTCCCATAGCACTACATATAGTATAATGCACTCTCCATATTCATCAATACGGTGTAATGTGCCTCATAGTCATCTATATAGTGAAATGCACCCCCATAGTCCTCCATACAGTATTATGGCCACCACAGTGTACTCATTGACTAAAAAAAAACCATAATACTCACATCTCCTCCTCATTACCCTGCTGTTCCAGTCTCTGCAGCAAGCATTTTGAAGCGCTGCACATCTCAAGGCAGCGGGCACCATGTAGTGTTGTCATTGCGCCCACTGTGCTGAGACGTCAAACACCAAGGATGATTGATGTGAGAGAGTGTGTCAGCTGATGCTCGCTCTTTCATCATTGCTTTCAACTGTATCGGCATCCGGGATGCCAATACAATTGAACATGAAATGACAGACTGGGGGCCTGATGCCGGCTCATGGGCCCCATAGATGCCACCTGGCTTCCCACTATTGGGGGTACACCATGGTGGCCTCCCAACTGTACCCCAAAAGATAATGTAATTGTACCCCAAAAGATAATGTCAGGGAAGAAAAGGATCCAGATTCAACAATTTTGGACAACAAATGGTTTTGTTCTTTAAGACATAAACCACCACCAGAGATGTCAGCGGTGTTCTTCTAGAAAACACAGGAGAACTTTTGTATATAGAAGAGTTATGGGAGAATACTGTCTAAAATGTATGGGGGTATGGGTTAGGTCTTAGAGCCTATTTACACTACTGAACCTTTAAAGGGAATCTGTAATGTGGAAAAAGCTATTAACCTGCAGATATGAGGTTAATCTGAACCTGCCCAGTACCTGCACTTAGAGCCCCACGGAGCTGACAGGAGGAAATTGACTTTATTCCTACTGGCAGCAGTCTGGTTTCAGTCACAGGGGTGGCACCAGCACGGTTTTAGTCACAGCCTTATGTATATAGAGTAGTGGCTGTAGCAGCACCTTCGGTAATGACTGCCAGCCAGCCCTAATGCTGGGCCTGCTTTCAGTCAATGACAGAGGCACGGTTACAGTTGCCACTTTCTATACAAAGAAGGGTAAATGAACCGGCTGTACCAACCCTATGACTCAAAGCCGAACACTGCTGGGAGGAATAAAGTTAATTTCCTCCCTGCAGCTGGGGTCTAAGTGCAGGCATCGAGCAGGTTCAGAACGCTATTAACCTCCAGATTAACCCCATATCTGTATGCTGTAGTGTGGATAATGGTCGCATAATTGATGCGAGGCATGTGTCACAGAGATGGCTTGTCTCTGTGATGTAACCCGGAGTATTTTTCTCTAGTGCATGAAAGCACTAAGAGGTTCGGTTGTGGCTCATGGGTCCGGGTTGCGGGTAGCTATGAGAGATGGTCGGGTCTAGCTACCCAAATACCTCACATCTGGGTGTGGTTACAGCCTATTTAATGGAGGCTGTTGTTTGTCACATGGTCTGTGACTGGAGGCATGGAGGCTTCCAGTGTGTGTTCTGCTGAGACACTGACCTAAGCGGACGGACCCGATGTGCTATGTGAACTGTTTGTTTTTCTGTTTGCTTCCATTTTGTGCCACAGAAGGTCATCTTTTGTTTACTTGAACTTAAGCAGGTTTATGGAGCAAATAAACCTGACGAACATTTTTTTGGAAACGGCTTCCTGTGCTTTCCTCAACCCGAAGCCGAGTAAAACGTTACAACGCTAATAGCATTTTTTCACGTGACATGTGCCCTTTATACAACCACCAATTGATAATACTGGCCTGCTTGCATAGGCCAACTGGAATTCCATGCATATAGAATGATCATTTAAACTGTGCCGACCAATAACGATGATTTTTCAGCCAGTCTGTATGTATAGAGAGGTCAATATTTGGACAATATCTAAAGTTTATAGTTAGCATTGCAACATAGCTACATACAAAGTAAATAATATGATTGTCCAGGGAAATAACAATTATTTTTAAAAGGACTTACAGTATTTATTGTGAAGTATCCAAGTAGCTGGCAACCCGTTTAGTGTCTGATAACTTTATCATAATAAGAAAAATGTTATGTTATTGAGAACGACATATGTAAGAAGCATGCTCTAAAGGTTCATTTTAAAGAGACAAATATTTTTGCTTTTTAATCTAAAATATATGTTCTACAGTGTTATACCCAAGCCAACAGAACAGATAAACAGACTTCTCCATATGTGTCGCCGGAAAATTTGATTGATAAATCACAGTTGGAAGGAAATTTGAATGATATAGTAAATTAGGAAGCAGTTTAGTATGTATGGCGTCCTGCGCTTTCACCTGCTGTCACTATCTTAATTAGTCATTACCTTTCCATACATTATAAGGGTATGTGCACACGTTGAGGATTTGGCTGCAGATTTTTCCACGCGGATTTGGCTGAATCCGCAGGTAAAATGAACTGCGTTTTACCTGCGGATTTAGTGCAGATTTCCTGCGGATTTTCTGCAGATTTTGTGCAGATTTCGCCTGCGTTTTTACACCTGCGGATTCCTATAATGGAAGAGGTGTGAAAGCGCTGTAGAATCTGCACAAAGAATCGAAATGCTGCGGAAAATAAACCGCAGCAAATCCGGGCCAAATCCGCAACGTGTGCACATTAGGGTGACCGGATCTCATATGGGGGGGAAAAAATGTCAGAATCTTGTTCGTCTGGACCCCACAAAACGATTCCCCTTTCCAGATATTGAGAGAGCCAAAATTTGAGCACGATCAAACGACGTTAACCCGTGCCGCTCGTCGCTCAAAGTTTGAAAAAATCCAAATTGAGGTATTTTAAGATTTAGGTATTTTGCATAGTCTGTTAGACTATAAAGAATGTGACAACAACATTGCAGAAATAGCCCTGACCAAATTTTCGAACCATTTGTGGTATTTGAATGCAGAGTTGGTGGGATTATCGTTTTTTGATCCCACCATTACAGACAATGAAAAGTTGTTAATGGCTAATAAATTGCTCAGTAGCACAGATGAACCATCAGAGCACGCTAACCTACATGAGTTGATAATTTTACATAGTTATCTAATCTATTCTAGAGCTTTTGTTAAAGTAGTTTTTGAAACGTCAGAATATAATGCTCGGCATTTGCTTACAACTTGCAGGACATATTGCTTTTGTTCTTCATCTTTTGTCAGAAGGTCGTTAAAGTCGGTTACTTCCTACCTCTTTTAATTTTTCTTTCCTAACTTTTGGATTTACAACCCTAGCGTGCTCTGATGGTTCATCTGTGCTACTGACCAATTTATTAGCCATTAACAACTTTTCATTGTCTGTAATGGTGGGATCAAAAAACGATAATCCCACCAACTCTGCATTCAAATACCACAAATGGTTCGAAAATTTGGTCAGGGCTATTTCTGCAATGTTGTTGTCACATTCTTTATAGTCTAACAGACTATGCAAAATACCTAAATCTTAAAATACCTCAATTTGGATTTTCTCAAACTTTGAGCGACGAGCGGCACGGGTTAACGTCGTTTGATCGAGCTCAAATTTTGGCTATCACAATATCTGGAAAGGGAAATCGTTTTGTGGGGTCCAGACGGACAAAATTCCGACATCGATTTTTTGCGGTCACCCTAGTGCACATACTCTAAGAATGGGAAGTATAAGTAGATCAAAACAACAAATAAAGGGGTTATTCATATTTTTAAAAACACAGCCCATTCATAGGATAAGCTATAAATAATAGATCACTGATCAATTTGAAGAGCTTGAAGAATAGTGGCACTTGTGTGAGCGATCCTTCTTGATAATGAAAAGGTGTTGGAGGTGGTACAGGTTATTCTATATATATTTTTACCTTATGTAATATAGTAAAATAAAAAAAAATATGTATAGCTTATCTGAAATCATTCAAGTTTGTGTTTAGGAATGTATAGTCATATATTTTGGGTTTAAAATGTCACTGTTCATTAAGCAAAACATATGAATAGCAATACGGCTTTTGAATATTAGGGAAAAACATTTTGAGATGCTTAGCATAAAATTTGGCCAAATTATATCTGCCCATCAACCATCGTCAAGGTGGCCTCAAACTGATGGTTCCCTACATGTGTGAATACCTCTCCTAGGTTGATGTCTGAATTCCTGGGTAAATATGGACTCCTCTCTCAGCAATGCCTGCATTTATGGGTAAGTAGGTACCTGCTGCTCATACATACATGTTCTTTTTTATAGTGGCATATGGATGCAAAACCTGGACAATAAAGAAACAAGATAGAATAAGAATCAATGCCTTTGAAATATGTTGCTTGGGTAGGATACCAAGCTATGACTAGCCTACTTTGGACACATCATACAAAGAGAGCAATCACAGGAAAAGGACATCATGAGTGGACGAATAGAAGGAACAAGGCGTAAAGGAAGACCAGCAACCTGATGACTTGATACATTCAAGATAACGTTTGAGAAGATCACAGTGGACCTATCTAGGCTTGCACAAGAGCAATATTCTTACTGAGTGATCATCCATCAAGTTGCCATGGCTCTAGATCGAGCTGAAGGCCATTAATTAATAATAACAATAAAAGTCCATCTCTTTGTCTAGTTTTCCTGCTACATTGACCTTTTGTCCAAGGCTCTCTTACAAGGATGACTCCTGTCCAATTATCCTGCACTGCGCCTGGTTACCCAATTTGCTCTTTTTTGATGCTATATTCTGCTATTTTAACGTTGACCATAAAGATTCTGTGCACTTATTTTTTCAAAACTACTACCACCACCATACGTCTCATTGTCTCCAGGCATCACATGATCCAAAAGCATGTTTCCTTGCCTACCTAAAATTTGTTCAGAAATGCAATCACAAGAGAACCAGTTCATATTTGGCAGCCAGCGGTGAGGAGTGTGTATGGCGTCGGAGATGGCGGTACGCACACACACTGCATACCGCTATGTCCGGCGCCATACTTACATACTTACCTGACCAGGAGGAGCGTTGCCGCGGCGCTTCTCTTCGGTCGGAGACCGGGGCAGGAGTGCGGCCGGAGTCGCGCATGCACATAGCGCGATCCGGCGCCATTTTACTGAAGACACATTTGCAGTGTGTCTTCAGCAATATGGCGCCGGACAGCACTCTGGGCTTGCGCGTACTCCTGCGCCAGGCTCCTCCCCCGACCTCCAGCAGAACGTGACAGGCAGCGTTGGAGCACAGGGAAGAAGGGTGAGTATAAATGGTTTTTTTTTGTATGTGTGCAGTTTAATAGGGGTGAGGGGGTCCATGCATACCAGGAAAGGGGGAGAGGGGACCATGCATACCACGAAAGGGGGGTGAGGGGGCCACGCATACCACGAAAGAGGAATCAGGGGACCACGCATACTATGAAAGGGGGGTGAGGGGACCACGCATACCACAAAAAGGGGGGGTGGGGACCACGCATACCACAAAAGGGGGGTGAGGGGGACCACGCATACCAGGAAAGGGGAGTGAGGGGACCACGCATACCACGAAAGGGGGGTGAGGGGACCACGCATACCACAAAAGGGGGGTGAGGGGACCACGCATACCACAAAAGGGGGGTGAGGGGACCACACATACCAGGAAAGGGGGGTGAGGGGACCACACATACCAGGAAAGGGGGGTGAGGGGACCACAGATACCAGGAAAGGCGGTGAGAGGACAATACATACCAGGATAGGGGGGTGAGAGGACCATGCATACCAGGATAGAGGGGTGAGAGGACCATGCATACCAGGATTGGGGGGTGAGGAGACCATGCATACCAGAATAGGGGGGGTGAGAGGACCATGCATACCAGGATTGGGGGGTGAGGGGACCATGCATACCAGGATTGGGGGGTGAGAGGACCATGCATACCAGGATTGGGGGGTGAGGGGCCTTGCATACCAGGATAGGGATGAGGGGTGCCATGCATACCAGGATGGGAGACCATATACCAATAAAAATGCCCGCCACCCGGGCGTAGAACGGGTTCATAGCTAGTTACAGTATAATCTACTCAGCCAATACTTACAAAGAAAACCACGGACATGGGTTTCTGTAGAAATCTGCTTACATATTTTCTGAAAAAAATAAGGAGAGGCAAAGACCTAGCACAGAAATAGCAATTACTAAGAAAAGTGATGACTTGGTCATATGGACTTTGAATTACAAGACTGCTGATTCACTCCTGTACAATGTGTGAATGCACCCTAATATTGGAGTGTTTGCTTCTGTATTTTTTTATCATATTCTGTTAAAGCAAGTCATTACAGGTCATATTTCTGAGAGGCCATTATAATTTTTCTCTGTTTTAACACTGAAGCATGGAAATATGGTTACAAGCTTGGCTTAAAAAAAAATTCTGAAGCAAAATACGCAAAAAGCAAAACTTTTAAAGAATAAAGAAGTGGCACAAGTTTACCAAACTTTAGGATTCGTAGGACTCTTGCTGAAGCATCCATCTTTCATTAATAGCTGTTAATTTCTCCACGAATGGACATTTACTCTCAACTAATATAGTGACAGAGATTTCTTGTGATTTTCTGTGTTTCATACTCTATTGCTTTATCCTTATATATGATAAGGTATAATATTTGTAAAATATTTAACTGAAATGTAGGTCAGAGCAAACTGTGGTAGACTGTACCTTATGTTCCCCTTTACTAGGTTTTTTTTATATATATATTAGCTCCAGTAACAAGGGAACTGCATAGCAGAGGTGTCGGGTCCTCTAGAAGCGCAAGGGAGCGTGAAACGGCCGTCGTTCGACTTTTTCTTCCCGTTCTACCCCTATTCAAAACAGCTGACATGTGCCGGGAAAGATGTCCATATCAAAGGGAGAGACATGACATGCACTGTTTAGGTATGGCGCATGTTGTGATGAGGTTAAAGGTACAGTTATAGTTCTTTTAAAAAAAATGCATCTTTTGCTGTCATGGTCCAATTTCATTTCATCTAATGTTGACCCAAACTTAAAGTGTAGCTGTCGTTTTAGGAGATCTACCAGCAGAATGCCTGTGTCTGCCTCTAGCTCCTCCCTCCTCCTCTTTCCGTAGAACTTTATGAGCACCAGCTGCCATCTCCTATTTTTACATGAATTGAAAATATTAAGAATGAAAGATCAGCTCAAGAGGTGAAAGAAGTAGATTTAACTAATAAAGATATATTATAAATATTCTAATTTTCATGTGTACTATTCATTTTTGAAAAACAAAGTTAACACGGCAATAACTGTTTAAAATTCATCTTATGAAAAATATAGTTTCAAGCAATGTCTATTTATAAATTTGAATCTTTCTGGTCTGCCATAACGTCATCAAAAGACATGAGCAAGCATAGATTGTAAGCCAAAATCTGTGCTATTTTCAGGTGTTAGAACTAACACATTTGTCAAAAAGATGGAGACCATGATAACTTGCAGTAAATCTACACACCATTCTCAGCACTTTTCAAAACAGCTCAGAGCAAAACATGATAATTTCTGACTATAGTGTTTAGCAGTTAAATTCTGTCTGTCTACACCCACCACTAGAGGGAGCCAAGGAGATTACTGCATTCTGTCATACACTGAACTCCGTAACTTCCAAAGCTCCCTCTAGTGGTCTCTACAGGTAACCACAAGTTTAAAATTTCATGTGACTTTATACTTGGCGCTCAGTAAAACTATGATCACTATACAGACAATCAACATTGGACCTACATGTGTTATCAGTAGGATATTCACGTTCTGAAGACGTTGCTCTAGGGTAAATACAGCTCCTCTGCGTAGATTTCTCAAGCATATCTCAACTGACATGGATAACATGGAGAAAAACCAACTGATGGATTGAACAGCAATGATTTCTGCGGAGATTGACCCTTGATCCACAGGAAAAGAGATTTCCTTTAGGCTCTGATAACCAGCACCTGCCTCCCATTTCATTCTCTCTTGGAGATATTCTTCATTAAAGGCCTCAGGTAATGTGCTTGTCATAGAGGTTATCTATAGTTTGACACCTTGGAGATATAAATCACGCAGATCAAAAAACAAGCGTTAATGTCATAGCATTTCACGATACACAACTATTTCATATGGATAAAACTAGAAGAACACGTGTCTGACATGTCACATGCAGCCATTATGTATGTGTGTATGGAATGCCTCCAGGAAACATGCAGAAATCATACACAAAATATTAGAAAAATCTGCACTAATAATTCTGTATGCATACAGCTGTCAGTCTACACTTGGCACTGCTGGGGTGCATGTAGTGGATGAATCTACACCATTTTATAGGGAATTAGTGGTAAGGTTGGTTTTGCTCTATATCAGGTTCTCTGTCCCTGCTGCCCCTTCACCCGTTAGGTTCTGGTCGTACACGGTTATAGGACAGTCACCCGTGGCCTGGACAGAGAAGAAAATGAAAATTCCTCCTGAATGACAGCAAGCCGAGCTCTTGAAAACAGTATGCAATTGATATTTAAAGGATAATATAAAATGTTATTTTTCAACGTCATTACGGAAAGAACAACAGCTAGTTTGCTGAATCTCAAATAACTAATTATTTCACAGTTAGAAAATAAATGTAAAAAATAAAAATAAATAAATACATTAAAATTAAATTGGTAGACATTTTTTGGCAACTCTTTGTCGGAACGTTGTGATGACATCACCCGACAAGTGTGGAAAGCGATGAAACAGGTTAAATATTATACGTATGTGTCATATATATCATGAAAAGATATTTCATGTATATGACCATAGAGGTAGCGTAGCTATTTCTCCATCTGGTGACCCGTTATGGACATATGTAAAGTGCTGCGGAATATGTCGGCGCTATAGACATATTTTGGAACATGAAGGAGCATGTTTGGGGAAGTCACGATAAAGCGTTACTCTTTGCTGGGAGGACACAATAACTTTTGTTTTAAATCGATCTGGATTTGGGGAATTTTGTGCTCTGAATATCTATACATTGTTCTGAATAACAAACCTGAACTTACTAAGAGTTTTTGAAAAAATGTGTCATTTATTTTCAGCATCTTTTTATACCTACACCTTACAATTTGTAGGTCCTTTGGGGAGAGAGACACATTAGAAGACCTATTCTTGTTTGTATGTATAACTTATTATTTATTACATTAGGCTAATTCATATAGTACAGCAGTAGCTGTGTGAGGGTAAGCTGGCGCCGTATGTGACAGAATCGGCCGATTATGCAAATGACGCTCATCACAAACTCTGCCACATATGCCATACATAGATAAATCTATAGTACAGAGCCATACTGTATATATGTTACATATATATATATCAGTCATATGCTATGAGTAGAAAGCAGAACACAAGATTAAACATTGATACAACAAACTATGCGCAACACTCCGGTCCTGTAACAATCTGTGGACATTACCATTACTGTGTATTACAAAGCGAGTCCACAATTACAGGAAAATTGTATCTAGATTTACTTTGAGACCAAGATTAGGATCTGAAAGCTTATACATAAGTGGTTTGCTTACAATGACAAGAAACACAGAAAAAAATTACTGTGGTGTGAGAGGTCAGAAAGAATTTACACTGTGCAATAGCGCCATCTACGGTATGCTACTTGAATGACATGTAGATCCTTTACTTTTGTGAAATAGTCCATTCATTTTTCACTTAAGATGCAACATGAAAAGCCACATTCACCCTCCAGTATTCTGGTCAGGATGTTGCTTCCTTGTAAGGCCAAAATTGCAACATAAAGAGAGAGAATGGAAAGATGCTTTGGATGCCCTCCTAGCTTTAGCTAGAAAATACCAATGCGGAAAACTGACCAGAGCACTGCCGTGTGAGAGAGGCCTAAGTCCGGGTAATGCCTCATTCAGACGTTTGTGATTTTCATTGTACATAAACATACAGCTATAATTCATCAGCGTTTTGTATCCAAATGTCATCAGAGTGCCAGCTTTACAATCATCAGTGATTTTCACGTAAGAGAACATAAATAAATGACACCGTTTCTCCTATACATTCCAATGTTCCGGACGGCACACTAATGTCAGCCATGTGTTGTCTGTGATCTTCACAGACCCATAGACTTATCTCAGTCATTTTGAGTCATGACTCGGATTGATAATTGACATATATGTATGATCTTTTTGGGGGACACACAGTCCACAAAAAAACCGTATTAGTGCACAGTCCCATGCACTGTAATGGTACTGTCAGGAACACCGCACTGCACTTGCTCACTGAGCCAGTGCGCGTGTCCTGAGTAAGGCTGGTTTCACATTAGCGTTGAAACAACGCTGCACACTGCGTCGGTAAGCCCCGCCCCGATCCGGCTCCCTGCCCGCCCCATCCGGGATCACCGCCTACTATCGCATTTGCACGCATGCGATCGGCTCACCCTATCTTTAGCATAGGGTGCGCAGATCATGCGCTGCCAGGGTAAAAGTAGCGTGCTGCGCACTTTTGACGGTGCGCCGTGCATGCCGAAATGCAACATGGTGCATTTCGGCGCACACGGCGCACCGTCAAAAGTGCGCAGCACGCTACTTTCACACTGGCAGCGCATGATCTGTGCACCCTATGCTAAAGATAGGGTGCGCCAATCGCATGCGTGCAAATGCGATAGTAGGCGGTGATCCCGGATGGGGCGGGCAGGGAGCCGGATCGGGGCGGGGCTTACCGACACAGTGCGCAGCGTTGTTTCAATGCTAATGTGAAACCAGCCTTAGACAAACTGTGCTCAGAGATACCTGTGGAGCGGGCAGCAGCAGAGAAGATGCGTGCTTCAGACCCGCAGGACCTGAAGCACGTGACTGCTGGGGGCGTGGCCTAAACTCCAGAGAGCTAGGAGCTGCAGGAAAACTCCTAGAATGGTAATTATGGAATAAAGTTACTAATTGGCATAAACAGGGACATAAACCAGATCAGGCCGGGGTCAATGCACGAGATAGCACGACAATTACCAAAGGGCTAGACAGAACGGATAGTCAAGACGTAGCCAAGAAGTCAGAAACCAGAGAAGCAGATATACAGTACAGAATCAACAGGCAAACTCACAACGGGGGACAGAACCAGATCAGAACCATATAAGCAAGCTATAAGACAACGAACAGGCACACAGAGGTCAAAACACTCGGCCAAAGGCAAAAGTATATCTGACAGGGATTGGAGTTTCTCAGGGCCATAAAAAGCTCTCCCTGAACCAAAGAGAGGCCATAATAATTAACCCCAGGCATGCAGGTCAAAGCCTGCACTGATCTCAAGACATTAACCCCTGACGTGCAGGTCAAAAATCTGCACTGGGATCATGACAGTACCCCCCTCTCAACGGGGGGCCTCTGGACCCCCAGGCTTCCCCGGGTACTTGGCATGGAAAGCCCGAACCAGGCGATCTGCATGTACAGAGTGAGCAGGGACCCATGAGCGATCCTCTGGTCCATATCCCTTCCAGTGGACCAGGTACTGCAAAGAGCGGTGCACCCGCCGAGAGTCCACAATATGTCCGACCTCATACTCCAAGTGACCCTCCACCAACACTGGAGGAACAACAGACTCGGAGTCCTTCTTGACAGACCCCACGGGTCTCAACAGAGATTTATGGAACACATTGGATATCTTTAAGGAGGCGGGGAGACGCAACCTATATGCCACCGGGTTGACTATCTCCAAAATCTCGTACGGACCAATTAACTTTGGTCCCAATTTAGCTGACAGTACCTTCAAGTTGATGTTACGTGTGGAAAGCCAAACCTTCTCCCCCCCCTGAAACATGTGTCCCGGGGCCCTCTTTTTGTCAGCAAAATATTTGTACCTCACCTGGGCCCGAGAGATATTACGCTGGACTTCAGCCCAGAGGTTTTTTAACCGTTGGACAGACCCCTCTGCCCCTGGACAACCGGAATCCACCCGTGAAAACTCCCCAAAATGCGGATTAAACCCATAATTGATTAGGAATGGGGACATGTTGGTGGACTGACTCACCCGGTTGTTAAAAGCGAATTCCGCCAACGGTAACGCATCACACCAATCCTCCTGTCTCGCGGAGGTCAGACACCTGAGAATTTGTTCCAGGGATTGATTGGTGCGTTCTGTCTGACCATTACTCTCCAGGTGATATGCCGATGAGAAGGAGAGTGAGATGCCCAATTTCATACAGAATGCCCTCCAAAATTTGGCCACAAACTGCACACCTCTGTCAGACACCACATTCAGGGGTACCCCATGCAATCGGACCACATGCTGCACAAACAACCTTGAAAATGTTTCTGCTGAGGGTAGTCCTGCCAAGGGAATGAAATGGGCCTGTTTTGAAAACCTATCCACCACCACCCAGATCACGATATTGCTCCTGGAAGGTGGAAGACCGGTAATAAAATCCATGGAGAGATGAGTCCATGGCCAATCAGGAACCAGTAAAGGTATGAGTTCCCCAGCCGGCCGGTTATGCGAGCTTTTGGAACGGGCACAAACTCCACAAGCAGCAATGAATTTCTTGACATCGGACCCCATAGAAGGCCACCAAAAAACCTTGGCTACTGCCTCTCTAGTGGCCATGATACCAGGATGAGCACTCAGCCTAGAGGTGATACGCATCCTGAAGGGACTTAAGGTCAAAAAGGCACCTGGCCCTGATGGTGTATCTCCAATGTGTCTGAAAGTATGTGCTACCCAGCTTGCCCCTATACTGACAAATATATACAATGTGTCACTGAAAGAGTGCGTTGTACCTCAGTGTTGGAAAAATTCCACAATTATCCCTGTCCCCAAGAAAGTGGGATCCTCTGAGTTGAACGACTATAAACCAGTAGCACTCACATCTGTAGCTATGAAAGTCTTCGAAAGAATTATGATGTCCCACCTGATAAAATTCACGCAGAAGCTATGGGACCCGCTTCAGTTTGCCTATAAGGAGAATCGTTCGGCAAACGACACTGTCAATCTGGCACTGAAGTACATTTTGGATCATACAGATGAACGGCACTCATATGTCCGGATTCTTTTCATGGACTTTAGCTCAGCGTTCAATACCATTGATCCGAATTTACTTCATAAGAAAATGGTAGCTCTTGGAGTCCCTCTCAACTTATGCTTGTGGATTTATAACTTCCTGACAGCCAGGATACAGAGTGTAAAAGTTGGACCATTCACTTCGGACACCTTGGTCACAAACATCGGGGCACCTCAGGGGTGTGTTTTGTCCCCGTTACTGTTTTCTCTCTATACGAATGATTGCATCTCTTCAGCAGACTCAGTAAAAATCTTGAAATTTGCCGATGATATGACACTGATTGGTCTCATCAGGGGAAATGCTGAAGACTTGTATCGGAGTGAGGTGGAAAGAATATGTGACTGGTGTAAAGCCAATAATCTTGTACTCAACACTAAAAAAACTGCTGAGATGGTTGTGGATTTTAGGAAAGATCAACATGAGATACTTCCAATCTACATCCATGACGAAGTGGTTCTTAGGGTCACAGAGACCAAATTCCTTGGTGTTATCATCTCTCATGATCTTAAATGGGGGAAAAACGTGGATGCTGTTATAAGAAAAGCACAACAGAGGATGTTCTTCCTGCGTCAGCTGAAAAGATATGGTTTGTCTAAGAATCTGCTGATCTTATTCTTTAATGCTGTCATCAGATCTGTGATTTGTTCCTCTCTGATAGTCTGGTATGGGGGAGCCACTGCGCATGACAAACTCCGCTTACAAAGGACTTTCAGAACAGCAGAGAGAATTATAGGCTCCCCCCTGCCTAAAATCCAGGATCTTTATGATAAGAGTATTCGATCCCACGCATTGAAAATTTCATCCGATCCCTCTCACCCGGGACACTCCTCATTCCAACTACTCCCTTCAGGATGTCGCTTCAGAGTCCCCAAATGCAGTACCAACCGCCAT